>NC_080391.1:20856541-21552636 GCF_028751815.1 Salvia miltiorrhiza | reverse complement strand
TATACTCATTAACGCATTGTAAAACATACAGATGCATATCATCACTTCTGTAAATTGTTTCTTGATTCTCAAATCTTGTTCGGACTCTTTCTCATGCAAGCATATAAGTAACACGTGGCAGAAGTGACTTGCCGCAAAAGACCAAATAGGTTGCTAAATAGACATAGGAAATTTACATCAATAAAGACTATTTCATTAACATTTGGATATAGATTTGCTCATCTATCCAAATACTACACGTGGTGGACTGGTTGTCTAGCAGTTATCACAAAAGAACTTAGTCACATTACGCCATGTGGACCAGCGTTTCAGTACTAGTACTAGTCAAACAACTAAGCCAGCATAAGGGCATAAAAAGCATCAGAACAATCAACGTTTCTGAAAAAACACAAATAACGTTCTACTAAATCCATAAGAGATGGTCTAGTTGGATCACGTGCTTGACCCTTCGGTCGAGGCATACGTGTCAGATGGATTTAATCTGGTGAATACTTGTTTGTCTTTAGGTCACCGGAAATCTACTAACAACTAATAAACCACAATGATTGAAATCACAAAAGACAATTAGGCAAAGTGTTTCAACAATTTTGTCAAACAATTGAAAAGGAATGACATTAGGGTAGAAATGAATTGACTAAAAGGTCGAAATGAAATGACCTAATAATCTGAACCCGTTTGGCTTTTCAGATGAAAGTTTAAATACATAGGTTTAGAGACCCATATATGACGACTACTGAGATTTTGGTCATGTGGACTGGCCAGGTCCAACACAATTATTTCTCAGTCACACGGAATTACTTTTCCGAACTTGGTAACTCTTTGTTTATTGGGCTGCAAAAGGTACTTCTGGTCTGAGATCTCTACTTTTTTTTTTTTTTCTTCACATCTAAAATTTATCCTTGAGAATACGCTGAAGCTTCCCAAGCTTGGGGTCTTCCTCCTAAAAATCAACACTTTTTCTTAAAATCTTCTTTACACGAAACAAGACCATTCACACATTTGACCTTATTCAATATTCATCCTTTGAACGATCTTAATGTCGTACTTCTTGTATCTAGCGTTCATTCTCATAATGCTTGTTATGCATTTATGTAATTCGAAGCACTCTCTCACGCCTTTACAGGAAATGGATTTTGCATCTCTGAGCATCTTTGCGAGGTATGTGTCACCACACACAATACTAAATCATGGAACGACTTTAGTAATTGCTTTCATTCTGATTACTAGACTGGATGTTCCACTCGAGACGTTCTAGCCGGGGAAATGTCCCTGATCAGCTAAGGTATGTATACTTAACTTAAGTATACCCTCAGGGTCTCATTAGAATCTCAATATATTGACTTTAGCATCGATCCACTGTCGGCGCTTCTAGCTATTATTAAACTCTGAACCATCTTCGAGAACTTCCCTCGTCTTACCCACTTGCGTAAACTTTTATGATCAATCATAATGGTTGGTAATTGTCAGTACCCATATCACATCTCGTCTTTCCAATTCGTAGTAGGTGATCGTAATCAATAGGGATTCTCAGTCATGTCCTCATCTAATATGATAGGTACTGTAAGCAGAATGGTTCCGAATACCTGAAATTATAAGCTGATAGCTTTAATCGAATTATTAACATCATATACAAAGCATTTTGACCCCTGGTAAGTCTAATTATGAAGTTCATTGATGAATCATGAAAGTTATCCTCAAGTCATAGCTAGTGATAATCGAGGCTAGAAGTGAGTCTCAACTTATTAGGGATTAGCTAACTGGTTACATAAGTCATACTCATCGCTATAAGCAATATCATACTTAAACTATCATTGAATAAGGCAATAGTCGATTAGGTGCTCCGTCTCGTGTGAACAACCTGAATGAAGAACTATGCCTGCTTCAGTGATTCGTGCGTGGCACTCCGCTTGCACTGCTTTCATTGGATTCTCTTCCTCTTTCTTAGCTCTTCACCATTGCTATAGTGAAAGATAATTGAGTTTCTAGTTTGTATTGTTCTTCTTGTAACAGTGATCATGCATTCTTAACGCATCTAAGTTCATTGAGATATCTAATCAATCAATAAAGCATAAAACTTGAATGTAAGCATCAGTACATTCATATAAAACGTGAACTTCTCAATGTTTTAAAATCATTACCACCTTCTTTCTTGCTGAGCATGACGATGTGATGAAGTGCTGAGCTTTTGTCGACTGACACTTTTATACTAATATCTAATCTAGGGCTAATTGGGTAACTCTTGGATTCAGAGCAAACGATCTGCTCTGATACCATTCTGTCACGACCGAACCTAATTAAGGATAATTAAATCGGGGAAACCGTGACTAAGGGAGGGAGATTAGAAGCGGGGATAGAAAGGGGGTGAATAAATAATGAAGGCTCGAAATCAAATCATTGTTAAGGAGGGACAATCATAAGATAACTGTTGTTTAGTCACAAGGACTCGATTAACTCGTGAGTTCGGATGAACCCGACTTAGCTTAAAGACATATTACTTGAGAGTATGCAGCGGAATAACATAATCTGATTACATGTATGAAGACATGTATCCAAGAGTCCATTTTAAACTCATGACAAAAGCTCCGCTCATCACTTCATCTTCATCAGCCATTGCTCAACCTGCACATTTAGAAATATATGCAGGGCTGAGTACAAAAGTACTCAGTGGGCACGTATGCCTAAATATACACATCATTGCGTAAAAACTATAAATTGTCATGCCATCATAAACAGTACAGCAAGGGAGTTTTAGCTAAAAGGTCCAAGCTTACTAAATTCATTTGTGATTCTTAAAGTTCGTCTGCAGACTAAGTTCTCTTGTAATCTATCATATCTGGAACTTGGTGCCGGAGAGGTGGCCACCTCTCACGGTCACTTGACCGGCCAACCCGCTAGATGACTCACGGTCACTGGTGTACACTAGCCCTGGCAGGATAGCTATCAACTGCTCAGGACCCGAATTCGATTGCATCATTGGCAAAGCCAAAGCAGATAGATATCATACTAAAATTTAAACATTTTATGGCAAGACAATACTTGAAATAACTTTAACTCAAATATTTTGTAACGAAATAACTTGCTCAAATGTAACATTAAACTCATTTGATAGATATATATAAAACTAAAATTAACAGTTAAATCATCTCATGCATTCATTCGTATAAGAGGCCTACGACACGCAGGGGATCTCTATATACGTATAGTAAAAGTAATGCCCACCTGATAGTGAAGCTTTGCTACAGTTCAGTAGCTCATTGACTAGCTCTTACTCTTGCGCTTAACCTTGAATGCGAGAACATAAGGTCAAACCTTAGCTCGATGAAAATTCTCAAATAAATGAGAATGCGTAAAATAAATATGCATGGTTCATATTCCTTTAATTACTAATCCAAATATTGGATCAAAGCTCGTCTTATGATATCAGATTATTAATCTTAATTAATCCACTCATCTTAGGGTTTGCTAACCCGCTTACTAATCTCATAACCTCATTCGAAATTAAAAATCATAGTTAGAAACGGTTGAGTCTAATTAATCGATTAATAAATCAAATCCTTGATCGGGCTTAAATAAAATAATGGAAAAAAACTCCATCCCAAACTAATTAAATACAGCCCATAAGAAGGAAAATAAGGGCAGCTTATACTACTTAAAATAAAGGCCCAAAAGCTCAGCCTCAATCCGGCCCAGCTTAACTCCTAATTGCGGCCCATCATAACATACATTCAGCCCAAACTCCAGCTTGCCCAAACACCAAATTAATTCACGCTGAACTCCTTTTCTTCAAGGTTTCAAGCTGAGAACCAAGATCGGCCGTGTACTCCAGCCAGCCGTTGCCGCCTCCACGCCGAACCGCCGCCGCTCTGAAATTCCGATGGGGCCTCCCCTCCGACTCACTCTCCCCCTCACAATCTCTTCCTCTAAATTTCTCAATCCAGACTACCCTTTTCTTCTAAATTTATATGCCCTAGCTCTTCTTCCTCAGAAATCAGCCGCCGCCGCCACTGAAGAATCGGCGAACAACCGCCGCTGCGTGTCGGAACTCGTCCGCAAATCACCGCGGCGTACAGCTCCTCCGCTGTGTTGTCACGCCCTCGACCCTGGCCTCGAATGCTACCGCTCTGTCTCGCTAGCACCTTTGCCGCCGCCGCCGGGTTCTAAAATCGGCGAGGTCGCCGTGCTCTCCTCCCTGTGTTCGTCCGGCAGGTAGCAAGCCAGAGGCTGCCACCGCCAAGCGGGCAGTCGCCATCCTCCTTGTTTAATGGAACAGGTACAAACCCTTTCCCCCAAAAGCTAAGTTCGATCCCCAACTGTTGTGTAAAAGGAATTCTTGTGGTATCTAATACTATGAATCTCATAAGTGTTATTGCTATCTTGAGTACTTGGTTTAGAAACTAATATGTTAAAACGTAATTATCTCGCATAAAATTCTAGTCTGATGCTGCCATTTACGCCTTTGTCTTGTGAATAAAAACTGATTGAGCTATTCTATATCTGTAACATGCTATGGTTATTATGCAATATGAATCATCTTCACACCTTAGGGATTTCATGATTCTCGTGGAAGGGAAAGAGATTTCTAAAGCTATTGTTCATGAGTCTAGTGAGCTCTTGTTTTTCTATAATCTTGTGTTAGTGAAGTCTGTTGTTTCTATATGGGAAAAATGATTATGTTATTTATGCTTATTCTGAATTCTTTAGAAAATAACATACTTGTTGGATGATATGCAAACTGGATTCGAAATAAAGGAGCTTAGTATAGATACCTTGCAATTGTTTTGTGTTGGTAGCTGATGTTGTTGATTGGATTCAATGAGATGAAAGCTGAAACAGCAAATATTGTTTCTTGACAATTTCAGGAGGTACTAAAGAGGAATGGAGGAAATTCGAATCAAGACTTACCTCTCAAGGTTTGGCAGCAGAAATCATCTTACTCTCTCTCAAATCTGGTGTCTAAGGGAATGAATGAAGAGTGTTGTTGGCTGATATGTTTATTTGAAGGAGTGCATTAATGGCTATACTTGAGTAGTCTACTAAAATGGCTGATTTTGTTCCCACACGCATGCCTTCCCTTTTCTTTTCTTGATGTAGTAGGTAGGAAGTTTGGTTTGTTTTCTTGATGTAGTAGGTAGGAAATAGGGATGTAGTGAATAATAAGTTGTAAAGTTGTGATGTGATGAATAAAATAAATCATTCTCTGTTGGTAAATCTATATATGTTATTAATCTCGGGTCTTGCTAAAAATACAAAATACTCTAAAAATTCTCATATTTTGATTGTTGACTTCTCATCCATTAACATCGTGACTTGTAGAATAAATCTAAATTAAATCTGTAGATTTAATTCACTTCACAAGCTGAAATAAATCCACGACTCGAGTGATAAAGGTAAATACATAGAAATGATATTTCTATTGCAAGTAAAAAAAAAATAACTTGACTTTACTAAGTCAGTTATAAATCTAAAATTATAAATTATTGACTGGCTCAATAATTCGATTGCGATCATAACATGCAATTGCATTAAATTCAAATATCTAGGCTAACTTAACAGGAAATTAATCACTGGATTAAAAATAACTGAGGATGCAATAATTTAAATATCGCATTTACTAATCTTAATCATAAAATAAAATAGCGGGCTACTACACTTTCTAACAAAGATCCACCTATATTCAACATGGATTTTGGATTCCGGAGTTAGGGCTATATCTTCTTTTCTCTTTCTTTTCTGTGCAGAGGCTTTATCGGGGCTGCTTCGCAAAGCTGAATCTCAAAACTTATTGCATGGTGCTCGCCTTTGTAGAACGGCTCCGAGGGTTAGTCATCTTCTGTTCGCGGATGATTGTATTATCTTCGGCCGAGGGAATGTTGAGGAGGTTGGTGTAGTCTGTGATATTTTGCGTGACTATGAGAGAGTGTCTGGGCAGAAGGTCAATCTGGAAAAATCGACCATTACTTTAAGTGGAGGTGTTCCTGAGAACGTTCAAGTTGAGTTGGCAGATCAGTTGGGCGTGAATAGAGGTGGGCAGCGATCTACATACCTTGGCATCCCAAGTACCATTGGACGCTCTAAGAGTGAAATATTCCAGATGTTGGTTGACAGGACTAGAAAGAAGTCCAAAGATTGGAAGAGACGATTCCTGTCTGGAGCGGGGAAGATGGTCCTAATAAATATGGTTCTCCAATCTATCCCTTCTTACTTGATGAGTTGTTTCATCATTCCAGAACAGATTTGTCAGAAACTTAACAGTGTGGCTGCGAATTTTTTCTGAGGTCAAAAGCATGACGAGAGACGTATTCACTGGAGGAGTTGGAAGAAACTATGCATGGCGAAGGGTGTTGGTGGTCTGGGTTTTAGAGATATTAGTCTCTTTAACCAGGCTATGTTATCAAAACAAGCTTGGCGTCTCCTGCAAAATGATGATACTATTCTTGCTCGGTCTCTTAAGGCTCGTTACTATCTGCGGAATGATCTGCTTTTGGCTAGAAACTCTCATAACCCATCCTTTGTATGGAAAAGTATTCTAGTTGGCAGAGATTTATTAGCGGCTGGTGTAGCTTGGAAATTGGGCAATGGGAACCGAATTCGAATCGGCTTGGATCCTTGGCTGCCGGGAAGATGAGGTCATTTTGTGGCTGCTAAAGTTGTGGAGGGAGAGGAACTTTTACTTGCAAAGGAGTTGCTTAATGAGGATAGCTGTACTTGGAATGAAACGAAGCTACTGGAGGTTATGGATAATGGAGATAGTTGGAAAGTGTTGAATCAACTTCATGGCAGACCTAACGAGCCCGATAAACCATTCTGGCCAGGTGGCGAAGTTTAACATGTATTCGGTAAAATGTGGTTATCAGCTGGCTTTGAACTTAAGGTTGAGGTCTGAGGCGACTTCGTCTGCTCCGTATGCTGGATTATGGAAATGGATATGGGGGCTAGATGTTTTACCTAAGGTCAGGTTATTCATGTGGAAATGTTTAGCCAATGCTCTTCCTACGAATCAAGCGCTCAGAAGTCGGTGCATTGATGTTGAAGCTCTTTGTAGAAGATGTGGTGAACATGAGGAGACTATGGAACACGCGCTTCGTGATTGTGCTTGGGTGGAGGCCATGTGGTCTGTCTCACCCCTTCGACTTCAGCCTTTATCGGGGATTTGCTCGATTCCAGCATGGTTTGAGATGATCCGTAATTGTCCCCACCGTGAGATTCATTCTCAATTTGCGACGCTTGCCTGGACCATTTGGTATGCCAGAAATTTGCTGGTTTTCCAACAGAAGGATTTGAATCACGTGGATTGTCTTGCAACTGCTACTCGAGCACAATGGGTGGTACCGATGGTTGCGTCTTCACATCAGAACCAGGAGCATAAAGTGAGCTGTACTCGGGTGGGACAGATGAAGCTCTCGACTGATGCAGCGTTGGATGAAGGAGTCGGAATTGGAGTGGGTGTTGTGATGAAGGACGGGGAAAACGGTGTTGTAAGCTGCCGTCTTGGGTTCAGAGCTGGTATTTACTCGGTCGTCGAAGCTGAAGCTTTAGCTATGCTTGAAAGCTTCTATCTGTGCAGGGAACGTGGAATTACCGATGCTATCTTTGAAACGGACTGCCAAGCTTTATACTGGATGTTGATGAAGCGTGAGAATGATCTTTCATATCTTGGAGTTACTCTACGTTCGATTTATGCTTTGATGAGTTCTTTTCGTCATGTGGCCTTCAGTTGGACTTCTCGCGAAGGTAATGAAATTGCAGATAGGCTTGCTTCTTATGCTCTCTGTAATGCTCTCCCTTTTGTTTCTGTTGGAGAGTTGCCACCTGATGTAAACCCTTCCTGATTTGGTTTTAATGAAGTCCCTTATGTTCTAAATAAAAAATAAAAAAAAATAATGATAATTACAATTGGATGGAGATATATAATCAATGATATTTTATTACTTAGATTATTAATTAGTACAATTATAAAGTTTATAACACTAACTGTTCTGATATAAAATAGATAAATATATTCAAAACTACTATAAAATATAGCTATTATTTATGTAAATGCTTCATACTACATTTAATAATTCAAAATAAATAAATAAAATCCTAATTAGCTATTGGAATATATAAAAAAGGAAATTGAAACAAAACCCTATTAGCTACCCATTTCCCCACAGCAATTCAGCTGCACGCGCACACCTTCTCTCTCTCTGCACATACGCCGCCCGTCCTCTCCTTCTCATCGCCGCTGCAGATCCGCCATCCTTTCCCTCTCGGAGCCGCCCCTAATTGGTATTCTGTTTTTGTTCATTTTCCGTGTTATTATTATAATTCCAAATGGTTCTCTCCCACAGTCATAGAAGTAACAAATCTTTGGAATTGAGGAGTTGATGGGAGACGAAGATGTTGGTTCCACGCCATCATCTGCTACTGCTGAGTCGCCCTCCTCGGTCCCTCCCCCGCTCGGAATGACGCTGGAGCTATGCCGGAATAATATCCAGAAAGCTTTACACAGTAATTTTCTATTTGATTTTTATTCAATTTTTTTGTTGGGTTTAGATCGAAAGATGGTTCCTACATGTTGCAGATCCAAAGGTGAAAACTCTGATGGAGAGTATGGAGAAATCTGGATGCAAAATCGGAGAGAATTTCTTCAAGGCTAAATATTGCAGAGGTGTACACGCCGGTCATTTCAGCAGGGGGCGAGGGGTATGTATGTCTTTTTAGTGAAGTCCTTTCCTTTGCTTTGCTAGTAAATTGATGGATTTTTATACTTGCGCTAGATTGGAATATGTTGTAATTACATGGGACATAATGACTATTTGGTACAAGCAATGATTCATGAGCTCATCCACGCATATGACGACTGTCGTGCTGCTAATATGAAATGGGATAGCGCCGCTCATCAAGCCTGCAGTGAGATTCGAGCTAATCATCTCAGTGGAGATTGCCATATTATCAGAGAGTTTCTTCGCGGTAATCTAAAGTTGAAGTTGAATGAGATAAAGGCTCATGAGCCAGTGAGTTTACTCTCTCTCCAACTACCCATTTTTTTTTACAATATAGTATTAATTTTTACAATTAATTAAATATACACTAAATAGTAAGGTAGTCCAATACTTTTTAAATTGACAAATTATTCTTATGAAATTTATAGGTTACAAATATAAAATGTAATGCTAGCTAATCTTCTGAATATTAATCTTAATTGCTAAAAAACATGAGTCTTGAAAAAAGATTCAACACCTTAACAGAATATATTGTCGATTGTTATCTAAATTTACAACCTTAGCAGTTTCATACTAAAAAATACTACTCCTTAACAGAAGTCCATATTAAATTTTAAAATTGCATGCTTTAAAATTTGTAACTTCATTGTTGAGTTATACAATGATTAATTAGAGATTTATACTCAGAATTATGTTGAAAAGCGGAAATAGAAACAATTTACACATACAATATTTATTTTCCTAATAAATACAACTTTAATCTACTTATGCATATAATTATCTTTTTAGGACCATACGAACAATAGTACACAACTACACATTAATCTAAAATTTACAACTGTTACTTAATATTTTATAAACACTATTATGATGCTAAATATATAGCAGAGCCATAGACATTTGTAGTCAAATTACGCACATTAAAAAAAGTTTAGAATTGAAAGGAAACATTATAAGTATGAGATATACTAAATATATTTAATTTGAGAGAGAATCATATTAATTTTTTTTATGATACATCATTTTATGATGTTTAACAATATAATATATATTTGTACTAAAATTAGCTGCAATAAGTTTGAAGTCCAAACTATAATAAAGTGGTTAGGCAAAAAATAATGTACAACCAAGAAAACTAAAGAAAAGTTCCTCAAGACAAAAATAAAAGGCCAAGGTCTCAGATATTTATTCACTCTCGGTTTGGGGATTCATTCTAAGTCTTAATGAATCAAAATATATGCGCCTCCTACCTTTGTGGAGTTGTCTTCATCTGATATCTTCAAATCCTTAAGATCTCTCATTTTCCTCTCCAAGTTCAAAGCATTCCAAGAGTTTTTGCTACTAGTACTCCATGTCAAATCTGCAGACGTTAAGCAAAGATCCCAGTTTTAGAATTCTTTTTAATATAATCTTCTATTAAATGTAATCAATAAAAAAAGTTCAAAAGCCAGCACACACACATTAACCAAATTTGAAATGACGAATGAAGTGTAAAACTTAGGAAGCATGAGGGGAAAAAATGCAGAAATTCAAAAGTAGAAGGTCTCAAAGATGTATATATACTCTCAATAGAAGAATGACTAGAATTGAAATAGCATAATTCGAAACCTGCATTTAAGAATATGAAAAGGCAGCAGCCCTGAAGATGTAAAATTAATTTAAATTTAAAAAAAAAAGAGCTTTTCTTGGGAAACTGAATAGATGCATAGGAAGTGGTGAGTTTAGATTGCCCATTTAAAGAATAAACACATCAGTAAAAATATATAATGGTTTGGTGTAGTCAATAAAAAAATATTTTTTGCATGAGAATATTTGATTGTGGGCGCAGGAAAAGTAAGCTTTTGGAGGGAAATTTCATGCATACAACTTTCCTTTAGTATAATAGGTAGATATCATGATCTAATAAAATCACGTGGTTAGAGATTAAGGGATTTTGATTCCTACTTGATAGAAATGTGTGAAGAATAGAGCAGCTCGATCTGTGGCTGCATGTGGCCATTCACCAGCTACAACAGAGGCAGCCATTGAAGGTGTTTGGGATACTTGTTACAATGACAAAGCGCCCTTTGATCCAGCTCCTTGAGTCCTCTTCTCTTGCTGGGGAATAAAACTTCTCTTGTTGATTAGAATGAATTGTTGAATGCCTTTCAATAACAGATATGAGGTAATGATGCATTCTATTATCTGAGTTTACATTCTTGAAATCATTATAACTCCATTTAATATAGCTATTGATTTCCTATTCCTTTTCATCAATATTCTGTATTGAATATTGATCTAGTATTGTGATACCACTTTTGTCACACCCCAATTCTTGAAGGAATAAATATAATCGAGGTGTGAATAATTCATAGAAATAAACAAGGGAAATACCTTGTAAAAACCCGAAATAGGATAGAAAGTCGGGCTATGCCCCTTTGGATCACAAGTTTTGTTTCATGCTTCTGACAACCGACATTCATTGACATATATTTAGTAGTGAAGAGTCTAAGCTCGGTCAGGTATATCATTTGAAATTTAACATGAAGATCTTAAGTTGGGAAAACAAAAGACTGATATGAGTAATTGCTACAGCGGAAGTCTAACATAGGAATTTAACTCTAGCCTCAGCTCCGTCCCGTCAGCACCGGCCAGCCAACCTGAAAACATTTGAAAGTATTTTTGGGCTAAGTACTAATGTACTTAGTAGGCATGCATTTTCTGAAACATCTCATATTTTAATAAAGACAGTTTATCCAATCATACTTGACATGACTTAGAAGGTTTTAAAGAGAAATAACTTCTAAGCATGTTAAAACATTTTCTTTCATTTGTGCGCACATGTCACACTCCCTTTCCGTTACTCGCTGTGATCCCGGACCTTTTAGCCACCGACGGATCCATTTCTCCTTCTTACTTGAACTGAGGGCGTAACCCAGTCAAGTTCCCATTTGGGACCCAATGCTCCGGAACACATCCCGTCGAGCACCCTTATAACGCCTCATACATAATTAGTGCCCGATGGAGATCAACCCACCAGGTCAGCTAATGGGTGTACACAATTCTCAAATAACGTGTTAGGTCAAGAGAGAACCTCGATCGATTCATAGTTGCGAGCCTTAAACAGAGCAGAGTGCACAAAATATTTTATTGGATAAACAGTTTTCATTACATTAAATAAACAATTTGCATTTCATTGAAACATTTAGAGCTTAATAACTCAATCATACTTTGTACATTTGGAAAGTAAGCCCACCTGGTTAGGCAAAGCCTGAAGATCATAATCACATATAAACCTGTCTTGGGAAAGCAGCGCTAATCCCCCTGGTCACAAAGCCTACAAGAAATTCTATTCTTAATAGGTCTCGTGAAGCTAATCTTACGTCATGGTGTAGTGCTTAATATTCTATAATTCACTTAGCCGGGTTTTCAAAATTTAATAAATAAATAATTGAAAACATTTCTCTTGAGTTAAGAACACCAACAATATTCTTACTCATCTTTCTTTAATAATTGGAATTATAAATAAAACCAATTAAATCATAAATACTTTTTATTGCAAAATATAATGCAATTTCATGTCATGCTTAACATATAATAAGTAATTACTTATAATATACACATAATAATAATTTAATATTATTATGAAAACTAGTCTTTGAAAATAATTAATCAAACTTAATAAGTCTAATTAATTAAATAATGTAATCCATTTTAAATAAAGAAACTGCACAGCCCAATTAAATAAATTAATAAAGGCCCAATAGATTTAATAATTAAAGGCCCAACTGAAATAAAAATAAATAAAAATCTCAGCCCAAATACTCATAAAAATTCGGCCCATGACTCGGCCCAAAACTAATTGAAATTCGGCCCATGACTAATTGAAATTCGGCCCATGACTCGAGCCCACTCTAAACCCAAACCTAAAGCCCAACACTCAAGCCCACCCCAAACAAGCCCTAGCCCAACACCTAGCCTCTTCTCCCTTTTCTTTCCCCCCTCTCAGCCGCTCACACACATACACAAACAACTACAATATCACTCTCTCTCTCGGTCACATTTCACGGCCGCGGCTCCTTCCGGCGAGACAGCCGGCGACCGGCCTCATCTCCCTCTGACCTAGCCACCCGTCGATCTCCCTCTGTTCTCTCTCCTCCTTGGCGACGACGAAAACGCCGCCGCCTCCCTCGGCCTCTCGCTCGGCGACAGCAACCCATAGCTGCCGCCGTCCTGACCTCGACGCAAATCAGCCCGGACCAGACCACCTCTCTCTCTCCAGCCGTGGCCGGGCAGCAGCGGCACCGCCGCCGTGCCCTGCCTCCCTCCGCTGAACCCACAGCCGCCCATCTCTCTCCACCCCCCTCTCTCTCTCCGTCCTCGGCCCGACAGCAGCGGGCAGAGCCGCCGTGCCGCGGCCTCCCTCTCCTACCCTTGGCCGGATGGCCGGCAGCGAGCTCGCCGCCATCCCGACGCCGCTCGACTCGGCCCACCACACATACGATACCAACAACAAAAGGGAAAAACATAGTTCTACTTCTTCTCTTTTCTTTCAAATACAGACTCATGCCTTGTATGTAAACATATATATATATATATATATATTCACACATTGTTCTTATGTATAAACATCATGTTATTATATTGAAATACACATATGCATATATATATATCGATGGGATGATGAAATGAATGTGTGTTTGTGTCTCTGTGTTTGGGAAAAAGTTCGAATGTTTTAAGTATGAAACATAAAAATGAATGCTTTAAACATGCAGCAACACAAATAATGGAGTTTAAAGAGTTAAACCTTGAATAGTTTTGGATGTTGTAATCTCTTAAGCTTGAGTTCTTTTTCTTGCAAGGATAATTTGTGTGAACGAAAGAAAGAAGATTTTAGCTGAAGTAAACTTTGAATTTGTCCAATGGTGTGAAGTGTGCAAGAGGTCTTTGAGGGTATGTGATGTTAAGTTTGAAAAAATGAGGGAGTAGGTGGGAGCTTATTTTAAGGGGTAGGTGGCGTATGTTAGGTGAGGGAGTAGGTGTGGGAATAAAAATAAAATAAAATAAAATAAAATAAAATAAAAAGTCTTCCAGGTTGTACTATGAAAACTGTAATAATCATTCAGTGTTTGCTTAAATAAAAGCTCGTGAAAATACTTTGAATGCTAAATTAAATAAATATGCGACGCACATAAATTTAATAACTAAATTTACAAATGTTTTTTTTTTTTTTAAAACACTTTTGTTGGAATTAAAATAAATTCATTTTCTTTATATCCGGCGTGAATCATCCTGACTTCTAAGTTCAAAATACTTCTAAATTTAGCTAAGAAATAACGGGGTGTTACAACTTTTTAAACTGTAAAAGGAAAAAGAAAAAAAACACAACTGCATTGTTCTCTAAATAGATTGTTCATTTCCAGAATGGTGAAAATTTTGATAAAGAGAGTGTGGAGAATAGTTGATGCTGTATGATAGTCAATACAGAGTCAATGCAAAAAGGAATTTGGGGCCAAAATGAATTTTTGACCAAATTCCTTTTTGAGACCCTTTACTTTTCAAAAGTTGTTAGCGTTTTGAGTCCAAAAATGAAATCACTAGCTGTTTGGAATACTTTGTTATAATAATACAGCTCCTTAACCACTCGCTTTGTTGCTTCATCATGTCTTCTTCACTTGGCTTGCTTGGAAAATAAGACTTCTTGTTTCTTACTTCTCCGATTCAAATTGTTGAATTGCAGATTTGAGCCAATGATATTCTGTTTTTTCTGCACCCGACTCCCATTTAATATATTGTTTTTGAGCAATTAAGATTAATATTAAGAAGATTAGCTAGCATTACATTTTATATCTCTAACCTACAAATTTGATAAGAATAATTTGTCAATTTAAAAAGTATTGGACTACCTTACTATTTAGTGTATATTTAATTAATTGTAAAAATTAATACTATATTGTAAAAAAAAAAAAAGTGAGTAGTTGGAGAGAGAGCAAACTCACTGGCTCATGAACCTTTATCCCATGGATGGCGAAGTGTTTGGAGTGGGCCGCGGCGGTGGTGTGCGGTTGAGACTGGAACAGGGGCACAGTTGTGGTGCGCGGTTGGAGATGGTGGCTGGGGGCGGGCGCTGGTGGTCGGATTTCAGAGGCTGGGGTGGCACGCTGGTGGTCCTTGGGTTTTCTTCTTCCTCAAAACAACGATCAGCGGCCATTCACCGGAGCTTAAGGGTCATTGGCAACGGTGGAATATGAGGAGAAGATGTGTTGTGCGGGGGTGTTTGATGAGAGCGGCGGCGGGTGGGGGGAGGGAGCGGTGATGGTGGCGGCAGCGGAGGGGAGCAGACGATTGGGGAGAGGGGGATTTCCTTTTTTTTTTTTTTTTTTCCACATGTAAAAAATATGCCCAAGTGTCAATTTCGGCTGCCACGATGTCATTTTTGGCGTCGAGTGAAAAAACAATCGGTCATCGGACAAATTTGAGACAAAAATAAAAGGTTATGGATTTAACAGTAGACTTTTTAAATTAGGAGCAAAAATCAATTTTGGAAAAACGTCATGGATTTATAGGCAATTAATTCTAAAAAATATCATTATATGGATAAGTTACAACGTCCATAATATTTTATATTAATTTTCTTTTCAACTATATATAGTTTTGTATTTTGTATCTCTATTATTAGAATAATGTAATTTACATAATAATAATAATAATAATAATAATAATAATAATAATAATAATAATTATTATTATTATTATTATTATTGATAAATTAATAAAGTTATGGAAATTTTTATATAATATTAAAATCCTTGAATTAAAGTAGTTAACTATAGTCCTTTGTTATGGTTTTTGCCAACTTTTATCTTTCTTTAATTTTTTTTTTCAATTTTTTAATCAGATAAACATAACTACAAGAAAATTGAAACAATCAAAATAAGTAAAATATAACTAAATTAGTGAGTCATGTAGTCCTTTATTATAATTTTTTCTACTCATATAATTTATTACATTTTAAAATGATTTTGTAGACTAACTTGATCTTATATGCCCATATTAATTAAGTATGTAATAACATACTTTTGTCTGATCATAAAATATTATATATAAATATATATATATATATATATATATATATATATAATATTTAATAAATAAAACTATCAAATTATTAATATAAATAAGATTTATGATCATATATGGACTTTTAGGATATTTATTTATCTATCTTTCTTTCATGAATATTTAGTCAACAAGTATAACAAAATTCTTGAACATTTAAAATTAATCAAGTTACTGTAATCTATATACTAATATATAATAACGACTACATATTGTCGTAATTAATAACTTTTATATTGAATTATGTTTCATATATAGTTTCTAAGAATTATATGTATAAATGGCATATCATATTTATGTATTGATAATTTTAAATCAACAATTAATAATTAATGTTACAATGACATAACTCATGGTAATAAATTAATTTTAATATTTTAATTGAATGTTATTTCTATAGTGGCATGCAATAAACTTAAGAAGATTTACTTATATGCAATTAATAATACATTATGTTATATAAATGATATATTCCATACAATAAATGCGTGTGTGTGTGTATATATATATATATCGATTTTAATCTATAATAGAGAAGATATTATGACCTATGAATGTTCATTAATTTAATCTAATATATATCTATATAATAATAGTATAGAAGGGGCAAAAACATTCAAATATTCTAAACTAGAATTGTTTAAATAAAATAACTCATAATATAAATATGAGAACGCTTTTGAAATAGCCATTTTCAAGAAAGAAACACAATATTTAGCCATTAATTAAAAAAACACAAAATATGGCCATTTATTATGTGTAAAGACTGTTTTGCCCTTAATTAGGGCGGACCAGATTCTGGTTGAATTCGGGTTTGCACGCGGGTTATGCACAATGACACTAATGACACTAATATGGCCATAAGTATCATTCGTGCAAACTACATAAGAGAGTATATGACACTAATGACACTAATATGACCATAAGTATCATTTGTGCACCACACTAAATGGAGAATCAAAAACTCTAAATGGATAATTTAAACCCTAAATAGGGAATCTAAATCCTAAATGATAATCTAAACCCTAAATGGATAATCTAAACCCTACGGGGAAGTGTTCAAAATTGTCATATTGTACCCATCTAAATAATATCAGCACACAGATATATGATACTAATGGCACTAATATGGCCATAAGTACCATTCGTATGACACTAATTTAGTCATAAGTACCATTCGTGCAACACTGAGTATATGTGGGGGTGATCATCGGTTCAGTTCGGTGCAAAACTGCACCAAATCCTGAAAATCGAAAATCGAACTGATGCTGAAAATTGGAACCGCACCGCACCGCACCGAATCGATAAAATCGTCGGTTTCGGTTCAGTCCACCGAACCGACACATTTTTTTTTCCGAAAAAAATCCTATTAAAATCCGTAAAATAATGTTTTAACCCTCAAAATCAAACAATAAAGGGACAAAAGAAACAAAAGTGAGGATTGGAGTTCCAAGTAGACTTCCTCACTTATAAAGGCATGCAGTGAACCAACAAATCATTTCATTAATTCATTACGTTTTGTTGATATGGATTCCTAACAACTACAAAAATACTTCATAAAAGTATCCATGTATAATATAAGTTTAAATCTAAACCAGATATAAATGAATGATATAGTGTCAATCTAAGTGTAAATCTAAGTTTAAATCTATATATATTATATAATATAAATATATTATAAAAATATATATATTTATAGGTTCGATTCGGAGTGAAACCGCACCAAAAATAAAAAATCGAAACCGAACCGAAAAATTTCGGTTTTCAGTTTTCGGAACCGCACCAAAAACTGCATCAACAGATGCGGAACCGCACCGAAATGGTGCGGTTCGGTTCGGTTTTGCATTGCGGTTCGGTTTTTGCTCACCCCTAAGTGCATGACACTAATAGTGTCATGTGTGCCTAACCCGCGCGCAAACCTGAAACCGACTCGAATCTGGTCTGCCCTAATTAAAGGCAAAACAGTCCTAAAACGTAAAAAATGACCAGATTTTGTATTTTTTTAATTAGTGGCCAAATATTGTGTTTCCTTCTTCAAAATGGCCATGCGAGTGTATTGTTTCATATCAATATTATATGTAATCAAAGTAGTTCATTAAAAGTAATTTGTCACTCACATACACAAACATAAAAAGATTAAATTTTCACCTTTAAAAATTTGAGGATATTGTAGAGTAGTAGCTCTCAATCAAGACAAGTGATTTACTATATTTTGCTACGAACTTTATAGTTTTTTCAATGGAAAATACTAACTAAGAGGTGAGTAGGATTAAAAGATTTAGAATAAAATCAAATTGTTATTACAATTTGAACTTATGAAAATGATCAATTTTTTTCATGAAGCCTCTATTTCTATATAAAAAGAAAGCAAGAATGTGAAAGTGTCAATTCAAAATAATTTCACTTCATTGAATTTTAAAAAAATAAATCATTTACTTTCTTAAAAAATATTAAAAAATTTATGTTATCTTATGTCATTTTTCTCATTCAATTTATATATTTCATTTAAAATATTAATTCATTTTAGTTTCAAATTTATCTAAAAAATTCATAAATTCA
Source organism: Salvia miltiorrhiza (assembly GCF_028751815.1). Classification (NCBI taxonomy): domain Eukaryota; kingdom Viridiplantae; phylum Streptophyta; class Magnoliopsida; order Lamiales; family Lamiaceae; genus Salvia; species Salvia miltiorrhiza. Next base: position 21,534,274 of record NC_080391.1, on the reverse strand, counting down.
CATCGACAAACTAGTATAAATTTTAGTGTGCTCAAAACAATCATCCAACTTCTTCTCATCTTTATTGTCCTGATACGCGTTAATAAAATATACTATATTCATCTCAATTAAATAGACTTATTTTTCTTTTCCAGATATCCCCAAATATAGGTCGAGTAATGCATTTTGAAATTATTTACAAATATATCTCTATTTAACTCTTTAATCCACTCTAGCATTAATGTATTGTCAAATAATAAATATGGACATTGACGACCATTTAAGGCTTCGAAACATGATGTGGGTTCATCCCCTTAGCATAGTTGCGTATCAGGATTTCCATGATGTTATTAGCTTTGACACGACTTATCTAGTCAATCAATATAAGATGCCTCTAGCCATTGTCGTAGGTGTTAACAACCATAATCAGTCAATTTTATTAGGATGTGGTTTGTTGACAAATGAGGATGCAAAATCCTTTAAATGGGTTTTCAGTAATTGGTTGGTAGCAATTGGTGGTGTGCATCCAGCTTCCTACAACAATTTTGACTGACCAATGCAATAACATTAGAATTGTTGTAAGAGAAGTTATGCCTAACACCATACATCATCTTTGCTTGTGGCGTATTGCACAGAAGATTTGTATTGCACAGAAGATTCCAATTAAGTTGAAAGGTGTCGTTGAGTATAAAAGATGTGTTGAAAATTTCTACACTCTTATACGACATTCTTAGCATTGCAGAATTTGAAAGGAGGTGGGCTGAATTCCTCGTGGAATATGCTTTGCAAAATAGCAGGTGGCTTAAGGATTTGTACGTTAAAAGGGAAAATTGGATTCCTGTTTTCTTGAATCACTTATTTTGGGCTAGTATGGTGTCTACTCAAAGAAGTGAGTCAATGTATGCTTTTTTCGATGGTTTTGTTCATGCGAGGAGTACGTCGAAAACATTTGTAGAACAATATGAAGTAATTGTGAGTGATAAAATTCGAAAGGAGCAGCAAGAAGACTATATATAGATCAAAGTGTATGACACTAAAGCCAATTTCAGATTATGAATGGGAACAACAATTTGCATGTGTTTACACAACCAACGTGTATAAATTACTGCAAGCGGAGATACTATTGCTAGGAAATTGCAATATTCAAGACGTTGCTTGTCCTGGAGAAAACAATGGATCCAATGTTAAAAAGTTTGAGGTGTTGGAGTCGTGCATGAGGCGTAATTTCTATCATAGACAATATTCTTTTACAGTGGAGTATCAGCCAATTGGGGATTATATCTCGTGCACTTGTCGCAAGTTTGAATTCAAAAGCGTTCTCTGTGTCCATATTTTGAAGGTTTTGGTATACAAGGATATTCAATTTGTCAATGATAGATATATACTAAGAAGATGGCGAACAACTAGACCCCCAAAACAAAAACAATGTAACTCATCATCAACCTAAGTAGTTGAACCCAAATCATGTTTGTGGAGAAGGAGGAATAGTAGTCCACTTCGAAGTGATTATTTTTCTAGCTTTTTGGGGAGGAGAAGATTGTGTAGGTATGGTTGCGGGGGGTGGAGTGTGCGATAGTCTTGGTGAACGTCTAGGAGAAGGAACCATTGGAATTGCAACAAATTCTAAAAGAGAAAAATCTGGAGATTAAAAGATTAAAAAAAAAAAAAACTATAAGGTAAATAAACTATGGAATCAAAGATATATATATAGAGAAGAAAATTTAGGGTTTTAAAATATCATTCCTTATGTAATTCATATTAAGAGATGGAATGTTAATATATTATTCGTTCTATAGTACAAATTTAGAGATATGTTTCAATTATTATTCGGATTTTAAATTAGAACAAATATCTCATTTTCTTTAAACGAAATTGCTTAATAGAAGACACCATTTTCAAAAAATAAGAACTTTTAGAAGACACCATTTTCTTAACTGACTATTAAATTACAAACAATTAAGTAAGATTAAAACTTTTAAAAAAAGAGGTGGTCTTGCATGCGCCTGGCCTCATATAATAGACCAACAATGTTAAACACTATATATATATAATATATATATAGGGGGCGGTTATTCAATAAACCACACTTATTTTAAGAATTACGAACCAACAAAAATGCATGAATTTTATGTATAACACGCATGAATAAATTGTATAAAAGCATGAATTGCGAAAAATAATTTTTTGCTACCTTTGGGATTCGAACTCAGGACCATTAATTTATCCAACAAGGTGATGAATCAACCGTAGATCTTGATGATCTAAGGGCTGAAAATGATTCCTAATTTATATTTTAAGAAGCGTTCTTATTTTAGGCTTCCCCTATATATATATATATATATATATATATATATATATAGATAGATAGATAAATAATTTTAGAAACAAAAGCAATAACAACAGTGTGGTGCAATGGCTTTGGCCTTCCCTTTATTACTTATGATCGTGGGTTTGAATACCATTGAAAGCATTTTTTTTTCTTTCCGTGTATAGGGGCTGGCATGGTTGACCCAAGTTTTACTATATATATATATATATGGTAAAGCATAAATGAACGGTGATCGTTTGTTTAATGAATGATCGGTGAACTACGAGTTTTACCTAGAGTTTGATCGGAAAAGTAGAAGAGGATTGATTGAATTGCAAAGAGCACGAGAAAATATTGCTGCAGTTGTGAAAGTATTGAAAGCGTAAAATTACAGAGTGTGTTCATGCGACTATTTATAGATTTCATGCTAGGGGTAAAATAGTAATTTCGCCTTCGAAGCATGCTCCCCGCGTGGTCAAGGGCATAGTGGTAATTTTGCCCCCCAGGCGGGCGATTCCTCCGTTCTTCAGCGACTTCTCTGGCGTAGGTGGCTTCTCTGGCGTAGGTGACTTCTCTGGCAAGGGCCATTTCTCTGATAAGAGTCATTTATCTGGCAAGAGCCATTTCTCTGATCGGGAATGATTTCCCTGACATATCCACTTCCTCTGGTGAGGTCCGTTCCTCTAATAAAGACGATTCCTCTGTTCTGCATATATTACTCCTCATCAATATATATAGGGGGCAGTTATTCCACAAACCCCTCTTAGTATATAACTTAAGAACTAATATTAACCTTTGATCTCCACCTATTTAACGGCTGAGATTAAGTTATAAACATATCAGGTTATTCATTTTGTTATCTTAGTTGATTCGCGCAGGCACGAATCGAAGGGGTATATTTGGCATGAGATGTTGACTTTCCAAATGGGTATTTGAAAATCTCCGAAAACGTTGCCTATTTAATTTAGAAGAGAGATTTGATGGGATTGAAATTATAGAACAAGGATATGAATCGAGTATTTGCGTGAATTAATAGGGAAGTATCTTTGAAAATATGATTAAAAAAAATAATTTGATTCATGTGTCCAATTAAATGCACCTACCTAATTAAAGTTAAACCCTATGAATCTTTTCACTATCTCTTGCTATTCTTAAATAAAATTGCTAAGGCGACGACCAAACTTTTGAGGCGGCGCTTAATAGAATCCATTCGTATCTCCAGTATTCTTTAACCCAGTTTCCGGCGATGGCACGAACAAAGGGCGGTCAGAACGTTGAGACTAAATATCAACGGTCATTGTTTTCCATCGGATTTTTTTTTCGGGATTTCACGCATTTTCGCAACCACTGAATAGTGAAGAAATTATTCTGGGTTTTCTGGGGCGGGGATTCGATGGTTCAACGAAAATTGATTTTATACCACAATGTTGTGTGGGTGCTATTTCTGGTGGTCCCTATTTGTCGTTTTTAGATCTATGTGTATAAAAAATGCATTTGTGGTTATTATCGAAGGATCGGCTGTGATGAAGCGTAACATTACTTCAAAAGAAGGTGACGATTTTTTATGACTAGTATGTGATTTTTTTGGTATATTATATAATTTTACATTATTAATATTATGTTGTGTTAATAAACGAAGGTTGTGGTACGAATATATGTTGAATATTGTGTGAATTTTTTGGTATACTGTTAGGTGTAGCTGTAAATTATATATTTTTAACACGGTTTATAACCTTTATTGTATTTCCTTTTTGCTTTTGTAGGGAATTCTGGTGACAAATGCAAGGGTAAAGCTGTATCTGAAACGTCTGATTTTATCTAGAATAGTCCTCGAGTTACAAGAGGTTAGTTTGAAGGAACAATGCATTTTAATTGTATTAGAATTTTTCATGTGTTAACGAAGAAGCATGTGGGATGAATACGTGATGAATTTGGGGAGAATAGTCATTATGGTGTTGGATTTTTTTTTTTTTATTATGAAGAGCGAAACCCATTTCAAATTTTTGTAAGTGTTCGTTACATTAGCTTGCTATCTGTTAGTTTAAGATATGGTATACGTAGATTCATTCGTAGGGATGCATGCATTAACTAAGATTTTTTTTTTTTTGCTACTGCTTACTCAAGTATTATTTTTTAGTTATATGAGATATTTGGTTTGTGTTTGATTAAATTGTGTGTACGAATATTTTACCTAACTATGTGATGCGATATGTATTTGTGTATGAATTTTCCGGTAGGAAGGTGACACTATCAATTATTATAATGCTCAACGGTATACTGTATTCACTGTATTAAGATTCAATGAAGTATGTGAAAAGAATATTGTTAATAATAATGTGAATTGGTATGTGTTTGAACATGAATAATTTTATTTTGAGTTGTTATATGTTCTTAAATGTCACTGCCATTTATTATAATGCACATAGTTATAATAAAATAAAAATTATTCGTGAAGATATACATAAATTCTCAACAAAAATACATATTCACAACATGCTGCATTAGTCATTTTTTTGGAATAATATTTGATCCGGGTTTATTTTGATATGTGGAGAGTTTATTTAACAATAATGTTGTGTGAATGATTAGTTAAATTTTTGAATAAATTCGTGAGAATATAATAACCCTACACACGTGCAGGTAGTGTGAAGGGGAAAGGCAAACTGATTGCGACTGATGACGTGAGTGGACCTGCAAATGTTGCTCAACTACGTGAAGGTTAGATATATTTATATTTTCTTATTAGTGAATGCGTTGCAACATTGTAAAGATGGAAAAAGTATTGACAAAAATAAAAATTATAAACGGAATATGTGCTGCAGTTCGTACGAAGTATCGAAATGATCCATCATTGTTAGCTTTTAAGCGATCGATACTTGGCGATACGTTTAAATAACTGCAAATTCATTTCATATTCTACTAGTTTAATTGCATTCTGTTCACCTTATATTATGATTTGGTAATCAAGCATTAATTTTAAATGATTGTTTCTTATTAGGAGAAATACTTAAGATAAAATTGAGTGAGACTCATAACAAGGAAGCGTCTGGTGGTGGTTCGGACGTACCAAAAGTTAGAGTTGTGTCTCCAGTTGCTCCTGCCAAAAAGGCTATAATTGATAAACGTATTTATAAATAATTTTATTGATTAGCCTGTAATTTGTGTATTTATAAATAATTTATAATCTAAACGAATATAATGTTAAAAAATTTAATGTTGTTCTTCGTTTATTTAATCCATCATTCTTGTGTTTTTATAAATTTCATAAATGGTATAACTACATATGTTGTTTGAGCTTGGAAATTTATGTGATTTTAATTACATAAATGGTTCACGTAGAATATGTTAGTGTATGTGAATTGAATGCAATCGTCAACCACACATTAAGCAAATATGTGAATATAATTCAATGGTGTGTAAATATTTGGGCGTAGCACAGTATACAGATGTATCATAATGCGAATATTACAATGGAGGCGAATATTTTAGTGTGTACGCATGAATAACATGCAAACCAACGTGAATATGAAGACACATTAATTATAACAGTTTCATGTTTATATTTTCTATCACGACCTGTGTAAGAATTTCCATGAGGTATAACGCAGATTCCATAAAATTATTGAAATATACAATTAATTGTTCATCTCAAGTTATGAGCAAAATTGTGAATAACTAAAGGATGTCTGAAATCTGGTCATAAATACATGGTTAAACGACGAGAATAACTATGTAATTATGCATGAATCGTTATCACATATTGTACGAATAAACCATATATCACATAAACATCGGCATTCCGATGAATCAGAATGCGAAAAAACACGACGAGAATAACTATGTAATCATGAATAATATGTGTGATATGATGAGAAATTTCTTGCTGTAAAAAACATAATATCATATACCTTCATTCTCCATCGGCAATAAATAATACTCCCTCCGTCCGCCAAAAGTATTCCACTTTGGCCGGGCACGGAGTTTAATAAAATGTGTGATGATGTTGATGTAGTGGAGAAAGGGTCCCACCACTTTATGAGATGTGTGGTTGAGATTGAATTTGGGGTGGGTTTTTTGTAAGTAAAGAGTGTTTGTAAGGATAAAATATAAAGATGGATGGTGGGACCATGGCTTAAAAAGGAAAGTGGAATACTTTTTGCGGACGCCAAATATAGTAATTATGGAATACTTTTGGCGGACGGAGGGAGTAGCATTTTTTTGGGACCCCTACGAAACCGCTAGTTACGAAATCGGTCATTTTAATAGGGTTTGCGTGAAGATAGTGGTATCAAATCTTTAACTAATTTGAGCTACACTATCCCTTTAATTGTGGAAATAATAATTACATAAAAAATGAAATTACCTTTGTATCCTATTGATGTAAAAAACAAAAATTATAGGCATAGATTCAGATTGAAATCTAACCGTGTATTTCTAAAGATCTTGTGGTTTATAATGGTTCTTAGTTTATATCTTAAATCTGGTTCTTATTTTAGCCTAACCCTATATATATATATATATATATATATATATATATATATATATATATATAGGGTGCGGTTATTGTGAGAACCACACTTATCGTGAGAACATAAAAACCATTAAAATCAATGCATCTACTATATAAATTAATGCATTCGCTATTAAATTTAATGCATCCGAAAATAATAAAATTTTTGCTCCCTTCAGGATTCGAACCCAGGATCTGCATTCATCCACCAAGATGATGCATCCACCGTAGATCTTGATGATCGAATGGTTTAAAATGGTTCTCTGTTCTAATTTTATTTAGTGGTTCTTATTTGAACCTCTCCCTATATATATATATATATATATAGGGAAGGGCTAAAATAAGAGCATTTCTTAAGATATAAAATAAGAATCATTTCAGCCCTTAGATCATCAAGATCTACGGTTGATTCGTAATCTTGTTGGATGGATTTATGGTCCTGAGTTCGAATCCCAAAGATAGCAAAAAATTATTTTTCACAATTCATACCTTTATACAGCGAATTCATACGTGTTCTACATAAAATTCATACATTAAAAATTTCTCTTATTTCTTATTTAAGATGTGCCTATATATATATATATATATATATATATATATATATATATATATATATATATATATATGGTGTGGTTCTAGAGAGAACTACACTATTTGTGAGAACGTGAGAATCATCAAATCTAATGCATCCACGGTAAAAATTAATACATTCGCTGTTAAAATTAATGCACTAAAAAAAATAATAAAAATTGCTCCCTTTAGGATTCGAACCCAGTATCTGCATTCATTTAACAAGATGATGCATCCACCGTAGATCTTGATGATCAAATGGCTGAAAACGGTTCTCCGTTCTTCTTTTATTTAGTGGTTCTTTCTTGAACCTCTCCCTATATATATAAAGTTAAATTAGTGTATAAATTAAAAATTGAACTCATGACCTTTGATTTACAAAGTAACATCTTATCCATTGTACCACAAAATACTTGAATTCCTTGTCACCAATAGTTCTTCATTTTCATACTTGAATACATAGAACATCTCCAAAGAAAGTAGATTGCGTTATAGTATAGGGATATACCTTACACCTTACAAAATTCTAAACACACCATCATGCATTTTCAGCTTTATCTTGTCAATTCCTTTTACTGGGCATAAATCATTCTATAGCATGACTGTTCCTGTTCCTTCATCTTTCAGATCCAAGGAACCATTCCTTATGTGGGAATATATGAAAAGAACATGTTGAATTCATGATCTCTCTTTCTCCAACCTCATGACCGACAACATTGAGCATCTTCAATATGCTCTGTCACCTCTGCAGATTCATGATTTTGGCCAGTTTCCTTCTGCTTCTTCTTTCATGAGAAGCAATTCTTTTTCTAGTCTCCTCAGTTTTTTGCAGTAATAGCATTTTCTAGTTTCCTCAGTTTCTTTACTTCTATTTTGGCTATCTTTCTTGTTGTCTGTATATGGCTTCTTGAACTTTTGCTTGGGCTTACTCTTAACATTCAACCCCTCTGCAACGGACTCTTGTCTAGTATCTGATGTCTTTTGATTTCAGAGCTTTGATGACTTCATCTGCATCAATACTTGTGGTTCTTCATTGTGTCCTTGAAATTCTCAAGTGATTTTGGTAGTGCTTTTAGAAGAATTGTAGCCTTATCCTCATTGTACAACCTTCACATTCAATACTTTCCAGATCATCCAAGATCTTGTTGAATTCATCCAATTGATCAAACATTTCTTTTTCATCCAATATCTTGAATGAAAACAATCTCTATTTGAGAATTAGTCTACTCGCAAGAGATTTCTGCAAATATAAATCCTCTAATTACTTCCATACATCCGCTGCGCTTCTTTCCCTAGCAACCACTCTGAACACCTTATCTCCAAGGCATATAATGATGGTTGAGTGTGCCTTCTCGAACATGTCTGTTCTATCAATCTTCTTCCCTTCATCGCCGCTGCTTTTGGATTTATCCATCCTCAAGCACCAGCGCAGCTAGCCCTTGCTGTGTCAGTGTGGCTTTTATTTTGATTTGCCACAAACCAAAATCATTTTTCCTATTGAACTTCTCAATCTCGTACTTGGCCATTGTCGCAGCTCGTTGAGATCCAATTCCTCTTTCCACAGACGACGCCAATTGCAGGGACGGATCCACATAGTAGGTGTGCACGCCCAAAATTTTGTCTTATATATATTAAATATATTTAGTCTAATATCTTTATAGTTTAGTCTTAGCTCAGTCTAATTTTCAAAAAAAGATAAAAATACCTTTCAATATACTAATAAAAATAAGTTTATTCTTGTAGAAGCTAGATTAGTTTTTTTTTTTTTAAACATATAGCAGTAGTTTTTTATATGCTTTCAATGTATATATTATTGAATCAATAGAAACAGAATAATTATTTATTATAGTAGGTGATGGAATTCTAATCCTAGGTCTATTAAAATTCTATTTGAACATAAAAATGAACTGTACGGATTGCCCGAAAATTTTGGCTCGCGGGCGGAAGCCCTCGAACCCCCATTAATACCTTCAAGATTAGCCCCCCTTATCGGCAAATTCTGGATCCGCCCCTGGCCAATTGTAAATCTAAACTCAAGATTACAATCTATGGATCTCAATCATCGATCAAAGATTTGAAACGAACAAGATGCAGAGTATTTACGTGGTTCAGTTCACGAATGGAAACTCTTTATTGAATCAAGATGAAGGATTGAACAATACAGGTTTAGGCAAGAAACTCACAGTTTGCTGGAGATTCTTTTCTCCTTTTTCCCTCATACAACCTTATGAATAAGAAAACTAGCTCGCTAATACACAATGAACTATATAAGACTCAGTTGGAATCTGGATCATAGCCGTTGATGTGCAACTTCTATGAACAGAGATCCATGCATGGGATAACAGAAACTTAAAGAAGTTTGCTGTTAAGTCCTTGCCGAGAATCGCCCTTCCACTTTAAGTCCTTGAGCCAAAACGTGTTTATGAAGAGTGTCGTTTTAGGGTTTAGATTAGTTTGTTAAAGCTTTGATTTTGTTGCTCATTTAAGTCCTTGCCGAGAATCCCCCATCGGAATGAGATTCAGTATACCACATTTTATGTCCCACTTTCAATTTTGTTTAATTTCTTATATATATTTTCTTCAATTTCAATTTTATATGCTTTAGTTTAATTTTGTGATTATTAATTAACTAGGGTTTATTCCATCAATCTAGGGTATATAATTAATTTTTATCATTTAATTTCTCTTTTATTAGCTAATAATAGGTTGATAAATTCAAAGTGATGGTATATGCTTTTTAAAAAAATTAATTTTTTGAAATAAATATTAAATATAATTCATAGTATTATAATAAATTTTATTTTTATAAAAAATATTTTTAAAATATAAGAATGGGACACAGTGGCACACATAAGATTGTAGGACACTGAATCTCATCCCGAATCGAGCTCTCATCTATTCAGGTAGAAATTTTAAGAGTTTTACACAGAATTAATTATCATTAATAGAAATTACTTTTTGGGCAATTTTTTTAATTAATTTATGTGCTTGCGACATATGAAAAGAATGGGAGGGAGTATATGGTTTTAAATTAGAGCATTATCATCATAGCGTGGATATAAAGCTTTTTTGAAAGGGAATTTTAGCGGTTAAACATACATAAATATATACTACTCTGCATTTCAAAGTCAATATGAAGTTAATTAACGCGCAAGTAAAAAAAAAAAAAAAAAAAGAAGAATCTATTGCGAAATTTCCCCTGCAGTCTGACGAAAACCGTGAATTTCTTCGTAATTCTCAGTAGGCCCTCTCTCTCTCTCTAGGTTAGGATAAAAGAGTACGTGTTTATCATTTCTGTGTTTTCATAGAGTTCAAAAAAATTCGCTTTAGAAGACTATTGTGAGTGTTGACGGTTAGTGCTCTTGTTCAACTTCATCTGCATCATCTCTTTCAATAAAAGTAGATCTTTTTTTATTTTGATCGAGTTGTGCATTCTTCTTGTATGTTCTTGCTTCGATCATCACTCCTTTTTTCCTTTGAAAAATTGAATTCTGCAGTATATGAACTTACGTGTGTTTTTCTTCCTTGTTTCATTTATGGTTCTTGAAATCTTCGCCTTCTCTAACTTGGTTACATATTTTGTGATTATCATTACCACTACAACTATTAATCAATAAATCAGATTGTTCTCGAAAGAAAATGGATTAAGAATTTTTTCCGTTGATGATTCTTGAGAATTAAATATCTTAGGCCTCAGATTGATTACTCTGGAAGGGTTCTGTTTGAGTGATGATATACAAATGTGAAAAGGGTCTCTGGTCAATGCAGAAGTTTGCTTTTTTCTTTATCTAATTTCCCGAGTCTTTGATTCCTTGATTGAGTATAGTTGGAATGTGCAAGTCTTTTCCACATGATCTGATCTGTGTGAATGCAATTATGTTTTTTCATTCATTTTCCACATTGAATTGCAGAGAAGATAAGAAGCACGTAGTCGGAGATGGAGATGGATCCATTGGTGATGAAGGTGAAGCTGAAAGATGTAGTGAGGGAGAGGGTCCTCCCCTTCCTCCCTGCCAAATCCCTCCTCCGTTTCATGTCCGTTTCCAAGGAATGGAAGGGATGGATCAACAGCCCTCTCCTCGCCTTCCATCAGAGCCACTACTTCAACAAACTCTCCGGTTTCTTCGCCCAAACCCAAACAACTGATCCCACATTCATCACCTTGGACGCTTCTGCTTACGGAGTTGCAATGCCTAACCTCAGATTCCTGCCCGAGCCCGTTCACATCGCGACCTCCTGCAGCGGCCTACTCGTCTGCCTCGGCCGTGAATCCGACTCCTACTACATCTGCAACCCGGCAAGCAAGGCGTGGGCTCCCCTGCCTCAGCCTCTGCTTTACCACCAATACGGGGCACGGGCCATTCTTGCCTTCGAGCCATCTGCAAGAAACATAGAGCAGAGGTATCAGCTGATCTGTGCTGTGCCTTTACCCGGTGGCGAGCTGAGCTTCGAGCTCTACAGCTCCGCCACAAAGTCGTGGACGGTCTTGAACACCACCTTACCGGACATGGAAAATCTCAGAATGATAGGCAACGGGTTGTACATGAAGGGAGTGGCGTACTGGCTCACAGACGCGGGGATGGTGATAGCTTACGACGTGGAGAGGGAGTTGCACGACCTCATACCTGTAGAGAGCTCAGACGGCGTCCTGGCTCAGATGGCGGGGGAGCTCTGCTACATCACCATGTCCCACTTGACAGGCAGCAGGTACAAGATCATGATCCACGGGGGGATGGACTTGAGCTTGAAGCGTTGTCTGGAGATCAGCATTGGGGAGATCGATCCCTGGTTTAGGGTTCTGTCGTGTGTCGATGGGGAGACAGTGATGATTCTGTTTGAGGATTGGATCTACTCTTACAGCATCAGTGATGGGAATCTTGAAGCAAAAACTAGGGTTGGGATTGGATCTGTTTCTGCAGATAACAACTATCTGCCTTATGTCAACACTCTGGTTCAGGTGGAAGGCGTTTGGTAGTTTTTTTTTTTACACTCATCTTGCTTGCTTCTCTTGTGTAATTTCTCGAATCACTTTTGACTGATATTTCGTATTTTCATCATTGCATGTCGTGTGTTTATATAATATAGTTATAAACTGATCTTGCTTAGCTTTGTTGTGTAAACAACAAACACAAGAAGTCCAACTTTTTAGAGTTCAACAACAAAAAACTTAAATAAAGATTCCTAAACTTCCTAATCAATATTCGCTAGTTTCATACATTGAGGCAAAGATAAAATCACAGCTCCAAAAATAATCATATGCTATGAAATATGAAGGGATCAAAAAGTTTCACAAATTATTAAAGATAAGAAGATAATCAAAGTCAGCTACTTAGAATAGAAATAAAAAAGGGCAAAAAAATATATACCCTTTTTTTTTTATAAAAGATACTAGTATATAAATTCTGTCCATTACGACTGTTTCGTCCTTATACCATTTTTAAAATTTTACTTATATTTTACTATTTTAAGTTATTATTTATTATTTATAAAAAAAATGAAAAACATGAACCCTGCCACCATCGACCGTTGGGCTTTGCAAATCCACCACCACCTCCATGCAGGACTGTATACTGAAAGCAAACATTTATTGCTTGTATACAATGTTATGTATTATTTTCACTACTTTTCTCATGCCTGAAGTAATTATAATTGCATATGTTTTGTTCATTTATCTCAAAATTATAGATTATGTGTTGTGTTGTAGATCATAGAGAACCATATGATCAATTTCTCGTGAGATATAAACAGTTTTCATAGTTGATCTAACTATGAATGAATTATTGGTCTAAGTTGTAGTATAAATAGCTTATCTAGACTATTTATTTACACTAGTACGTTTACGATCATGATTTCTTTTTCTAACCTTGAAGGAGAACTAATGACACGATAACTTATTAGTTTAAATCTTGATAGATTTTATGAGTATACCTGAATGTCAGTACATTACTTTGACTTGCTACGTGTGTGAGTTTTTAAAGAAATTTAATATGCTTTGTATCTTGGGTAATGATAGTTCGCGCGTGGTACTTAGAGGGTGTTTGGCTGAGCTTATAAGCTCATCAAAACAGCTTATAAGCTCATTCAAAGTGTTTGACAAAATAAGCTCTTAAACAGCTTTTAAGCTCCAAATTTCAGCTCCCAAAAAAATAAGTTCCTCTACCCCAACTTATTTTTTTATAATCTCATATGTAATAATTATTTTACAAATATTTTTCAACTATAATTTATTATTTTCATCATATATCATTCAAGTTCATTTCTCTTCGATTTTCTCTCTCTAAAAAAATATTTTCTCTCTCTAGCTTATAAGCTCAATTATCCAAACACTTGGACAACTTATAAACTCTTATAAAACTACATCTTGTAAGCTCCAAGAGCTTATAAGCTCTTTAAAATAAGCTTAGGCAAACACCCTCTTAGTCAATTGTTTTGGGACACCATATCTGTTAAAGATGATGACATTTCCTTAATGAGCTCATAATGTTTATCATACTAAAAACTCTGTGAGTGAAGTTTAAGTATGATAACAAGGAATTTAATGGCATTTAATTGATGAGCAATTAATTAATTGAGAATTGTCAAAGCTTTAATTCTGTACGTACACACACAAATCAATGTAGCAGAGCTCCGGCGGCCGAGCCGATCATGTTAAAGACCATGCTGAGCAAGCTCCAGCTGGACTCAATGTTCCAACTCAGATTACTCCAGCTCAGCATAGAGAAAAGATGAGCAGTGGATTAATGGTGAAAGAATAGCACGGTGATCTTGTTATGAAAAGTTACAACCGGTGGTTATGCTTTTGTTACTTTATGCATGGTACTGTTCCATTGCATAATTAGGGTTGGCTTGTTATTCTAGTATCTTCGGTAGTTGCATATTTATATGGTTCTTCTTGACATAGAGTGAAATGAAATAACAGAGCACACTTCTCAAAGTTTTCCTATGGCTTCTCTTTTTGTCTTCATAACTCTTTCTTTCACGGTCCCCTAGCGTGATCGGCTCGACGTGTATCTCCTCAGACCCAACATGTGAAGCAATAGGTCAACATATTTAAGATTGTAAGCCAACCTTATGAACTCCAGCTTAAAGTCATTCCAAGGAGGGTACCTAGGCTCGAGTTCCGGGAAGAAGGTCCGATGCAGCACGGCTTTCTCGTGGCTGAATGTGTCGAACGAGTACTTCCCATGGTACCTCCCGAAGCCACTCTGCCCCACCCCTCCAAACGGCAGCGAATCACATATGAACTGCAATGAGAAAAAACCATGAAAAAAATGATTGTTTCCACCTCTGGATGCTGGCCTCGAGGATGATATGGGGCTTACCTGAATCATGGTGTCGTTGAATGTCACACTTCCTGATGAAGTTTCTTGCAGAATTTGATCTTTCAGTTTCTTGTTGTGAGTGAATGCATAGATAGCAAGAGGCTTTGGTCGAGCGTTGATGAAATCGATGCTGTCTTCGATTTTATCGAGCTGCAAGAACACAGATTTCTCATAAAATCAACACAAAATACAGAGTTTTGCTACATGTAATTGTTGATCTTACTGTGATGATGGGAAGCAACGGCCCGAAGATCTCTTCAGTCATGATCAAAGCATCCACCGGGGGATCCAGCAGAATCGTGGGCTCGATCATCCTGAGAGGTTCAACGAGTTAGATCCCTTCGTGCAAGGATGAGACGGAGAAATGCAGAGGACAAACTTACAGATTCTCTCTGTCAAGTGAGCCGCCATAAACAACGGAAGCTGCCACACCGGGCTCCTCGAGAAGGCTGCATATCCTATTGAAATGATTCTTGTTCACAATTCTGCAGATG
This sequence comes from Salvia miltiorrhiza, assembly GCF_028751815.1. NCBI lineage: Eukaryota > Viridiplantae > Streptophyta > Magnoliopsida > Lamiales > Lamiaceae > Salvia > Salvia miltiorrhiza. The sequence goes on along the minus strand of NC_080391.1, from coordinate 21,519,091 downwards.
CTTTGCAAGCTCTTCACGTTGTCACCGTAGAAATTCTTGATGCACGCCTTGAGTAATTCGATCTGAACGACATTGTCATCATCTAATCAGAGCTCAGTTGTCGTTAACAAGTCAAGAACAATGAGCAGAGTTCGCCTAGTTTACCAGATGCGGAGCTAGCTTCTGTTGCACGAGCAGATAATCAATCCCGATGCAGGCCTGTCCCGCGCACGGTCCCCACTTCCCTCCGGCTACTCTCTTCACGACGACCTTCAACAATCATACAAACACGAGCACAAGCACGAGTTAAAGGTAAGGCATCCAAAAATGCAGTTCTTTGAGGTTAGTACTACAAGCATAGGTAGGACGAACCTTCAAGTCCGACTCGGAGAAGGAGTCGAGGATGACGGGGCATTTCCCACCGAGCTCTAGAGTCACCGGCGTCAAATGCTTAGCTGCTGCAGACATGATTATCCGGCCAACTCGTGGACTCCCTGCAGCAGTGATCAAGAAAAATCACAATAGTCGAAACCAAACACAACCTATATCGCAATTGAAAAGGTATCACATAATGATAGTAGTAGCAACCACTAAGATACCTGTGAAGAATATTTTATCCCATTGTTGCTGCAAAAGTTTCTCAGCAACATCACTTCCACCTTCAATGACTCTAATGGCTTCGGTGTCCAAGTATAGAGGGATCGTTTCACAAAGCAAAGACGAGCATGCTGGAGCTAGCTCGGAGGGCTTCATTACCACCGTGTTTCCAGCAGATATAGCCCCAATTAACGGGTCCAATGTAAGACCTGGATATCATTGTTCATTCATGCATTGAAATCCGAATACATTTTACAACAAGAAGAGTGAGAAAGACGATAGGGAAACTTACTAATCGGAAAATTCCACGACCCAAATATGAGTACAGTCCCGAGTGGCTCGGGCAACACTTGTGCTCTTGATGGAAACAAAAGCAATGGAAGTTGGCCCTGGACGCGACATGCCATCCACAATTACCCGTCTGTGAATATAGGCATCGTATCTATCCTAAACAGTTTGTCTTTTACTAATCTTTATATATAGTATCAAGAATGTTATAGATTTCATCTCTTTCTAGCCATGGTTCAACAACTCATTCATGTCAACTTATTCATAATCTACAAATTCAATCTTTATTCAAGAATTTACAAATTGGCATCTTCTACTATTGCATAACGTCTCAATCTGAAGCCTCGTGAGTGTTTATTGATGATCGGGTACTACAAGCATAAGCATAACGCACTGATGAAACAAAACATGTGCTTGCTGATGATTCGGTACTACAAGCATAACATAACGTGTACTGATGAAATAAAACACAAGACGAGTAATTAAGAGGTCCCAAACTACTAGCTATGCCCTTTGCCTCAACACATTATTATGATCATGGAAAGATCAATGACAGAGATCAGATCACATCTTCTACTATTGCATAATGTCTAAGTCTCATGCTTTGTACGTACGTATTGATGATGCGGTGCTACAAGCATAGGCATAACGTGTACTGATAAAATCAAATGTGTGCTCATTGATGATTATTGACATAATAAACACTAGATGTCAACGTGTAAGAGGTTCCAAACTACCAGCAACGCCTTTGCCTTAACACATTATTATGAACATGGAAAGAAATAAATGAGAAAACCATTCTCTATAATAATAAAAAATAAAAATAAAAACCTTTTTTGGAGCCATCCATTTCTTGATGTGTAGCAAAGCGTGGGATGCTGATTTCTTCACCACTCCAATCTGTTACACAAAATCAAGGAAGACAAAATAAGAAATTACTATTAAAGACTGAAGCAGAAAAATCAGATCTTCAAACAACAATCACGAAGCTTCTTACCCATTAAAGCTCACTTACAAAGAACCAAAACACACACTAATGGACAAAAAAATGACCAAATCAAAGCACAATTGCGCACACAAACCTTCACACTAAATTTATTTCCATAGAAGCAAATTAAGTAACTCAAATTAACTTCACCTATATAAACAAAACTCAAGCTTGATATAAATGGACAAAAGTATTCAAATTAGTTAAAAAGAAAAAGAAGCAAAGAAATAAACCTCATCTCGATAAGCTTCAACTGGGTGTTTGCCGAGATCTTGGTCCAGAGCTTCGAAGATTCGGGCCTCGTTTTCTGCGATGAGCTTCAAGAGGGCCCGAAGCTGGCCCGTTCTCCAATCGATTCCCCTCGTTTTTCCGGCACGGAAAGCCCGTCTCAGCCCGATTAAGCCTCCAAAATCTTCCATCGATCTCCGAAGCTCTTCGCCGCGTTGAGAATAAAAGTAGGCTGGTTTTTATATACACGCGTTTATTCAAGATTTGGCGATGCCATACTTGGCAATAAATGCAGATTTGTTTATTTTCGAAGTTATTCATCTAAACGTGATACGGATTTCAAACCCATTGACGCCCATTTAATTGATGGAAGTCGGCAACCAACTTCTGCAATTTGCTCGAACAAGTTTGAGCAAAAAGCTTTAATCTTTGCTTTCTTTTCGTTTCGACTCCGTTTGAAATTGAGTCGAGATGAGTCGTGAACGAAAAGTATATGGTGATAGCTTTATTTCATAATTTTAGCTAGCATGATAAAAGATGCTCCCTCCAATTCTTTTTACTTGTCTTTTTATTTATCGTTCTAAGCTCAATCATGCCCCCTCAGTCCCACTATAAGTGAGACAATTTTTTTAGGCACGAAAATTAAAAAATTTGTATTTTGTGTGTATATGAAAAAGTGTTTAAAGGGTAAAATTTTTACTAAGAAAATAAAAAATCTTACTTATGGTGGGACACCCAAAATAGAAAGAATCTCGTGAGACGGAGAAAGTATAAATTAACACAAAAAAATTACCATTATTAACCTCACTTAATGATGTTAATTCTTTGAACCAAACTCAAAAGAAATGGTGCATGCATGTTTGAGTTAAATGAGAATATTATTGGCAATCTTATTACTCCCTCCGTCCACGAATTAAAGCCCTACTTGCACTTAAATTTTTGTCCACCAATTAAAGCCCTATTGTGCTTTTTGTACTCTTTTACTCTTCTTCTTTTCCTATATTTACTACCCTTTGCCACTAATGGACCCACCTTACAACAACTTTATCATTTTTATATTCTATATTTATTACATTTTATCACTAGTGGACCCACCACACAACACCTTTAACACTTTAGTCAACTACTTTATCACTTTAGTCAACTACCCTTATATTTCACCCACAACACCTTTTTCAGTTTTCTTAATCTCCGTGCCCACCCTCAAACGGGGCTTTAATTGGTGGACGGAGGGAGTATTAAATAAGATTTTATTGAAAAAAGAAAAGGAAAAGAGAACCTAAACCCTTGAAAGCATAAGAAGCACACTAAGAGTCGAGCCTCATTAAAACCTCTCAGGAAGAGAGAAAAAAGATTACTTGTCTAAGAAATCAAAGAGAAAAAACCAAAAACATCATGAAAGTGGAATTACTTCGGAAGCTCCGGCCTAACCATTGCCCCCAAGTAAGCCCGACATTTCCTGATCTGAAAGAAACCAAACACAACCAGAGAGAGTAGCAAAGCTCTCAACTGAACTATCAACGAAATACAACTCATCCCAGCAGCAGCCAACCAAACGCCCCTTGCTATCAAACTATCGAAGCTCAAAATAAGCCCCAGAAAAAAAAACCACCAAGCGTTCGAAGAAACGCCAAGCACAAACCAAGAAAGACCATAACCCATTAAGTCTTGATGTGAATATGGTTGTGGACTGACATATTCATACGCACCGAGTGCTTAATATCCTATATCTCATGAGGCCACCATCCTTCCGTTTGGCTGTAATTTGCCATGATGTTCGCCGCTTTATTGCCCTCTCTGTAAATATGAGTTACTTGAATATTGAAATTCATGAGAAGTCGAAGAGTGTGATTCCAATATTATTGGCAATCTAAACCAAAACAACATACTAATATTACTATAAATTAGTCAATATCATGAAATGACATCTGATAAAAATGGGAGGGAATAGTAAATTTACAAGTGAGTTTTCATTATAAATTATTTTTTAAAAAAATTATCACGGTCCATCTTATATTTCTCTATCATTAATTCAAATTAAAAGTGAAAGTTATCGGTTCACTAAAAATATGGTATAGTTTGGAGGGTAAGAATTTTAATAAATAGTTGAAATATGTGTATAAAGTGAAAAAATAAATCTATTAAAGTTGATTTGTTATATAATTAATAAATGATTTGTGAAATGTATTTTTTTTAATATCTAATTGAATAAGGTTAAAAATATAAAAATATGTGTACTAAAATAAAAATATCACACTTACAATAAATAGACTAAAATAATAAAAAGACTATAATTTTTATGAATGCAATAAATATAATTTTTTATACTTTGAAAATAATATAATTAATTATATCTAACGTAGTACAATAGATGTGAAGTCAAAGGCTACAGTTGCATATCTTGTTAAAAGAATTACTAATAGATTGCGAAAGGTATTTTTTTTAAAATATTTAATTTAATAAGGTTAAAAATATAAAATATGTGTACTAAAATAAAAATATCACACTTATAATAAAGAGACCAAAATAATAAAAAGACTACAACTTTTATAAACACAATAAATATTTATAAAGAGACCAAAATAATAAAAAGGCTACAACTTTTGTGAACACAATAAATATTTTTTTATGTGTAAATTATATCATTAATTATATCAAACGTACAATAGATGTTAAGTCAAAGGACTACAACTTTTGTGAACACAATAAATATTCTTTTACTATACAAATAATATCATTAATTATATCTAACGTGCAATACAAAATCTTTTGTACATCTGAGTGTACCGTACACCCAAGTTGCCCCATACCCAAATCCTAATCCGTATGCTAATCCAAATCCGCATTCTAACTCAAAATCGTATAAGTGACACTATTCAGTTATACAAATGACACCGCTTTATAATTAACACTATTCAATTATATTAAGGGTTAAGTACCAGATTCCCCCCTATCGATGGCGTCCCTATCGCGTTTAGCCCCCTACCGTCAGGGGGGAGAGCTACCCACTACCTCAACGTGGCTTTATCGCACCAATTTTTCCCCCGCCTTTTAACGTCCGTTAACGGGGCGTCCCTATCGCGTTTAGCCCCCTACCGTCAGGGGGGAGAGCTGCCCACTACCTCAACGTGGCTTTATCGCACCAATTTCCCCCCCGCCTTTTAACGTCGCCATCTATAGGGGGAATCTGGTACTTAACCCAAAAAATATTTTTATGATTCGTCTCTCCCTCTCTCAAGCTCTGCCACCGCGGCTCCTCCTCCGGCGAAGGGTCGTTGGCCGGCCTCCATCTCCGTCGCCTCTTCCACTACCATCGTCACCACCACCACCACGTCTTCCTCCGTCTCCACAAGTTCAGGAACCAAAAGTTCAACACCCAACAGTTTCCACCACCATCCATCTCTCCCCCGCCTTTGCCCCAAATTCCGGCCGCAGGAGCTTCGCCGATGAAGACGGCAGAATCCACAGAAACCTAGATCTGCAGAGAGAGAGCCCATTTCTCCCACTTACGACTGGTGCCTCTGAGGGGTAGGTCGACGCCGACGAGAATGGAGAGGTGGCGGACATCATCGTGAGTGCTGAGAGTGCTGAGATTGGCGTCGGAGCTGGCGAATTTATAATTCACTTTGATGACACTAATGGTGCCGCTGCTGCTTCCGCAGACTAAATTTAGAGAGAGAAAATTGAGGAGCGGCGGGAGAAGGGGGAGCAAGTAGAGGGCGGAAGTGCGGCTTCATTTTCTGTTTCTCACCTTCTCCGACGAGCAACCGATGCCGATTGGCTTCGCTGGAGGAAGCAGCAGCGGCGGATTCTGCCAATTGGCTTCGCCGGAGGTGTCGATGGGTGTGAGGCGGTGAGGCGCCAGATCTAAAAATTAAGGAGAGAGAGAGAGAGAAAGATGAGTGGGGCCCACTTGTTTTTTTTTTTTTTTAAGTACCAGATTCCCCCTATCGATGGCGTCCCTATCGCGTTTAGCCCCTACCGTCAGGGGGGGAGCTGCCCACTACCTCAACGTGGCTTTATCGCACCAATTTCCCTTTAACGGACGTTAAAAGGCGGGGGAAAATTGGTGCGATAAAGCCACGTTGAGGTAGTGGGCAGCTCTCCCCCTTGACGGTAGGGGGCTAAACGCGATAGGGACGCCATCGATAGGGGGAATCTGGTACTTAACCCTTATATAAATGACACTGTAACATTTTAAAATACATTTTAAAATGTTATAGTGTCATTTTCAATCTTATAGTGTTATTTAAAACATTATGATGTCATTTACAATCTTATAGTGTCAATTACATGGAGTGCCATTTATATTTTTGAATAGTGTCAATTATACACAGCGTCATTTACAATGTTATAATGTCATTTATACGCAGTGTCATTTGTATAACAGAATAGTGTCAATTACAGGCAGTGACATTTGTATAACCGAATAGTATCATTTACACGATTTGAGTCAGGATGCGAGTTTGGATCAGAATGCGGATTATGATCTGGGTACGGGTCAACCCGAGTGTACGGTACACCTGAGTGTACCCAAGACCACCTCAATGTACAATAGATGTTAAATCAAAGGCTACAGCTGCACATCCTCTTTAAAAAAAGGTCATAGCTGCGGTTTAGAGTTGTGAATTATATGAATTACGTGAATTACATAGATAGGAAATAGTTGATGGGACCTCTGTCCTATAATTTAGTGTGTACCATTGTGTCCCACTTTTAATTTGTTATACTTTTTAATTAATTTTTTTAATGTTAATTTATTATGTTTTAATATAATAAAAAGATAATTAACAAGGTTCACTCATTCAATTAGAATTTATAAATTTAAATTAAAATTTATTATATAATACTCCCTCCGTCCATGAAAGAACTTCCTAGGAGAGAGTGGCACGGGTTTTAAGAAAAAATATTGTTGAGTGTATTGAGAGTGGATAAAAGGTAGTTGAGTGTATTGAGAGTGGTGAAAAGGTGTTACTCCCTCCGTCCGCCAAGATTATGGCAATTTGCTTGGGCACGGGATTTAATAAAATTGGTGATGATTTAGTTGTAAAATTTTCATTGAAAAATGATGGATGAGAATTTTTTTTAATAAATCATATGTTTACTAGAGAGAAAAAGATGAAAAATTGTTGGATAATATTTTCACACCCTTACCCTAGGATAATATTATCCAATATTGAAGATAAAATGAGTTGTCCGAGAAAATATTCCATTCTGCCTGAAGAAAATTTTCCATCATAGTAAATATGTGAATGATAAAAAAAAAATAAAAAAATTAGTGAAAATATTCTTTTTCTCTCATTCTCCGTCAAAATAAATGCACCAGTTAAGCACCGTAACTTCTATGTGTAAATATCATAACTTTGAAATTCAAAAGGCATACAGTTGACAATTAAGAAAAATAAGTTACGCACCGTAACTTCTATATGTGTAAATATCATAATTTTGAAATTCAAAAGGCATAAAGTTCAAAGGAAATTAATATTGTTGAGATTGGTATTCTTGCTTCTTACTGCAGAGATGAACTATTGCTTATGCCAGAGGTCCGTGTTCATGCTATTAAAAGAGCTAGGAATGTTGTTGCTCATTGCCTAGCGAGATCAGCAAGAGATATCATTGCACCCCATGTTTGAAATGAACCCCCGTCCTGTGTGGTGGGTCATCTCCACACCCCATGTTCGTGTGCTCAATAAAATTCTCTCGTTTCCCTCAAAAAAAGGCATAAAGTTGACAATTAAGAAAAATAGAAACTTATAATAATTTTATAGAACCACGTAGGATAATATATGAATGAAATCGTACCATTATAGTACATAGATTATCCGAATTGATTTTTGGATTTTGTTGTTTAGACAAAGGGCTTTAATAAATTTTAAATTATTTGGAGAATTTACTTAATTTATGCATAAAGAATCTATTCTATAATACGATTAGGCCTCAGCCTACGTGGCAGGCCTCAAATTCTTTCTTTTCAATCTCAATCTCCAACGTAGCATTTGAGAATCCAATCTATATATTCTCATTCTCACTTTTAAAACAAAAGTCACGCATCCCTCTTCCTCACGCCTCCCTCTTCCTCACCCCATCGCCGTTGTCCCTGAATCCGGTCGGCGTCGTCTCCCCCTTCACTCTCTCAATCATTTTCTCTCTCTAAAGTCGATTGCACACTCAAATCGAGCCCTAATTCCCCCCTTAAACTGCCCGCCTCTCTCTCCCTCTAAATTCAGGCGTCGCCGCCGTCCTAAGGGCGGCGTTGCTCCGCCTCATCTCTGACTCCCTCTTCCATTCCTTAATTAGTTCGATTTTGTTTCCACTTCTTAAACCCATGAGAATTCTCCATTCGAAGCAATTAATACAAGAGCCCTAAGATTTCTTTTTCCTATAACCCGTTGCCGTTCTTTCTTCTAGACTCCGGCGAAATAGTCGTCGCTGAGCTTGCGGTTCGTCCGCCGCCGAGTCACCGCTAAGCCCTGGAGTTCGTCCACCGTGCTGTCGACCCCCACCCCACCGACGACTTCTCTGTTTTGAAACCTCCATTTCCTGATCTGCCGTGATTCTTCCTACACAGCTATGGTAAGTATTAAATTAGTTTCCTAATTTAATAACGTTTTTCACTATTTTAAATATAGAATGATTATTATTTTAGAAAGAACAAATTTTGGAAAGAATTTTGGCATCTGCTATCAAGTGTGTTGTGATTTTTGCATGGAAGCAATATGATTTATCAACTCTGATGAGGGGTGAAATATGCAAGGTCCTAAGATCAGGACACGTGGCTTTGCTTAGAATACCAAAGTGGAATACAAAAAATGAGCAGCAGGGAACAAAGAAGCTGTGAGAAATAGGCAGAGGGAAAAGTCCAGAGCAGAGCTAACCAGAGCAGAGCTTTCCAGAGCAGAGTTGGCAGAGCAAAGCTTCCAGAACAGAGATGCCAGAGCAGAGTTGCCAGAGCAGAGCTTCCAGAGCCAAAGCTAACCAGAGCAGAGGGCCAGAGTCAAGTTGCCAGAGCAGAGATGCCAGAGCCAGAGCTAGCCAGAGCAGAGATGCCAAAGCCAGAGCTAACCAGAGCAGGGATGCCAGAGCAGAGCTTCCAGAGCAGAGCTGCCAGAGCAGAGCTTCCAGAGCAGAGCTTCTAGAGCAGAGCTGCCAGAGCAGAGCTGCCAGAGCCAGAGCTAACCAGAGCAGAGCTTCCAGAGCATAGGGCCAGAGCCAAGTTGCCAGAGCAGAGCTGCCAGAGCTAAGTCATTAAAGTCAAAGCCAGAGCCAAGTCACCAGATCCAGAGTCAGAGCCAGAGCCAAATCGCCAGATCCAGAGTCAGAGCTAAGCTATTGGAGCCAGAGCGCGGAGCCACAAGCCAGAGACAATTCGCCAGAAGGCGGAGCTACTTAGCAGAGCGGAGCCAAAGAGTAGAAGTTTGCCCCAAGGAAAGAAATCCAGAGCTACTAGACAGAGCGGGATGATGAGGACAGAATCCAGCTCTGTAATTAGGGGACAACGACCTAACAAGTTATAATCTAATAATAGCCTTAATTAGTTTAATGGCGAGCATGTGGAATAGATGACCAAACGAATTTACTACTTTACCCCGACTGTAATGCCTATAAATACCTACGATGATGAAATAAAGCACACACTCTCTCTTTTACTGCTTTAAGAGCTCTTCTATTTCCTTTCTCTCTAGAGTTTGAACTAATAAAATTACATATATAAATAAAATATCTAAATTGTTAGAGTTATGTTTGTTAGATAGTTGACAATTGGAGTCATGGTTGAATATAATTTCATATTTGATGATGCTCTCTCAAACTCTAGATGAGATGATGCTCAAAACTCCAGACGAGATGATGCTCTTTCAAGTTTTAGACGAGATGATTCTCTTTCAAGTTTCAGACAAGATGATGCTCAGAAGTTAGAGGTGATCTGTCAAGTTTGCGACGAGATGATGCCCACAACTTGGTTGGTCTTAAAACTCCGAATGATACGATGTTCGATAAATCAGTTATAGTCTTTTAAATATCAGGCGAGATTATTTTCATAATTAGTTATGCTTTTAGAAGTTCGGAATTATATGATACTCACAATTCAATTATGATTTTTCAAACTCCATATAAAATTATGGTCAAAAGGCAAAATAAAAAAAATTGAACAAAATTAATAAATCTTGTAACAACAAATGCAACAAATCAATCCTCCATGCAAGAAAATCAATCTATGTAAAATTTATATCTATTTCTACTCTTTTTTTTTTCTTATGCGTCAACTTTTTATAAAATTTCATATGAAAACTAATGGGTATTTTTATGATCTCAACAAAATTAATAATTTAATTACTAAAAGTTGTTGAGATTAATATAATTTAAAATGTATTACTAATTTAATTTAATTTAATTAATTATATAAATAATTTACATAAAAAATTATTTTATATAATTATCATAAGAATAACATAAAATATATAAATTACAAGAAAATATGTACCCGTCGAATTTCGACGGGTAATACACTAGTTGTATCTAATATCCCCAATGGGACATCAAGCGGTGCGACTTCCTGAGTGTGAACAGTGAGGTCCCGGGTTCAAACCCCACTGTTCCCCCTCCCCAACTCCCTTAAGTAAAAAAAAAGAACGGTATCTAATCTAAATACCCCCTCCGTCCCAATATTAATGGCCACTTTCTTTTCGACATGAAGATTAAGAAATTGAGTGTTATGTTTTACTAATTGAGTGGGGCCCATCAAAATTATTGAGTTAATTAAGATACTTTCTTCTTCTGCCCACCGGCCACCTCTCATCCACCGCCTCCCTCCTCCCCCAAGTTAAGAAAAAAAAGAACGGTATCTAATCTAAATACCCCCTCCGTCTCAATATTAATGGCCACTTTCTTTTCGGCACGAAAATTAAGAAATTGAGTGTTATGTTTTAATTAAGTGGGCCCATCAAAATTATTGAGTTAATTAAAATACTTTCTTCCTCCTTTCACTTTCTTCTTCTCCCCACCGGCCACCTCTCATCCACCGCCTCTCTTCTCCGGCGAAGTCGCCGCCATCAGCCACCCTCACCTCCCTCACCTCTCTGTCTATCGCCGCCAAACACCCACTGTCAAGAATCCCCCATTTTCTTCTGATCTGAAACCCAGCTTCAACTGGAAAAAAATTACACAAAATCTTGCCCAAGTCTTATCTCCTCCAATAAGATCCAAAATCCAGAAAAAACAAAAAAATTCTCCGATCAATTCTCTACGTATGCAACTGCCGATTTTAGAGAAACAAGAAACCAAACCTTCTCTCTTAGCCGTGGATTCTTCATCTGAGTAGGGAAACTCTAAAATCAAGCCGCCGCTTCTCTAATTTTGAAAATCAAGCAACGAAAATCAAGCCGCCTCGTCCGTTGTGACTGCTGCTGCTATTGCTTCGTCCGTGGTCGTGGGCCTCACCGATGGCGCCGCCGTCGAGGCGACGGCGGAAGGCAGGAGGCGGCGGCGGCAGACATAGATTTCTTTAGGGAGAGAGAGAAATATTGAGAGACATTGAAAAGGAGAGAAGGATTAAGACGAAGGGTGGGCTCAGGGGTGCTGCTGCGGAGGAGCTCGATGTCGGCGAGCCAGACGGCGGCGATGCAGCGTACTGGGGAGGAGCGGTGGGGGAAGGAGGGCTGAACGTGTGTTTTGTGTGCGTTTTTTGTTTGTGTGTACTATTTAATTAGGGTTTAGATTTAGGTAGAAATTTTAATTAGATTAATTAATAAATTTTTAATTAAAATAAATATTTATACTTTAAGAAAGTGACCACTTTTAATGTAACAAATCAAAATGAAAAGGTGACCACTTTTATTAAAATAAAGAAAGTAGTTTTTTATTTAATTGATGTGATTGAACCCAAAATCTTTGTAGGGGAGAATCTTATGATGCATCAATTTTGCTACTTAAACAATGCTTCTTTAACATTGATGAACGTCTAATAAGAAAAGTATTCCCCAAAATTATTTACTATTAATTGGCAATGTGGTTTTAAATTCAAAGTAACGTCATAATCGCTTTCAACAGAGGAATTATTCCATATATGTTGTAGCGACTTCAATTCATGTATACGTATAAGGATTTTAAGTATATAAAATTTTATACCTTCAAAAGAAAAAAGTACTCCCTTCGTCATAAAAAAAATAAGGCCCATTCTTTAGGCACAGATTTTAATAAAACGAGTAATTAGTGGAGAAATGATTCACCATTATTTGAAATGAGTGGTTGAGATTGAACTAAAGTTGATTTTTTTTTGTAAACAAGGGGTATTCATAAGGATAAAATATAAGAAAAAGAGGGTGAGCCCATGTCTTAAAGGGAAAATGCCCCATTTTTTGTGATTTGTGAACGCCAGATATAGTAATTGTGCCCCATTTTTTTATGGACGGAGGGAGTATATAAAATTATAAAAAAGAATCATATCTTATCACAACTTCACAAGTATAGAGTATGTCCCGATAAAATATATGTGACAGTGACATATATATACATTAATAAAAATTACGATATCAAAACAACACAAAATAAACAGAGGATCCGAACCTCAACAAATATCAAATACGTTAATAGAGCGTTTATTTTGCGTGATTGATAAGATACATAATTGAGTATTTTTATCCTCAAAAGTATGATTACTCCAATCCTACCCTTTTAATGTGATAAGAATCAAGCAAAAATAGCTTAAACGATACTCCCTCCGTCCCAATAAATGTGGTCACCTTTCATTTTGGTTTGTCCCGCTAAAAGTGGCCACTTTCTCAAAATGAGAATATTTATAATTTAAGTAAGTCTAATTAGTTATCTAAACCTAAACCCTATTTAAATAAACAAACACACACGCTCACACACACATCACCCAGATACGCACACTAGCGGCGCACCCTCTCCTCTCCCTCTCATCTGCCCTCTCCGGTCGACGGCGCCGACCGCCGCATCCTTCTCCTCTTCCTCTCGCATCTCTCTGTCTCCCCCTCTTTCACCCTGTGACTCTCTTTGTCATCTCTCGCTTATCTCTCTCTTTGTCAATTCCTGCCTTCCGCTATCTCCTGCTTTCCGCCGTCGCCATCGATGAGGCCACCAGGCCCACCACCACTCCGTGAAGTCACGACCGCGAAAGAAGCAGTAGCAGCAGCAGTCACAACGGACGAAGCCACGACCGCGACCCTCTGACTTTGGGAAACCGCGTGCTGCCGTTCTAGCTCCGCCGCTTGACGCCAGCTTTGCCCTCCTCCGCCAGAGATTCGACGCGAGGCAGTGCCTGCCACGCTGTCGCCGACTGTACCAATTTGAGGGTTCATGGATTTGGTTTTGGAGTTCGTTTGATTTTGGTTTTGGTTTAGTTTTGATTTTGGGATTTGGTTTGGTTTTGATTTAGGGATTTACTTTTGGTTTTGGGATTTAGTTTGATTTTGATTTAGTAATTTAGTTTTGGTTTTGGAGTTTGCCGGAGAAAAAGGTGAGTTTCGCCGGCGGTGGTGGCCACATTTATGGGGACGAAGGGAGTAAAAATAATCAAGACCCTTGGGATATTCCAAAAATCAAATCCATCAAAATAAATAAGAGATTAGTCTTACTATTTTTATCTATCGAGACTAATTCTCAAAAGTAAATGCCCCTAGATGTCACAACTTTATAAGCTAACCACTACTACAAAAATACACATACATAACACTTCATACATAACGGTTTTTTTAAAAAACCGTTATGTATGAGCGCATTTTTATAAAAGACAACGGTTTTTATAGAAATCAGTTATCTATGTAGTGTTATTTATAAGCATAGATAACGGTATGAGGTATTTCGTTATAAATGAGTGTTATCTATTAGTTGCATACATAACGGTATTATCGAACCGTTAAGCCAACCGTTATCTATGAGCGTATTTTTAAACTTTTACATAACGGTTATTGAAATCGTTAAGAAGAAGTGTTATGTATGCGATTATTCCATTTTATCTTTTATTTTCATAATTAATTTATTAATTAAATAATTAAAAATATAATGTGAATTATATTATTATTTCTCCCTTCCTCACACCCCTCATTCACCTCCACCCTAGAATTATACACCACATCAACGTCTCCTGTAGAGGAGGCGACGTCTTCGATCAGCCCTTCCATGGCGGCGACGGCGACGGCGACGGCGACGCGCCCGCCACACCGAGCGGCAACGGCCAGAGCCTCTCCATGTCGTGACTCTCCTCCCTTCAGCCATAAACCCCGTGCCACCAGGTACGTCGCGACCTCAATCTCGCCGCCGCAATCTCGCTGCCCCTCTTCTCGTCTGCTAACCCTAGGTGCGCTCCATCTCTGACCTCAATCTCGCCACCGCAATCTCGCCGACCTCAATCTCTGACTGCCACGCTGCGCTCCCATCTCACTGCCCCTCTTCTCGTCTGCTAACCCTAGGTGCGGCGATTCGTGCTGCCTGCCACGACTGTGCCCCTATCTCGTCGCCCTGGTCCTCGTCGCTACCCTAGGCTTCGCGATCTGCGCCGCATCCCCCATCTCGCCGCCCCTATTGTCTGGTAACCCTAGCCGCACCGCCTGGTCCCCCTCGCACTGCCTGCTTTCCTCCCTGTTCTCATTTTCTCTATCCTTGTCGCATCTCTGATCGATTCATGCTCCATATGCTTGGAATCTGGTGTTCTGCAGCTCTGACTCTTCTCTAACGATGTGATTTTGTTCTATCACTCTTTGATTTTTGGTTATTTGGAATCTGAGGCATTGTGATGCTTACTTGGGGTTAATTTTGATTGTGGGTTATTAGTTGGTCTTCGATTGCTTGCTTTCTTATTGTGATGCTGCGTTGTGCGTATCTTTGTGGTTTGTTGTTTTGGGGGAATTTGTGTATGTTTGCTATGCAGGTTGAGCAAACAATTAGGTAATTAGTGATTCATATAATTCTCGAGCACCTAAATTAGTGATTCATATAATTCGTGGTTTGCTATGCAGGTTGAGCAAGACTCCGTGCAATCACCGGAGGCATTTGCTGCTAAACAACCTTGGAAAAACTCCAGGTGTGTATTTTCAGGCTTCTTTCTCAGTTAATACTGATTCTTGCTCCATGACCTCAGGAATAAACATGTTTATGGAAAATCATTAGCTCAAATATTTTGGTATTCAGTGGTAGAAATCAGTGTTTTGATTATTGTCTGCTCTATACTTGATATTTTGTAAGGGATGTTTAGTTCTTTTAATTGAGTTCTCTTGTTAAAAAACAGAGTATTGCAAAAGGACATGTAATGTTTGGACTTAAATAAGCTATGTTTAGGCTATGGAGCTCATTATTTGACATAATTTGAGTTGTTTACATAAAGATGGTAAGATATTCATCACACTGCAGTCATTTGTAGAAAGTGGTTGGCGTGGAGATGTTTGGAGCTTCAATGTGTGTGGCTATATACTTTGTATTCTTTAAATTTTAGTTATTGGTTGTGGAATCGGTTCAAGTATCCAGTTGGGAGTGAAAATTGCCTAAGAGCCTTTGCATTTTAAAGTTGAGAATTGTTTACTTTCATACCATTGTTGCATATATTGCTAAAGATAGAGCTAAATTAAGTGAATTTCAATTCCAGGAAGTTTGCTAAGTGAATTTCAAGGCTCTCACTCATTTGAATGCGTGGATTTGTTGCTTAAGGTATTTTATTCCAGGAAGTTTGCTTCTTTAGTTAATGAAAGATTCATTCCAGGAAGTTTCGTTTCACCTCTTTAGTTCTAGTTTATTTCAATTTTTCTTGATTTTGCAGCCTTTTCATTTCATTAGTATCTGCTTTTGGTATAAATCTTCCCTTCAATTATATTCAGTATTGGGATTGATTGAATTGATTTTCATAAGTGCAGTCATTTCTCTTTTTAGGTTAATGCTTACTCAAAGAACTATTTTGTTGGGTTAAGCCCGCTGTCCATTGCAGCAAAATATGGCGAAAGATTTATTGCATCTGTAGCTAAGTTGAGCACGATAACTCTCATTCTTGAAAAAAAGTTTGCCAGTGTTTGATTAAAAGATAGACTCTTACTTAATTGTTTAACTTCATATTGTATGAGTTTGCTGCTCCTTTGAACTTCTGAAATTGGTGTTTTTCTTTAACTCTTTGTGTGTTCTAAGTTTCTCTCTGCATTTGTTTGTGTAGTCCTTGATGAATGATGACACTACTGATGTGGCCAATCATACAAAGTTTGCCAGCCGGAGAAAGGACCTATGAGGTTCAAGGTACAAATATTATAGGCTTTTTTTTGAGGTAAAAATACCAATACAACAGGCTGCTTAGCTATAAATGTGTCGATCTATTCTATATTTGTATTGCTTCACTTTAATTTTCTGACTATCAATGTCAATTAAAAAAATGCAGTTGACGTATGTATGTTGAAACTGTACATTATGTGATTAAAGGCTGATATAGTGCTCAAGTAGGAAGTTTGATGTTTGATTATATGGAAGTCTTTATTCCAAGCTATGAATCACTAACTTACTATCATTGTGACCGAATGACTGAACTAGTTTCAGCGATAAGTTGAGTGTAACTGATAGAACATGAAGCCTTCGTTTCTGTAGTTGTTTGTGAAGAGCTAATGCTCAGCTGTATGTAAGACTTACATACAGCTGTAGTTGTTTGTAGAACATGGAGACTTACATTATTTTCGAGTGCATCTTGAGGTATGTAAGGTCACTATTATGTTGGTATTTTTTTTACCTTGGACCAAAAATCATATGCTTGTTCTTGCATCAATTTTGGGTACTTTTAGTGCTTAGTAATATTTCCTAAAAAATGTGAAATGGAGAAGTTTTTAGTGCTTAGTAACTTGATAGGTTTTGTCCATTTTACCAATCACTCTGATATGCTTTTTAAGTGTTTATCATGATGCTCTATATTGTGATTCTAGGTTGACTCTTTGTATGATTTTGTGGCAGGTTTGTGGTGGATTAAATGAGTCGTACGTTGAGCTGAAGAGGCTTGTGAATTCACAAGAAAAGTTGTACCATATGGCTAGCTAGTTGCATATTTAATATGTTTAGTATTTTTGTAAGGCATAATAGTATAGATAGAGCAGTTGTTGAATTTTGACTATATTCAAATCTTGTATGAATTCTTTTTTATGATAATAATATAAAATTAAATATTTTGGATGATATATAATATTATTATTGTTGGTTTTTATCATTTATACTGTTATGTATAAATTAATAGATAACGGAGAAATAGAAATCTAATTACGGTCAAAAACGTTATACATAACGGATTACCAAACGTTATTAATATCAAAAAACCGTTATGTATAGATGTGTACATAACAGTGAATATTAAACTTTTATGACGGTTTGAAACGTTATGTATAATACTATAGATAACGGATATAATCCGTTACTTATATATAAACAATCGTTATGTATAATAGAATAGATAACAGATATAATACTATAGATAATGGATATAATCCGTTATGTATAATAGAATAGATAACGCTTAAATCTCCGTTATGTATGAAATCCACATACATTATACCACTATATATTACGGATGTTTTTGCACATAGATAACGGATAAAATCCGTTATCTATGAGCGAATCTAGCGTAGTGAACATATAATTATGTCCCAAACACATAAAAATTACAAAACGGAAGTGATACAAAATAAATAAATAAAAGATGAACCGCAACAAATATGTAATACGTTAAAAATCAGAATATATTAGACATGCAAAAAAAACAGAGATTCCGAACCAAAAAAAAAGGTTAAAAGTCAGAAGATCAAGACTCGAAAGAGTTGAGACAAAGCTCCAAACAATCTGAAGCAACGGAAATTAATAAGAAGTGGAACATCATTAATAAATCCTAATGCTAATCAGAATCCTCAATCTCCATAGTTGTAATGCAGCTATTCTCGCCTTCATCTATTCGAGGCAGTTGCAGAGGAGCGGCGGGGCCGGGGTTAGGGCGACGAACTCTGCCTGCAAACGCAGCAGCAGAGTCGAAGCCATCCTTGTCCACCACTCTCCCCACCTGCCGACGCTCGTACTCCTCCTCCTTCAATACCACAAAAAATTGCAAATATTCAAATGGAGGGAGGGATCAAGAAACAGTGCCTCTTTATATTACTATCAATTTAGTACCAAGTGGTCTCGTAGATGTTTTTGCATATCTTCCAAATTTCTGATCTGCAAAATTTTGCCAAGAAACTGCTGTTTGAGAAAGCAAGAAATGGAGAATCATCAATATTCAAGAAATCTGAGATTTCACTAACCTTTTTTTTGCAGACCTCAATACGCATTTGGATCTGTCGGTACTGATACAGAAATTATTGACAAAATTAAATGAGTATCACTTTAATTTATAGTATATATTATATACACACGTTTTCAAATCAGATTTTACAAGATGATGAAAAACACAATCAATATAAGGAATTGAAATTCTAACTAGCATGCATGTATCTTTGGTAAAGATTAGAAAATTAAAGAAGATGAAGTTAAAAGAGAATATGACGAAGCATGTATTTTTCACGGAGCTTATTTTATAGCCTATATGCTATTTAAGAGCTTATTTTATCAAACATTTTAGAAAAGCTTATAAGCTCAACCAAACATCCTCATACTAATGCACTTCATACGCTTCTAACAGCAAAAATTACATCTTTAATATCCAAACTATTGGTCTTTTGAATATCCTAACTATCACGAAACTAACAAATCCCAAATTCTAATTTTCGACAATGGAAAGATTATGTGGATTTTGACATGATTATGATCCACGTAACCTCTTATGGCCGGGAATTGGAATTTGGGCCTTCTGTAGGTTTTGTGATAGTTGGGGATATTTTTTTTTATTAAAGATCAATAGTTGGTAAATTAAATTGTAATTTCCCCTTCATTTTGTTCAAAATCAGTTAGACCCCAAGTTTGAGTTCCATTATTGCAATATAAACAAAGGGCAAGTGAGACAAGCCTATTCATATACATATGTAAGAAGATGAAACGTTCAAGACAGCTTAACGCAGTTCCAATAATTTACAACTATGAAGAAATTGATGAAAGGAGCAACACCAAGAATCAGAAAACTAGCAACATCTTTTAGAAAATCCACACTAAAAGAGTGAAAACAATAAACATCAAATATTTGGATGCAAATTAAACCTTTCGCTCTTGTATGTTCCTGAAAGCAAGATCCATTTGTTCCTCAAGATTGCATAGTTGCCTCATATTCAGATCATCAAGCTCTCCACCTTTTCTCTGCCTTCATAAATATGTAATGTAATAATTAATACTTAATCTCAAAATTTGTTGTCCTAATCTATGATGAAAAATGATACTATAATAACTGCATACATGATCTCTCTTGTAAGTGTAGTGTTCACATCTTTCAATCTTCTCAACTCTTCTTGCATTTTCTGCACAAGACAGTAAAAATCAAAATAACTTTTTTAATGATTTTCCTCAAAACCCTATTCGAAAAAATACAGAATCAGAAGAAAAAAGGTGATTTTTAAACCTCATAATGTCCACTCCAGATATCAACACCCACTCTGCTCTGGTATTGATCAATGAGTTTCTTCAACCTACCAAAATCCCATGGAAAAAAAATAAAAGTGAAAGTGAAAGAAATCAGGTCAAAATCAAATCTTTTCTTCCAAAATAAAAAAAATCCAAGATGGGCCAAGACACATTAATTAAACATTAAATTTAAGTGCAAGAACGTACGAGGAAGTGGGGCTGGTGTATTCATAGAAGTTGTCGCTGTTGAGCAAGATGATTGAGACCTCAGCATCACAAAGAAGAGTGATTTTGTGGGCTTTCTTGAAAATCTTTTCTTTGTTCTCGGAGAAAGAATCCATTTGCTCCATCTCCATTTCTTCTTCAAGAACAAGAACCTCGAGGTTATTTGTTCTTGTGCAAAATTATTCCAGTACTGTGGCAGCAAGCAAGCACAACAAATGTTTGACTGTTGCTGAGGAGAGAGAAGGGGAGGAGAAAGAAAAGCTTGCCATTTGCAGTATGCAGAGAAAGTGAGATGGAAAGTTCGATGGTAGCTTAGCAATTTCAAGTCTTTTTGCCATAAAAATGAGAGTTTGTTTATGTGGTGTGCTACTTCTTGTTACATCATTTGAAGTTTGAGCCTAAAAGACAGCTAATGGAAATTATTTGAATTTGTAACACACTTTAAACTTAAGGCACAATTCGAACTGAACTGCGAATTACTTAAGGGGGCAACAATAATATGTAAAAAATAAATTAAAAAAAATCAATTTTAGTTCTTTTTTCTTTTTATCTTTATTCTCATTTTTTTAAATTAAAATTTATGATCACTATGTCCGGTGTGTATTGAGCAATTTCACCTAACTTTTTATTTTTCTTTACTTTTGACGTTTTGCCGTTTTTGGTGTTTTGCTTCTTTAAGAACATTTTTCTATGGGTTAATTGTCCCTAAATACACCACATTTTCTTGAATTCTACAATTGCACATCATCTTTAAAATCTGCCCCTAAATACATCATTTTTTCTTGAATTCTACAATTGCACATCACATTTAAATCCGCCCCAAAATACATCACCTTTATATTTTTTTTTTGTTTTTGCACATGACTAAAAAATCCTCAAGAAATAAATTAAAGTGTTAATTTATAAATTTAAATATCTTTTTAGCAGCGGAAATATAATAAAATAAAATTCTTTATAAAGTTTAAAATCATATATATATATATAAGTATTTTCGTAAAGAAATAAATTTCTAATAAATTTTTAGAAAGAACTTGAATTAAAAAAATAAACAAGCCATGACATTAAGAAAATAAAATGAAACTTTTATTTTAATAAATTTCACACGAATTCGATATAATTTGGAATTTAGAGTTACAATAATCAAAAGAAACAATGCGGTCGGCTAGCCATAATGAAGATCAAAACTCAAATTTTGGCCACTAATCTTCAAACTACAAAATCTGGCCATTAATTAGGCGGTATACCTAATTTGCCCTTTTACCCATCTCACGCACCAGATCTCAGCTTCCCTCCCATCTCTCTCTCGGAGATCCGCGCCAAATCCGACTCGGAGTTGGTGGTGTCGAGAAAGGTCCGCAGGGCGGCGCCGCCACCGATGGTGGACGTATTCGCCGAAGCGGGGTTTGAATCATCGTCGTCGCCGATGGAGGAGGTCGGTCAGGTGGCGGAGGATGAGGCGGCGGCAACAAATCTGATCTGATGAGGCGGCGGTGGATCTGATCTGATGAGGTGACGACGGTGGATCTGATCTGATCGTTGCGCCGCCTCCTCCATCGGCAGATCTGATCTTCGCCTCCTTCGATTTCAGCCATCGACAGATCTGATCTGATCTGATCTGATCTGTGCTGCACGTATGGCACTTATGGCACTAATAGTGCCATAAGTGCACACTTCCCCCTAGGGTTTAGATATTCCATTTAGGGTTTAGATTATTCATTTGGGGTTTAGATGTTCCATTTAGGGTTTAGATTATCCATTTAGGGTTTAGATGTTCCATTCAGGGTTTAAATGTTGTTGTTGTTTCTGTATTTGTGCTGATGACCATTTTACTTAGTTTTATTTTGAATTTCGTTGGCACTTATGGCACTAATAGTGCCATAAGTGCCAAAATGACTATTTTACTTGGTTTTATTTTGGATTTCCGATGGCACTTATGGCACTAATAGTGCCATAAGTGCCTAACCCGACCCGGCACGCGACCCGCGTGCCTGATCCTACCCAGTCCGCCTCATTAAGGGCAAAAACGTCCAAATCAATAAAAATTGCCAGAATTTGTGTTTTTTCAATGTGTGGCCATAAATTGTGTTTTATGCTTCATTTTGGCTACTTCAAAATTTTACTCTAATCAAAAGTACCACATGAATAATATAATGAGTTTGAAAGAAATATATATATATTTTTTTTAAAGAGGTTCGACGCGCCCATTCGACTCTCCACGCGCCTCCAATGTCCTTTAATAAAACAAAAAAAATGTTTCTTTCAAACTCATTATATTATTCATGTGGTACTTTTGATTATTGTAACTCTAAATTCCAAATTATATCGAATTCGTGTGAAATTTATTAAAATAAAAGTTTCATTTTATTTTCTTAATGTCATGACTTGTTTATTTTTTTAATTCAAGTTCTTTCTAAAAATTTATTAGATAATTTATTTCTTTACGAAAATACTTATTTATATATATATAGATGATTTTAAACTTTATAAAGAATTTTATTTTAGTATTATATTTATGCTGCTAAAAAGATATTTAAATTTATAAATTAACACTTTAATTTATTTCTTGAGGATTTTTTAGTCATGTGCAAAAACAGAAAAAATATAAAGGTGATGTATTTTGGAGCGGATTTAAAGGCTTTCCTTTAATTGTAGAATTAAAGGAAAGGTGATGTATTTAGGGGCGAATTTTAAAGGTGATGTGCAATTGTAGAATTCAATGAAATGTGGTGTATTTAGGAGCAATTAACCATTTTTCTATTGTTATATTGGTGTTTTGTCTGTACGTTTTCGAAGTTTGAGAATTAAAAAATGTCTTCCTTCTCTGCAAAATTAACAAAAAATATATTACTCTCTCCGTCCACGAAAAATGAGATACAATTATTATTTTTTACATTCATGAAAAATAAGCCACTTTTCCTTTAAGTACATAAACTCATATCTTTTCTTTATCTTTTATCCTTACAAATATCTTTATTTACAAAAAAAAAAACATCATTAATTCAATCTCAACCACTCATTTGATACAATTACGGGCGTGCATCGATTGGTTCGGCCGACCAAAAATTTACGAATCGACTGGCTGTTACATAAAAAAATAACCGACCAACCGAAATTTAAATTTTAAACCGACTGAAATCTAACCACCAAAAGTTTGATTGTTCGGCCGACTGAGTCGAACTGACCGACATGAAGAAAAAGAAAGCAGCAGGGCGGCCAGAGCGAGCGAATATCAAAGGGCAACGCGATTATTGTTGGACCAGAGGATGCCGCAGTGTGGTACTGGTTATTGGGCGGCGCGGACGGAGGCGATAGGCAAGGAGAAAAGCGCAAAGACGTAGGGGAACAATATGGGCTAAGGGCAGAGCGCTTGAGTCAATAACCTTTAAACTGGAGGAGAGGAGAGCCGACGGGAAATCGGGAGGGAAGGGAGGGCGAGGGGAGCAAAGTGGATATTTTGGGGGTGGGGGAGAAGTTGACGAAAAATTTGGGAACATGAAAGAAGATTGGATTTTTAGGGGAAGGGGGGGCAGACGAGTAGGGGTGAACAAAAAATGAACTAGATCGAAAAAATACGAATTATTTTTAGTTCTATTCGGTTCACAGAAGTTTGGATCGATTTTCGGTTCGATTTTATTAGGGGAAAACCGATCAAATTTCGGTTCAGTTTTGATTTTCCTACCATGTAGGGGTGTAAATTCGGGTAGAGGGTATCAAGTATATCCTCACCGACCTGATACCCACGCGGGTATCGGTCTCAATTCATAAAGAGGGTCGGGTGCGGGTATGAAATTACATAAAATTGCGGGTATCGGGTACCCGCGTCGAGTAATGCGGCTACCCGCATACCCGATTTTAGTTCAATTAATTAATTAATTTTTTATTCATTGTAATTATTTATTAAAATTTTGAATTTTTATTCCAATTTCTACGAGGAGTCAGAGAAGAGTTACATTTTTTTCTTCAAAAAGTGGGACAAAATACCCACATTTTGTGGGTACCCACAATTTGCGGGAAAAAATACCCTCAAAATTACATGTCTTCAAAAATTTGCGGGTAATGCGGGTACCCGAATACCCGCAACAGATACCCACTACAGGTATTCGAGTACCCGTATATTGAACACGGGACGGGTGAGGGTGCGATTTCTATGTGATTTTGCAGGTCGGGTACCCTCAATTTGCGGGTAGGGTACCCGACCCGTCCCGAATTTACACCCCTACTACCATCGGTTGGTCGAAAACTAAACCGAACCGATTTATATATTATGAATTGAACCGAAAAAATCGATCGAACCAATCGAACCAATCATTTTTGGTTCGGTTCGAAGAAGTTTAGGTCGGTTTTTGGTTCGATTTTGAACAGATGCTCAGCCCTACAGATGGGAATTGGGGTTGGGGGAGGGGGAGGGATGGAGGGGAAATTAGAATATGTATGTATATATATATATATATATATATATATATATATACTCCCTCCGTGTATAGAGGTGCGCTCCAATGAGACTCTTATTTTTCGTGAGATATTGAAACCCTTATTTCTCAATGAATAAGACATATATACTGATGAACAAGGCAGTATATACTGATGAATAACGAAATTTAAAAAATTGGTAATGAATAAGACATATATACTGATGAACAATGGAGTATATATTGATGAATAACGAAACTTAAAATATTCCGCTCCCTCCGGGATTCGAATCCTGAGAAAAAAATTCATCTTCTAGGTACAATAATAGTCATATGATTGATAAAATAAACGCATGAGATCGTGTCTAAAATCTCACTAAAAATAGGGGGTCTCATTGGAGTGTTCCCATATATATATATATATATATATATATATATATATATATATATATAGGGTGTGGTTCTAGAGAGAACTATATTATTTGTGAGAACGGGAGAACCATAAAATCTAATGCATCCAATGTAAAAATTAATGCATTCGCTGTTAAAATTAATGCACTAAAAAAATTAAAAAAAAATGCTCCCTTCAGGATTCGAACCCAGGATCTGCATTCATCCAACAAGATGATGCATCCACCGTAGATCTTGATGATCGAATGGCTGAAAATGGTTCTCCGGTCTTTTTTTATTTATGGTTCTTTCTTGAACCTCTCCCTATATATATATATATATATATATATATATATATATATATATATAGGGTTAGCTTCTATGGAGACCACTCCCCTACATAGAGAACAAAGATCAAATCATGTGCGTCGATCTTGTTTAATCTAACGGTTCATATAATTTTCTGATTTAATTTTTGATGTAATTAAATATTGGTTGATTAAATCCACTGAAATCTGGGATCACGTTGAATAAATCCCGAAAATTCCGAAACTTCCTGTTCTGGGACCTGATCCGTTAATGAACATAATATGTGAACATTATTATGTTCATTTGTTTTCCTACGAAAATATCGACGGACATTAGTAAGTTCATTTATTTTTTTACGAAAATATCGACGAACATTAGTATGTTCATTTATTTTTTACGAACAAATCAACAAAAATTAGTATGCTCATTTGTTTTTTTACGAACATTAGTATGTTCATTAGTATTTTCTACGAACATATCAATGAACATAATATGTGGATGCATTATTCACGTAACAGACTCTTCATCAAATTAATATTCCATAAATAAAAGATTTGATTGCCTATATCTATGACAATTAACGAAAATATCAAATCTTCACTAGATGAATCATCACCCTTGGATGTACCAAGATCGACGCACAAGATTTGGTCTTCGTTCTTCGAATTTTTGATGGTCTCCATAGAACTCTATCATATATATATACATATATATATATATGTATAATTATGTACTCGGTTCGATTTTCGACCGACCAAATTTGAAAAAATCGAACCAATCGAGAAAACCAAAATCTCTACAAATTTTCGGCCGAATCGACTGACCAATGACATAAAACTTATCACATTTTTTGTTAAAACATGTGGCAAGGATGGTATTTGGGCCCCTATTCATAAGAAGGGAATTCAGCCCAAATACTCGATCTTGTAACCTGGAAACGAAGCCCATGGATACCCATAGACCAATCTTTAGTAAATAAGCCATCCGGAGAAAGCCCAAAACCAATACAAAAGAGGAGACCAAACAGAGCTGAAGGTCTAGAAGACTTTTCGTCATCAAGCAAACGCAAAGACAGAAGTAAATGCCCTTATCAACGAAGTAAAAGATCAAAGAAGAAGAGATACGTACCAGAGTAAGTTGGATGTCCAGAGGAGAAGAATGTCATCAAAGCTGGTCAGGGAGGACATTCGGGGATCGCAAATCTGAAGACATAGACAAAAAGACCTTTTTTGCAGTTGGAAAAAGGGTGCACCTAGGAGTGGTTGTTGTAACTGTTTTGCAGGTGGTCCCCTCAACTTTTTGCAGATTTAGCGACGGCGGAATATCTGATTGTTGGCCCATGTAGAAGATGCTAAAGAGAAAAGGACAAAACTACCTGTGATAAAAAAGAATGAGGATCTTGAGAAGACAAGAGTGTCCCTCCCGTACTCAGAGCTGAATTTATTAAAATACTCTCGGTTGTAATAACCTATAAATAGTGAGAAAATCCAAGTTGTAATACACATTCAATCTTTTAACAATATATTCTCTCTCGTTTTCGTATAAATTCATCAATTCCCTTCATGTTCAAATTCAAATGATATAGTCGTTGAATAAAAAATCCTCTCATCATCTTAACCTAGAAAATACACTTAAATCCCCTTGATTTCGAACCATAAAGATAATCTCAAAAAGTTGTGCGGAAATATTCGGGAATTCACCACAGCCACTCCATCCGATCTCGTCTTGTTACCGCTAAAGATTATGTGTTTTTCTTTTTTGGAAAATTCTCATATTTTAAACCTCATTCATACTCAATATTTACAAAATATCCACCATTTACTTTTACAATTTGGTGGGTCCAATATTACCCTTTGTGGAACCCTTCAACATTAAAGTAACATCTTCCAATTATTTCATTAAAACTCATGTTATCCACTTCACCAAACACTTTTTGTGAATGGATGGAATATTAAACAACACCTAATTTTTACTTAAGATGAGTTTTTTTTATGCAATATGCATGAGGAATAATAAAATTCTAACTTGTACTTCAACTTTGACATATGAAGTAGATACTTAATTTCTTAGAATAGTGGAAGAAAATATCAATGAGCAGTTATATATTCCTCAAGTGGTAACGACCGAAAGCCAAAAATTGAAATGAAATTTGCATCAGTAAATGATGCATTTTCATTCTATAATCAGTACACATGTGAAGCTGACTTTAGCGCAAGATTAAGATATAGCAAAAAGAAAAAGATAACAAATGAAATTATTTAGAAACAATTTGTATGCTTCAAAGCTGGTCAAACAAATGAACCTTGTTCTAAAAAACAAGCACAAAGTGATGCCCCAATAAAGACAAGAGCCCGTGGTGAATTTAGAACTAATTGTAATGCAAAGAATTCCATTATCAAGCAATAAATTGACATGAATGGAGTGCTAGCGTCTTCGTAGAATGTCATAACCATGGACTTTCTACTCCTCAAAGGTGCATTTGCTCCAAGCTTACCATATATAGTGTATTTGTCATGAAGAGAGCATTGACTCAACAATTTTCAGAAGCTAATTAATATGACGACTTGTCAGTAAATGCAACTATTGGAGATAGAGTGCGACAGGCTGAAAGTGTATGTTGCACATAAAGAGATATTAGGAATTTATAGAAATAATTAAGGGATGAACATAAAAAGATTGATGCTAAAACTCTAATAGAATTATTTACATTTGAGAAGGAAAAGTATTCAGCATTTTTCTTTTATTACGAGATTCGTTTATATAATAGGTTCAGAAGATATTTTTGGGCAGATCATATTTCAAGGAGAGCCTATAGTGCATTCGGCGATATCATAGTGTTATAACAAGTTCTACATCTCTTGAGGAATTCGAGCATGGTTGGGAAGAGGTTATTTAGTATGCTAATTTGAAGCAAAATAGTTGGATATTATTAATGTATTTATTGCTACATATGTGAGTTCAAACATATTTTTAGTTGTTTTTTTTTTTGTTGGGATGTCAAGTAGTCAAAGATATAAGAGTTCACATTTTTTTTAAATGCCTCGAACAAGAATTCATTGATAAATTTCATCACACGATTTAATAGAGCACTAAGACACCAAAGACACAATGGGTTAATTGCATACCACATTGATATAAATGAGCATCCCAAAACCAAAACAAATTGTTCGATTGAAACTCAAATGGTTAAGATGTGCACAAAAAATAAATGAACATAATTTTCAAGATGAAATGAGTCAACAGAGAGATCATATATCATGTAGCTGTGGAAAATTTGAGTTTGATGGTATTCACTTAAGTGTAAATAGGGGAATCTACCCACTTATATAATCTATCTTACAAAACTACCCACCCAAAGCCAAAGTCAAAAGTGATGGTGATAGGCATGCTTGATTTTTTGTAAAAGGTCTTACACAAGTACAATTGTGTAAGATTGGTAGTTGAATTTGGTTCAAAATCTGAGAAAGAGACAATAAATGCCCAACTCACGTCACTTTCATAATGTAATGTATACTGTATGTATGAAAAGTTAGAAAAAATTAGCTTACGTTTGTGTTATAAAAACATTACTAAGAGGGCTAAAAAATTCATTATTATGTATATTATGCAATAAAAAAATATTATGAAATAAATGGCGTAATTAGCCGCCGGAATTTCATAGCCGCGAACAGTAGCCGCGTATATTTTGTATCGACGGCTACTGTTCACGGCTATGAATTTCCGGCGGCTAATTACGCCATATGTTTCATAATATTTTTTTGTTGCATAATATACATAATAGTGAATTTTTTAGCCCTCTTAGTAATGTTATATTATAACACGAATACCTTAATGTAGAGTTTTTTATTTAATTTTTTATTTTAATTTTTTTAATAGTACAAGAAGTACGCATTGATGTGAAATATGAGAGATAGTGAATCTGCAAAAAATTGGATTATAGTGGGGTAATAATACTCATTTTATGCATGATTTGATTGAACATAAAACAATACAGTAACACATAAAATAATAGGCCATTTTTGAAGAAAACATTTGAAACTCCTGGACTTTGAACAGAAAAATATTTTAGAGCTAAAAATCGATTAGTCGCCAGAACTGCGTAGCCGGTCGTACTAGCCGCGTGAAAATTTTCACCCACGGCCAGTGACGCCGGCTACGGTTTCGTGGCGGCTACAATGGTTTTTGTAACACCCCGATTTTTCCTAATAGGATTTCCCGAGAATACTTGAACTTAAAAAATACTCCCTCCGTCCCACTAGACTTTGCACACTTGTCTTTTTTGTTTGTCCGACTAGAATTGACACTTTCCTAAAATAGTATGTGGTCCCTACTTTCTCTAGTCACATAAAATAAGTGGACCCTACCTACTTTACACTCTTAACCCTTTATTCTTAATCTCCGTGCCCAACTCAAAAGTGTCAAGTCTAGTGGGACGGAGGGAGTATTATTTAAGTGAATTCTCGCCCGGATAAAAATTTTTGTAGATAAAAAAAGGGTATTTCTTTCAGTAAAAGATTTTATTAAATTTTACCAAGAGGGATTAAATGCAAATACGTGACTATGTGAATATATTTCATATTACATTTTATTTTTCAATTACTTTTAATTTGAATTGAGCCCAAATAGAACTATTATACTAACCTATTTAGATTGGGCATATTTTTTTTTAAGATTGTCTATATACTCCCTCCGTCCACGAAAGAACTTCCTATTTTTCTATTTCGGGACGTCTACGAAAGAACTTCCTACTTTTTCCTATTTTGGGACAATACCCCACCACTTAAAAAATACTCCCCTTTTAAGACAATTCACACCACTCAAATAACATTAATTAAAACAACACAATAAATTATTAATACTTTTTCACAATTCCCAATACACTTTACAACTTTTTCTCCACTCTCAATACACTATACAACATTTTATTAAAACCCGTGCCACTCCCTCCTAGAAAGTTCTTTCATGGACGGAGGGAGTATTTTATAAGCCCATTTTTATCCACAATTTTTCTTTAGATTCATATCAGCCCACATACTCTTATTAAATTTTGTTGATTTTTACTTTTACTTTTGAAAAGAGAGATGGGCCATGTTTTGGCAGCAGCCATTTGTCATATTCATCAAGAAATTCCACCACGTATCACTCTACCATTCACCACTTCTTAAGCCAATCATCCTACATGCAATTTTTCCCTTCCAAAATAAATCTGCCAAAACTCAGATCATTCACAGAAAATACAATTATCATCAGCTTTTCTTTCCTCTCCAAAAATTCATTCAAATCACAAGTACCCCTTCAAGAAAGTTCTATCCCAGAAATCAAAGATCTGATACTCCATACATCACAAAAACAAAGAACACAGTCTGTAAGTATATATATTTCTCAAGTGTTTTGCCCATTTCATAAGAAAAGATTGAATTTTTGCATAAGAAAAGACTGAATTTTGCATAAGAAAAGATTACAATTTTTCCTTCACCCTTTCAATGAATTAGAAGACTAGAATAAGATGATTTGGGGAGGGGTGTTGGCCGGCAATTTTTAGCCGGAGAAGGAGAGCAGCATCCACTGCTCGGCGTGGCAGGAGGAGGCGGCGTCGGCCACGGCGCCGGCGCTGTCACGGTGCTGCTGCTGTTGACACGGCGCCGGCGGTGCCAGATCTACAGGAAAGGAGGGGCAGCGGCGCTGCTCCGTGCAGGGACGGCGGAGGCAGCTGCTGCTGCCGGTCAAGAGGGAGACGGGTGAAGGGGAGGCGGCGGCGGCTGCTGTGCTGCGGTCGACGCGGCGCCGACGGTGACTTTCGCTGCCGTCGACGGAGAAGAGGGAAAGATGAGAGGAGAAGAGAGAGGGATGGGGGGAAATGAGAGAGAGAGGAAAAGAGAGAGAGAGAGAGGGGGGCGGCTGCCGACCTCCGTCGGGCGGCGCCGCCGTCAGGCGGCGGCGGCAGTAGCGTGAGAGGAAGAGAGATGAGGGAGAAGGGCGAGAAGTGAGGGAGAGTGAGAGGGAGACAAGAGCTGAGGGAAGACAGAGAGAGGTCGAAGGGAGGGAGAGAGGAGGCGGAGCCGCTGGCCTCCGACGGCGGCGTGCCGTCTGGTGGCGGCGGCAGGAGGCCGAGAAGAGGAGAGGGAGAGAGGGAGAAAGGGAGGCTGGCGTGAGCTGTATGTGTGTGTTGGGGTGTGAGAGTTAAATTAGGGATTTAAGGGAGAGATAAGGAAGTTGGGCTCAAGGATGGGCTAAAGCTTTAATTTAGTATTGGGCTGGAAAGTTGGGCTAATATTATTAATAAATTGAGTTGGGTTTTATTTTAAGGTTTTGGGCTAATTTATTTCTTTAAATCAGCCTTTACTCAAATATCTTTAATTAGTTGAGTAATTTGGATAATGATTTAATGGTCTAATTATTTAATTAGACTCTATAATTTGAGTTTTGATCAATTATTTTTACGCATAGATTAAGTGTGTTTATTTATGAGAAGTAAAACACGAACTGATTTTGCATACTATGTTGCAATTATAGTATTTTTATAAATTGTTTTTGTTCAAGACTTTTAATTGAGTTTTGAAAATCCGGGCGCAGAATATTAAGATTTAGCAGCTTTGTAGAATCGTTAGTTCATACGATATTTTGAGACCTATTAAGATTAGATTGTCTTGTAGGTCCACTTGAGAGAAGGAATTAGCATTGCTTTTACAAGAAGAGAATTGTACATCTTTTATGTACGAGCTTGTTCTATCAATGTGGGTTTTATTTACCAAAGTATGCTTTGAGTTATTGAACTCTACTTGTATTATGCAAATGCAAATGAATATCCATGTTAAAATGTTTCTTATATCTCTATTGTTTAAAGTGCTCCTATATTATCTAACGATCGGGTCCTAGCCGGCGTAGCGATTGGATTGCCCTGGTTAGGATTGTGTACACACAAAGGGGTATTGTGGGCTGCTCCCACTTGCCTCAGACTGTCAGACTTGGGTTGCTCCCATTTCTGAAACATGCATGGTAGTGGACCTCTGTGGGCTGCTCCCACATGTTCACATTATAGGTGAAGCACCAATAGAGAGAAGACTGGAAATGGATCCACAAATTTATTTTAAGTATGCATGGAATGCTTTCAAATATTTCTATGTTATACTGCTCATAGCATGGATTTCTTTTAAATGGATTTTCAAATGTTTTCAAATGGCTAAACCCACTGAGTATATTAGTACTCAGCCCTGCAATTGTTTTCAAAACCTTTTGCAGGTTGAGCGGCAGGTGGTGTCGTGCGAGGCTGAGGGAGGATGTTGCCGTAGTTTCGTATAATAATTTCCGCTGCCATAATATTCACTTAGGTGGATAACTTTTGAGAATGACTCTTTAAACATTCCTAGCCTAATTATTATGAACTCTTTTGGCAATCGCATTTCTAGCAATTGAACCTCGCATATATGTATGTCTAGTATGAAGTCTTTTCTTGTTGTCTCAGACCTCCGAACTTTTGATCCTGGTTGGGAAAATTTCTATCTTAATTGTTGTATTTATTATCCTTCAATTGCGGCACTCCTTTATTAACAATGTATTACCTGAATCTAAGAACATATCACCCATTTTATTCTAACAAAGTCTAGCAAATCCCATTAAGTAGCCGTTTCTTATTCTCCCGGGAGTCGGGCTGTTACAGTTTTGGCAAAAAAATATTATTTTTGACGTAATATATATGGTTGTGAAATAATTTACCTTGTTATGAATGTTTGAAAGTAACATACGTATCCTTATTTTGTGTATTTCTATTTTTTTGTTAATTTTTAGTTTGAAAAGTACATGTCGACATGAAATAAGAGAGAAGGTGACTGCAAAAATTTGGATTGTAATGATGCTTTAATGCTCACTTTCTGCATGCATTTCATTGCACATTGAATAATAGATTGAATTGTATTGAATGAACAATACATTTCACGTGAATTTGTACAAAGGAATCTAATATTAGTCTATAATAAGGCTGCATTTGTGAATGAGAAAACATAAATCCAAATACTCGTAGATTCGTGAGTTGAGTTAAAAAATTGAGAAATTGAAACCCTCAAGATTTGACAAGTGGTTTTGTGCGATAGGTGGTGCAATTGGTGTTCAAATTCTACTTGAAGAGGTGATTTTCTCATATATTGTTTGTATAATTAATACTCCCTCCGTCCGCCAAAAGTATGACACTTTGGCTGGGCATGGAGATTAATAAAATTGGTGATGATGTTGATGTAGTGGAGAAAGGGTCCCACCACTTTTTGAGATTTTGATGAGGAACCTGAGCACGAAGCTGAAGCCTCGGTTGCAGCAGGAGACGATGATGATTCTGAAGAAAATGACGAAGATTTTGACCCTGCGCTCGAGGTGGGCACTGCTTCTGATGCCTCTGAGGATTTATTAGAGGACGATCTAATCGATTTCACAGAGACCGAGCGAGCAGGTTGGATCCGACAAAGTAGAACACGTGATGGAAATCCGACAGCTGAAACCGGTGATCTAACTAATTGGTTAGTTCCCTTGATTCCAGTTGACGCCTCGGCTTCCCTGGTTGCTCGCGAGAGTGACTCTTCTAGAGTTGATGATATGCAGAAGAATTCTTTTTACAACAGCAAAGACGACCTGATCATTGCTGTTGGTTTGTGGACCATGAAACGAGGCACTGTGACTAAAGTTGTCCGCTCAGATTCGGGACGGGTCTATTTCACGTGCAAGCACTCTGACAAGTGCAATTTCAATCTTCGCGCGTCTAGTCACGGCGGAGGGATGTGGAGAGTGCATAAGTTGAAAGAGCATTCATGCGAAGGGGACTTGCGCACAGCTAAAAAAATCAAGGCACACTCGAAGATGGTTGCAGCGTATGTGGCAAACAGAATACGCGATGATGGAGAGGTCATTAAGCCGAAATCCATCATGGCGGAGTTGGTACGCAATTTCGGCATCAAAATCAAATATGATGTCGCGCTGCGTGCAAGAAATCTCGGGATGGAGATGATATACGGTCTAGTTGATGATTCGTTCCTCCTGCTCCCAAGATATCTGTATGCCCTGAGGGAAGCGAATCCTGGCACCTTGATTGGTTTGGAAGTAGACATAGACTGCCGGTTCAAACATTTGTTTGTTGCTCTTGCTGCTTCCATCTCACCTTTCTACTTTTACCTTCGACCAGTGATTGTGGTTGACGGCACACACCTGAAGGGGAAAAATAGTGGCATTTTGTTTGTCGATGTGGCAAAAGACAGAAACGAGGCAGTTTTTCCCTTGGCGATTGGTGTCGGTCCGATCGAGAATGATGAGTCGTGGAAGTGGTTCATGTCACATCTGAGACAATCTTGCGGCGAGCCCGAGAACTTACTTGTTGTATCTGATGCGCATGTCTCCATCGCTAATGCTGTGAAGAGCGAGTTTCCAAATGCTACTCACGATATTTGCTACTACCACTTGTTGAACAAGATCAAGGGTTACGGGCCCGGTGTTGCTGAGCTTTTCCGCCAAGCTGCATACGCTTACGAGCAATCAGATTACACACGTGCAATGTCAGCCATGGCTGCTCTGAAGCCAAAGGCGTACGAGAAGTTGTTGCGCGTAGGACCGGAGAAGTGGGCACGATCACAACCGTTACAGTTTCCTTACATCCAATGGGGCCGAGAGTTTTAATGCACGTTTGTTGTGGGCCAGGCGTCTTCCCATCTGCTCGATGTTGAAGGCAATCAGATTAGTTATCGAGCAGTGGTTCAACGACAGGCTTGCGGCCGCACAAGAGAGCGATGAACATCTGACTCCGGAGGCAAAACAGAAGCTCAGTGCAGAACTTGTAAAAAGTCGTCGTTACACAGCCAAGAGGACCACCGAGAGAAAATACAGGATTCGTGCTAGTGGTCGCCATTATATGGTTGACCTTCAAAAGCAGAGCTGTGAATGCAACGAATTCGACCTGGACCAGATGTCGTGTTCTCATGCGATTGCAGCCATAACGTATGTCATTTCTATTCATGAACACAATTACCATTATTAGATGATCAATAAATATAATCGTTTGTTTTGCAGTGAGGCGAACGAGTCAGTGGAGGATTACGTGCACTCTTACTACTGCCAGTACTGCGTAGCCGTACAATGTAGTCGTGAGGGGTTCCTTACCCACGGCTATTTCAGCCGGCTACACAGTTCTATCGGGTAATTGTTTTTAAGCTCTAGTATGTTTTATTGATTCATAATATATGATTTTATAATTTTTTTATCCAACATTTGCTATTATTTTATGTGTTACAATATTAATTCATATTCAATCAAATAAATTGAGACTTATTGAGTTTATTTGTCAATCTTCTTCTCGTGAATTTACTGCAAGGGCATGAGATTCCCACCATATAAAGCTGCATTGTAGCCGTATGAATTGTCCAATCACCCTTTAAGTTTATAATAATAATAAAAACTAGGTCTGTTTAAAAATTTAAAATCAAGAGTATTATGAAACCAGAAATTTTTTTAAACCTAATGCAGTATTTAGCCGCCAGTTAATCCTAGCCGCTCACAGTAGCCGCCGGGATCCATTTGCCACCGGCTACTGTTAGCAGCTACGATTAACAGACGCCTAAATGTTGTATTAGCTTCAAAAAAAATTGTTTCATAATACGCTTCATTTAAAATTTTTTCAACTTTCTTATAGATGTTTTATAACACGAAAACGTGTCCTTATTTTTTCAAACTTAAGGCATTTTAGGGTTACAAAGTGACGTAAGTTAGCAAATAATGTCATTTCCTCAAATTTACAGTCATATTTCTCTTACACATTATCTTACACAATTGTACTTGTGTAAGAAAAGTGTAAGAACTTTTACAAAAAAGTATGCAAACCTATCACCATCAATTGTGCTTTGGGTAGTTTTATAAGACATGTTATATGGGTGGGTAATTTTGTAAGATAAGTTATCAAAGTGGGTACTTTAAATTCCGCCCCCTTCACTTAATGACAAGAATGGTATAGATATGAGTAAGAGTCGTGCGGCTGGTGCCGTTTTGCAGGGCGCAGGAGCAGATATTGACACTTCGTCGCCGGTGGAGTTTTTGAATAAAGTGCAACATGCTCAGGCTGGAGGTGCGATGCTGTAAAATTTTGTGATTCATTCTTCTTCCAACGTTGCTCAATCTATGTTGGCGGTGGTTTCTAAAAGATGGGGAGATATGTTGGAAGACAAAGACTCTTTGGACGAGGATGAATCTCTAAATATTTTCTCATAGTCTTGGTTGTTTGCTTTTCGGTTACCCGTGGTTTCTCGCTGGGTGTTTTCGCCTGTTTTTTTTTTACTCTAGACTTTCTTTTTTCCTTTTAATAAAATTTCTATTTCAGCAGACACAGTTAGGATTATGTATACTGCAAAGCATGCTTTAGATGCTTGTATACTTGTATTAATCTTATTTCATGATTTGTGAGAATCTATGATGCACGGATTCTCCAAAAAAAGCACATTGCAGTATCGGATACGTGCAGGGGGCGGGTGCGGGTGCGATTCGCGTGGGATTCGCGTGGGATTCGCCACGGGGCGAATCCCCCCCCCCCCCAAAAAAAAATAATAAAATAAAAATTGGATACGCGAATCGGGTATGCCCACCTCAAGAATCAGGTGCATTGAGGGTTGTTTTGAAGAACTTCATTATTTTTGGGCTCTTTTGTAATTTTTTCAATTTATTGCCCTACAATTATTTCTGTCTCTTCGATCCCTCAACAATGAAGATTCTATACGAGATAGATTGACGTTGTCTCTTCGTTTGCAATGCAACATTTAATTTATGAATGTTATTTTCTTTTTTCAATTTGATTGGTCATATATAATAAAATATATAAATATAAAAGACGTATCATTCACGAATCACATCTAATAATTTTTGAAAATCCGTATCCCCGCACTCGAATCGTATCGCTCCTGCACCCGCCCCCTCGAACCTGTGCAACATAGGTCTATGATGCACGAATTCTCCAAAAAATAGCACATTGCAGTATCGGATACGTGCGGGTGCGATTCGCGTGGGATTCGTCACGTGGCGAATCCTGCCAAAAAAAAAAAAATGGATTCGCGAATCGGGTGCGTTTAGGATGTATTGAGGGTTGTTTTGAAGAACTTCATTATTTTTGGGCTCTTTTGCATTTTTTTTTCAATTTATTGCCCTAAAATTATTTCTGTCTCTTCGATCCCTCAACAATGAAGATTCTCTACGAGATAGATTGACCTTGTCTCTTCGTTTACAATGCAACATTTAATTTATAAATGTTATTTTCTTTTTTCAATTTGATTGGTTATATATAATAAAATAAGTATATAAATATAACAGACGTATCATTCACGAATCGCATCCTATAATTTTTGAAAATTCGTATCCCCGCACCCGAATCGTATCGCTCCCGCATCCGCCCCTCGCACCAGTGCAACATAGGTGAGAATAAATATTTTAGAATAAATATTTTTAAAGAGCGTATAATTTTTTTCATTATTTTTCATTTTTTTTCAAATTTAGAAACGACTTTTAATTGTACTTAATTATTCAGATATTTGCGTGTCTGAATAATTAGTGAGTAATCACTTTTTAATTGTACTTGATTTTAAAAATTTCTAACATCAATCAACGCACTAAAGTGACTTTTTTATTAACTTTTTAATTTTGTACTATTTATTATTAATATTATTTAATGTTCATGTTTTCACTGAAGTACATAAACAATTATTGTAATAGTAACTTTTTATTTATAAATTTAAAAAAATTAAGACATTTAGCGAGTAATATTATACGAATTTGAAACGATGACTCATTGACTCATAGTAATTAAATCACTTTTTAGTAGAGTTTGTGAAGGGTACAGATATATAAATAAACTTTCTAACAAACATATAAATATAAGTTAGAAAAATTATCAAAAAGACATGCTCTTTAAAGTATATTTTATTATTTTATTTATTTTCTAACTTTTTTCCATGTATTATCAAATATTATTATATCAAAATAGAATATTAATTTATTTTTTATACATATTTATAATTTATAAATATATATATATATATATATATATTTTTTTTTTTTCTTCGAAATTTGGCGGATCAACCACTAATTTAAACACATTTGAAAGGAACAATATTTAATTTTCCATCAACTCACAAATGTGAAAATTGAAATTAATTATTGAAAATAAACTACTCTTAATTATTTTTCTCCACTGAACTAAAATTACAGCCAAACATTTCCCAAGAATCTGTGTAATGACTAATGAAGCGGTTGGGCACAACAAAAATCATATGAGATCACCAAAATCCTCGCAACAAATGGGTGGTTAGTGTTTCAAACAATGGAGATTTGAGAATTCCGCATTACAAATCCAATAATCCAAGCCAGCTAGCTGCGAATTGCGATAACTCCCGTCATCCTTTGCATTTTTCCAATAAAAATCGCAGCTTTTTTGCTCCCCTTTTGAATTGGGTGGGAAAAGGGGTTGAATTTTTCTCTACTCATTTCCTCTCACTCACGCCAACAGTGTTTGAATGTGTTGAATTAGGAGCTCAGAATTCCATGGAGATTGTTCGTTTTTCCATCGGTGACGTTGCCGTTAGCTAATCTGGTCAGCTGGATTTTGCAGCTTTTAGTGAAGTGAGAATGGGTAATTAGGGTTCACGAGAAGCTGATTTTGTATGGCGACGGCTTCTACGGTGCCAATTCAGTGGATTCCTGAAGATGACCTCTTGCTGAAGAACGCTGTCGAGGTAATCCTGATTTCTAATTTTGTTGAATTAATTGCAATTCTGAGCTGATATATGCCGTTGCAATGCTCATATTTAATCCGAATTTTGGGCGTTGATGCTTTTGTTCGATATAATTTTGTGTGCTTCTGTGTTAATTTTGGCTGCGGAAGTCTGTGGATGCTAGGGTCACTTACCGCATCTCTTTTACGCTTAATGTGCAGGCGAAAAGCCATAAGATTTCTAGGATTAGCAATCTTTGAGCACTTTATAGTATTGGAAAATTATTTCATTTCAGAGTGTTGTGATTCGTAAATGTTAGTGGATCTTTGTAAATAGTAGGAAGAGTTTTGTTGTGGAGCTGCTTTGATTTATACATGGCAAGAGCAATTAATAAGTGCTTGGGTTATTCGACCAGGATGTAGAGTGTCGTTGAATTGGAAGTACGTGCTCTTGCTACTTGTCTTATACTGGTGCAACAGCGTGCAGATTGTAGATTTTCCAGTCACTCTTCAAATAAAATGCTTCCAAGTATTCTTTCTTTAGTCCTACAAATTTTACCAGATTAATCAGTGAAACCAATAAATGGAAGAGAAATGCCACTTCTTTTGATGTCAGTTGAAGGTCTAGTTACTGATGTCGAAGCTAAAATTTGCTTGCTCATGGAGAAAAAACTGTTGCTCTTAGTTTGTGTTTCTCTTCCAATCTATGATACTGTTTGTTCTTCTCATCTCAGGCTGGTGCATCATTGGAAGCACTTGCCAAAGGTGCAGTACTATTTTCTCGTAGATACACTTTACGAGAACTGCGCCAGAGATGGCACTCTCTTCTCTATGATCCTGATATTTCAACGCAAGCTGCTGCTCAAATCTTTCAACTTGAGATATCTGGTATCAACCATGTATCAAAATTTAACAGATCTGAGAGCAACTCCCTAGGAAGTAAGGATGTTGCGAAAAAGAGGAAATCTGCGAGCATCCGTCGAAAATACTATGCCATGAGAAAAAAATTCCGTAGTGAGTTATTCAGCAACAGCGATCTGGGTTTTTTTGAACCCAGTCCTCATGAATTTAGTGAGCAAAGTACCGATTTTCAGAAACAATTGATGCGTGATGGTAATCGTTTGGGCCGTAGTTGTATGATTGGAGATGGCATGTCAGACCATCTAGGACTTCAGGAAGAAGACTTAGATATTTTGAGGCATGCCTTTCCGGGAACAATAAGGGATATTTCTGTGGCATCACGATCCACTAAGACATCTGGAGGCTATGGACTTGATGGGAATGCGACTTCATCGTTGATAGAAGGTGGAAATAATATTTTAGAGGTTGATACCCAAAACAGAAAAAGTTCAATGGATGAGAATGCTCACAATTCTTCTGTTGGATTTGAAAGTAGACAACAATACAACCCCTCAAATTCAGATGGCTTTTCTTCTTTACAGACAATCATGTTCGAGCCTGATCAGCCTCACTTGCATCACTGGAGAAGAATGCAGGATGTTTCAGCTTCTTCAGTACCTTCTAGTATGAGCCTGCAAGATGCAGATCAGATTGCTGAAGATACGATCCCCCATGATGTCGAGGATAAAGAAAATAGCTCAACTGTATACACAGGTGAATTTGCTGACCCAGACTCACTTCTGAATCTCTCGAATGAGGATGAGATGTTGTTGGAGGATGATGAAAAATATGCAGCTAATAAATGTTGTACTGATAATGCTAGTTCAGTTGTCCAAGATTCTAACAAAGACGACCAAGAAAATGATACAGCAAAAACTGAACCTGAGTCTGTGACAGTTGCAGAAGTTGTTCCTTCGATTGCCCCTAGTGCAACACCTGTGGTGTCCGAAGTAACTACATCCTCTGTTCATGCAGACCAACCAATGAATAGCCAGTCAGAGGTTGATGCACCTTCAAAGCCAACTTTGATTTCTGATTTTACTGGACTCGGTGGCGGCAAGATCTGCTGCACGTTGAACACCGAGGACACGGAAATTCCATGCAATGATGATATATTCTTGCTTATACATCCGTCTACTTCGTTTGGTTCTTCTGCAACACAACCAAACTCCACAGGTCCTGTGACATCTGCTCATGAAAAGGATTATGAGCAAGGTTTAAAATTTTCAATGAAAGGAAATGAATCTGCAAAATCTTCTGGGTGGCCCCATATGGTGGGTACACATGGCTTGCTAGAATCACATGCGGCGCACCCACTTGTAGGTCGTACTGCCAAAACTGAAATTCATGATTCCAGAGCGCAGGCTCTACTTCCTGGATTCGTTACCAAAACCATTGGAGATTCCAGTAAAGGCAGATCACAGTATGCGACTCCAAAACAATGCAGCAATAGTCTGGTCAAGAAAGAAGTTGCTGGAGTTGATATAAAGGTAGTTTGCGTTCCACTTAATTCGTTTTTTCTTCTTTTTCTGAACTACCTTATTGGAGTATGTAACACTACCATCTATGGCTTACACAATTACTCCTTGCACACAGGTTAGACAAAACCCAGCAACAGTCACTGAGATGATACGATCAACAGAAGCAGGTTCCTCAAGAAGCCAACATCCAGAATCAGCGGTTGACGACTCAGTGTCAGATGAAGTCGAATCTGGAATTGATGATGATGTACCTTATTTTTCTGACATCGAAGCCATGGTATTGAATCTTGACAGTCTACTTGAATTTATTCTTCCCAAAAAAAGATTTAAAGAAATTCTGCTTTTGATCTTGCAATGTCTACTATGCAGATACTAGAAATGGACTTAGATCCACACGATCAAGACTCCAGCATTGTTAGGCAAGGTTTGTCTGGTTCTCTTGTTTGGTTGATAAAATCAACTCTTCCTCTATCCTATTTTACAAAGAACTTCTCTCACAAACTTTGAATGCTAAATTTCACAACAATGCTTTTACCTGATTTTCTTTTTTCTTGTTAGAGATCGTTATTTTTGTACCGAGTGCACAATTATTTGTTGATTTGTTCTGTTAACTTTCCAGTTCCAAGTTATCAGTATGATGATACCAAGAGAACAATCATAAGGTTGGAGCAAGGTGCTCGTTGCTGCTTGAGAAGGGCTATGACATCACACGAAGCCCTTGCTATCTTGTTTGGCCGCCATTTGAGGCATTACATCAGGAAGCCCGAGGTGTTATATTAATACCACTGCCTTCATGCTTTTGAAGAAACTACCATAATCATCTCTTTTTGATTGGTTATCGTGTGTAAAATAATAGTAATGTCAAGAAAAGTGATTGAACATGTCAATTTAAACTTTAAATTAATGAGCAAATACTGAACAGGAAATGCATCAACTGAAGGGGCTCTGAGTCACTGTTGCATTTACACCTGTTAGCTTTCCTGCATTCTTGAGAATTATATAGCTCTATTCACAGAAAGTGCTTCATTCATGTGATAAGTTCTACATTATACTCCCTCCGTCCCATTTCAATAGGCCACATTTCCTTATTTGGATGTCCCATTTCAATAGGTCACTTCCTAAAATGGTAAGTCAATACATAACAAATATCCCCACATTACTCAGTATTTACAGCAAATGTCATTGTGGCCCACACATAATTATCTCTCTTTTCAGTTTAAAAAACAATTTCTTCATTTCTCTCTCCTACTTTTTGGACAAATATATTCTCAAAAAAAGTTATTTTCTCTCTCCTTTTTTATTATAAACTATTCGTTTCTTAATATCCGTGCCCAAGCCTTGTGATTTATTGAATTGGGACAGAGGGAGTATGATATTCTTGATATAACTCAATAACTAGGGATCTCTGATTGAATATTCATAGTGAAACCATGAATTCTGCTACAAGATGCTCAACTCATTGCGAATATTGTTATAGTGTAAATATTCAGTTGTTCTTTGAGTCTAATGAATTATGATCACATTGCCTTGTCTTTGGGCCGTTTGTGGTTCACTGCGTTTTGAGTACTGTGCACAACATTTTTTTAGGCCCCTGTGCACACCATTTTTTGATACAACTGTTC
The DNA here is from genome assembly GCF_028751815.1 of Salvia miltiorrhiza. Lineage (NCBI taxonomy): Eukaryota > Viridiplantae > Streptophyta > Magnoliopsida > Lamiales > Lamiaceae > Salvia > Salvia miltiorrhiza. The sequence continues at coordinate 21,476,453 of NC_080391.1, read as the reverse complement.
CTTTTTGATAGTGGTAATTATTCTAATCATGCACATATTTATTTCTTTGCACCTTACAAGTTATTTATTAGTAAAATTTTGTTGTTGATTCTTGTCCCATGATTTTTTTTTTCCAGGTTTTACTTGGAAGATCAACTGATGATATTGATGTTGATATTGATCTAAGGAAAGAAGGAAGAGCTAATAAAATCTCTAGGCGGCAGGTATGGTTATGCAACTTTGTGCTTGATAAGTTTTTCCGATGCTGTAAAGATTCAAAGAATGAAGATGGTACTAAGATGATAGAGTAAAGATGATTGATAAACGAAAACCAATAAGAAATTTAGTAAATAACTCCTCCACAGAGGCCTACGGAACACTTCCGTTCCTAACTTTGATTATCCAAGACACCAGGACTAGCTAGTACACAGCTATAAATAATAAAACCCTGATCTCTAAAGCCCATGCACACCTTGGGCTTGACTCAAGTAATTAAACGATAAAAATAACAATTAAAACAAAGATAAAAATCAAGACTCTAAAAATAGTTAATAATCAGGATGCTGCTCGATTATCATAAGAGCCTTACTTTTGAAAATTGAAAGTAGTAGAGGCATGTTTTGGATGGGTATACATATAAGACCGTTATAGGGGTCTGTATATTGTTTATTTAGATCAATTGGAACCTTAATTGTCACATTCATTTGGATTACTCAGGCTATTATCAAAATGGAGGCAGATGGATCGTTCTTTCTAAAAAACTTAGGTAAGAGTTCAGTGTTGGTGAATGGCGTTTCAGTAGCTTGTGGACAGTTGCTGAACCTTAGCACAAGTTGTTTAATTGAGGTAATCTATCGAATTTGATTTTTCCAAATTGTTCCATCTAATCTGATCAGCCACTGCTTTAGAAATGTACATGATTAGAGCTCAATTAGTTTGTTATATATATAATTTTTGAAAATTGTTGCATTTGTAGATAAGGGGGATGAGTTTTGTGTTTGAGATCAACCAAGATTACGTGAGGAAGAACTTGCGGAAATATTGCCTGAAAAATAAAGGAAAGACGGGCAAATCTGATTGGTCAGCTGAGGACGAATCATGAGCATACGAAAGGGGTATAAAGGTTCCTTGGTAAGTGAATATTTGTCAATGTATAGGCTTACACCCTCAGGTTGAAATAAATAGCTTCTCTATCCAATATTAGTGTAGATATACCATGTTTTAGAGCTCGTCCCAGTCTAGCTGTGTTCCACACGCACTGTCTCTGTGTTATATACTTTATTTATGTACTCTACGTGTTAGAAATTAATGAGGTTTTCACATGCTTCTTCGTCCCTTTTGGCCATGCTTTTTATGTGAAGAACATGGAATATAAGACTTAGGAAATGCCATCTCTTTGAATAATTGTTGCCATGTTTGGTGCTGAATATGACGAATATATTTTATTCTGGAAAAAGTAAAAATTAAACCTGAATCATGTACTCCCTTCGTCCCACTGTAAGTGAGACCTTTTTTTTGGGCACGAGAATTAAGAAATGTGTATTTTGTGTGTAGGTGAAAAAGTGAAAAAGTGTTTAAAGTGGAAAAATTTTACCCAAAAAGGAAAGAGTCTCACTTACAGTGGGACGCCCAAAATAGAAAGAGTCTCAGATACAGTGGGACGGAGGGAGTATATCTTTTCCTCGGTTTTTAGTGAGAATCAATACATTTTGAAAGAGGTATCTTGAAAGAAGAATTTGATGTGCCCACATTTGCTTGCTTATTTATGTGAGTCCTAGATTCCACCAATTGTTTGTTCTTTGAAGTAGAAACTAAGTAATGTAAGGATGATTGATTAAATTAGACACAAATTTGGTGGCGTGGTCCATGGTGGGAAAATAACAAAAATATGTGGAAGTTAGTTAAATGTTGGGCCAATCATTTATGCAAAAAAAAAAAAGGTTCTTGGATTTTGATGACTTAGGGTTGTCTTCGAATGTTGCATGTCATGGAATACATTGAATATTCTTTTTACCTTGCACGTGTCGACTGCATTTTGAATCGAGCATTTGGTGTATTTTATCAAGTGTAGCATAGATTGCAGCGATTACTATGTCGCAAAAGATGCAAAAAAGTATAGAGGCTCATTCAAGAAATGGAAGAATGGAGATATTATTGATTTCCATCACCTAATGCTTAGCTGCATAGTGCTGTAGTTAGTTAGGGTAGATGCAAGCATCTTGGAATAATTAAGGCATCCCTAACCAATGATTAGATTAGTTTTTTATTTTGTTTTTTGCTTTAATTACTTGAAAACATTATTTTTTCCAATCTTGTTTGGGTGGGAATGCTTTGCTTTTTTCCAGAATTAGAGTAAAGGGAGAATTTGTTGGGAAAAAGGTTTATTTCTCAAAAGGAAGTGGCTATGTGAATGAAAATTATATTCCCAGTAATTTTGATCATGTAATTATATCTTAGTCATCACCTTTTGTAAATTCCTTATTACCTCTGTTTTTCCTTTTTTCTTCCCTTACAAAATGGGTCATTGATTATTTTTATGATCTTGGAGGCGCAATACATCGACGATGACATAGTATATCTTATTGTGGAGTTTGCAGGTCGATTTATTGATATTTAAATACTGACATGTATTGATGTATATGCACTTTCCAAAAAGTAATTGCTAATTATAGTAAGTTTGATTCTTATACATCTTTCATATAGTAATCATTAAATAACATGCCATATATCGTTCTCTGAGCAGATGCTTCATTTGAAAGCACTAAACTGAATTCTCAAATTTAGATAACTGGATTTGGACTTCTCCTCTTTAAAGTAAGTTTTAACTTATTATCCATTTATATTTAGTGAATAGTAAAAATATTAAACTGACATAGTAAACAAAAATTATTTATTAAGATAAACAATTTAAAAATTAATTATATTTATTATTTTAGTTGTGCAATTCACAATCATGTCACTGTGAATTTAAGTTTTAAAGTTAGAATTCACAGCCATGATTATTCTTAATTGTGAATTTTAGCCTTAAACTTAAATTACAATCAAGATTATTTCTAGTGAATTATAGTTTTAAGACTCGAATTCACAATTAATCTATATTTGAGTTGTGAATTCTAGCTTCAAGAATGGAAAGAATAATGCGTATTGAAACAAGCCACAATATATATATATATATATATATATATATATATATATATGTGTGTGTGTGTGTGTGTGTGTGAGAGAGAGAGAGAGAGAGAGAGAGAGAAAGTTCAATGGAGAATCATATCTATTCAAAGAACAGAGACCAAATCTCATGCGTTGATCTTATCTAATCTAACGGTCAACGTTCGTTCGTTTAACGTTCAACGGTAATTTGTGTTGAACGTATCCAGGGTTCGAACACCAAAAATTCCAAACGTTCAATAAAATTATTGATATGTTCAACCCGTATTACTGACATGTTCAATGGTTCTATATTCTACTTATTTGCAGTTATCATATATATATACAGTATATGTATATGATATGTTTGGAACTACTATTAGTACTAGCTATCATAATATACTAATTTACTGTTCTTTGCAGCTAAGTTGAATTCCCAATTTTCGTGCATATTATACATGTGGTTTTCTACATTTCATGAATCAACAGATGTGACGACACTAAACATTAAGCAATTAATTTGATTATACTCCCTCAATTTCACAATAGCGTGCAATAATTAGTGACATAAATTTTACTAATATTATTGAGTATGCTACGAGTGGAAGAATAGATTTATTTTTATCGTAGTGTTGTAATAGTGAATAAAAAAAATACTTTTTCTGTCCCATACGAGTGTACATAATTATTAATGACACGGATCTTAATAAATATTAGGTGAATGTGTTGTTAGTGAAAAAAGAAATTCATTTTTATTAATGAGAAGAAGAGTTTTTTAAAAAAAATGCACTCTTATAGAACGTTTCAAAATAAAAGAGTACACATTTTGGAATAAAAGGTTTGTGGTTGGATATGTGTGATAAAATTGTGAATAATTTAACAAAATAAAAAATAAAAAGCTTTTGGTGAATAGTGTACAAAAAAGATGTAGAGACCTTTGTGTGTGATATATCAAAATAGCAAAAAAATGCATAATTTTATGAGTGGGAGCGAATATAATTTATGTATAGTAGTAGTATATAATAGAGGATGAGTAGCATAGCATGACATTAATGGTAGCACCATAGCATGAGACGCTCCTCTCTTTCTCTCTCTCTCTAGAATCATTACACTCCCTGCAACTCCACTCCCTGCTTCCATCATCCATCTCTTCCTCCAAATTCACTCCAATCACCAAAAATGGTAACAACTCCACCTCTCCCACTCCTCACTCTCTCTCTCCTCTACCTGGCCATGCACGCCAGCTCCGCCACCCACTGGCAAGACGTACAAGTCCTGAAGCAACTGAAAGGTACAATCGCCCCAAGCTCAATCCCCCCCGCCTCCTGCATCGACTCCTGGGACTTCTCCGTCGACCCCTGCGACTCCCTCTTCTCCGACAAATTCACCTGCGGCTTCCGCTGCGATGATTCCTCCTCCCGCCTCACCGAGCTCACCCTCGACTCCGCCGGCTACTCCGCCCCCCTCTCCGCCGTCTCATGGTCCTCCCTTCCCTACCTCCAATCCCTCGACCTCTCCGCCAACAACTTCTCCGGCCCCATCCCCCAATCCCTCTCCGGCCTCCCCCGCCTCCGCCGCCTCGCCCTCTCCCGCAACTCCCTCTCCGGCCCCATCCCCCACTCCCTCGGCTCCCTCACTCAGCTCGAAGAGATGTATCTGGACAACAATATGCTCAACGATTCAATCCCACCAGCTCTCAACGGTCTCAAAAATTTAAGACGGCTCGAGTTCCAAGGCAACCAACTCAGCGGCGAGTTACCCGATCTCACTCAGCTCGCCACCCTCAATTTCCTCGACGCCAGCGACAACGCCCTCTCCGGTAACCTCCCGGCGGCTCTCCCGCCCTCCCTCGTCGAGCTCGTCGCGCGGAACAACCAGATACAAGGCACCATCCCGGCGTTCGCGGCGCCGAGTTTGCAAGTGCTGGACCTGAGTCACAACAAACTCAGTGGGTCGGTCCCAGCGAGTTTATTCACTCACCCATCGCTGGAGCAGCTAACGCTGTCGTTTAACCAACTTGATTCCGTACAGGTACCCGGTGATTCGGGCCTGACCAGCCCGCTCATATCCGTTGATTTGAGCGATAACCGGATCCGCGGGCTTTTACCCGGGTTCATGGGCCTCATGCCCCGGCTATCGGCCCTCTCGTTGGAGAATAACGAGCTCACGGGCCCCATCCCGGCTGAGTACGCGATGAAGGTCTTGGGTTCGGGCCTGGGTACGGCCCAATTCGAGAGGCTTTTGTTGGGAGGGAACTACTTATTCGGGGCGATTCCGGGCGGGTTTTTGGATCTGAAAGCGGGTTCGTTGACGGTTCGGTTAGGGGATAACTGCTTGTACCGCTGTCCCATTAGATTTTTCTTTTGCGAGGGAGGGGTACAAAAGTCATTTGACCAGTGCAGGGCCTTTGGCCCTATCATACCATGAGTGCTGTGCTACATGGTGTCTTTTTAATGGTCCCTAGCAATTCAATTTTGCTAATGTACAATAATTTTATTTATTTTTTTCATCTACAAATTCTAAGGTTTTATTTTTTAATTATAATAGGTATCTAAATATAATCAAATAAGCAACACGAACATATGTGAGACTTCTACACCACATAAATATGGGAAAATAATTGTACGCAGACAGAATCACTACCCACAAAGATGAAAAAATTACACCGCATGCAAACAGAATTAAATCGAAGACCTCTAATAAAAGAGAATTTTTGGGTGTCTCAACTTTACTACTTGAATTAGGACTGATTGACACAAGTTCTAAAATTTAAATGTTTGCAATGTATTTTTGTATGTATAGTCTTGTGTTGAATCATCTAAGGAAATCTTATAGTTTAATCAAGAATTTTCCATTATTAAATATATTAGTCACATTATATAATGGGTAAAATGATATTTATCTATATTTTGAAAAATAAAATTTAAAAAATATGTATATATCTTTTATAAAAATATATAAACTATCTATTTGAGATTTTTCTTACCTTTATATAGAGATTAGTTCATTTTGACTGATGTTCGACTCGCAATAACTGAGTATATCAAGCACTAGTGTATTTTTTAAGGATATTTAATCATTAATACTCGATTGCTCGATTCGAAATGATCGAGCATATTCGGCAATATTCTACTAATGTTCGACTCAAAGAGGTTCGAGCATTAATGCATTAATGCTCGACTTGCATTGATCGAATATGTCGAACAAAGTTTGTGATTTTAAGTAAGGATAATTTTATTATTTCAAGTTCAAAACAAATAATTTTTCTTTTGTCTATGAAAATAAGTAAAAGCAATTTTTAACCCTTATATAATTGCATTATCCAGGACTAGATTATACTATATAACAAATTTTGTGGCGTAAAATAATAAATAAATATGCGCATCAATGATTCTATAACACTATAATTAATCAAATAAAAAATGATTTATTTAATTGAGAAAAGAGGAATGAGCTATTTTAATGTATTATTCGTATTGTGGCTATTATACTGTATTGTTCATATTGTAGTTATTTTTTATTTTTTATATTTTTTTTATTTAAAAAAATATAAATACATAAAATTATAAAAAGAACTACAAAATGAAAAAAATATAGTAAAATAGTTAAAATCTTTTATATTTTGAAAAATAAATAAATAATTTTTGTATATTTAACTAGTTTATGACTGTGGTCCGTGAATGAAAATGAATCAAATAATTTTGGTTCAATTTGGTATTCGATTCGAATTTTTAATATTCGAATACGAAATTTTATGATTCGAATACGAATATAAATATTTTTTTTATTCGATTAGTTATCAAATACGATTCGAAAATTACGATATTAAAAAATATTCGACATATATATATATATAATATTTATAGTTTAAAAATTAAAGATTAAAATAGATATAAAGTAAAATAAATAAATAAAATATTTATATATAAATAAACAACAATAATAATGATCAAAGCTTTGAAAAGACTTTGATTCAAAATATAATTCAAACGAACATGTTTTATTGAAATATCATTTAAAAAAAATCTGTCAAAATCGTGAATTGAATATATTTGATTTGAATTAAATAGTAGGAAAAAAATGCAGATAAGCCCTCCTAGGTGTAACCCTTATAGTGTATACCTCCCCATTTTCACTGTGCGTGCAACTAAACCCCCCAACTCAAGAAAAAGGGCGCAAATACCCCCCTCGCCCTAACCTCCGTTTTCTCACCGTTAGTTAGCATTTTTTTTTATTTTCTGTGGGGCCCACCTTCTTCACCTTCTTGAATCGGCCAACTCAAGAAATTCAAAAAATTAATGACGGGAGTAAAACTCTTCCAAGAGATCAGCGTATACAAAAAATTGAAGTGAAAAAAAAAGATGAAATATGTCATCATATCAATAACAGAGATTACCAAATACAGATGAAAGCATAAAACTGAAATCAGTTCAAAATTAAATCACATCACATAACAACAATAATTAACAGAGAGCAGTATTCACGTTTTACTACCTGCAGAATTTGCCTATACACAAAAGCCCATCGGTAGAGAAACCGGGCACTTATCCAGTCTCAAAACTTCCAGAACCTTGTCGAGCGACGTCGCGAGAAGCTCGAGATCTGAATCCTTGACAATCATCCGCCGGAAGTGCATCACCTTCATCCTCCCGAAGGACCTGATAATCTCCTCCACCCAGGGCGTGACGAATCCGCCCCAGTCCTCTGGAATCAGGTTGAATATGGCGGCGCGTGGCTTGCCCTTGAGCTTCAGCGACTCCAGATAGGGGAACCGGCACGACAGTCGCTGCGGCGTGGCGGTGTAGCAGAGCGCCATGGTCACGTGCTTGCGGGTGATGGCGTCGATCTCGTACCACCGCTTGCACACCAGCGACATCGCGTCCCGGTCGCGCGGGTCCTGCACGTACGGGGTCACGCACTCCCATACGGTGTCGTACGCACCGCTGCTACTTCCGCTGCTGCTGCTGACTCCGCAGCTCCGACTGCTAAAACCATTCGGTCTCTTCGATTTCCTCTCATCCATTCCTCGCAATTACTCTCGTTTACAAATTAAACATAGCAAAAAAACACAATAAACGAATAAGAGAATGGTTTGGGTGTGAAAAGTTGTGAAATTGATGAATTCGGAGACTGATCGAAGTGAAAATAGTGGGATAAACGAAGGGTGGATCCTAGGGTGGGGTAAGGGGGGGCGTCAGGAGTAGGGTAGGGGAGGTTTTGGGAGTGATTGTGGTGTTGATGGAGGGCAATAAGGAGATAGATGGTTTTGAGTTTCGGCACCGTAGCTGTTCTTCGCCCTTTTTCTTGAGTTAGCTGTATTCAAGAAGGTGAAAAAGGTGGGCCCCATAGAAAATTAAAAAAAAAATGCTGACTAACGGTGAGAAAACGGAGGTTAGGGCGAGGGGGGTATTTGCACCCTTTTTCTTGAGTTGGGGGGTTTAGTTGCACGCACAGTGAGAATGAGGAGGTATACGCTATAAGGGCTACACCTAGGAGGACTTATCTGCACATTTTCCCTAAATAGTATGAAGTCGAATCAAGTAGTAGAAATTTTTGAATCAAATATTCGACTTATATTGTTTAACATATACTTGTAAAAAATAAAATGAATATTCGATTTGGTTCGAGTATTCGTGAATCAGTGTACGAATCGAATACGAATAGTAAATAAGATTCGAAAGATATTCGAATACTGATTCGAATATGCAATTCATTTTACGAATATAAATCGAATCCAATGATATTCGATTAGATTCGATTCATTTACAACCCTATTTATGACTAGTTTTAATGTGATTTTTCCTATTTATCACTCTAAAAGAACATCTTGCGAAGGATAAGTTGACTTTCTTGATTCATCTCTCCGACCTCTAAATACTCCCTTCGTCCATCAATTCATGTCCGACTTTTCTTTTTGGTTCGTCCACCAATTCGTGTCCTACTTATTTTTAATAATTATTTATATATTTTTTAATTGATGGGTCCCAATAAACAATACACTTTATGAGTCTATTTCTCCACTTAACTACTCCCTCCGTCCGCCAAAAGTGGACCACTTTGGCTGGGCACACGATTTAATAAAATTGGTGATAATTTTGATGTAGTGGAGAAAGGGTCCCACCACTTTATGAGATGTGTGGTTGAGATTGAATTTGAGGTGGTTTTTTTGTAAATAAAGAGTGTTTGTAAGGATAAAAGATTAAAGTAGATGGTGGGACCATTTCTATAAAAGGAAAGTGGTATACTCTTTGCGGACGCCCGATATAGTAAAAATGGTCCACTTTTGGCGGACGGAGGGAGTAATAAATAATACATTTTTTCTTAAAACTCGTGTTTCCTTCCCTAGGTCATGAATTAGTGGACGGATGGAGTATATAGAAAAAAAAAATAGCATAAGTTTTAATAAAAAATTACCGTGTATTGATAGTGAACAAATAGCTTCACATAATGGATATTATTAAGTTGATTATGATTAAATAACGTAATTTGTAAGAATATAATAGTCTAAAGAGGTGGTCTCCTATACATCTGCAGCCCATGATTTGACCCGACTTGGTCATTTTTTTTCGCCCAATTTTTTTGACCAACACAAATGATATTTTACTAACAACAAATGATACTTTTATTAAATACCAATGATACTTCACAAATAATATTTTTTATAAAAACAAATGATAGATACATTACAAATGACACTTTTAATAACGGAAAATGATACTTTCAATGTATGCGAATGATACTTCATAAATAATAAGTACTTTCATCCGTCCACGAAAAGTATGACACTTTTACCATTTTTTGCGTCCACCAAAAGTATGATACTTTCATGTTTAGAACATAGTCACACATATTTTCCTTAACTTTTATCCTTACAAATACTTCTTATTTAGAAAAAATCACCTCAAATTTAATCTTAATCATACATCTCATAAAATGGTGAGACATTTTCTCCACTATATAAAAATCATCACCAATTTTATTAGAATATGTGTCTATCAAAAGTGTTATACTTTTGGTGGACAGATGGAGTATTTTTTATAAAATCAAATGATAATTTGTATAAAAATAAAGTAAGTTTGTTATAAATGATACTTTTAATATAGGGAAAAGATGCAGATAGGCCCCTGAAGTGGTAGCCCCTATAGCGTATAACCCCCTTTACTCATTGTGTGTGCAACTAAACCCCCGAACTCAAAAAAATCGTGCAATTAGGCCCCTCTGACCAAACGGAGTTAATTCTTCCGTTAGTCAACCATTTTTTAATTTTTTAATTAAATGTGGGGCCCACCTTCACTATTCAGCCTCCCTCTCTCGCCGGAATCCAGCCAGCTTCTTCACGCTGTGCGAGAGTTCAAGAAACTGGACGGTGGAAAGAGAAGGCGGGAGGTTGCCGGAGAGGGAGTTGCGGCGCAGGTTGAGGTGCTCGAGATTGGGAATAAGGCGACGTCCGGTGAGATTGTTGTTGGAGAGGGAGAGCAGCTTGGGGGGCTGGAGCTTCTCGAGGCCTCGGCTGATCTTGTCAGAGAGACCGAGGCCGTCGAGGCAGATCTCGGAGACACGGGCGTAGCTGAGCCGAGCGTGGTGCTAGAGACAGCTTGGCGGTGGAGGGGCCGTGGCATCGGACTAGTGGCTTCCAGTTCAGGTAGCAGAAGCCGAAGGGAGCAGATGTCGGCGCGGTGCTTCTTCTTGAGCGGGAAAGAAGACTGGTGCGTCTTCTTCTTCTCGCAGCCCAATCGATTCACGGCGAGGTTGGGCCGATTAGCGCCTGAAGCGGAGGCGGTGGTGAGCAATCAACCGTCGAAGAACACCAGACAATGAAGCGGCGGAGACGGGAGTTCAGATCTGGACGGCCCGATTGCCGGTGATTGGAATCGCAGATCTGGTAAAAGGCGGCGGACAGAACTTTGGACGGACGGAGAAGACGCGAGGCGAAGAATAACCACAATTTAATGCCGCCGTCCAGATCTGAGCTGAGGTACAAGAACTCTGAAAACGGACGATCTCTCGGTTATCCTGCTTGCGAAAGTGGATGAAAACGGCGAGAACGAGGATGACGATGGCGGCAACAACAGCAACGGCGATGAGCTTGGAGGAGGCAGATTTGGATTTTGGATTTGGAGTGGGGAAGGTTGAGGGAGGCGATGTTGGCGGGGAAGGAGGCGAGGGAGGCCGGGGAGGGAGGCGGTGGGGAAGAGGGATCGGATGGGAAGAATGGGGTGAAAGAATGGTGATGGTGGGCCCCACTTTTTAATTAAAAAAAAAGTTTGACTAACGGTGGGATAACACCGTTTGGTCAGAGAGGCTTAACTGAGCCGTTTTCTTGAGTTCGGGGGTTTAGTTGCACACACAGTGAGTAAGGGGGGTTATACGCTATAGGGGCTACCACTTCGGGGGCCAATATGCACTTTTTCCCTTTAATATATGCAAATGACACTTTTAATACATGCAAATGATACTTTCGAATGAGCCGAGAAAGGCATGATGGCGGACTGAATCGGACTAAACCGCTCCAAATCAGAAAGAAAGTCGCTTTGATGCCATGCATAATATGTAGTTGGAGCCCATTCAGAATGTAGTTGCGACACAGAAAGTCGCAGTGATGCCATGCATAATATGCGATACGCATTTGCGAATCAGTTTCGTCTTCCCCCACAGTTGGAGGAGACTCATTTAGAAAACTAGCCATATTCAAAGTAGTAAGATAGAAAAGCATCTTTGATTGCCAACGTTTAAATTCAGAACCTGAGAATTTTTCCAGCTTTTCGGCAGGTGCTGGAGCATTTGGAACGTTGATCGGAACAATTGGAACGTTGTTGTTGTTGGTGTTGCTTCCTGTCGCCATCTTTCCACACTAATTTTGCCTTATGATTGTTATTTGGTAGTGTAGAAAATAGAATGACGATAAATGGAAAAGATGCAGAACCGAGGCGAGAATAAATTCTCTCTCCGTAAGGCAAAATTACTTCCGCTCTGTGCTTGCGGATCTACAGTAATTGCCCCCAAGATACAACGGTTTAGGGATGATAGACGAGTCCTTAGCACTAGGAGTTCGCTATCCGGTCGAACGGCTTGATACTCGGGACTGAGTATGTAAACTAAACTAATATGACAAATTGATTATCTGAATTCGTTGGTATGTTTAATCTCATTCTGTAGGGCCCTATTTATAGTAGTCCAGGGGTTTCCTTGAACTGACGTGACTGTTTGGCCAAACAGGAGGTCCGAACTGGCATGTCTCTTCGGTCTTGAACGTGCCCTGTTTGGACAAATAGATATGAACCATCGTGTCTCTTCGGTCCTCAACCGCTGCCACGTAGGTTTGGGAAAACAGGTGGTCCGAACCATCGTGTCTCTTCGGTCCTTAACCGTTGCCACGTGCATTGTTTGGGCAAACAGGTGGTCCGAACCATGGATATCTTTGGGCATTAATTACTCATTCAATTCTTTAAAGATTTGAACAAGTAAATATACCAAATTAATCTACTCAACATGTAGATTCCAAAAATATCATTTAATTCCATTAATTACCAAAGTAATTATGGCATTAAATAAGCTATTTATTCCAATAATCCCCCACATGAATGATGATTAATGCAAATGCAAAAACTAAGTCCCAACGACCTATTATTGCATCAGGATAGGTAGTTGTTAACTTTGAACCTTTCTTAGTCTAATGTCATCGGATTTACTTGTTGCTCGGTGAACGCGATGTCTTGAACCGGTCAACTTTTGTGAAAACCAAGTCAACAACACACACACAATATTAGATCTAATATCTTTCGTTCTTACGTTGTGTCCATTTCTGGCTTTGGACCATTTCTTGGATTCATAAGTGTTATCGATAATTTGAAGCGGCCCCACTTCTTCACTTATATAGGTGATCTCCTATAAAAAGTATCCTGCCATACTCCACCTAATAAGGCTATAGGAATCATTATAAGCTTTAAAGGCTTACCCTTTACCACAAGCTGGAGGCTTTGCACTTGAGCAGCTATGAGAATGAATTTTGCAAGTTTTCAAGTGCTCAACTTGAACTTCCATAATTTAGTTGTCTCATTGAACCATGTTCTTGGGATCTCCAATCATCATGGTTGAGTTACCACTATGAAAGTTCTTAACGTGTGGATTTTAATCTCATTCCCCTTATTGCATTATACAATCACGATTAATACCTTTAGTAAACGGATCCGCAATATTGTCCTTTGACTTTATATAGTCAATGCACATTATTCATGTAGTGATCAATTGTCTTACGGTATTATGTCTTCGACGGATATGTCGAGATTTACCGTTATACAAACTATTCTTTGCTCTCCCTATGGCAGCCATGCTATCGCAATGTATCATAACCGGAGGCAAAGGTTTTTTCCAACAGGGAATATCTTCTAAGAAGTTTCTTAACTATTCGGCTTCTTCGCCGGCTTTATCTAAAGCAATAAATTTCGATTTCATTGTAGATCGGGCTATACATGTTTGCTTAGAAGATTTCCATGATATTGCTCCTCCACCAATGGTAAATACAAACCCACTTGTGGATTTAGAGTATTTAATGTCGGATATCCAATTGGCATCACAATACCCTTTCAAAACTGCGGGATATCTCGAATAGTGTATACTATGAGATATTGTGTGTTTTAAGTATCTCAACACTCTTATCAATGCGGTCCAATGATCCTTTCTGGGATTACTTGTAAATCGATTCAATTTGCTAATAGAATATGCTATATCTGGTCTTGTACAATTTGATAAGTACATTAGGACTTCCAATAATTCTAGCATAGTCCGATTGTGATACGGATTCTCCTCGATTTTTGGCTAAGTGTATACTTAAGTCAACAGGTGTTTTAGCCGGAGGTAGATCGAAAGCTTTGAATTTCTTAAGCACATTCTCAACATAGTTAGATTGTGATAAGAGTATTTCTTCGGGTGTTCTAAGGATCTTAATTCCTAGAATCACATCCGCTAATCCCATATCTTTCATGTCAAAATTCTTCTTTAACATTTCCTTAGTTTCTACGATGATTTTATTATTGCTACCCATAATTAGCATATCATCAACGTAGAGACAGACAATGACAAAGTTGTCGGATGTTCCTTTGATGTACACACATTTATCACATTCATTGATTTTGAATCCATTTGACATCATTGCTTGGTCAAATTTCTCATGCCATTGTTTGGGAGCTTGTTTAAGTCCATATAAAGACTTGACAGGTTTACAAACTTTGTTTTCTTGGCCGGGAATCACAAACCCTTCGGGTTGTTCCATATATATCTCATCTTCTAAATCTCCATTTAGAAATGCCGTTTTTACATCCATTTGGTGTATCTCAAGATTATATAATGCGGCTATAGCAAGTAGCATTCTAATGGATGTAATTCTAGTGACCGGAGAGTATGTATCAAAGTAATCATACCCTTCCTTTTGTTTGTAGCCTTTAACTACCAAACGTGCATTATACTTATCAATATATCTATCGGCTTTGTATTTCTTCTTAAGAATCCACTTGCAACCCAAAGGTTTATTTCCCGGAGGAAGATCAACAATATGCCAAGTGTGATTGGATAAGATTGACTCGATTTCACTATTGATAGCTTCACGCCATAGATCGGTATCAGGACCAGACAATGCTTTCTTGATTGTCTTTGGTTCGTCTTCTAAAGTATAAACTACGAAATTCGGACCAAAGGTTTTCGCAGTCTTTGTTCGCTTTCCGCGTCTTGGTTGCGGTGTTGGTTCACGTGTTGGTCCATTATCCTTAAGCGAAATTTCATCATAAGTTCTCTTTTTCGAACTTGTATCATTATTCTCTTTCTTAGGGAATATAGTTTCAAAAAATATGGCATTTCTTGATTCTATAATCATTCCCTCATTTATATCGGGTATTTCTGATTTGTGTACCAAGAATCGGTACGCACTACTATTGTTTGCATATCCTATGAAGATGTAATCAACAATTTTTGATCCTATTTTTACTTGTTTGGATTTTGGTACTTCAACTTTTGCTAAGAACCCCCACACTTTTGTATATTTATAGGACGACTTTCTTCCTTTCCATAATTCATATGGAATTTTATCTTGTTTCTTTTGAGGTAATTTATTCAAAATTTTATTAGCCGAAAGAATAGCTTCCCCCCCACATGTTATGTGATAGGCCTGAGCTTATCAACATAGCATTCATCATTTCTTTTAATGTTCTATTCTTTCGTTCTGCAACATCATTTGATTGTGGAGAATATGGTGCAGTCGTTTGATGAATAATGCCATTTTCACGACAAAATTCTTCAAAAGGTGCAACATACTCGCTACCTCGATCACTTCGAATCATTTTGATTTTGGTGTTAAGTTGATTTTCAACTTCATTTTTGTATATTTTGAAAGCTTCGAATGCTTCGTCTTTGCTTCTCAAAAGATACACATAGTAAAATCTTGTGCAATCGTCTATAAATATTATAAAATAATTCTTTCCACCTCTTGTATGCACAAGTTTTAAATCACATATATCAGTGTGAATCAATTCAAGAGGTTTTGTTGATCGTTCCACTGAATGGAAATGAGATTTTGCCATTTTAGCTTCAACACAAATTTCACATTTTTTGTGTTGGTCGAAAGTCAATTTTGACAATAAATCTAAATTCACTAAACGACGTAGTGTGTTTAGATTAGCATGTCCTAATCTATCATGCCATAAATTAGGAGACTCAACCAAGTAGGTAACTTTGTCCTTTATTTCATTATTACAAAGTACATGGATAGCATTAAGCTTGAAAAGACCATTATCTAAGTAGCCTTTTCCTATATAGCGACCATTCTTGGTCATTACAACTTTGCCTGCTTCAAACACTAGTCTAAATCCGGCGTTGCTCAAGGCAGATTCTGAGATCAGGTTTTTGCGGATGTCGGGAACATGCAACACTTTTTGCAGGGTTATCTTGAGTCCCGACGTCATCTTGAGCACAATGGTGCGGCCAAGTTCGGCAAAGTCGAGGGGCACATGTTTATCCTCCGTCACGTTGGCTTAATGGTGACTATTTTTCTTGTCGTTTTTTGGTTTGCGACAATCTTTCGCCATGTGTCCGGCTTTGCCGCAGTTGAAGCAATCGCCTTTGATCCTCTTTTGATTCTTCGAGTCTGGCCTTTTGCTTTTAAACTTGCATTTCTTCTTGTTGCTAGACTCGGCCAGATTTGCTTTTGCCTCCATAGAGGTTTTGTTCGTTTTGTTGTCGGAGAGTCTATTGTCCTCTTCGATTCGCAAACGAACAATCAAGTCTTCAAGTCCCACCTCCTTGCGTTTGTTCTTGAGATAGTTCTTGAAGTCTATCCAGAGTGGTGGTAATTTCTCTATCACTGCAGCCACATGAAAGAATTCAGACAATTCCATACCTTCGGCAAGAATGTCGTGCAAGTTTAGTTGAAACTCTTGCACTTGTTCGACAACAGTCTTGCTATCCACCATCTTAAAGTCCAGAAAACGACCGACTATAAATTTCTTCAAGCCGGCATCTTCTGGTTTGTATTTCGTCTCCAATGAATTCCACAACTCCTTGGACGTCTTGGTGCTAGAATAAACACTATAGAGAGTGTTGTCATTCAGAATGTAGTTGCGACACAGAAAGTCGCTGTGATGCCATGCATAATATGTGATACGCATTTGCGGATCAGTTTCGTCTTCCCCCACAGTTGGAGGAGACTCATTTAGAAAACTAGCCATATGCAAAGTAGTAAGATAGAAAAGCATCTTTGATTGCCAACGTTTAAATTCAGAACCTGAGAATTTTTCCAGCTTTTCGGCAGGTGCTGGAGCATTTGGAACGTTGATCGGAACAATTGGGACGTTGTTGTTGGTGTTGCTTCCTGTCGCCATCTTTCCACACTAATTTTGCCTTATGATTGTTATTTGGTAGTGTAGAAAATAGAATGACGATAAATAGAAAAGATGCAGAACCGAGGTGAGAATAAATTCTCTCTCCGTAAGGCAAAATTACTTCCACTCTGTGCTTACGGATCTACAGTAATTGCCCCCAAGATACAACGGTTTAGGGATGATAGACGAGTCCTTAGCACTAGGAGTTCGCTATCCGGTCAAACGGCTTGATACTCGGGACTGAGTATGTAAACTAAACTAATATGACAAATTGATTATCTGAATTCGTTGGTGTGTTTAATCTCATTCTGGAGAGCCCTATTTATTGTAGTTCAGGGGTTTCCTTGAACTGACGTGACTGTTTGGCCAAACAGGAGGTCCGAATTGGCGTGTCTCTTCGGTTTTGAACGTGCCCTGTTTGGACAAATAGATCTGAACCATCGTGTCTCTTCGGTCCTCAACCGCTGCCACGTAGGTTTGGGCAAACAGGTGGTCCGAACCATCGTGTCTCTTCGGTCCTTAACCGTTGCCACGTGCATTGTTTGGGCAAACAGGTGGTCCGAACCATGAATATCTTTGGGCATTAATTACTCATTCAATTCTTTATAGATTTGAACAAGTAAATATACCAAATTAATCTACTCAACATGTAGATTCCAAAAATATCATTTAATTCCATTAATTATCAAAGTAATTATGGCATTAAATAAGCTATTTATTCCAACAGATAAGAGTGAGTTTTTGCTATTTTTATTCGTCCATAATAAATGTGATCTTTTCATTTTGAGGCATATACCTTTATATTTTTACCATCATTCACATAATATATATATATATATATATATATATATATATAAATCACCCCACAAACTATTTATTAATTATCTAACAAATTTATTTTAGTGGGTTCGTTTCTCCACTTTATATATATATTTTTTACTCCCTTTGTCATACCAATTTAGTCCTCTTTCACTTTTCACACATATTAAGAAAATTAATCTTCTTTAAAAAATATTAATTTTTATATTTTTATTTTTATACCCTTATTTATTATTCTACACATCATTTTCCCATTTAAGTGAAATATTAAATAAAATTAATTTAGTAAAATATTTTTTTATGTAATATTAATTAAAAATATAAATTATAATTTTAAAATATCTCAAAATAAAATAAGGGATTAATTTCATGGTAGGGAGGAAATAATATCTCAAAATATAAAGTGGGCTCATCGCATTTAGTGTTGTTTGAAAATATATGTTTGAATTCCACCGTGCAAAATAAAGTTTTGGACAGGTTTGTCGTGTAAACTTGATATCTATTGTGTAGTTTTGAACGGAATACGTCAGAATTTATTGTCTTTATACATTACTGTATTTATTTATTATATTTCAATTGAATTGTGTATTTGTTTTATATTTCCTCTGTCTTATTAAGTATGACACAAAAATTTATTTTGAATTGTTTCGTTTATAATAGTTTGTTTAAAAAAATGTCATAATCCAGTGGTACATCTCCTTTAATCCCATAATTAATCATTAAACAGGTAAATCAATCTAATTTGTGCTCTAATCATGTGAGTCCATTTACTTTATTTTCTAATCAAATAAATTCATCTACTTTAATCAAATCTTCCTTAATATGTGTGCCTAAAAATATGGTGTCGTGCTTAATGAGACACAGAGTACATATTACTCCTATGACTTCATACTTTTGAACACAGTTATTAAAAAAAAATGATTAAAAGATAAAAATAATAAAAAAATGATGAAGTTTATAATTTTTTTATAAAAAAAAATAATTTTATTTTAGAATGAATAATTATTAATGAGACGGACAAATAAATTACATCACAATGCATCAACCTATGCACAATGGCAAATTCAATTTTCATATTATTATATTTTAGATGGGGCAGTAGTGTACATGTTCACGTATCCCACAAATATTACAACTCCCTTTTTTTTGGTTTTTTCATTTGGGGGGGGGGGGGGGGGGTCTTGTTGCTGCTTTGAAATTTTAATACCCAAACGTATATTATTTGTATCGCACATAATTCAAATTCAAATAAAAACATAAAAAAGTTAAATAGATAAAATATACTCTTTTCATCTACAAAAGTTGTAAAGTCAAACGAAGGAAATAAATTTTAATAAAATATTGAAAGATATATTTTTGAGCATAAAAAAGGTCTCACAAATGAGTAGTTGTTATTGTTCTTTAACGGTGTTAAGTCCATCAAAATAGAAAATTACAAAGCGAGTAAATATTAAGTATGAATGAGATGTAAAATATAAAAAATAATTTAATAACAATAATAGAATTTTTGCGGATATATCAAAATAATAAAATTATTTTCTCCGTCCACGATCAATGTTCATTTTTTTGCCATTTTAGTATGTTCACAAAAAATGTTCCATTTCCATTTTTAAACATTATCCCACAACACAATTAATGAATGTGAGACCCCAAACTCCACTCTCGCACCACACATGTTTAAACACTACTACACAATAACACATTTAATGTAAGATCCAAACTCCAATCACAGCACAATTTATTAATGTGGGACCGCAATTTTACTCCTCCGTCACACATTTCACGTAACATTTCTTAAAACTCGCACCCAAAAAGTTGGGGAACATTGATCGTGGACGGAGGAAAGATAATTTTTGAGGATTTTTTTTTGATAAATTACATAAGTAAATAAAGAAATTTAAATACCGCGCGATGGATAACTCGTCTATCAAGAAAGTGGCTCAATTCACTTATTCCACATCCACAAAAAATATGTCACTCTTTTTTTAGGATAATAACCACACACTCTATTTTTATACTTCAACTTTATAAACATCTCTTATTGTTGGAAAATTAATGAAATATTTTTGCCCTTGTTTTGATGATACCAAAACCCTTAGTTTTTCCTTCTCTGGAGTAGAATTTTTTGAACTCAAGTGTTAGAGTTCAGTTTACTAGGTAGACTGAAGAATGAAGAATGAAGACTGAAGACCACTGGACTAAAGATCGAAGAACTTAAGACGCTTGACTGAAGATTAGAACTAAAAAGGCCGAAGACAAAGTACTGAAGTATTTGAAGGACGAAACTTTCGCTGAAGATGCAGTTATGACTGAATACTAGTGTTGGCCATGTGGAAAAAGCGGACTGATACTTAAATGAAGTATCAATAGACAATCTTCCTCGTACTGAAAACTTAAGTTGAAGACAAGCCACATATTCAAGCCAAGTACAGCTGCATTAAATGCGGTAGATACGAAGATCGTCCTCGCCTGAACAAGAGTTTCCTATTTCGTGCTAACTTTTCAGAAGCGTCATGCTCCTACTGCTATAGACGCCATATCCTCAACCAATCAGGAGCTTTGAAGATTGAAGTCTTAGCCGAAGATTTGTCTCACAACGGCAAAAATCTTGAAGACCATCTTACCAACGGATCTATTTAAAACTTCGTCTATAAATAGAGCTCGAGGATCACTTTCAATCTTTACCGATTCAGATACTCAAGTTGAAGCTCTGCCAAATTTGCGACTCAGCTTATTCGCTGCTTTCCAAAGTTTGAATCGAAGAAGAGAATATCCAAAGCCCAAATCAATTCACTGATTACTTATATACTCTTACATCCTTAGGCAATCTCATTGTAAACCCTTAGCCTAAGTTTCGATTACTAAGAGCATGTTCTTAGTAATCTAGTTGGTATTCGAACACCTTTTTAAAAAGAGCGAAAAGAGAGTTTGCGAGAGAGAGTTCTAGACTGTTATCTGAACTCAATAGTTCTTGGCCCCCGTAAGCAAGACGTGTGATGTCTTTGCACCTGCGAGCTGAGAAAGAGACGAGAAGTCCAATCCAATGTATTGGCACTGAAACCTTTGTTGTTTCAGTTTAAGGTTTGATGTGCACCCGTAAGCACAAGCTCAGAGTGTTTGTCAGTTTGATCAACTGGCCGTGGACGTAGGAACTTATTTTCGAACTACGTAAAAACCTTGTGTTGTTTATCGCTTTCAGTTATTTTCTTTCTTCCGCTGTGTTCAAACTCTTTATCTAACTGAAACTGTTTAACTGAAAAGAGAAACCTAAAACTGACTAAGTGTTAATCAAAGGCTATTTCTTAAAGTTTAATTTTCGCTGCTGGTGTTATCAGTCAAACTAACAAATCCTTGGATAGTCAGTAAGATTTATAACACTTATTTGATTTCAAATTCTAGACTGAAACCTTACGTGGCTTATCGGTTTATCGAGTTGTTGGTAAATTGAAATAAAAAACTGAAACTATTTCAGTATCAGTCTAAACCCTTTCCCAAACTGAAACCTCTTTGATTGTTGACTTCAGTCTACACTTTTCAGTATTAGTTTGTACTCACTTCAGTTTTGAAAACGAATTTTTGAAAATAGCCTATTGGTGTATTCCCTCCCCCATACACCAGTTCAGTGACCCTCTGATCACTAATTTCTTAGCAACAAAATACTGCAACTAACACGGTGCAATTGTAGCAAATAATCAGTAACCGACTATCGTATCCACAGGGACTGTAATCGAAATAACCTTAACTACTCCCTAAACAAACTATCACAGTAGACATGCAAACATAATATGAAGAAGATTTAACTAAAGCTAAATTCAAATAGCAGCAAATAAAATTCAAGAGGAAAATTCAAATAATAAAAACGACTGATCCTACTGTAGTAATTTCATTAACTAAATCCACATAATCAATCTATTAATCATATTAACCAGTTTAATCCAGTTATGATGAGAGATCACTTAATTAATCAATTACTCTCGCTAGAGCAGCAATGATCATAGATTAGTAAATTCTCTATCTCCGCTAGGTCTCAAGAAAATCTACTAACTCCCAAAAGCACATAAGAATAGCTCTCTATGATCCACCTATCTCCGCTAGGTCTCAAGGTTAAAATCATATCATACATTTCTGAATCCGTCAAACAGTTATCTCCGCTTGGTCTCAAACCGAATAGCTACACATGCAAATTATTGGCCAGATAATCCACAAGAAATCAAGCACCCGAAATTATGAATCATAAACTGGAAGGCAAATATGTATTAACAAATAAATCACATGAATTCAATTAACTATTTACAAACCCTAGAATCAGATTAAAAACCTAGTCAGACATAATGAAATAAAACAGAAACATAATTAAAAAAAAACGCAATTGTAAAAACTGAATTAAATAAAATTGAAAGAAAAATCTTGAATCTTCAATCTTCGCAGAAATCCAATTCAAGCTCTAACACCTGGAAAGCAATAATAATCTAAAGCTATAGAACTAAAACAATAAAGTTGGGAAACCTAGATAGGTCAAAAAAGACCTATATATAGTATCAGGGAAAAAATAGAGTTTGAAGCCCAAAAGAACTCTAAAAATCGGAAAAACTCGCAAACCCACCCAGCTCGGCGGTCAAACTCAGCGGTCGCCGAGTTGACCGCCGTTTTTGTGCTGAAAAACACTCGATATCGGCGCCCAGTGCAAAACTAAAACAGAGAATTCGGCAACCAACTCGGCGGTCGCCGTTTAGGTCGTCGATTTTCTTCTTCAAAACCACCGAATTCGGCGACCAACTCCAGTGGGTCGCCGAATTTGGACTACTGCGTGCAATATATTTATTTTGGCCATAACTTCTTCTTCCGAACTCCTATTTGCAATCCGTTTATGCTCACGAACTCCTCTCGAGATGAACTACAACTTCTATTTCAAATCATTTTACCAAATTCGATCTCAAGATTCCTGTAAATTCCTTCAAAGTTCGAGCAAGAATCGTGTTTCACAAGATAAAGCAAGATAAACACAAAACAATCATCCAACACTCAATTTCCTATAAAATTAACATCATATGAACATTAAAAACCATGGAAACATGAGTGTTATCACCCTCCGGAACCCAACGCTTATTTATCATAAAATCCATCTCTAACCCAAACTCGAATCTTAATTATAAGTGTAAATAGGGGAATCTACCCACTTTCATAACATGTCTTACAAAACTACCCACCCATATAATATGTCTTATAAAACTACCAAAATCACAATTGATGTTGATAGGTGGGCATTGATTTTTGCAAAAGTTCTTACACTTTTCTTACACAAGTACAATTGTGTAGGAAAATGTATAAGATAGGTAGTAAAAAATTGTTCAAAAATCTGAGAAAATGACAATAAATGCTAACTCACGTCACTTTCATGCATTAATATGTGCTGTAGGTTTGAAAATTTTGAAAAAATGGGGGCACGTTTGTATGTTATAAAACATTAATACACAGCCAAAAAAATTCATATTTATGTATATTGTGAACAAATTAAAAAAATTCTGAAGCCAACGGATAAAGAAGCTGCCGAGAAACCCTAGCCGACTACACATTATTCTCATAATTTAGTTTTAATTTTAAGTTTTATTTTTTTATAGTACAAAAAGTACACATAGATGTGAAACATGAGAGATAGTGAATCTGCCAAAATTTGTATTATAGTGGGGGTAATAATACTCACTCTATGTATAATTTGATTACACATAAAATAATAGACTTATACATAAAATTATAGAGTTGCACATAAAATAATAGGAAATTATCGATTAAAAATATCAAACCTCATATATTCTGAAACAATATAATATTATCTACCTAAAAACCAAACAAGCCGCTCACAAACTATTAGCCGGCGTCACTAGCCACGTGTAAATTCACTGATGGCTAGTGGTTTCGGCGAACGATTTTCAAGAAGCTAGTTGGTGTGTTAGGTAGAAAATATTTTATTGTTTCACAATATATATGATTGTGTAATTTTTTGCCTTGTCATGAAAGTTTCAATGTAACATACGTATTCTTATTTTGTATTTGTATTTTTTATTAAATTTTCAGTAAAAAAAGTACATATCGACATAAAATATAAGAGAAGGTGACTCTGCAAAAATTTGGATTGTAGTGAGGTATTAATGCTCAATTTATGCATGCATTCCATTGCACATGAAATAATAGATTGAACTGTACTAAATGAACAATACATTTCACGTGAATTTGTACTAAGGAATCTAATATTAATCCTTCTTATAAGGCTGCATTTGTGAATGAGAAAATACAAATTCAAATACTCATAGATTCGTGAGTTTAGAGAAGAAATTGAAGAATAGAAACTCTAAAGATTTGAGAAGTGGTTTTTTGCGAGAGGTGGTGCAATTTGTGTTGAATTTCTACCTCAAAAGGTGATCCTCTCGTATTCTTCGTATAAATTATAGTTTGCATGTTTGATTATATGTTATTTTTAATGAAGAGAGCATGTTTTTACGTTATATTTATAAAATAAGTTATTATTTTACCAATATAAGCGTTTTATGGAGATATTAAGCTTATTTCTAGTTTAATAGAACGTATTTAACACGAAAACGAAACTAACTGCCCAAAACTCATTAGCCGGCGACACTAGCCGCCGACCACAAGGTCAACGGCTAGTGCCGCCGGGTAGTGATGTTTGGGCGGCTAGTTTATTTTTTGTGCTTATTGTGATGTTGTTACGCGGTTAAGCATATTTTAATACTATATTTTATATGGTTTTATAGATAGAATTCGTGAGATACAACGGAGCCGCCAATGGTATATACTATGTTGCCAGGGCTACGGAATCAAACAGAAAGTCTTAAGGAAATGTGTGGGAGATTCAACCAAGTGAGGACAGATGAAGAACCTGAAGATGAAGCCGAAGAACCTGAGGATGATTCTGATGGAGATGATGAAGAATACGATCATGCGAATGAGTTGGGCACAGATTCTGATGCCTCTGAGGATTTATTAAATGATGATCTGATAGAGTTCACGGCGATCGAGCAAGCAAGTTGGATCCGATAAAGTAGAACCCGTCACGGAAATCTAACGGATGAGACCGTTGATCTAACTAATTGGATAGTTCCGTTGATTCCAATGTACGCCACGGCTTCGCTCGTTGCTCGCGAGAGTGACCCGTCCAGAGTTGATGATCTGGGGAATAATTCTTTTTACAACAGTAAAGAATAATTATTCTTTGTTGTTGGCTTGTGGAATATGAAGCAAGGCACTGAGGAAAAAGTTGACCGCTCAGATCAGGGACGCCTCTATTTCAAGTGCACGCACTCTAAGAAGTGCAAGTTCGATTTGCGTGCATCTTGTTACGGCGGAGGGATGTGGGGAGTGCATAAGTTCAAAGAGCATTCATGTGAAGGGGAATTGGGCAGAGTGAAACAAATCAAGGCACACTCGAAGGTGGTTGCAGCTTATGTGGCAAAAAGAATACGCGATGATGGAGAGATCGCTAAGCCGAAATCTACTATGGTAGAGTTGATACGTGAATTCCACATCATAATCAAATATGATATCGCGCTACGTGCAAGAAATCTCGGGATCGAGATGATATACTGTCGAATTGATGGTTCGTTCATTCTGCTGCCAAAATATCTTTATGCCCTAAAGCAAGCGAATCCAGGCACCTTGTTAGGTTTGGAAGTAGACGAAAGCTGTCGGTTCAAACATCTGTTTGTTGCTCTTGGGCTTCCATCTCACCTTTCTACTTTTCACTTCGACTAGAGATTGTGGTCGACGGTACACATCTGAAGGAGAAGAACAATGGTATTTTATTTGTCCCCGTGGCAAAAGACGAAAACGAACAAGTTTTGGTGTCGGTCCGATCGAGAATGATAAGTCTTGGAAGTGGTTCCTATCACATGTGAGACAAGCTTGCGGCCAGCTCGATAACTTACTAGTTGTCTCTAATGCGCATGTCTCCATTGCTAATGTTGTGAAGAGCGAGTTACCAAATGTTATTCACGGTATTTGCTACTACCACTTGTTGAACAAGATCAAGGGTTACGAGCAAGCTATTGTTGAGCTTTTCCGTCATGGTGCATACGTCTATGAGCACTCAGATTTTACATGTGCAATGTCGTCGACAAACGAACAATGTTTATCATAAAAGTTGAGTACGTAGCATAACAAAACTTAAGATACCTTGGTCATACATAAAATTGGAAAATAAGCTCAAAAAATCAACTAGCCTCTGAAAAATAATTTTTCGACGGTAGAAAAATAATTTTCCGGCGACACTAGCCGTTGACAGTTGGTTTTGTCAACGGCTAGTGCCGCCGGAAAATTATTTTTCAGAGGCTAGTTGGTTTTTTAAGCTTATTTTCCAGTTTTATGTAGGATGCAATTGATAACAAAGTGAAATATAGAATTACAGATATTCAAAGATAATGTTATAATTGTTGTTTTTTCATAAAATAATAGTAACACTGTCAAACTACACAATCAATCCTCCAAGGGTAAGCAAAACTCGTAGATGCTACTGCATATCTTGTACCTATAGTCAAGGGCGTGATGAGCGCCCCACGTAATGCTCGGCAACCCTGAGATCAAACGCTCCACAAACATGCACGCATAAACACTAGAGCTGCACTGGTCCGGCTGGTGAAACACCTCATCCATCTTGGTGTAGCGGACGTTCAATCTACGCCATGTGATGTTCTCTGCCGGATTCTGGACAATCTGTGTCCTAGTATACTAGAGAGCCACCTCAAGCAGCCTACTAAAAAGGCACTCCAGTGGCTTCAGATCGATCAGCTGGGTCTTGTGCGGTTGCGCCAACGTCTTGAACCACTGAGAATCAAAGACGTCACAGTTACCCGTGAGCATATCCACTCTACAAGTAATGTAACGTTTGCCTACAAATATAGGTATACTGACTTGCACACGTAAATACAATTGGTGAACACTCCATTGGTCAATAGCTTCGAAAACATTTATAATATAGGCATATATGAGTACTTGTGTGGCATGCATCCAATCATTCTGAGTTGATGAGGTGTTCTTGCCATACACTACATATATATGGTTGGGATGCGGGCACCAGGTACGATAAGAAATGTCAGTGCTCAGAAGATGTGTTTCTTTCTTCGAGGGGAACATTGAGTAAGCAACCTCCATCAGCATCTTGAACTCTTTTTCCAAATATTTTTGTTGTGAAAAAAAAACATTATATTAATGGAATATTTGATTATAAGCACAGAATATTAATTCTTACGAAGAATTTCGTATCCAATATGATAGTGGTCCTCTGGTCAACCCCATCCAGTAAGTCAGCTCACGTGATCAACCTATGCCTCAACGTCATCATGTACATATCAACAACCTGCACATATTTTAATATTAGTAATAAGTAAAAAAAACATGATTAAATGTAAGAACTGCTTCAGAAAATAACCAACCTCGGTCGTGAGGTCAATCTTCGGGTTTTGCATCTCGGACCAAAACTCAAACGAGAGTTTGTGCTGACTCTCTGCCACCATCATCTCCGTGTAGCGCTAGCAGCCTGCATTCACCATACGATCAAATGTGTCAACATACTCCTGCTCAATAGGTTTCGGCTTGACGTTGTGATTGTATGGTGAACGAAGTGCGACCGAAGGCTGCCGTTCACGATGGCTTCTACGCGGTGGTGCAACCTCTGGTGGGAAAATACTGAGGTGAACGACATGTAGTCCCTATATTTCAATTTAAAAAACACAAGTTAAACAATGCAAACAGAAGTTAAATGACAAGTTAATTAATGCAAAGACAACTTGCCTGTCCCATGTTCTGCCAATACTGGTGGATTTCTGCCAACAAATATCCGGCATCTCTCAGATCTGGCACCGAATGACGAGCCTGCTCAGTCGGGTATGCTGAGCTGGTGCCCTGCTCATGATACGAGTAGCGTGGACCTGCATAAGAACACGACTCACCCAATGGCGTCAATTGCCACTGTTGGACGCCCATGTATGGAGTATGGACATCCCCAAAATAAGTTGGGCCACCAAAAGCATCAGACTGCCCCTGTGGGGTGTGCACATCATCACCAGTAGGATGTCCCGCCTCCCGTGCAGGGGACTGATGACGCGATGGGGCCTTCAATGATGCACGCGTCGTTGGATCGGGCTCGGGCTCGCGTCTCCTCTTTGAGTGAGATCGTGGAAGAGGTTTGGGCACATGAACATCAATGCTATGTGAGCATCGACAATGCATAGACTCTATATTCTCCTCAAACCAAGTCTTTACCCTCGAGAATATGCTCTCCTCACTCGCACGCATCATGGTCTGCATGGGCTGCCAATCCTGCTCGCTCCACTGTGAAGGCGCAACAGTGCTACTCTCTCCTCCGTGCCTGGGCCTCGAGTCTCTGTGAGACCTCCGACCGGAAGTCATAGGGCGAATCGTCGCGGCCACTCTGATCCTGATGGGTAATGCTTGATGAGGACTCCACCACCTGTGCTCTCGGGTGTTTGCCAGTATATCGCCTCGAACTGTGACGTCGTGCCTCAGGCTAAACAGAAGCCTCGCTCTGGTCCCTACCACTGTAGCGCCACCGAGCGTGCCTGGGGCCGAATGCCTCCGGACCCTAAAATGGGACGCCTAAATCATCAGCCGCCTGCCACCGATCGCCAGTAAAGCGTCGTGACCTCGTACTCATCGGGCCTCATATCGTAAATCTCTCCACCCTATAATAAAAAATATGTAGTTGAAGATTAATAATCACAAAATACAATATGATTAACAAATAAACACGTAAATTATTACCTCTATCTCAAATAAAGGTTGTAACTCTTCTTTGATGGTTTTCAAGAACGTCCACTTCTTGCATCTAGGGTATCTCCCCGCATTACATATAGCCACGACTCTGCCCAAGTTGGGGATAACCTCAAGAGCCCAAACAAATAGGGCCCAAGAAAGACCGTAGAAGTGGTACTTCACGCCTGTAAGAATATTCTTCATCCAGTAATTCAGGGCTCTATACGTGTACGCTCTCCAAGGAAATGTGGAAAATGCCTGCAAGTCATCTACTAAAGCCCAAGTTCAGGGCTCCACGGGTCGTGGCAAGTCCACTCCTAAAATGAATGCGTGTAGCACCAACAAGTGGGCCGCACAAAGATATATCCCGCCGTCGGGGTCCTCAACTTGCTGGACCATCGCCAAAAATTTATCGCTCAATGCCCGACTGACATATGCTGCACGCCGTAAAATCATCTGAAAGTCTGTGCCCTCCTCAGATCGTGCTCTGCCTTAGGATCAAAAGACGACGCTTCGAACGACAATCCTGTGACGAGGGCAAAATCTCTCAGTAAAAACTAAATCCTCCTCTCATTGATGTAGAACCAGATGTCCTTATCCTCCTCGTCGTTGCCTCTCATCTTAATATGACGAGAGACAAATTTAGGTATATTGTGAACAAAAAAAATATTCTGAAGCCAATGGATAAACAAACCGCCGAGAAACCCTAGCCGGCGGCACAAGCCGCACGGAAAAAGACCGCGCGGCTTGTGCAGGCAGCTAGGGTTTCTCGGCAGCTTGTTTATCCATTGGCTCCATAATTTTTTTTTCACAATAATACATAAACATGAATTTTTTTGCATGCGTATTAATGTTATATAACACACAAACGTGCCCTCATTTTTTCAAACTTAGGGTTTTTATTAGGGTTACAAAGTGATGTGACTTTACAATAAATACACATTTTTCAAATTTTGTACATTTTTTAACTACCTATCTTATACATTTTCTTACCACTACAAAAAAAATCACTATTTGTGACCATCTTTTGCAACAACTTTTTCTTTCGTTATATATGCATATCTTATGTGAGGGAATTTAATTTCCTCGCTTATTAAATTTTGCTTTATTCTAACCTTTCATTCTAATTAAGTTTTTCTTTAGAATTAATGGGCTCAATTAGCCCTTCTCATATAAGAAAATGAAAAAAATATTTACCCTAATAAAAATATGGAAAAACTAAGTATTTAAAACTTTTTTACTCTTATTTTTCTAAAATTAAATAAATAAAGCTGAAAATTATTTGTTATTATATTTAATTAAAAAAGAAAATTTAATTACATACTAGTATCAGTTTTTAACAACCCTACAAAATTAACTCAAGCCCTAACTTTTCTACTGCCGCTCACACCTTTGTCGACGGCAAAATTTCACCTCCTCCGCCTGCCGCCGTAAACCTCTTCTGCCGTCATTCCCTGTAGAGACACGCTGCCTCGGCCGCTATTCTCGTAAACCTCATTCGCTGCCTCTTTTCTCTACGGCGCTAGGCGATTCGCCGGCACCGCCCCTTCCCTCTGCCTCAATTGATCTGGGGCCGCCTCCTCCCCTGCCTCAATCGGTTCGGCGCGAGGCGATTCAAACGATCAGACGCCGCAGCAGCAGGAACTTGTGTAAAAACTTTTACAAAAAACTATGCAAACCTATCATCATCAATTGTGTTTTGGGTAATTTTATAAGATATATTATATGAGTGAGTAGTTTTGCAAGACATATAATTCATCCTCAACCATTGATTATTCATCAAGGTAAAACTCTTCTTCGCTAAAAAAATATCTATTAAACTTTTTATTAAATTCATGTCAAATTCAACGTGTCACATTATTAATAGACTGAGATATTTCTAAAAACTTATTTTTCATGGGTAAGAAAAAATCCACAATCACTATTGCATCTAAATTTACTTTCACATAAGATTCGTGAATCATACAAGATAGATATACACATCGTCATGGACTTCTAGTTGTATCATATCGAATTCAAATTGAAAGACAAATAAAACATAAAAATTAGTGATTAAAAAACCTACTACCATTATTCGAACTCTATTTAAGTTTAGGAAGCATACAAATTGTGTAGAAAAATGTTGTAGAAGAAAGTAGCTAAGAAAGAAGTGGATGACAAAGGAGTAAAAGACAAGAGTAGATTGAGTCTCCCTCCCGTGATATCACGTGGCATCACTTTCACTTTATTATTCACTGCACAGATGGGAACAACTCTCACCTCCACTATAACTGCTCATTTTGGGAAGTGTCTTAGCTACACAATGTGTATTACACATTGCCGTTAGATTGAGGACACGTAGCATTTAAATAAAGTGCATTTTGTTTTGGGTTTTCGTTGGCCGGTTCGGGTTGTTTAACTCTAATACCACCGAACAATTGTTTGACACTTTGACTGTTATGTCAACTTTTGTGGCTGTTTTCTCAATTACCACTTATTACACGTGCCCCTATTAATCTTCTAAGGATTTTGGTTTACAATGATTCACAAAATTTTTGGCGGCAAAGTGTATCGGGCCCGCGTAAAGTGTTTACAGAAATGCATTTCCCATACCTATAGGGACAGAAATTGATCTATATTACACTTTTATATAATGAAATTGCTTACGCTCAAAATTCCAATAAATTACTCGAAATAAGGAACAAATTATTTAATAGCAGTTCATTTCAATTTTTAAACTTAATTCCCATATTCCCATACGCGTTTGAGTATATGTAAGTAATTTCTAATAAGAAAATTTGGACAATAACAAATAATAATAATACTAAAAAAATCCTACAAGTAATAATAAGATTATATATTATATAAATACTACAAGTAAAATGGGATTTCTATAAAGTATAAATTTTGTGCCTGAGATTTGATATTACAAAAAATAATATTGACAATATGAATATTAATAATATTTATTTTATAAAATACTACCATTAAAAAGGGATTTTTACTGCAATTATAAATCTTGACAATGAGATTTAATATTGTAAAAATAGAACAATAGTTCATTTAAATCTAAGAATTATAAGGTAAAAATTGAGGTATGATGACCGAATGATTCCATCAATTATCACATATATCTTATTGTAGTTCATATGATAATAAGAATATTAATTTGATGCAGTGATTCATTATTCTAATCTAAGGTTCTTAGTATAAATATAAGAATTATAAAATAACAATCTTGAATTGATTAGTGATTCACTCATCTAATCTAAGGTGAGTAGGGCTGCTTATTTGGATATTGAATATTGGTTATATCCGAATCGACCCGAAATTCGTCGGTTATCGGATAACCGATACCTAATATTTGGCTAATTGGTACGGCTATGGGTATGCGTATTGAGATTTTTTGGCTACCAAGTATATCTGATAACCGATCGGGTATACCCGTTTAACCAATTTAATTAATTTTAAAATTATAAAATATAATTTTATTAATATAAATATGTTTAATTTGATATTTATAATATAACTACAACTTTACGTGAAAGGAAATGTATCAATTTAAAAATTAATAATTAAATAAACTTATAAATAGTCAAAGTATAATAGAACAATCAATAATAAACTATTAAACTCTATTAAAATATTAACTCAACTCAATGAAATCATCAACTTGTTCATGACATCATCACACGAGGAATCGTGATGGTGAATTAATTAAATAAGTTCTACTAAATAGCTGCAATCTAATATAGCTAACTTTTTTTAATGGTAATTCGGTTACCCGTTTAACTGACCCATATAACCGTCCTTTTTAATCGGTAATCGAATATTGTTTGGGTTCGGGTACGGGTAACATAAATGCCAAATTTTGAGTATGGGTACTCAAATTTTGGGTACGGTTATCTCGTACCCGACCCGTTCATCACCCCTAAAGATGAGTGGTAAGAATCTGGATTTGATTAGTGATTCACTAGTAAGAATCAAAGATTCTTAGTAAGATTCTTAGAATTATCACATAAGAATCTTTAATTGATTAGTGATTCACCTATCTAATCTAAGTTAGAATTATAACATAAGAATCCTGATTTGATTAGTGATTTACTCATCTAATCTAAGATTATTAGTAAGAATATAAGAATTATAACATTAGAATCTTGAATTGATTAATGATTCACTACTAAGAATCTAACATTCTTAGTAAGAATCTTAGTTTGATTAGTCATTCACTAGTAAGAATCCAAGATTTTACTAGTGAATCTAAAATTCTTAATAAGAATTTTGATTTGATTAGTGATTCACTAGTAAGAATCTAATATTCTTAGTAAGATTCTTAGAATTATAACATAAGAATCTTAATTTCATTAGTGATTCACTAGTTAAAATTTAAGATTCTTAGTAAAAATCTAAGATTCTTATTAAGAATCTTGATTTGATCAGTGATTCACTCATCTAATCTAAGATTCTTAATAAGAATTAAAGATTTTTAATTAAAATCTTTAATTGATTAGTGATTCACTAGTAAGAATCTTAATTTGATTAGTGATTCACTAGTAAGAATTTAACATTCTCAGTAAGAATCTTAGAATATTAGTAAGAATCTTGATTTGATTAGTGATTCACTCATCTAAGATTAGTGCAAATGCAATTGGGGGTTTATGAAATTGAGTATTATTAAATTGTCACATTTTTATTTTTAATGATTCACTAATCTAATATAAGTTTCTTAGTGAGAATCTTATATTCTTATTAAGAATTTAAGATTCTTAGTAAGAATTCAAGATTCTTAGTAAAAATCTTAGAATTATACCATAAGATTCATATTAAAAATAAAGATTCATAGTAAGAATGTTGATTAGATTAGTGATTCACTAATCTAATCTTAGATTCTTACTAAGAATCTTAGAATTATAACATAAGAATCTTGATTTGATTAGTGATTCACTAATTTAATCTAAGATTCTTAGTAAGAATCTTAGATTATGAGTAAGAACTCAAGATTCTTAGTAAGAATCTTATAATTATAACATAATATTCTTATTAAAAATCAAGATTCTTAGTAAGAATGTTGATTTGATTAGTGATTCACAGATTCACTAATCTAATCTAATATTTTTAGTAAGAATTCAAGATTCTTAGTAAGAATCTTAGAATTATAACATAAGAATCTTGATTTGATTAGATTAGTGATTCACTAATCTAAGATTCTTAGTAGGAATTCTAGATTCTCTTAGTAAGAATCTTAGAATTATAACATAAGAATCTTGATTTGATTAGTGATTCACTAATTTAATCTAATATTCTTAATAAGAATCTCATATTATTAGTAAGAACTCGAGATTCTTAGTAAGAATCTTAGAATTATAACATAAGATTCTTGTTAAAAATCAGGATTCTTAATAAGATTGTTGATTTGATTAGTGATTCACTAATCTAATCTAAAATTCTTAGTAAGGATTCAAGATTCTTAGTAAGAATCTTAGAATTATAACATAAGAATCAATTGGGGATTGTGAAATCAATGTAAGATTAGTGGGAATGCAATTGGGGTTTCGAAATTGAAGTAAGATTAGTTCATAATCAATTGTGGATTATGAAATTGAAGTAAGATTTGTGCAAATGCAATTGAGGATTATGAAAATGAAGTAAGGTTAGTGGAAAATCAATTGGGGATTATGAAATCGAATTAAGATTATAATTGGGGATTTTGAATCGAAGTAAAATTAATGAGAAATGAAATGGGGGTTTTGAAATCGAATTTTGATTAATGGGAAATCAATTGGGGATTATAAAATTGAACTAAAATTAGTGCAAATACAATTGAAGATTATGAATTTGAAGTAAGATTGTGAAAAATTAATTGGGCATTATGAAATCAAAATATGATTAAAAAAAAAATCTATATATATAAAAGGAGAAGTAAATGTAAATAAATTTAATTAG
Source organism: Salvia miltiorrhiza (assembly GCF_028751815.1). Lineage (NCBI taxonomy): Eukaryota > Viridiplantae > Streptophyta > Magnoliopsida > Lamiales > Lamiaceae > Salvia > Salvia miltiorrhiza. The sequence continues at coordinate 21,441,945 of NC_080391.1, read as the reverse complement.
AGGGGTGTAATTGGAATTGGAGACAAAAGTATATAATCCATAATCAATAAAATATGATTACACTTTTGAAAAAATAAAAACAAAACTGCCAAGTAGTGAATCAAATGAAAGCCACGGAATTACAATATTGCTAACAAACTAATTTCTTCCTTTTTTTTTCTTATTTTTTTGAGAGCACGATATTCTTATTTTCATGCAATTGTTTTAGATAAAAATAAGTAATAGTATATATTTGAATCACAAAATTATCATTAATTTAATTTGATATATGATATGTAAAAAAAAATATTTAAAATAAGTAAATTATGATAATTTAAAGTTTTAATATATTAAATTATTTATATTTTTCAGTAATCATATTTTTTTAAAAACTAAAATCCATATTGCAAACTTTTTAAATTTTCCTTTTTTTTAGTAATTCTAATATTAAATTTTCAAGTTATGTATTTTTGTTTATTTTATAATAAAATATGTCAACAGGAAATTTTGGGCGAAATGAATTTTTTTTCAAAAGCCATGAAATGTGTAATTTTTTTAACTTATACCCTTTTTATTGCTTACACAAAACATAATTTTTATATTATTTTTGTATGATTTCATCTTGGATAATAATATGTACAGTATGCGTCTTAAATATAAGAATATGTTTAATTTCACATATACAATCCATTATTATGTGATATGGGGGATATATTTTATAGTGTGTAATATTTTAAATTCTATTTTATTTATTTTTTACACAACATAGTTTTACTATTTTTATTTGGTTTCATTTTGCATAATATATGCATCTTAAATAAAAGATCATGGAAAGCCATTTAATTTAATATATAAATAATTATAATTATATATATGAACCAAATAAACATTTTTTCATTTTTATTTATATATGTATTTTTTAAAAATTGGGCATGTTTAGAATTTTCTTTATGTTTTTTTCTTCTTATTTTATTCTTTCCTTTTTCTTTTTAATTTCTGACATTTTGATTTATTATATTATGCATTTATATTTATTTTACGTATAAAAATTATTAATATGACATGATATCATTACTTTCAAAAGAAATTATAATAGAACAAAATAACGTAATACTATATAATAAAAATTATACATTATAGTTTATTTTATGAAGGAAATTATACAATGACCACAATACAAAAGAATGTCTGTAAAAGTTCTTTAAATAATACTCCACTTTAAATAGTACTATTTTATCCACTTTTTGGTCATTAATCATTTATTTAAATTAAATAATATTAAAAATAATTATAAATTAAAATCTAGCAATAAATAAATTACGTGAAGTTAACTAACCAAAATAAAGAAAATTAATGATTAATTATTAATTTATTATTATTATATAGTTTAATATTCGACATATGTTGCAAGTTAATAAAATTAGAAGTCAAATAGAGAAGATAATGTACAAGTTAAAACATAAAGTTTTCAAAAATTCAAACTAGAATCAATTTTATCTTTTATAAGAAGGGAATTGAATCAATTGTTCTAAAAATGAAAGATTATAAAACAAATTACGAATTTATACACATTTTGTAATTCTGATATTACTTTTAAACTTTTTTAAATATATATCGAATCTTACTAAATTTTGCATTTGAGACTTTTCCAATTTTTTCGACGGTCGAAAATATGGTGTGAATACCACCACGTCCACCACTTTATGTTCTTCACTTCAATAATCTTAAAGTTTAGATTTACAATTCCTCTAGTCCAATATTATACAAATTATTCTCTAAATCACATCATTTTGCTTATACAAATTGGATTCGCTGCAAAAAAAAATATACTAGAAAAAACATCACAATATATTATAAGAACACTAAAGCTGTACACAAATACATATGTTAATAACATTGACAATTTAAAATTAATAGTAAAACAAAATGCATATGTTTGTATATATTTATTTTTAAAATACATAGGAAGGCTATACAAATTAATAGGGACACGTGTAAGTTTTGTTGGGGGTAAGTGGTATTTGACATAACAGTCAAAGTGTCAAACAATTGTTCGGTGATATTAGAGTTAAACAACCCGAACCGGCCAACGAAAACCCAAAACAAAATGCACTTTATTTAAATGCTACGTGTCCTCAATCTAACGGCAATGTGTAATACACATTGTGTAGCTAAGACACTTCCCTCATTTTGGTCCCACTTTTTCTTTTTCTCCCTTTATATATTTCTTTATATTATTTTCTTAAGGAAATAATCAGGCTTCAATAATTCACGTCTTTCTTACAAGTAAGAATGAATGGTAGCAGGTTCCTGTCAGAGAATAGATTTTATTTCTCGTTTTCTTTACAATTTAGTGTAGGATTCTTCGCTTCAAGGAAAATTGCTACTTGAATAATAATTAATAAGTAGCTCAGGAATTTGGCTTTTCGAATTTACAGTACACTAAATTTGGTAGAGTGAGAATTTCGAGATCAAAATATTATAGATATTGCAAATGTCACTTGTGGATGAACATAAGATATTTCGATTTAAAAAAATATAAAGTTAAATTTTAATTATGTAGGCTTTTATGTGACTCAATGGATGGGCGTCGCAGATTGCAATCGCTTATTAGTTTAGATATTTTTATTGTCTTTATTCCTGAATGCATGCATAGTAATAGTAATATAAATCAAGAGCACCCACAGTGAGTGACTCGATCGGCCGAACTTGAACTCGTGTCTCCGAAAAGAATACATTTTGGCATCCTACCATGCATCAATCCAAGCCCCATCGTGTCCCCCACTGCAGCAGCCGTCGACTCGAGGCTAATTCGGGTGAGGCCTGATCTCCTTCAATCAACGCGCGTGTCATCAGCACACGCCTATTAAAAAGAAAAACAAACAAAAAACAAAACAAAAAACAAACGAAAAACAAAGAACATACCTAGAACTCGGCGCCATTGAAGAGAAGAAGATGAAGCGCAGATGAAGTTGCAGTGCACATGAAGAGAAGAAGTAGTTTAGGGTTTTAAAATTAGAATTGAACTTTTAATATTTGGGCTTGTATTTTTTATTGTATATTTTTTAATTTTTTCAATTTTAAATTTATATTAGTATTATTGCAGTTTTCATTTTAAGTAATTGTATTATTTAAATTAGTGCAATTAAATTTAAATGGAAAAATACAAAAATCAAAACTAAAAAAATCAAGTCAGCTATCAAGTCATCTCATTATGGCCTCCTTACTTACTGTGGTCCCCCCTTCTATCAAGTCATTCCATTTTGGATGCTCTTATGAGCGTTGGTGAACACCGTTTTCTTAATATATTGTCCCTCCACTAATTAGGCTCGAGTGAATTTATACATTCTTATTAATGTGGATGATATTAATTAGACTCTTTTTATTAGGCTATATACTCAATAGGTCGAGATTGAAGATAAAAAGTCTAGGGATGTTGATTGGGTCAACCCACCGAGTTTCGGGCCAGCCCTATCGGGTTTCGGGTTAATCGGGCTGTGGATTTTTTCGGGTTATAAATTTCCAATCATAACCCTAAACGTTCAGGTTTCGGGCTAGCCCATCGGGCTAATCGACTTGAAGGCGTAAAAATAAAATAATCATTTGTATTTTATTATTTTTAATCATCTAATGTATAATGTATAAAATATACATAGAAATCAAAGATATAATATACTCCAACAATAGTTTGAACTCATAGAACCAAAACATCTCAAAAATAAAGAAAAGTGAAATGATGAGACTTTATAATATTTTATCATTTTTTAATTTTTATATCTAAATATTCTAAGTTAAGTACTCCGGTTTCGGGCTAGCCCATCGGGTTAGTCGGGTCGACCCTATCGGGTGTCGGGCTATTCGGTTACGGGCTAATCGGGTAGAAAATATTCAACCCTAACCCTCTCGGATGGCGGGCTAATCGGGCCAGCCCACGGGTTTCGGGCTAGATTGACATCCCTAAAAGGTCCAAAATTTGAATAAAAAGAAATTTAACTAATCTCTTTACAATTTTATCTCTTTAACAAAAAAATTCTCTTTCTAATTAAAACTTCTCTCTCTAACTTATAAATTCAATTATTCAAACACTTTGATAATTAATTATAATTTTTTTAAATAAATTTAGCCAAACCCCCTCCAAGTAGTGTCAAACCTAAAGAAATATAATGAGCCATATTTATACACAACGTTGACATAAAAGAGAAAGGAATTTATTAGTATGAAATTCTCCAAAGATGCGAATTTAACTGACATAATCTCTCATTATATTACATGTTAACCAAGAAAAAACAATTCTATCCATAGCTTAGAGTTGTCTGCCTATAAATAGATGACATTTCCACTATTAATGTACGCACATTTAGAAATTACTTTTGAAATATTGTAAACACTCTTCGGCAATATAAATTCTTTAGCTTTTTAAGTATTAAATTATTAATTTAATTTATTATGATTAAAAATCCACACAACACTTAATTTGATTATTTATATATTCATCCTTCCTTTATGAAAGAAGCTCGATAGATTTATAAGAAACATGATATGGTTTTGGATAAATATAAAACATGCAAACCCCACGGTCCCTACTAAAAGTAGTCTATGCTTGAGATGTTCCAACACAATAAGCAGAATATAATCATCTAATGCAACCGATCACATTTCTTTAAGATAATAATCTTAAACAATATTGCAGTTGTTTTGTACAGTGGATGAGATAAATAAAATTTATAAGATTGATAGGATTGAAGGATGATTGAATAATCCATCCAACTTTAAGGTGATAAACAATCACTCATTTAAGTGATTAGATGCAGGTCGAGTTATCAATCACAGGTTCAATCATACAAATCAGACACTTAATTAAGGTGAATTATTTTATCAATTATTCATTATCACTCAAACCAAACGCCGATTAATTGAAGTCACGTCAAAGTAAACGTCCCCTAATGACAATCGTCTCGATCACATTTCCTTTAAGATAATAATTTTAATTTCTTACAACCACTCACTTCTTTGGGTAATTTTAAACGCAGCCCCCAATTTTCTCACTGTAGCCCCCTATTTAAAATAATAATAAAATTAATTATGATTGTACTATTATACCCTTATAACTTTTATTTTAAATCTATAATAAATTATAAGCTATAAAAATTATTTTGAAAGTACATTACATATGCTTTTTTTTTTTCACGGATTAATCATATAGCCCCCATCCTAATCTAATACAGATAAATTATATAGCCCCCATTCTGATCTAATATTAAAAATACTGATAAATAATCCTAATAACTCCATCGTTAATAACGTGAATTCACATATAAATCATATAGCCCCCATCATGGTCTAATATTAAAAATACTGAACCCTAATAACTCCATTAATATAGCCCCCAACAAAATTTTAAGAACATAATTTTGCGGAAGACGCACTTTGACGCATGAAGCTAAGAAGCTCTCCCCTCTCTAAAGATGGTATAAAACCATACACAGAGAAATTAAAAAACCATTGGAAAAGTGAATTAAATGAAAAATACTTTCCATGCGATTCCGTAGATGAGATACAGTAAGAACAGAGAAGTCAAGAAAATCACATATTAAATACAAGTATATCATCCATAACTCAGAAAACAAATAAAAACTTGTTTATATTTGGAAGTTCATGTCTAAAACAAACTGCAAAAATCCAGTTAAAGAACTGGTAACAGTCAAAAATCATTTAAGCAAAATCTGAACACCAAAGCATAATTCATCATCCTAATCAGCTCATTAATTAAATTATCACGTACGATTACCAACATCACCGCCTTCAACATAGTGATTCCTCTTCTTCTTCTTCAATCCACCCAAAGGTGCTTTCAGTTGGAACAACCATAAAAAGTTGTTGGCCTCCTTAAAACGGGGTCCCTCAGTCAAGATCTCATGAATAAGATCTTCCATGCAGATCATCTCATGCTCCCAATACCTGCAACAGCATCGGAGTTTATAAATTATGAAGAACATGAAACAAAGCCAGCATCATACAAATCTTCGTGGCAGGGATCTTGAGCTTAATAGGAAATAAAATCACTGAGAAACACCGGTTTTACTCTTGAATTCAACTCAATTAGTCAAATCCAACACTATATCAACTCCCAAAAACCTACTTAGATGCTTGTCATCCAAATGTTGAGATAAACATTGTCGGTATTTCTCCCACTCAGAAATGCACCCTTCTTTATCCCACTGCCCTTTCAGGAATTTCTCCGAATACCATCGGTTGAAGCAATTGTGATACGTAGTTCTCAAATGGGCAGAAGGTGAAATTGCTGAAGAAGATGAGCGATTATTGTCTCTCATAATCCTCATTTTCTAAGATTACAATTTTATAAAATCAACATCTTTGAACTGGTAAACAAAACATTCGTACAAAATTGCAGTATTTTTCTGGTTCCCCTAGGGATGAATATTACCGTTTTCGTGAATGGAGGATTTGCGAGAAGGCTGAACTGAACCCTAGAAACAAGGGAAGTGGAATTTCTGAGATTTGTGCTTTATTTCCACAGCTAAAACTGCGCGATAACCTATGAAGACCCGAGAAACACAGAGCAGATACCTCATTTGGGAAGCTGTTGGTGCTGGAAAATCGAATGCTTCTCGACTCCCATAGTTATTAATAATAGGGATGAATAAAATTGGGGATTTTCAGATTTCAACATTGTAGAAATTTGATCTTCATAACATGATGAGAAAACAAGACTAAAAGGAAAAAGAAAAAGAAATTCAGATGTGCTAGACAAAGAGAAAGAGAGAAAAAAGAATTTGTGGGCTAAAGAAAGAAGAAGAAGAAATTAATTTCTAAAGATGAAATCAACACAGTTCGATTGGCGCTCTGGAATAAAAACATTCATGTTTTGTTCATGTTTGATGTTCTTAAATTTTTAGCTGGGGCTATAAAAATGAATTTTGAGTTCGGTTATATGTGATATATTTTCAAACTAATTTTTATAACTTATAGTAATTTATTATATATTTAAATTAAAAATTATAAGGGTATAATAGTACAATCATAATTAATTTTATTATTTTTTTAAATACGAGGCTATAGTGAGAAAATTGGGGGCTGTGTTTAAAATCACCCTTTAAGTAGCCAATATTCTCAATTTGTGCCCAACCCAGAAAAAGGAAATTGTAGTACTATGTGGGAGTTTACATTTCCAAATTTCAAGGATTTAGAGAAGGCAATTCTCCTCCAATTCGATCTCATGAGTCATGACAGATCTCTTGCTCCATTCGTATAAAAGGCTGGTAATTTGATAATTTTACAAGAGTGATTATATAATATGGTTAAAGATTCCTACACCCATATTAATTTTCTATCCTACGTGAATTATATGAAACTTTTATTATTTAATTTTGTTTTCTTATTTTTTCAATAATAATTTTCTCTCAATCTAAAAATCTCAAACTTAAACATATAAGTTTTCATAAAAGATGAAATTTTCTTTATTTTTTTATTCTTATTTTTATTTTTCTTTTTTCCTAAAAAACATGTATCTTAGTTAATAGTAAAATATAAAATATACATATAACATTAAAGATCGTGAAAATAGTGTTAATTTGATATATGATATGTAAATTATACATTTAAAATATGAAAATTATACAAGTTAGATATTTCAATATAAAATATTTTTCTCTCCTATCTTTTTTTTTGAACCCCTCTCTTATCTTTCTTATTTACACATGAATAAGTTGTGTATAAGTCTTCGAAAGAATAAATATATTAGGTTCCAGCTTACGGAACCATTGTTGTGCTGACCCTGACAAAATAGTTGAGAATATTCGACATTTGATACCCTCAGGCCTCAGTATTGCTGCATAGACCAGTCCTTCAAATTGAGCCATATAGACCTCTGGATCCTTAGAACCATCATAATCCAGACTAATTGGTGTGTAGTTTCGTGGCAAGGTGTCTGTCAATATTTCCTCAGAGAAAGGACTTTGTTGTAGTCGTAGAGCCAACCTTGTACTCAGAGTGATTATCTTCTTCACGTCCCCTTCCTCCGGTGTTTGCTAATAACCTCCTTACTCTTTGGATGGTCTTTTTTCTTGGAAAGCTCTTTGTGTTTAGAGTGTGTCTTCTTCTTCTCTTGAAGTAGAGTTTTAGTTTGACGATCCTTCTCCTTCGTCAAAGCCTCAAGCTCACAAATGTGTTTCTACATGAGTAATATTTTATCTTGCAGCGCTGCAGGATCATCGAGTTTATCCTGCTTGCTGATGGGGGTTGTGTTGATAGATGTATCCCCCACGTCCTCAATAAGTTCCATATCCACAGGAAAATGAACCACAATCACAAGTCGTTTGTCGGGGTTTCCCGTCATTGCATTGTTGACATCTTTTAGCGGAGCTGGAGGAATGACATCAAGAATCCTGATAGACTTGTCTTCGGTATTGATACCTGAGTTATCACCCAACAATATATATTCAGCAGTCCTGATTGCACAATGGTGATTGGTAAAGCGTTTAGAGCCAAGGTAGTGAAAGGAACACTCATGATTTGCCTCATAAAGGCATAATTGAAGAGTGATAATATTTGTTTCGTCATAGTAACATTAACCAGCCCTCCACTAGACGTGGAAATGCCCCCAACGGGCAGACCTGTGTTCATTAGCCCTTGCATACAGTGGCGGATCTATGTGGGGCGGTGGGGGTACAGTTGTACCCCCAATATTTTTTAATAGTAGTAGTATTATATAATACCACATGTTTAAATATTACTACAAGCCCCAACCGAGTTGTGAATATATGTTTGGGCTTTGGGCCTGTTAAGTTAAAAAAACGGCGGCTGAGTCTGAATTATGATAGAGTAAAGAATATATATATATATATATATATATATATATATATATATAAAAATTATATAAACAAAATTAGAGAGAAATTAGCAAAATAGAGTTAAAGGAAGCCTCTGCACTACACAACAAATAACTTTAAAAAAAATAGTGTGCGAATTTATTAAAAATTTTGGAGGTAAGGAAAATATTTTAGATTTAAATTAAATTTTATTGAAAGGAGAAAGAGAAAAAAGAACCAAGAACCCTTGAGTGCACAAACAACAAACTAAGGGCCGAGCCTCATTAAAACCCTTTTAAGGCAAACCTGGTCGGAAAATCCTTAAAAGGGAAAAAGAGTACTCGTCTAAAAAAGAAGCTGTGTGGGAACGGAAGTGAGACAACTTCAGAGATTCCGGCCGAACCATCACCCCTAAGCAGCTCGGTTCCCGAACACATCAAAGCAAACCAACCAAAGAGAACAAGCAAAGAAAAAGCAAAAACACGACCAACCAAAAAGGAACCAAACTGAAAACCAGAAACAGCACGACACCAGGCACAACTAGCGAAGCTAAAAAGGAAAATCAGCAGCCCAAGAAAAACCATGCAAACGGAAGAAGAAGATAACACTCCAAGAGGTGGCACATCGACGACGAAAACTGCCGCCCCTCAAGCAAGCTCGACGTGAAACGGTACAAACACGCCGATCACGGAGATCCAAGAGGTCCGACCAGTCGGCTCCCAGTGTCGAGCTCACCCGAGCACTGAAAAAAGACACCGCTGACACCCCGACCCTAACACCAGAAATCGCCCACCCTCCTGCAAAACCATTCCAACACCAGCAGACAATCGAAACCCCAACGAAGCAATCGCACCTGTCGCGAAAAGCATCCAACCTATTCGAAACAGACACTAACACCTTAAAGCACCATTCTAACAAAGCTATGGGTAGAAAAATCACGAGCCACCGCGTGTTTAATATCGTCAATCGCATAAGGCCACCATCCCTCTTGTCTATCATCATTGGCCATTATGTCCGCGGGGTGATTTCCTTCACGAAAGATGTGAGTAACAATCAAAGAAAAACCATGAAGACGATGCAGAACCTGCTTCCAGGAAGCTAAGAAACGCCAGGGAACATCCGTGGAGCGATTCTCCAACAACCGCACGACATACATCGAATCGGACTCAACCCAAAGATGAAGCCAGCCACGTTCATGAGCAATATTAATAGCAGTAATAACCGCTAGAAGCTCAGCTTCAAAAGCAAACCCACTACCACCCTTTATGTGAAAACAGCCACGGACAGAAGCAAAATTATCCCTAAAAACTCCTCCCGCGGCAATACGACCAGGAGTCCCTTTAGCAGAGCCATCGGTGTTGACCTTAATCCAATGAGTCACCGGAGGCCACCAATAAACCTCCACCATGCGAGGGGGAGGAGCAGGCTCGACTGCCAATTCCAAGACTTCTAACAATCACGTAGTCAGTCCAAGTATTCTTGATGGTACCAAGCCGTGAAAAATTAGAATCCATCTCTTTAAAATAAGCTTTAACAAAAACAAGAATCGACCGAGCCTCAAAACGGAGATCATCGAAAACAAGCGCATTCCTACAGTCCCATATCTTCCACAGGATGGAAATAATGCCTGCTTTCCAAAAAGCCAAAATTTGGGGGCTGAAGGCAGCATTCCAAGCCAGCACTAAAAAAGTGTGAATATCCAAGCAACTTAACAGATCCGTTTTATGAAACCAGTCCAGAAACGTTTCCCAAACGTAACTAATCCTAGGACAGCTCCACATGATATGTTCAATGGTTTCAGCATCCATATAGCAAAAGGGGCAACCATTAGGAGTGACCATACCTTGTCTAACAAGAGTATCCAAGGTTGGAAGGCGCCCATGAAGAATCCTCCAGCATAAGATCGAACGACGAATCGGTATGTACGGTTCCCAAATCCATGTCCCCCATTTCACCATAGTGTAACGATGACAATTCTTGGAGAAGGCTAAAGCCGCCGAGACGTTCCCCTTGAGCGAATGCTTCCAATATCTAGAATCTTTTTCCTCGCTCATAGGGATCAATAAAATATCAGCCACCACCTCAGGAAAATAATTCACAAACGAAGCCGAGAAATGCCACAGACCATCATAGTAATAATCTTGCACAGAGAAATGGAGATAATCATGCATGTAGTGAGGAATTTTGAGCTTATCTACCAAAATATAACCCAGCCAATCATCCTTCCAAAAATAAGTATTAGCACCATTATTGATGCAAGAGTAAGAATCAACCACCAAGGGATTAATCTCCTGTTTCACGCCGAGCCAAACAATCGAATTAGCAATATTTTGCTTAGCATAGCTGAAGGTCGTGAGGTATCTGGACCTCATAATCCGATGAGCCCAATCATCACCTTTTATCATCTTCCATGCCAGCTTCATCAAAAAAGATTTATTCATTAAGGTAAAAGAACGAATGCCAAGACCACCTTCCTCTTTAGGAGCGCACACCCGTCTCCAACTAACAGAACAACGCGGTTGCTGATCAATGCTGCCCGTCCAAATGAAATTACGACATTTACGATCAAGCGAATGCAATAACGATTTAGGCCATTTATAAACCATCATCGAATGCACAATCGAACTCTGAATGACAGACGTTACCAAACATAAACGTCCTGCGATAGACAGTTGAAGACCTTTCCACCTTGCAAACTTTTGGACAATTTTATCAAAGATCGGCATGAAATACGAGGCCCGCGGACGACCAACAAATATAGGAACTCCCAGATACGTCATCGGAAGAATCCCCATAGAGAAACCCATGACACGCTGAATAGCCCTTCTTCTATCCGTAGTCACGCCCCTAGCGAAGTAGAGATTCGATTTCTCCTGACTGCAAACCTGACCAGAAATCGAACCATAATAATTCAGAATATCCTTGATCTTGCGAGCATTACGAACCGTAGCAGTGCTAAAAAGGATAATATCATCAACATAAAATAAGTGTGTTGGAAAATTAGTTGACCGGCTGAAACCCATCGGACTAAGATGTCTCGATTCCACACAACTGCTGATAAGGTGACTCAGGACGTCTTCCGCAATCCCAAATAAAATTGGCGACAACGGATCACCCTGCCTAACCCCACGAGAACAAGAGAAGTACCCCGAAAGCTGACCATTGTAAAGAATGGAGACCCGGGCAGAGCTAAAAATGATCCAAATCCAATTGACGAACTTCTCATGATATCCATTCGCTCTCAAAACTTGCATAATGAACTCCCAGCGAATGGTGTCAAAAGCCTTATTAATGTCAATTTTGCAAGCCATATTCGAACCCCGATTCGTACGTTGCATCGAGTTGCATCCCTCAGAGCTGAGCATAATGCAATCATGGATGTTGCGACCACTAATGAAACCAAATTGGTTATTAGAGATATGAGTGGACGCAATCCTGCTTAGCCTTGACGCCAAGATTTTGGAAATGATTTTAAAGAAGAAGTTCGACAGAACGATGGGCCTCAAATCAGCAACAGTTGAAACATCCTTCTTCTTTGGAATAAGAATCATTGTACTGGAATTGCAACCAGTAGGTAAATAAGAAAACCGGAAAAAAGTTTGAACAACACTTACAACATCCGTCTTAATAATTTCCCAGCAAGTCTGAAAGAAGGAACCAGAGAAACCATCAGGCCCAGGGGCACTATTAGCGTCCATGCCAAAGACCTCCGCCGCAATCTCACTCTCCTCAGGAATACTAACCAAAAAGTTATTCTGAGCATCCGAAACCGCCACATCAATAAGCGCGTCAATCTCCAAAGGGTCCGCGCTCGGGCTTCCATCATCCATGAAAAGAGCCGAGAAGTGCCCGATGATATGCTGCTCAATAATACTCGGATCATAGACATCCACACCATCAATATTCAAGCGAGTAATCAAAGTATTCCTCCGTTTGAATTTTATCATTCTGTGAAAGAAAGTCGTATTTCTATCCCCATCTTGCAACCACGAGGCACGGCTTTTCTGTTGAAGAAAATTATTTTTTCTAGAAAGCGCAACATTAAGCTCAGCTTGCAAACGAATCTCCTCATCGAAAAGCTCATCATTATATCCAGTTTCAGAAATCTGGTTCTGGGTGACCGCCAAATGATTCTGAAATTGACCAATCGAATTATCCACGTTGCCAAAAACATCTTTATTCCAGACCTTAATATCATAACGCAACTTCTTGAGTTTCAACATAACACACAGAATAGGGCAGCTAGTGTTAACAGCAACCGTCCACGAATTCTTCACCATATCTAAGAACGAAGGATGAAGGGTCCACATATTCAGAAATCTGAAGTGTCTTATGCCAGAGGGAGTAACATGACGGCACTGCAGAACTAACGGAGAATGATCAGAGGTGAGCCTCGGAAGCGCCGTGGTAACAATAGAATCGCATAAATCAGCAAAACCCTTGGAAAAAAATGCTCTATCAAGGATAGATTCAACATGACGGGGAAGAAACCGACGTCCAGACCAGGTAAAGCGAATCCCTTCAGTCGGAGATTCAATGAATTGAGAATCATCAATGAAAGCGCAGAAGTCCAAGCAGGAGCTTCTTGAAGGGGACCTAGAACTGATCCTCTCATTAGAGCCTTTAACTGCGTTAAAATCACCAATAAAGACAGTATTACCCGACGTGAAATGGAGAAGATCATGCCAAAGTTGACGGCGGAGGATCTGGTCATTGGCTCCGTGTATAATAGCTACACGGAAGTTGTAAGTTTGCCAAATACACTCAACGATCACAGATTGGTCAGAGGAAAAAACCATGGTTGCAATCACATCAGGTTGAGCAAGAACCCAAATGTTTGAACTTTTAGATGCTCGACAATTTTGATGAATAGGCACCATATTTAAAGAATTCTAGTAGCTCTGCCTCACCTTACGAAACGCCTTCTTAGGTTCAATCAAACCCAAGATAATAGGAGAAAAGGAGCTGCAATGCTCCTTAAGTAACCGCTTGGATTCGTCCGTCAAACCACGGACATTCCAGGCGATGATATTCATGAAGATTGATTGAAATGGGCGGAGGAGCCTCCGCATCTTTCCACCTCAGCCGCCCAGCTTTCACGGGCGACATTCTCCATCGCCTGAATACAGTCTTTCTTGCTATTGTCAATAACAAAAGCTTCCGGCTTATTGCCAGCATCTCCAGCTTTTTGAAGACGATGTTTTATACTCTCCTCTGCCTGTTTTGAGATTTGTTCCGCTGCACGATCTGCGAGCTATTTTTTTGAAGGCCGACCGCGCCGCTTAGCTGCCATATTCGAAGTAATTGGCTCCTTAGCCAATGCCAAAATTTGTTCCAATCTCTGAGCCTTCATAGCATTCTCAAAAGCAATCGCATCAGTTGGTTGCTGTCGGGAATGAATTTCCTCACTTATAACATCCGCTTCAATTGTTTCCTCCTCTTCCGAACTTTCAGAAACATAAACTTCAAGCGGCCTATCGTACACCGATGTCTCCACATTGTTGGTGATAGCTTCCAGCATATCCGGCCCTCTGATATCCTCATTATTCCTCAACTGAAATCTAACATTCTCACCACTGATTTTGTTCTTAGCATTTTCCTCCTGCTCCAACAGATGAGGCGAAGAGCCTCGATGCGAAGGCTGCGTAACCTTCTGAGGTGTAGCTCTTGGTTCATTGTCTTCACCGGAAGCTTGCTGCTTTATTCGCGCGGATGTATCAGTTATCTGCTCAGCCTCCAAGATTTGTAACCCAGTTTCTTCACCTCTCAGATTTTCCAACACAGCAAAACTATTTCCAATCGTAGTCCCCGAGCGTTGCTTCTCTTTAACCGAATGTTGCTGAATCTGCTGATCGCCGACAGGTTGATTTCTATGCTCATGCAAGGTGGCTTCATGTTCCTTGTTCCTAGTCTGAAAATGCTCAATTTCTTGCCATTGTTTTCCCCTCTGCTGCTGCGTGGCAATCTTGACATGAGTAGTAGGCTCGTCATTTTCCTTTTGAGTATCTTTGAAACATCTATCAGGAGAGTGTCCTGTTATTTTGCATCTGTTGCAGTAAAGTGGGAGCTTTTCATAAGTGAACTCAATATAAAAAGCGAAATCTCCTTCATCAAAAAGAAGAGAGGTAGGAAGAGGTTTAGACATATCTAACTCGACCAAGACCCTCGCAAACTGTCCAAAATCCTTCTTCACTGAAGCCGCATCGATTCTAATAGGATGGCCAATATATCTGGCAACTCCAGCCAGCACTTCCGCGTGCCAATATTCAATCGGCAAATAGTGTATTCTCACCCACACATTAGCCAACGAAGAATGCTCCTTGAAGGGATCGAAATTCCTTGACCATTCCCTGAGTCGAAGATGACCATTATGAAGTTCCCAAGTGTTTTTAACCTTGGCACAGGTTTTGTCCGCCTCACTTTGAAAAACCAAAGTGTAGTAGCCTTTTCCAAGGGGAATAAGTTGCCAAGAATAAGCAATTCCCCATAAATCATTCAACTCCTTTTTTAACATCATTGCCGGCTTCGGTTTTTCACCTTTACGAAGCAAAAGTCTTCCCGTCAAAGCGTATTGAAACTCCGAAACTTGTTTGATAAGAAGATCTTTGGGCATTTTGAAACAGAACTGATCACCATCCTTCATGGGACGTAATGCATGAAAGTTATGAGCAGCTACGTCAGAGCGTCGTTGCCCTCGGTTAGAAGCCATCTCCGCATAGGATTTATGGGCATCAATCTTCTCTCCCATATCAGTAACTTGTTGAGGAAGCGGATTCGTGGGAATAGTTGTCGAAGAGGAAGCCGCCGCCCTATTAGAGTTAGGATTGGGATTCCCTTGTGCTTGCGTAAGGGAAGTATCATCCGGAACTACAAGCGTACGTTGAGGTTCCTTTGAGCCATCAGAAAGGACCATCATTCCAGACTATTCTTTGGCCTTGTTCAAAGCCAAGTTCAGATCAGCAGAAGTAGCAGGTGAAACCAAACTAGGGTGTTTCCTTGGGGAAGAAACAGCACGAGCGTTCGGGTTAAAATTGTTAGAAACGAGTGGAAGGTTCAGGCCCCCCTTGCCCGACATGATGCAGCAAGAGAGGACGCCGGAATGCGAAAATGAAACCAAAAAGCTCTCACTGGCATTTCATCAAACACCTAATTGGCAAACATAAAAAACCCAAAATTTGATCTCAACTTACAGAGCAGCCTCAACAGCATCGATTCCAGGCGAGCAGCATCTCCAGCGGCAAAGGCGGCTGCACACACGTCGGCGTCGATCTCAGGCGGGTCGAGCTTGATCGCTGTTGCTGATGGGACGACCGGACGAGCTCTGCTGCTGCCGGGTTGATCTGCTGTTGCTGGGGTCTCGGTCTGCCGCCTGCCGGTGAGCGGCGCCGCTGCCGGTGCGGACTACTGTCTCACGTTGAGTCTCAAGAGAGAGAGAGAGAGCAGCTGATGCGCAAGCTGCAGTTGGCAGCCTCTGCGTTCCCTTTCTTCCAGATCCGGCGCCGTCGAGCAAGATCCGCCGTGAGCAGCCGCCGCTCCCCTGCTTCGTTGCGAGCAAAAGTCGCGAGCCCTGGTCCCCTGCGCCGTCGAACCCAGGCAAGACCGCCGTGAGCAGCTGCGTGACCGCTACACTTGCGGTAAGGAAAATATTTTATTAGTTATAAATTCATCGCATCCTCTATTTTTTTATTTACAATTCGATTCTTTCATCAAATTTTAAGGTATTATAATATAGTTTTTTTTTTTGGTAAAATTAAGGGTATTATATAGTGCAAATAATTTATTTGATAAAATGACAAACTTATGTGTAAATTATATTTTTGCCTATTTGATATCCGAACTTGCTTATGTTTGTGAATAACTTTAAACTTTGGTTTTTTTTTTTTTTTTTATATATAGAATTCTTATATTTGTGTATTGAGTATAGGAATGGCAAGTGAAACACCCAAATAAAAAAAATCAAAAAGAATGATAAAACAATCCGATCTTCGATAGTTAATGTTCAAAAAAATGAAATCTCAAGAGGGTAACTAAAAATAAGTCATCTCAACTCAAGAAAATACTATGAATTTGGGTGGTTAAAGTAATACTAATGGGAGGATAAAGAACTTATTTTCGTACCCCCAATTTAAAAATTCTGGATTCGCCACTGCTTGCATAATAGTTGATGGTAACAGAGTGTGCCCAATTGGTGCTAGTGGTGTTGAACCGATAACATTTTGATTTCCAGCCGGCCCCAATAGTGTTCTTAGTCAAGCCTGACGCTTATTTCTCAAAGTCCCTTGCAAGATCCCGATTAACGTTGGTACCTTTAGTTCAGACCCTGGTGGATTATCATGATTGATATCAATATAAGGTTTTCAGCCCTATGAACAACAAATATAACCCTCAAGATATTCTTGATGAACTCGTGGAGCATATCCAATTATGTACATGTAACATTACAGATCAAAATAATACTAAATCAAGATGACTAAGAAAATCTAAGAAATCCTATAATCACAACATACACATCCACTGTTAGAAAGCACCCTAACATGGTTTCATGTCGTCTGGTATATAGACCCAACATCTTGTGCTTGTATATCTCAAACAAAAAACATAATCCAAATAGAAATAACATGAAGTACCGAGCAACTATGTTTAACACAAAGATTTGTACGAGATTAATGTACAATAATTGGCATCACACAAAGACTCAGGACATGCACTGGAAAGGAAACACATGAGCCCCATAATCACTTCACAATTATACTTAAGACTAACACAATCACGTTAAATATGAAATCATCGACCCAAAACAACAACATCATGCTGAATAACAGTTTCCTCTAATAAAATCATGCAAAACTCACGTCCTAACTCACATTTCCCACAAACGGCGCCACTTGTTGAATTTATAAAGGAGAATTCCTTATTTTATATGAGTAACAAGTAAACAAATTTCAACCTGTGAGATGATTGATCGAACGAAAAAAACATGAGTTTAATTTTATCCTTTAAACAACTTTCACCAATTCAAACACTAAAATACTTGATTGAACATTTAATTTTTCTTTATGAGTTGAAGACTAAGAAAATTGAAGGCAAAATATTATCAAGAGAAAACTAAGAAATGTAATTTCAATTCAAAACGTAATCTATACAAGGCACACAAGCGATCTATTTATACTACATTACATATGGATGGCATTTCAATCCTTTCCTTCAACTCACGTACATAGCATGCACTCATGAGTGCAATGGGGGAGTGGACCATTCTACCCCGATAGGCCGGACCGATACCACCTAGGGGCATGTTGTGCCAACGGGACCGCACGAAGGTGACCCAACGGGACAACCAGATGGAGCAAGGCGAACAGGTCCACTCAGTCATAATGGCAGCATCCAAGATCAACCCTTTCAGGTCGATCAGGGACGACAGGGCATGTCAAACACCATCCAGAATTTAGACCCCGCCTTGGCTAGAAGATTGGCGGATATGGAGGCCATCATCCAACGAATCCCAGGAGTCCCGGCCCCAATCAAGAAAAGTGCAGAGAGCTGTTATGCTGACTTGCCCTTTGTGGATGAAATAGCTTTGGTGGAAATGCCAAGGAAGTTCAACTTCCCCCACATGAAGATGTTTGATGGCGCGTCTGACCCAGACGACCATATCGCCCAATGACTCTATTAGCTCTTTTGCCCAACTAATTGATGTTTTTATCCAACAGTATGCAAGTAGCAGGAAATTGGAGAAAATCTCGGAAGACTTGTACGCCATTGTCCAAAGACATGGAGAACCCCTTCGAGACTATATTGGACGTTTCAACAAGGAGAAGGTGTCAATCACTAACTGTAGTGAGCAAACCGCTGTCACCGCTTTTCGCAAGGGTCTATTGCCCGGCTTGGATCTTTATAAGACTCTCACCAAGTACCCGTGCAAGACCATGGAGGACGTGTTGATTCAGGCTTGGGCGCAGATTAAGTGGGAGGAAGACCAATACAACATGCAGAGGGTCTTCCCACCCAGTAGACCCGAAAGAGACCACCGGGTAGACAAGAGGTCAGGTCGTGACAGACGTGCTGAACCATATCCACCTTATCGACAAAGCAGAGAAAGGGATGAGTATGATAGGGCACCCGACACACGCCCTCGCGAGAAAGCAAAGATTCCAGAGTATGCCCTATCCATCTCCCCCGCCGAAGCAGTTGAGGCACTAAGGAACCTGGGCAACAAGGTCAAATGGCCAGAGAGGATGAGGGCCCCAGCCGACCAGAGGGACAGGTCCAAGTGGTGAGTTCCATGCAGACCATGGGCATCGGACATAGGGTTGCATCGCCCTCAGATTGGAAGTGGCCTACCTACTAAAACAAGGCCACCTCACCGATTACCTAATCGAGAAGGGCAAGCAGACCCTACAACAAGAAAGGGATAGACATGATGACCATAGAGAAGCTACACCGCCAAACCCACCATCTCATGAAAGAACCGTGAATGTGATATATGGTGGCTCCGAAGTAAGCGGGGTCACCCACTCCGCAGCAAAGAAGCATACTCGACAGGCTAAGTCTAACAAGGCGGAAACCAACATGCCCTGCCAGACCGCTTCAACCCTTCCGACCCAAACAATCAGTTTTCATACAACTGAATCAGACAAGCTTCTTCACCCTCACCATGATGCTTTAGTTATTTCAATTTTTATTGCAAATTGTTTGACCAAGCGTGTTCTAATCGATAATGGTAGTTCTGCCAATATCTTATTTTTTTATGCTTTCAGGGAGATGGGCTTGAACGAGTCCAAAATAATAAAAAAAAGTTCGCGGTCCTTATAGGCTTCAGTGGTGAGACCAAGACCACGATGGGGGAGATTGACCTTCCTGTCTATGCCGAAGGGGTGAATCAATCAACTAAGTTCTTAGTGATCAACGCCCCTTCCGCATTCAACGTCATTTTGGGTCGACCATGGATCCATGATATGGAAGCAGTCCCATCCACCTACCACCAAGTCATCCGGTTCCCAACTAAATGGGGCATCAAGGAGATCAGGGGCGAGCAAAAAGATTCAAGAGCATGCTACCAAACGACCATGAAGGCAAAGCAAACCACTCAATAGCAATTACAGCAAAATGGTTCGACCCACCCAAAGATGGATCAACCACCCCCATCATGTCAACCTGCACGAACAGATGAGCCCGAAGGCTGGTCGCAGCCCACCAGCCTGCCCCAAAGTTATCCAAGCAGCAGAGCTGTCATAGAAGATCAATCTGATCGACCCGATCGCCCAAAACGACCACGTAGTTTGATCGAGAAAGAAACTATAGAGATAGATGAAGTCCAAATCCAGATGGACCACCCGGACCACAAAATTCGAATTGGAGCACAACTTGACCCCGACTCCCGAGAGAAGCTTATCAATTTCTTATCTAAACACTACGATTGTTTTGCTTGGTCCCATGCGGACATGACGGGCATTGACCCAAATATTATTGTTCACAGGCTACAGGTTGATCCGGGCTATCCACTAAGAAAGCAAAGACGAAGAAAATTTGCTCTTGAAAGAAATCAAGTTATCAATGAAGAGGTTCAAAAGCTCTTGACGAACAGATTGATCTGAGAGGTCCATTACCCCGAATGGCTTGCTAACGTGGTAGTAGTAAAGAAAAAGAATGACAAGTGGAGGGTCTGCATCGACTTTACAGACCTCAACAAGGCATGCCCGAAGGACTCATTTCCGTTGCCCCACATCGACATGTTGGTGGACGCAACCGCCGGCCATGAGCTCCTGAGCTTCATGGATGCTTACTCAGGGTATCAACAGATACGAATGCACCCTGATGACGAGGAAAAGACAGCCTTCATGACCAACATGGGCCTTTATTGCTACATGTTTATGCCATTCGGTTTGAAAAATGCAGGGGCAACATACCAACGCTTGGTCAACAAAATGTTTGCGAACCAGATAGGACAGACGATGGAGGTCTACATCGACGACATGCTCGTCAAATGAATTCAAGCAAAGGACCACATCGACCATCTCAACCAAACCTTCAAGATTCTCATGGAGTATAATATGAAGCTTAACCCTGCTAAATGTTCTTTTGGTGTCAATGCAGGAAAATTTTTAGGTTATATGGTCACCCAAAGGGGCATAGAGGCCAACCCAGCCCAAATCGACTCCATCATGAAGATTCAATCCCCAACATGCGTCAAAGACGTACAAAAATTAACCGGGATGATAGCCGCGTTGGGCCGATTCATCTCAAAATCCTTAGAGCGGTGTCACCTATTCTTCAACACTCTTAGGAAATAAAAAACCTTTGAGTGGACAGAGGAGTGCGAGGAGGCATTACAACAACTCAAGCAATACCTGATCAACCCGCCCCTTCTGTCCTATTGGTTTATTTGGCCGTGTCCGAGACTACTGTCAGTGCCGTGTTGGTCAGGGAGGACGAAGGGAGGCAAGCACCAATATACTATGTGAGCAAGTCACTCCTAGATGCGGAGACCCGATACAGCCAACTTGAGAAGCTAGCTCTCGCATTGGTCCACACGGCAAGAAAACTTCGACCCTACTTCCAATGTCACTCGATCTCAGTGGTGACCACATACCCCCTCAAAGCCATACTCCACAAGCCAGAGCTATCGGGTCGATTGACCAAATGGGCAGTGGAACTAAGCGAATACGACATTACCTTCAAGCCCCAAACGACCCTTAAATCTCAGGTACTATCAGACTTCATTGTTGATTTCACTCCTAACCTTACCATGCAGACCGACAAGGAACTATGTTGCATGACCGAAGAACCCGATCAAACGGGGATTTGGAAACTTTATGTTGACGGGTCCAGCAATATGAGGGGAAGTGGACTTAGCTTGGTCCTTATTTCACCTCAGGGCGACATGGTCGAACAATCAGTTCGGTGTCAATTCAAGGCAACCAACAACGAGGCGGAGTATGAGGCAATGCTGGCTGGACTTGAATTGGCCAAGGAGATAGGGGTCAAACGAATTAATGTCTTCAGCGACTCCCATCTTGTGGTCAATCAAATGCAAGGATCCTACCAAGCCAAGGATGCCAAAATGATAGCCTATCTGGGCAAAACTAAAGAGTTACAATTGAGCTTTGAGGAGTTCACCCTGAGCCAAGTTCCACGAGGGGACAATAGCCATGCCGACGCATTAGCCAACTTGGGGTCATCCATCCAGACCACGCAACCAAAGGTCATTCAGATAACCTGCCTCCAATGGCCAGCGACTCAAAAGGATAAGGAGGAACAAGTCCATGAAGTGTCAGCCGAACCAACCTGGATGACCCCCATAACGGATTACTTAGCACAAGACACACTTCCAGATGACAGAAATGAAGCACGCCGACTCAAAGCCCAAGCAGTCCGATTCTCCATTATTCGAGGTAAATTGTATAAGCGCTCTTACAATGGTCCATACTTGAGATGTATTAACCATGCAGAGGCAAGATATGTCCTTTCCGAGCTACATGAGGGGGAATGCGGCGACCATTCGGGTAGAAGAAGCCTCGCCCATCGAACCCTGACTAGTGGGTATTATTGGCCCACCATGAAAGCCGATTCAACAGACTATGTCAAGAGATGCGATAAGTGCCAACGATTTGCCCAAGTCTTCCACTTACCCCCAAAGCCACTAAAAGCTATCACTTCTCCATGGCCCTTCATGAAATGGGGGATGGACATCGTAGGCAAACTACATGTTGCCCTTGGGCAAAAAGTCTACATGTTAGCCGTAACGGACTACTTCACCAAGTGGATCGAGGCAGATTCTTTTCACCAGGTTAGGGATAAAGAGGTAAAAGGTTTTATCTGGAAGAATGTTATATGCAGGTATGGGGTGCCCAAGGAGATCGTCACGGACAACGGGTCCCAATTTATAAGCGCAGACTTTCAAGATTTTTGTAGGTTTTGGAACATCAAGCTAAGCTTCTCAACGCCAAGATAGCCCCAAGCCAACGGGCAAGCTGAATCATCCAACAAAACTATCATGAACACACTCAAGAAACGATTGGAGAAGGCGAATGGGAAATGGGCGGATGAACTACCCGGCGTCCTATGGTCTTACCGAACAACCACAAGAACCTCGACAGGAGAAACCCCCTTCTCCCTCGCTTATGGAATGGAAGCAGTCATCCCCACAGAGAGCGAAGTGCATACCGCTAGGTATGAGTTTACCACAGACCACGACAACCATGAAGCCATGTGCCACGAGCTCGACCTGCTCGACGAGAAGAGGAATAAGGCAAACATAAGGATAACCTCATATCAACAAAGTATTGCTCGACACTACAACAAGAACACTCGCACACAAACCTTCAAACCGAGCGATTGGGTACTTCGCAAGGTATTCCAGAATACCAAGGAGGCAGGGGCTGGCAAGCTAGCCCCGAATTGGGAAGGACCCTACTTGGTCACCAAAGTGATCGGACATGGAGCCTATAGGCTACAAGCATCAGACGGGCGTGAAATCAACAACAGTTGGAACGCCCTACATCTCAAGCAGTACCACGCTTGACCCTAAACTCTACGAATTTCACTTTATTTCAATAAGGTCTTCCGAGACCCATATCATCTACTACAATTACTGACCTTTCTATGCAGGTCAGAACTACATTCGGGCTTGATCCCTCTTAAGGGTATGTAGGCAGTTCTAAGGAGCACAGCCCCCCCACCCCTTCAACCAATCATTTCTCACTTAACCAAGGAAAGAGTTTGAGCACACATCACGTGGGTTTCAACCATTAGGAAATCTTAGATCACATATCTAGTGAACCTTACGCCAAACCATTGAAAGTATGATCTTTCAATTCATAAACTTCAGACATATATCGGATAAAGCATCAAAGAGTGAACCCCCTGATCGGGCCGGATATATCGGAAAATGATATGTCCTACAAATACCAAGTCCAAGTCTAGCCAAAAGAGACTAGACTCAAACTAGGGGAGAAAAGTAGATAATGTCAAGATCGAAGATCCTAATTACTATTACATAACCAAATAGAAAGTGTTTGAAGAAGTTTCAACTACAAATAAGTCTAGTCATCACCCCCGTCGCCCTCGCTGTCGGTAGTGGCATCAACCACTCCCACTCCTTCAGCCCTGTCACGTAGCACATCCTCCATCTCACGTATGCCCTTCTCTACGTCCCAAGAACCCGCCTTCCCTTCCTTGAACTCCTTCATCATCTCACCACGGGTAAGAACGATCGTCTCAAGATGGCTAAACCGAAGCTCCTCCTCTCGGACATTCAAAGTCGCCTCCAATTGCCCTATCTGAGACCGGATGGTAGAAATCAGGTGACTCTTCAAGGATAGCTCATCCCTCAGCTCCTTCTCTGCCATTTCATAACGACCCTTCACTTCCTCGAGTTCCTTCCGAAGGGCGTCTTGCTCTCTCAGAGCCACCTTGAGCTGGTCAGCCGTCTCTACCAGCTGTTCCTTCATGAACAGAGTATACTGATAGCCCTACATCAAACAAGCAACAAAAGAGTTCGATTATACCAAATATGAATCGTGCAAAGATAGTTATAAATATGCATATGAAAGTCAACCATAACCATACCTGAAACGCAAGACGGGCGGCAGTGCTGGCAGAATCAACCACTCCAACCTTCAACATCCTAGTGCGGTCGTCCTCTAGCAACAGACGCTCAAAATGATCCGCACACGAATCATAGTCGGTCTGGGCTGAAGTCCCACTAGGAAGTGTGAGATGGATAGAGCCATCGGAGTAGTCCGGGACCTCAAAAGGCGCTGCTTTCTTTTTCCTCTTTGACCGCCCTGACGGTTCGACTACGTGGACATCGGACTCACTAAAGGGCTCAACACCCGAACCACCCTTCTTGCCCTTGCCGGATGCTTTCTTTTTCTCACGCAGCTTCAAGTAAGTTTCATAGCTATCCTTTTCCGGAAGAAGATTCATCTTGGGATGCGACATCATGTAGTCTGCATAAGCCCGTTTATCCA
Source organism: Salvia miltiorrhiza (assembly GCF_028751815.1). NCBI lineage: Eukaryota > Viridiplantae > Streptophyta > Magnoliopsida > Lamiales > Lamiaceae > Salvia > Salvia miltiorrhiza. The sequence goes on along the minus strand of NC_080391.1, from coordinate 21,417,167 downwards.
AAGTCAAGTCGTGTAGAGCCGGGTGAAAACTGCCGCTATGCCCTAAAATCTCCGAGGGCCATATAGATAAGACAAGCTCAGAGTGAGCACTAGTTGAAGGAAAAATAATACCTTCTGGACCAGGAGGGACGGAACTCCACAAAGTGGTCTGTCTTAAACTCTCTTCTCCTAAGAGAACACTCCAATGCCTCTTGCCGCTAGGAAATGCGGTGAAACGTGCTCTTCTCCTCTCCAAATTCCTATTGCTTACCGGCCAAGGAACGTTGAGACGTCCTACAAAACAAATCAACAACAAAAAAAATGTCAAGTTAGAAGAAATTTAAACCAGAATGACCCGATCAACCCAAAAATACTCACGAGCATTACACCGAGCTGATGGAATATCATAGCCCGTCAGGTCGCCAAGGGCATCATAGTTCATAAAAAAATATTTTTGTTTCCAGGCCAAACCAGAATCCGCAACACCACAAACCAATTCGGGAAGCTTTTTTCCCAGTGATAACTGGTATCGCCCTCTCTCCATGTTATTTTCTTGAACCATGTAAGTAGTCAACACATCTTCAAGATCGACCTCTCTCCATGCTTTTTTCCCGTGAGGAATGTCTAACACGTTATCCTCATCCTCATCAACCGAATGTCGAGTCCTACTTGACGACCCGATTGATCCTTCTCGTGCACGTGACATAATAATCAAAGCCCCTAAAGTAGCAAGGATGAAGGCCATGTGAGCACAAGGACCGCCCCAACCCAATCAAGTAGTGTTAAGGATAATAAGAATGCATTTGTACAAGGGTGATTCACTCAAATAAGCAGGTACGACTCCATTACCCAACATAATCCTCAATTTTATAAGAGCATGCTTGACCTTTACACTACCATGAATATTGTGATATTATTGACCGCGTCGTCCAAATGAGGTTTAGTTTCCACTCTTCATATTTGAAAGTCATCAACCGAATCACCCCCATCGGGGCTTATCATTTATTATCATACATTTAAGGTGTTGGCTATGCTATCATTTCGCCCTTATTTTAGGTTATATATGTTAAGCATGTAGATCATATTGCCCCTATTGACCCCATGGGGCTAAGTCATAATTTATTATGCTTAAGGGTTATTACCTCCATCGCCCTGTTGGGCCCGATTCCTAAATTTTTATGTGAAAATTATTGTCCCTATCGATCCAATAGGGCCAAGTTTTAATTTCTTTACACATGAGGGTATCGCCCCCATCGCCCTGTTGGGCCCGATTCCTAAGTTTTTAGTTGAAAATTATTGCCCCTATCACCCCCATGGGGCCAAATTTTAATTTATTACAAATAAGGGTATCGCCCCCATCGCCCTGTTGGGCCCAATTCCTAAGTTTTTATATGGAAATTATGGTCCCTATTAATCCAATGGGGCCAAGTTTCAATTTATTAAACATATGGGTATCGCCCCCATCGCCTTGTTGGGCCCGATCCCTAAGTTTTTACATAAAAATTACTGTTCCTATTGATTCAATGGGGCCAAGTTTCAATTTATTACACATAAGGGTATCGCCCCCATCGCCCTGTTGGGCCCGATTCCTAAGTTTATATATGAAAGTTATTGCCCCTATCACCCCCATGGAGCCAAATTTTAATTTATTTCGCATAGAGATTATCACCCTCGTCGCCCCAATGGGCCTAAATCTAAAATCTTCATGCACAAAGTTATCGCCCCTAATGGGCTCACTAGTTCTCATACTTAGAAAAATTTAACATGCTCCAACAAACAGTAAATACGCAAATGTTTACAACAAGTTTGGATCAAAATCGAATATGACAAACGAAGAATCGAACAATGTTCTAAGCTAAATACGACAATTTTTTACTATCATGCTTGGAATTTCAAAAGAGCATTCAAAGTAAAAGAGAAGCCAACCTCTCTATCTCCTCCAAAAAATCTTCTCTCTAGAGCCCACTCTTCCACTTCAAGCTCCCCAAACAATCCAAGTGCCAAAAATCTTGTGTGGGGAGAATGGGAGACATATTCCCTTATCTATAGAAAGCTAATGTAATAGATTTCTGCCAAGTGTCGACCATCTATTGAATTTGAGATTTCAAATTTATTACATGAATTTTGGTAGTTGACGAGGGAAAACGCCCTACTCCACCATATCGACCTTATCACCCTCTCGACTCAATTTGCTTAATTGCTCTGTTCAGAGCATGGGTCTTGAGATGCTATCAAACAAATGGAAAGTGGGTCCTTTTTCTATAAAAATACTCGACCCTTGCCCAAATGCTCCTACTTATTCATCTGACATGAGTAAAGCAGACTAAATAGATTAAATATCACTGCCCCGCATGTATCTACAGTCCCTAATGACTAGATGACTTCTATCACTTATATAACTTGCTGCCAAAATTAATTAGTAGACCTTGTTGCCCAAGTCCCTTGAGGATTGTAAACAACTTTATCAACCACTTCAACCTTGTTGCCCAAGTTCCTTATACCTGCTTTATTCTGTCAGGATTGTAGACAACCATGAAGACCTTATAGACCCCCATGAGGATTCTAAACAACCTTGAAGACCTCATTACCCTTCATCCCTTTTTACTCTATCAGAATTCTCGCCCATATCTACCTAAGGTCAGAAAATAAAGAAGAAAAGGGTATCCACCCACCCTGTGGACCAGACAGCCCCATTTTCATCTCCATGCAATAATCACAAATGATACAACTATGACAACAAACTAAAATCAACAACAAAAATTCTCAAGTTCATGAGCATATGGAAGAACAACACATCGTTCATCAAACATTCATCTACAAGAAAAATCTTCAAATTTCTTATCTCATTCCAACTTTAACGAGCATTAAACTCACATTTTTCTCCAAAACTTGAAGATTGGGGAAATTTACAGGGAAAAAACACGAACAAGAAAAAGAAAAATCCTTGACTGAACAGCTGCGTCCAGCCACCCCCTTGGATCCCAGCAAACCGACGCCAACATCAAGAACATCGATTTTTACATCATCTATCACAACAAAAACAAAGAAGAAGAAGAAAGAATAAGATCCGGCCGACTCTATAACCGCCGCCGTCATCTCCAGATTCCGGCGAGCCTACGACGCCGCTGCTCACACCAGCGCCACCTTTCTCACTCGTTCCATCGGACCGCGCAGAAATTGCCTAAGAATCGCCGGGAAAGGACCGGCTGCCCCTCACATCTCCGGCCAAATTCACCAGATCTACAACAAAGAAAACTCAGTTCATCCTCTTTCTCTCAAGACTCGCGCAGCCGTCTCTCTCGTCCGCCTCTAGCAGATCCGCCGTCGCCATCGCCGCCCCGTTAAAACCGACGACGCAGTTCTCCCGAATCCACCATGGCCCGCCGTCGCCTCTAGCCCGCCTATCGGGCTTCGCCGCCGGCTCCAAGAGAGCTCGTCGTCGCCTCTAGTCCGTTTATCTAGCCTCGCCGTCGGCTCCTGGGACGTCGGAGCAAACATCACCGGCAGCCGCCTTTCAGGGACGCTCCATCTTCGATTCCGCCTCTGAAGCGGCGCCTCTAGGGCTGAGCTGCCCCCTCATCATGAAACCCTAAATCCCATAAAATGGGTGATATTTGGGCCAGCTAAGGGCCGATCAGCTACATGGGCTGAGGTACCCCAACCTTAATTTCGGGCCCATGAAGAAATTCAGCCTAATGACTTTAGGCTATGAGCCAATAAATAATTTTAGCTCAACACTTTCTCTCCCCCGAGTTATAGATTACCTCGACAGTATAAGCTCGAATAATTCCACATTAAAAAATTTTACTTGATAAAATCTCTAGACAGGAAATTTAATTATTTTGTCACTTCTCATATTAAGTACTTATACTCTCCATTTGATAAAATATCAAAATAGAGAGTAGGGGACAAACTGTAGTGGACAAATTTCGTATAGCCCATTCGAGCAAATATTCACGGCCCAAAATGTTAGGCCCAATCTGAAAAACTGAATTAATTTCAATTAATTCAGCCCAACCCGGTACTTTAGGTCATCAAGGCCCATCGACCCAAACCCTAGAAGGGCAGCGACTTGGGGAGAAAGAAAGGAACGAAGTCAGGAATACGATCCCCCAAATATCGGAACGACCAGGGTTTAAGGGGACGTGCCAGCAAAACCCTAGCCGTCAAGTGATCACGGTATAAATAATAATCAACTAGGTCATTCGAGGGACACACAATCATTCGCACTCCAACACGTTCTCTCGCTCTTCTCTCCCCTCACGCACTATTCTGCCTCCACGCTCTCAGCCTTAGGTTTTCCGGTGATCAGATCAACCGAGACGACCCAACGACCCTCGCTCATTGCTCAATCGCCTTCAACTCCGTCGACCAGATCGACCCGATTTAATCTTTCATTTACTTTCAATTGCTTTCAATACGATTTTTATTAATATTGTTTACTAACTTGAGCGTCGGAGGCCCTTCCATCGACACCCCCACCGGTGCTCCAAGAAGGGCTCTAACGTTGTTCGTGTTTCAGGTTGCTAGTGCCCATCGTATCGGACGACCCCGACGTCCTTATCCGTAATTGTTGGATTCATCCCCCACACTAGCCTCATCATCATGCTCCATCACGATCAACGATTTTAAAGGCAAAACCCTATTCAAGTATAAAATTATTTGTATGATTTGTACTTATAAATTATACATATAAAGTGATATTCCATCAAAATTTAGTTAATTACAGCCTAGTTTTTTTAAAAAATATTTATGAGGGGCTAAACCCCCCTCCCATTCCAGGTGTGCCCCTGTTTGTACCATGATGCATCTGTTCCTTATATTCTGGTATTTACTTAGGAATTTTTTAAAATATATTACAAACTTAATATATGTATATTTTACTAATCGAATAGAGCCGAATTAAATAGTGGTGTGCTCAAGTTTGATTTGTTTAGTATCGAGTTGAATCACGAACTTTGTACCAAATACTTTAAGGCTCATAAACTTAATCAGGTCTATACGAACTTTTTAAATTTATATTTATATTCAAAATATTGGTTATTTTCTTTTGAAAATTAATTATTTTCTTATAACAAACAACGTTAATTTGAGATTTAATACAATTAATATTAAATTTAGTAGATACATATAAGTTGTATTTACTAATAAATTATTTCTTTTAAGCTGAATTACTTAAAATACTTGTTTATAAGTTAACGGGCCGAATACTACCAATCTTAAAGTTAGTTTGTTTATTTATCGAACTTTTCTAAATGAATTTGAACACACTTTTTGGTTTTTTTTTCTTTTCCAAAGCGCATTTTTTATATTTAAATTTCAAATAACTTAGCGAGCAACTTGACTTGTTTAAAGGCCAATGCAAATAAAGTAAGATACTTAAGAGTTTGCCACAGAGAAAGAGAGAGGAAAAATTACTCGCAAATAAGGAGTGTGGGGTTATTATTGAAGATACCTTATAATTAAAGCAAAGCCACAATATAATTGGTAAATTTGGCGTCCATTAAAAAAGAAGTAAAAGGTAACTCAAACTCAAATGCGTAGAAATGATTAAACCATGTATAGTTAGAGTAACGTCCAAACTAAGATTGTTTAATTCCAGTTTTGATGTTATAATTATTAAACAAATTAAAGAGAGGAGCGAAAGCCCCCCAAAATGCATCGGCGTACCCTATTGAAACACTTCACATGCTATTATGAAAGCGTTACAAACAAACCCTAGCAATTTATGGGAATTTAATTTCTCCTCACTTTGTCATGTGATTTGTAACTCCATGCCATTATTATTATTAGACTATGGAGTAGTATATTTCATCATTTTGGTATAAGCAAATCAAGGTATGGTGGGAATTCGTTATTTTGGAAAATTGTTTAACGATTATTATATAGCTGTTATTAATTTAGTTATAATTAAATTGCAATTATTATGAGATAGAATTGTTACCGACATTAGTGAGTTTCCTTCTTTAAAAAAAAGGTAAGTCTTTCGCTGATCCACGACGGGCTGTGAATTTATTATCTTTGCTAAGAAATGAGTAAATAATGTAGTTTTTTTAGTTTAAATAATTAATGCATTTATACTAAATTTTTTGGAAAAGGAAAATTATAGCTGCCATAATACTTTGGTTTGATGGATGAGATAGATAAGATTAATAAGATTAATATGATTAATTTGAGGGGTGATTAAATAATTCACCCAACTTGGGGTGATCAATAAACAATCACTCATTCAGTGATTAGATGCAGACTGGGTTATCAATCACGGGTTCAATCATGCAAACCAAATACTTGATTAAGGTGGATTATTTTATCAATCATGCCTTATCACTCAAACCAAACGCCCCGTTTACTTTGCATGGTTGAGTATTTTTATCATCCCACATTTTCAATGGGATAAAAATCAAGTAAAACTAACTTAAATGATAAAAATATATAATCAAGAGCCTTGGAATATCCCAAAGCTTCAATTCATCAAAGTAATTAAACAAGAGATTAGTCTTACTATTTTTATCTATGAAGAGTAATCCTTTAAAGTAAACACCCCCTTAATATTATATGAAAAAAATTTATGACTAAAATGTCCCTAGAGTATTTTGGATATATTATTTCTTCCTTAATTATCAATTATTCTTCATTCAATAATTATATTGAAATATATAATCTATATAAATATTGTAAATGAAACATAGTTTAAAAGAAATTGATCATAACACCTATCATATATTTACCTAACTCTTTGTCATCTTACTTATTTGTTACACTCAGTCTTAAATAGGAAAAATAAAACTTTATACATGTCAAATTATGTGCACTTCTCTAATTAATTTACTTGAATGGTGTTATATGAAAGTTTTAAATTATAATTAAAAATTACGTATTATATCTACAAAAAGAAAATGTTTTTATATGATATATTAGTATTAAACTAGAATTAAAAAAATTATTAAATATCACACATGGATAAACAATAATAGCAAACATGGTATACAACTATACATTAAGTTATTTTTAGTATAATTTAAACAATTTACAATAAAAATTTTGAATTGAAAGTTTACTAAATATTATGTGAAATACTTTGGAAATTGTAAAACCAAAAACATAGCAAATTATAAATATCGTATTAATTTTTATTTTTACTTTGAAATAACATCGTATTAATTTGATATGCTTAGAATTTGTATAAATGTGACGACAGAATTGATCCTCCCTCAAAATAAATAAATAAATATTGGAACCGTAATGTACGTATGATTTATTCAAACCAATTGAAAATCTCAAAATAGATTAGAACCGATGCTTTGAGTTTGAGACATCAGGAACGCCTATTTAAATTTGTGCATGTTTTCTGTTTTAATTATGTAGTCAACATATCCGATCCAAAAATAAATCAATCAATCATATTAATAACAAATTTAGTCAAACATAATATAATTAGTTTAATATATATATATATATATATATATATATATATATATATATATATATAAAGAAATAATCATTAGTTATTAAGGAAAGAGATTACATATAGGGGTAACATTGTAAGATAATAAATAAATGATTAAAATTAATTAAATAGTAGTATATAATTATAAAATTACTAAAAAAAAAAACTGAATTGGCATTTCTAGAATATATGAGGCAAGATTATTTTCTGCGTACAATAAAAAAATACAAAATAATTAATTCTTATCAACAACCAACTTTTTAGACTTAAAAGTGAACTTTTTTAATACTTGTAATGGTAACTTGTGATCGAAGCTACATACATGTTTTAATTATGTCTTTAGATAAGGAGTGATCAGAATCGATCACCTACCCACTGTGGGCATGCATAACGTGCCCACCATGATGCGATAATTGTAATTATAGTAAGATAATGTTAATTAGAGTAAAATTTATTAATTATCTTTCCTAATTAAAATTGCCACATCAATGGTGGGCACGTTATGCTTGCCAACGGTGGGTAGGTGATCGGTTCTGAAGGAGTGATAAGTGTATTATATACATATGATATTTTAATATAAATATAATTTACTTTAAAATACGAAATTTAAAAGTAATGATTTAATATGCATTAGATCTTTAGAATTTTGTATCCCATTACAAATCTTAGTTATATGAATCATTAATTTGATAATAAGTGAAAGTACCATAATTAATTTCATATTCCTACTATAAATTAACGGGTTAAGGGCATGTTTGATTTTCAGTAAAGGATTATGTAGGATAATTTGTAACCAGGATATTTAGCGTGGATAATGACATATTATTAATACTGAGTTGGTGTTTGCTATCATGGCTAAATACAGAATATCCTGGTTTAAGTTAATCCTATTGGGGAGGTAGTATTATTAATGTTGGTTATTCCCACAAAATAATACAGAGAGGTGGGATAAAGTTGGAGTTGACCGTATTAATATAACATAATACCAAACACTACACAAATCTGTATTAACTTAACTTATCCTGGATATAAACCAATATCAAACAGGCCCTAAGTATCAAATAAGCCCTTAACGTGGAAACCCTTATTATATTGCCGACCCTATGGCAAAGAGGTATCAAATAAACCCCTATCGTAATTAATTTTGAACAATTAAGCCCCCGACTTAACGGAGAGTTAACACCGTTAACTTTCTTTTATTTATTTTTTATTTTTTTAACGAGCAAATCGTCGAACATTTGGTAGGCGCGGCTGGACGGCTGGTGCACCAACATCACCACCGTCTTCCCCCTCGCCGCCATGAGGTGATAGGCCACCGTGGCGTCGAGCCCCGATGTCGGCTAGTCAAGGACCAACAGGCTGGGGTCCACCAGAGGTCAAAACTGGAGGCGAATGGGAGGCCCAGCCACGCGATTTCCGGCGAGGTTACCGGCTATTTTCGGCCTTAATCCCCTGTTTCGATCTGTTAGGAGAGGTAGGAGAGAAAGTCGGGAAGAGAGAAGGAGAGCTTCGACGACTTTTGCTCTTGTTGCCGGAGGTCGAAACTAGAGGGGAAGGGGAGGCGGCGACCGCTGAGCTGGGGCCGGGGCGGTGCGCGGACACAATCATTGGGAACAGCTTCGTGCACGGTGTCTCCGGCGGCGAGTGGAAGCGGGTGAGCATCGCGCACGAGATGCTGGTGGACCCCAGCCTGCTGGTCCTCGACGAGCCGACGTCGGGGCTCGACGCCACGGCGGCCTACCGCCTCATGGCGACGCTGGGGGGCCTCGCGGCGAGGGGGAAAACGGTGGTGATGTCGGTGCACCAGCCGTCCAGCCGTGTCTACCAGATGTTCGACAATTTGCTCGTTAAAAAAATAAAAGAAAGTTAACGGTCGTTAAGTCGGGGGTTTAATTGTTCAAAATTAATTACGATAGGGGTTTATTTGATACCCTTTTGCCATAGAATCAGCAATGTAATAAGGGTTTCCACGTTAAGGGCTTATTTGATACGTAACCCTAAATTAATTAATATATTAACTAATTACCAAAATTTCATTGCGCGCAGGACATAATTTATACTATCATATAAAAATTACTACTCCATGTGTTTGCCCTTACTCACAAAAGGAATACGTTCCCAGAAAAGACAAATTGCAAAATCAAAATTACCTATATATTTATAGTTGAAGATGTTGGAAAAATATTCTTCACCTTAACTAACATAGTCACAAGAAGGTGACAAAAACAAAAGTGCAAAGCAAAAAGCTGAAATTTCCGTATTGAAATTGTGAATGGAGAAGCATGGAAGCAAAGAGGTCCTTCTTCTCCTCCTCTTCCACTCCATTTTGTGGCAATCCCGGGGCTGCCACCCTACGGATAAAGAGGCCCTCCTCGATTTCAAGAGCAGAATCACTTCTGATCCTTCCAGATTGCTCCACTCTTGGATTCCTTCCAAAGATTGTTGCTCTGCTTGGGAGGGCATCGCCTGCCATCCTTCTTCGCGCCGGGTCCTCAACTTGAGCCGTCCCGGGCTTTTCTCAGACTCTGATTCGCCCGTGGACACCTCTATGACGGGGACACTGTCCCCGTTTCTCGGGAACCTCTCTTCCCTTCAACTTCTCAATCTCGGCAGTCTCAAGAGCTTGAAAGGCCACATCCCGCCTGAATTAGGCAAGCTTACAAAGTTGCGCCAAATGTTTCTGGATTCCAACTCTCTGGAAGGCCCCATCCCGGCCTCATTCCAGCGGCTGAGTGAGTTAGAAAGCCTGGCTCTAAGCGACAACCATCTCACGGGCCCTGTCCCTACATATCTTTTCAAGAAAATGACATCGCTCTCCCAACTCTGGCTCGCGGAGAACTTCTTGTCTGGATGGATACCAGCCTCCATAGGCGGGCTGGTGGAGCTAAGATACCTGGATCTCCACGACAACGCTTTCAGCGGAACCCTACCTCATTCCGTAGGCAGCCTCCACAACCTCCTCCGCCTCGACTTATCCAAAAACCGCCTATCCGGGCCCATACCAAACTCTATAGGCCTTCTATCCAATCTCATCGAATTGGATCTCAGCAACAACCATCTCACCGGCACCATCCCTCCATCCATCGGAAACCTCAAATCCCTCACATTCCTAGTCTTATCCCAAAACGGGCTTTCCGGTCCCATCCCGCCTTCCATCGGCAACCTACAGAGGGCCCGAAGCCTCATCTTTGAAAACAACAATCTCAGCGGCAACATTCCTTCCACCATTGGCAACGTCATCACCCTCGACGCCTTATACCTCTCTAACAACAAACTCACCGGAACAATCCCACCAACCATATCCAAACTGAAGAATTTACTTACCCTAGACCTGTCGAAAAACGGGCTTTCCGGCCCCATTCCGCCGCAGCTGGCTGCCATCCCCAACCTGCAAGAGTTGGACCTCTCCTCCAACCCTCTGTCTCTCCGCAGCATCCCTCCATGGCTGCAGCAGCTGCCACTCTTCCGCCTCCGCCTCAGGCAGACGGGCCTCGTGGGCCAGCTGCCCGGGTGGCTGTCGTCGTCATCACTCTCCACGCTCGACCTATCCGGCAACTCCCTGACCGGAAAACTGCCCGGCTGGATCGGAAACATGACGAGCCTCTCGTTTCTCAATCTATCCAACAACAGATTCCATTCCTCAATCCCTCACCAATTCCAGAATCTCTCTCTGCTATCCGATCTTGATCTTCACTCCAACATGCTGTCGGGGAAGATGACGCCGGTGTTCTCCAAGGCCTCTGGCTTCGCCCAAGGGCATTTCAACTCCATCGATCTCTCGCACAACAACTTCTCCGGCCCGATTGACGCTGGAATCGGAGATTCACCTCTTATGGGGTATCTGGGATCCCTCATTCTCTCTCATAATCCGCTCGGGGGGAAGATTCCGGAATCTTTGGGCAAATTGGGGTATCTGCAGGTGCTGAAACTCGAAGGCAACGGTCTGTCGGGGGAGATTCCGGCGGAGCTGGGCGAGGCGGAGCTTCTGAAAACTGTGCTGCTGTCGGAAAACGGCTTGAGCGGGGAGATTCCTGCGGGAATCTTGAATCTTGAGACTCTCGAGGAATTTAATGTTTCGAGGAATCGATTGAGTGGGAAGATTCCGCCGCACAAAATCGTGATACCAGCATCGTCGTTCGCCGACAATCCTGGTTTATGTGGAGCTCCACTTCCGCCATGCAAGAAATCTGTGTTTTAGGTTTGTCTCTAATTTTGTTGATGCTACACAAAGATCGAAGATCATAGTTGAATGTGCCATGATGTTTAGTTCTTCATAATTTCGATGTTCTTTTTAACTTTCTTTTATTTTTATTTTTATTTTTTGCAATCTTGAGAGTAAATGCTAGCTATACTTATTAATTAAGTAATACGTAGATGCGATTATGGGATTATCCGAGTTATTACCTATTCAGAGTGAGTTCTCTTTAGACTTTAATTATAAATTTATTATGAAAAAAATAAAGGATAATTTTTCTATTATCCCTCTTTAGAGTGTAAAGGAGAAATGTTTAAATAGTGAAATTTTCTTTTATAATAATAATTTAAAGGGAATTTTTTTTATATCCAATTCTCTCATATGATAAATTGCAACCAAATACTACATTCATGTTTGTCTTTCGTTTTTACGTCAATTGAAATGTGGAGTAGAACAAGGAGAGTATAATTAATTGTCTCATATATTGGTCCAATAGCATTTTTACAAATCTCTTATTGATTAATCCTGTCATATGATCTTTATATTCGAATTTGAGTTTAAAATCGACGAAAACACATCCAGACAATTTGTATATGAAATGCAAAATTGTTCTGATCCGTCAGAATGTCTAAATAATAAATGGCTTGGGCATAAGTTAAATATCTTCAAGTGAATTGGGTGATTTTATTCACAATACTTTTTCATGATAAAATTTTATGGAATTTGTGTTCATAAGCCTGCAGAAGTGGGAATTAATGTGCCTTGGTGAATTCAAACAATCAATTAAAATTTTAAATCATGTGATCGAGAGTGGAGCTATAATATGTAACTAATTTGCTAGGATGTTACTAGTGAGGCCTATGAGATTAATTAACGTCTATCAAATAATACAGGTATCTTAATTGAATATGCATGGGTTATGAATTTATGATGATCAGAAAATAGTGAGCTATGAGTATAATTGCACTTTGGACTAGTACTAATGTTAGTACATTAGAAGGCTTTAAAAGTAGCCAATCCAAAAGCCCATCTCATCAATTAATTCAATTCGTTGAAGTATATATATCGCCATGTATTTTGCTTCTTACTTTCTTGTACGCACTTAATGCGTAATTAAATGTTTGTATAAAATAAATTCAAATGCAAAATTAACTCCAAATTTAGGAATTTAGAGTGACTCATCGAGATATATGTCTTACTATTAAGCATCGTTTATTTTTTAAGATTAGTCTTAGAGTAGTGATTTTCGGACACTGCAGTGTCCGGACACTGCATGAAAAACCGGTTTTTTTAAGGTTTTTTGATTGAGCCGGTTTTTTGCTAATTTATGGTTTTACTAAAATATCCTTTCCATAAATTTCTCAACTACTTTTAATCTTTTCCTAAATATATTTTATTTACATTTTTATTTTCTGTAAATTTCGTTTTTTTTATTGCCATTTTTTTTCGAAAAATATTTTTTATTTTTAAATTGTTTTTTTTATTTTTTTTTATCATTTTTTTATTTTTCTTTTAAAACATTCTTTCCTTAAATTTCTCAACTACTTTTAATCTTTTCCTAAATATATTTTATTTAAATTTTTATTTTCTGTAAATTTCGTTTTTTTTATTGCCATTTTTTTTTTGAAAAAATATTTTTTATTTTAAAATTGTTTTATTCTTTTTTTTATCGTTTTTTTATTTTTCTTTTAAAATATTCTTTCCTTAAATTTCTCAACTACTTTTAAAATTTATATTTTTTTCGAAATTAATATTTTAGTTGTTTTAAGAGTAAATTTTTATTTTTTACCAAAATTATGTTTTACTAATTTGTTTCCAGATTTTTTTATTATTATTATTTATTTTTCGAAATAAATATTTTTTTCGAAATATATTTTTTTCTGAAATTGATATTTTAATTGTTTTAAGAGTAAATTTGTTTTTTTTCCAAAATTATGTTTTATTAATTTGTTTCCAGATTTTTATTATTATTATTATTTGTTTTTCGAAATTAAATATTTTTTCGAAATTTATTTTTTTCCGAAATTAATATTTTAGTTGTTTTAAGAGTAAATTATTTTTTTTTTCCAAAATTATGTTTTATTAATTTTTTTCCAAATATTTAGGGATTCTCTTAAAAATAATCATAGATTTGTTTCCAGATATTTTTATTATTATTAATATTTATTTTTCGAAATTACATTTTTTTTTCGATTTTTTTTTAAATTAATATTTTAGTTGTGTTAAGAGTAAATTGTTTTTTTTTTCAAAATTATGTTTTATTAATTTGTTTCCACATATTTGGAGATTATACTAAAATAATCCTAGATTTTATTCCACTAATTTAGAGATTTTCATTCTCCAAAGATTAATCCTATATTTGATTCCAATAATTTAGATATTCTCCTAAAATAATCCTAGATTATTTCCAAATATAATTTATTTTGCGAATGTTATGTTAATTTTTTTATTTTTACTAATTTAGAGATTCCTTTCAAAATAATTCTAAATTTGTTTTGATTTATATATTTTATTCGAATATTTTTTTAAAAATAACATATTGAAGATGATTTAAAAAAAAAAAAACGAAATACAATAATAAAAAAAATAAAATTGGAAGAAAGTTTTTTTTTAAAAAAAAAAACCGAAATAAAAGCAAAAGTTGCGAAATTTATGTTAATTATTTTTATTATTACTAATTTTAAAGACTCCCTTCAAAATAATCCTATATTTGTTTTCATTATATATTGTTTTTTATTTTTTAATAAAAAAAAGAACATATGGAAGATTATTTTTTTTAAAAACGAAATATAATAAAAAAAGAACATTTGGAAGAAGATTTTTTTTTAAAAAAAAACCGAAATAAAAAGAATAAGGTGTGTTTGCGGGATTTTAACCTGAGACCTCAATAATATGTGAGTAATACTTTGCCACCTTGTCCGGTAGTGACAAACGCATTAGTTATGCGTTAGAAATAAACATAAAATGAATCATACTATGGGGCATCGATTGAAAAATTAAATAATATATAGTTAGATTAAATATATTATAATAATTGGAATAATACGAATAAAGTTTACTTAATTAATTGAAATAAATTAATGAACTTGAAAAAAAGAAATTGTGAATACGTTGGGATATTGGTCGGAAAAGTATATAACATATCATTGAAGATAATGCATTGTAATATAGTATTGATGTCGATGTGATAATAAGATAATAAACTACTATAGTGTAAATAATGATGTCAAAATAATTATACTAAATGAAATAATGTTGAACTAATTGATTGAATGAAATTAGTGAAGTCAATAACTATATGACATATATATGAAGACAATGTATTATATTTTAGTATTAAACGCGATATAATTATAAGAAATAATTATACTCAACGTTCATCAATTTGAATTTATTAATTCAAATAAATTAGTGAAGTTGATAAAAATAAAAACTAAAACAATTAATCATACGATGGGATTTTGATCGGAAAAATATGTAACATATATTTTATTTGATTATATTATAATAAAGTATTGTAATAGATATCACAATAACTAAATAAATCACTATTGTGTGATTAATGAAGTCGAAATAAGTGTATTCAATGAAATAAAGTTGAATTATTTAGTGAATTTGAAAACAAAATGAAATAAATTGAATTGTATAAGATATATATGTAATGAAGGAAATTTTATTAAAAATGAAAGAATATATATGTTGGCCAATTAAATGAAGACATATATAATATTAAATATATTATAAATGAAGGAATACGTATGTGGGCAATATAAATGATGAAAATTATAAAATTAAATATTATATAAATGAAGGAATATTTATATTGTATAAACAATTGAAGTTGTTTTGCCAAAAATAAAATTGCCTATAATATATTATATTTTAAGTAATGTATATTTTTGTCAAAACAATTGAATATGTTTTAGCCTAAAAAACATAAAATTGCATAAAATATATTATAAATGAATAAATATATTACTCAATGGAATTATGTTGTGTAATTAAAAATCTTACTTAAACAAAATGAATCATACGATGAGACATCGCTCGGGAAACTATATAACACATACTTGAAGAAAATGTATCATAATATAGTATTGATGTCAATCTGATAATAAGAAAATGAACTACTATACTTTAAATAATGATGTCGAAATAATTATACTCAATGAAATAATGTAATACCCGGGCTTTTGATGACGTGTTTAATTGCTTAAGTTTGAGTAAGTAGGGTATAAGATCCCTTGTTTGATTACTTTGTATAGAGATGAGGAGTTATATGAAGTTTTGTTGTTATATTTTAAAGATGTTGAGATGTTCTTTTGATGATGTGAGGATGATGTGTGATTTTATATCCGTAATTGAGTTTGAGTATTTGAATAATTCGAGATAATTATTTGAATGAGAACGGTGAACTCGGAAGTGAGATCTGAGTCCGTTAAGACGTTTTTGAAATTTTTGACTTTTTGACGATGAATAGTAAAATACTACTATTTCGTCTTTTTGTCGACTTTCAAAATCTTACGTGCATGTCGTCGAGAAATATTCTTAATTTTTCGATACGAGTCCAATGATGAAAGTTTTTATTTTTGGACGACGAGTGAATAGTAAATCGGGATTTCTCGATAAACGAACCGAGCTCGTTTATCAGAATTTCGAGAACGAGCTTGCGTTTTCTATATTTATATAGAATTACGAGTGTAATGAAAGTGAGTAGGAGTTAAGAGGGTGAGTAACGAAGAATGTGGGTAATTAGTCGTTAAAACGAGACGAAACGGGATATTTAACGACTAACGGGTTAATATCTTAAATATCTAAGGCTACCCCACCAAAACTGAAAGATATTATGGACTAGATTAGGATATATTTGATATATTCTAATACTAAGTAAGACAGTTCAAGTGTGAATTCCTTAGTCGTAATTGTTGACTCAAGTGTGAATTCCTTAGTCGTAATTGTTGACTAAGGAAGACAAGACAATTTAGAATTGTCTTCTTCGCTTATAAATAAGGGAGCTTGGTCTTACGAATCGATATATGAAAATATACGAAAACATTAGCTTAGAGCTTTTGGCTTGCAAACACTCTTAACTCACGTTGATTTTCAGCCCACACACAACTCACACACACTAACACCTAAAACACACACACCATTCACGCATATACCATTTTTAGCTTGAGCTCAAGCTTTTGAGCTCCGATTTGAGCACCGAGACGAGCGCCGATCATCTTTTCGATCACGTATCTAAGTAGGTAAGATCTCTACCTACGTTTTGATGGTTTTCTTTTCGATTTTCGTCGACGTCGAAAAACGTTGATTCTCGACTTTATTTTGAAACGACGTCGGATCGTCGTGAAATTTTAGTATGTTGTTCTTGGGTAAATGTTGAGCATGTTTAATGAAGGGAGTAAGAACGGAACGAACCGTAGCTATGAAACCCATGAGGGCAGCCCCGTTTTTCACATATTAGCTTGTCTTTCGATTTTTGTTTGATCGTTTTGACTTGATATTTGTGCTTAGGGGTATGCTAGAATCGATATATATTAAATTCGTATTTTTCCAAGCACGAAAATTGTATAAATTTTTAGAGTATGATTATTTAAATTCGTGAAGTTTGAGACGTTGCATAATGAATATTATTGCGTATATGTGTTCTACGATATCACATGAGCATGCTAATTGATTTACAATTTATGGATGATAATTGTTGAACGAAATTAAAACTGGAATTCTGTCAAAATTTTACAGCAGTTTCAAGCTTATGTTTCGATGAGTTTTCATTGCTTGATGGCTCTGAAATTTTAGTATGTTTATCTATGATATGTGTATTTCGTTGCTGCAAAATTTCATGTCTTTTGGATGATGTTTGCTATTTTAAAGATATTTTGAAAAATCCTTGACAGAATCTGTCAACTATTGGTAGACTTCACAAAAACGTTTATATCTATTAATCCATGAAGGATTTTGCATCACCGTTTTTTTTAAACGAAACTAGACTTCAATACTTTTCTAAAAACATAAGATTTCGATTTTTATGACCTCTGAAACAGAGCAGTTTATTATTTCAAAAATGCCCTGTTCTGCTGTCATATTTGTCCAACAGTAAAAGTGTATGAGTTTCATTGTTTATTTGGCAGATCATATGAACGTTTTCTCTTGTGAAATTTTAACCAAATCTTCAAGGATACCTTTAGTTTTGGATGATTAAATTTGATGGAATTTTATTAAGGTTTGCCTTGGTTTCTAATGGCCTAAACAAAATTGGCAGAAACTGTCAATCTTTGACAGCCTGCACTAAAAGAGCAATATCTCCAAAAACCTTTAACCTTTTTGGTTAACTACCATTTTTAGAGTGAACTACACTTCATGAAGTTTTTGAGATCAATTGGTATGAGAGTTTATGATGATTGAGTTGGTTGTTATGAATTTTTAAAGATGACACAAAAACAGCAAAACTTTCTAGAAAACAACTTGATTATATTTGTTTTGATGGATGATACGATATGACTAAATGGTGTGAGTTGTGAGAGTTATGATTAACGCACATAAATGTTGGTATCTGACACTCGAACAATTGGTGTCGAGTATAAATGATAGTTTACTGATAAAGAGTTTTGATGATTTTGAATTGTTTGGTTTGCGTTGAAAAGATGTCAAGATGTTAAGTTTTGAGTCGAGAGACGAGTTCACGTAGTGAGATTCACGCGTTGAAATCTCGTGGTTGACATTATATATGAATAGGTCATGCCGAAATTTTTAGTGAAATCAGGATTTGAGCATAGTCAATTCTTGTTGACCCGTGACTCAAATACATGCCTAATGGATAGTTTAACTTCTAATTGGTTAATTAGACGAGATGAGAGCGAATAGATCTGCTAAGAAAGTGGACTTTTCGATGTGTTAAATATTTCTTTTAATTGAAGAGCTGCTAATTATAACATAAGGATGTTATAATTAATGAGTAATGACGAGAGATAATAATTGTTATATTGATTAACAATCAAGAGAGATGAACATTAGAGATACTAATGTTTCATAAAAGAGATTAGATTATTGATCGAGGTTTCTTTTATAACTTCTCACCAATTCTTCATAACGATGAAGGTCCTTTTGGGAAGTAACGACTTGAGGGAGAGAGTGACGTTACTCATTGATACAGAGACACAACGAGGTGGGCATTACTTTTACTATACGTATATAGAGATCCCCTGCGTGTCGTAGGCCTCTTATACGAATGAATGCATGAGATGATCTAACTGTTAATTTCAGTTTCATATATATATCAAATGAGTTTAAATGTTACGTTCAAGCAAGTTATTTCATGACAAAATCTTTGAGTTAAAGTTATTTCAAGTATTGTCTTGCCATAAAATGTTTAAATTTTAGTATGATATCTATCTGCTTTGGCTTTGCCAATGATGCAATCGAATTCGGGTCTTGAGCAGTTGATAGCTATCCTGCCAGGACTAGTGTACACCAGTGACCGTGAGTCATCTAGCGGGTTGGCCGGTCAAGTGACCGTGAGAGGTGGCCACCTCTCCGGCACACAGTTTCAGATATGATAGATTACAAGAGAACTTAGTCTGCAGACGAACTTTAAGAATCACAAATGAATTTAGTAAGCTTGGGCCTTTTTAGCGAAAAACTCCCTTGCTGTACTGTTTATGATGGCATCACAATTTATAGTTTTGAAGCATGTATTTTTATACCTAGGCATACGTGCCCACTGAGTGCTTTTGTACTCAGCCCTGCATATGTTTTCTAAATGTGCAGGTTGAGCTGATGTGATGATGGTGCTGCAATGAGCGGAGTCTCCAGGGTTGTTAATAAATAGTTAACCTGTCTAGAATATGTCTTCATACATATGTCTAGCTACTTTCCGCTGCAAGATGTTGTTGATGTTATAGTATGTTATGTCATACTTTGAGTCTTAAGAGAATGGTTTCATACGATGTATAACTTGATTAATGATATTAATTAAGTTTTATGCTGTCTTTCATAGACTGTTTTCAATTGAGTATTAATGAATAAAAAATACGAGTTTTATTAAGATGAGTAAGTTTTACGGCTATAAATGACGCCCCTTTTCTTCCCCTTCTTCTTTAACCCCATCCCTAGTCGTGGATCACTCGGCCTAACTATCCCTAGTTAGGGCGGGCTGTGACAGAGTGGTATCAGAGCGAAGGAAAGCTCTGAATTAGAAGTCTTGAGTTTAGTCTAGAATGAGTCACTAGACTAATAGTTATTAACAACCGTGAGCTCGGCGCACCATCACACCAGGCTCAACGAGGTATGTAAAATTTCAAAGTTTATTTGACGTTAAATTTTGAAGAGCATGATGTTGAGGTTATATGATGAGTTATGATCTTACACTTTAAAGGTGCATAGTTTGAGTTTGAGGATGACAACATGATTAATAATGAGTTATTATGTTGTAAGAGCATATGTTGATGTTACATGATGAATCATGAGAGCGTTTATATCATATGATGTTATATGATTGAGGATGCATAATTATGAGTTATGATGTGATGTATTTGAGATGTTTTGTGATGAGAATTGTTTGAGAAGTTGTGATAAGTCACGATGATTTAGATGAAGGAATCTAATGTCATTGTTAAGAGAGATTGTTTTTACTAAGTAGAAGGATGAAAATGAGAACTTAGAGCTAAAGCTTGAGAGAATTAGCAATTGCTTTATGTACTTGTTGGTTTGAGTTATGAGTTTGAGTTATGAGCTTGAGTATAATAGCATGATTAATGATGAGTTATTAGCATGCTGCAATGAGATATTGTATGATATGTTGAGTTGTTTTGTGACGCGAGTTTTGCTCACGCAACCTTAATGGTACTTGAGGAGGTATCATGAGCCATAGTCTTTGGAGATGGCTTTGAGAAAGAATTGTTGAGTTGTCTTACTGAGTCACGATGATTTAGATTAAGGGATCTAATATCATTGTTTAGAGAGATTCTCTACTGAGTAAAGATGGGACGAGATGAGAATTTAGATGTTTTGAGCTTGAGTTTTAAGATAACAGTACTACTTAATAGGAGTTTTGCTAAGTTATGTTTTGTTTATTTCTGTTGCTGGAGCCAAGTAGAGTTAGTTCCTAGAGTCACCTTTAAGTTCTCCTTATAGGTTGGCCAGGACTGTTGGCACTGCACGAAAGTGGACTGTTGTGAGATCGAACTCAGGAAAGATCGGATATGAGGACGAGGCGTACAGTATGTGGTACAGAGATACCCTAGCAGATTTTCAAACACATGTTCATAGACTATGAAAGGATAAAAGCCTTATGGTTGTTACTAGACTGGATGGCATCGTGCACCTAGTCCCCGTGCTACCAATCGAGTGGTAGGATTGAGCAAGGAAGAAAGCCACTCAATATGATGGGACATGTCGTCTTGAGCATTGGACCCACAGGAGATGGGATTTGTTACAGATACCCAGATTTTCTATGCGGATCTACTAACCGGATGCCTGTTTTCTACCAGGGACTCTAGAAGAGTGTAGTAGATATCGAGTCGATCCTTGAGTATCAGTTACCAAAGATGATAAAATGATAAACGATAATGAGGACGAGAAGTAGCCGAGGAGGGCTAGAGTTGATGAGGATGAGAAGAGAAGTCGATGTAGGCTAGAGCTAAGGATGATCTTGAGAGTATGCGCGGTACACCCTCGTTTTTGATTAGTTGCAATTACATTGCGATGTATATAACTTACTTAGGAGATACTGGTACTTGAGATTTTGACATGATGATAGATAAGCATGCGAATATAGTACCCTACTGATGTTAAATAGATGGATGTTCCTAGTGTGCTAAAGTAGCAACTAGATGAGTTAACTGGTAGCAATTACCGTAAGAGGTTCAGACCGAGACATAGTACTATTAATGGTGTTGGTTTAGAAGGGACATTACGATAGATACTATGGTTTTTGTAGGGTTTAAATAACCCCTTTATGTAAGCCCTCTAAAAAGAGGCATTCTACTGATGGACATATTAGGTTGACCAGAGTGGTCTTTTTGTTAGCATTTCGTGAGTGCTTATTGCCTTACAGATGAATGTTAAGGCGACCGTGAGGGTTTTCCTTAAAGTTGAGTTAGTAAATTGAACTTGAGTTTTGAGGATGCTTAGAGCGTTGGTCGAGTTGAGTTTTCCTTTTGTGATTTCAAAAATGCCTCAAAGATGTCATCAAGAGTGTGAGGTGAAGGATAGGCGGGATAATACTCCGCCACCACCACCGCAACATGAGAGGAGAGTAAAAAAATATTGAACTTTCGAAACAAGAGTCTAGAACATAGGACCCTGAGTTTAAGCTTTTAGCTTGCTGGTGTGAACTTAAGTTTTGTTATGTATAGTATGTTGAGGGTTTAGAAGACACAGAATTTCCAAATTCGGGATAGTATATCCCGTGTGACTGGGGAGTGATTATGTTGGACCTGGCCAGTTCGCATGATCCAAATCTCAGTAGACGTGTTTTGGGTTTATAAACCCATGTGTTTCAACTTTCGGTTGAAAAGCCAGATGGGTTCTTACTCTAGGTCATTTTTGTTCGACCTGGTAGTTACTTCATTCCACCCTCTGGTCATTCATTTGAGTCTCTTGAACAATTTGTTTTGATGTCGTTCTAGGGTTGAACCCTTACAACTTTTGAGTTATCCTAGTAGATTTTTTTTTTTTTGATGTATAAGACTAGTGAGAGGCACGTCAGAGGACTTTAACACCCGAGCAACTGGTAAACTACACCTGAGAACAATTCAAGGCTACTCTTGAGAAATATGTACCAAGGAGTACAGTAAGCAGCAAGAGGCTGACTATCGAAGTTTGATGCAAGGAAAGAAATCGGTTGTAGAGTATAACCGAGAATTCTGTGAGCTATCACGATTTGCTCATCAGAAGATGGATACTGATGATGAGATGTCTGAGTTTTATGTGCCGGTTTAAGGCAGAACTTTAAGGTAGTATTGGGCAAGTTATTGGATGCATCAGTTAGAATCCTGTTTAATACAGGAGCCTCGCATTCTTTAATTGGTTGAAGCATGTTACCTTCAAACTCGAACCAAAACAAGCTAGTCCCGAGTTGAGAGTAATCACTCCTGTAGGAAGAGCTACTACAGTTTCTCACATGATTTCTAACTTAGAGCTTGAGTTAGGATCACTAAAGATGAAAGCAAGAACCTTGCACTTAATGCATATGTGGAACGTAGACATTATTCTAAGGATGGAATGGTTAGCAAAGAACTTTGGCCGATTGATTGTAAGAAGAGACAGATAACTTTCCAACCACCTGGGAAGGAACAGACATGTTTTCACGACATTGATAGAAAGAAGAGAATTCCAATCATTTCGGCACTTCAGGCGTCGAAATTGGTAAAGAAGAAAGGAGCACAAGCTTATCTAGTTTACTTGAATGATGAAGGATAATCAAGTAAAAAATAAACTTTGAGGATGTAGCAGTGATAAGGGAATATAGAGATGTATTTTCCGAGGTTTTACCAGGATTGCCACCAACAAGACAGTTGGAGTTCACTATCGATCTAGAACCTGGATCAGCACTAGTGTCGAAGGCACCCTATAGAATGGCGCCTAAGGAGCTACAAGAGCTGAAGATTCAGCTACAAGAATTGCTCGAGTTAGGTTTTATTAGACCTAGTGTATCCCCGTGGGAAGCACCAGTCATTTTTGTCAAAAAGAAGGATGGCACGTTGAGAATGTGCATAGATTATCGAGATCTGAATAAATTGACACTCAAGAACAAATATCCTTTGCCGAGGATAGATGACTTGTTTGATCAATTACGAGGAGCGAGTTTTTCTTGAAAGTTGACTTGAGATCATATTACCACCAGTTCAAATTTTGACAGAAGGATACACCTAAGACAAGCTTTTCAAATGAGGTATGAGCACTATGAGTTCGTAGTTATGCCATTCGGTTTGACAAAAGCACCAGTAGTTTTCATGGATCACATGAATCAAGTTTTCATCAATAACTGGATAAATTTGTCCTAGTTTTCATAGATGATATTCCCATCTATTCGAAGAATGAGCAGGAGCGCCAAAACATTTGAGAACGATGTTGGAAACGCTAAGAGTTGAGAAGTTTTTGCCAAATTCACCAAGTGCGAGTTTTGGTTGAACGAAGTAACTTTTCTAGGACATATTGTATCATCCGAAGGAATTAAAGTTGACCCCGCCAAGGTACAAGCTGTACATGAGTGGAGATCACCAACTACGCCTAACGAGATTCGCAGCTTTTTAGGCTTAGCAGGATACTATCAGAGGTTTATTGAAGGATTTTCCATGATAGCAAGACCGAGAAAAGAAGCTAAGAACAATTGGAAAAAGGAGTGTGAAGAGAGTTTTTAAGAGCTTAAAGGAAATTTACTACAGCACCAGTGCCGCTAGTCCCGAAAATAGATAAAGAGTATACCATCTACACAGATGCGTTAGAGAATGGGCTAGGATGTGTTTTGATGCAAGAAGGAAGAGTTACAGTCTATGCATAACGATAACTTAGACTCCACGAGATAAATTATCCAACGCATGATTTAGAGCTTGCAGCCGTTGTGCATGCCCTGAAAATTTGGAGACATCATCTCTACGGAGTTAGATGTGAGATTTTCACGGACCACAAAAGTTTGAAATATTTTTTCGAGCAGAAGGATATTAACATGAGGCAAAGGAGATGGCTCGAATTAGTAAATGATGTTGACTGCAACATTAATTATCACCCTGGCAAGGCCAATGTAGTAGCCGATACATTGAGCCGGAAGGTCTCGTCAAAGTTTGGATGTCTTCTCACGAGAGAGAATGAGCTTATAAAGGACTTTGACAAGATGAGGATAGAGATGATAAAACCACCAGGGACGATAGCGAGTATTGTTGCGACGATGCCTAGTTTGAGGAAAATGGTGATTGAAGCACAAGGAAAGATGAGACAATGAACAAGTTACGAGAAAGGATAAGAGCATGAGATCTCAAGAGTTACCAAAAAAAAGCATCAGACAATGCTATTTTATTTGAGGGGAGAATATGCATTCCCCGCGATGATGAACTTAAGAATACGATCATGAGTGAGACTCATAACACGCCTTACACCGCCCACCCAGGAGGCACAAAGATGTATCAGGTTGTGAAAAATAGATTTTTGTGGGACGGAATGAAATGAGACATAGCTTCGTTTGTAGAGCGATGCTTAGCTTGTCAGCAAGTGAAAGCATTACACCAACGACCCTATGGGAAGTTAAAACCGTTGGAGATTCCCGAGTGGAAATGGGATCACATAGCGATGGATTTTGTGATAGCTTTACCGAAAAGTCAAAGAGGAAATACAGCAATTTGGGTGATTGTAGATCGACTAACAAAATATGCACATTTCATACCGATCCTAATCGCGTATGGACCAGATAAGTTAGCACAATTGTATGTTCGTGACATTATAAGATTGCATTGAGTACCAGTGTAGATCACCTCAAAAAAAAAAAAAAAAAATTACATCACGTTTTTGGATGAGTTACAGAAAGAGTTGGGTACAAGGATGAATTTTAGCATAGCAGACGATAGAAGATATGATAAGAACTACTATCCTTGATAGAGGAGTAAATCGGGAGAATGTGTTGCCACTAATTGAGTTTGCATATAAGACGTGAGACAAAGTTTCGAGATAGGAGACAAAGTTTTCTTGAAGGTTTCACCCTCAAAGGGGATGAATAGATTTGGAGTTAAAGGACAGCTTAGACCCAGAGTTATAAGTCCTTACGAGATATTGCAAAAGATAGGTCCAATAGCGTATAGGTTGGTTTTGTCACCTAGCTTTGGAAATGTGCATAACGTGTTTCACGTGTCACAATTGAGAGGATATATATTTTCGGCAATTGAGTTATGAAGAGAGACCTCAGATGATGTTAGATCATAAAATTCGGCAATTGAGTAATAAGTCGATTGCATTGGATAAGGTCCAATGGAGATATGATAGTTAAGAAAGAAGTGGAAAGAGAGCTTGAGGATAAGATGTGAGAGAAGTACCCGATACATTTACAAGAGGTACAAATTTCGGGACGAAATTTATTTTAAGGGGGAAGGTATGTAATACCCGGGCTTTTGATGACGTGTTTAATTGCTTAAGTTTGAGTAAGTAGGGTATAAGATCCCTTGTTTGATTACTTTGTATAGAGATGAGGAGTTATATGAAGTTTTGTTGTTATATTTTAAAGATGTTGAGATGTTCTTTTGATGATGTGAGGATGATGTGTGATTTTATATCCGTAATTGAGTTTGAGTATTTGAATAATTCGAGATAATTATTTGAATGAGAACGGTGAACTCGGAAGTGAGATCTGAGTCCGTTAAGACGTTTTTGAAATTTTTGACTTTTTGACGATGAATAGTAAAATACTACTATTTCGTCTTTTTGTCGACTTTCAAAATCTTACGTGCATGTCGTCGAGAAATATTCTTAATTTTTCGATACGAGTCCAATGATGAAAGTTTTTATTTTTGGACGACGAGTGAATAGTAAATCGGGATTTCTCGATAAACGAACCGAGCTCGTTTATCAGAATTTCGAGAACGAGCTTGCGTTTTCTATATTTATATAGAATTACGAGTGTAATGAAAGTGAGTAGGAGTTAAGAGGGTGAGTAACGAAGAATGTGGGTAATTAGTCGTTAAAACGAGACGAAACGGGATATTTAACGACTAACGGGTTAATATCTTAAATATCTAAGGCTACCCCACCAAAACTGAAAGATATTATGGACTAGATTAGGATATATTTGATATATTCTAATACTAAGTAAGACAGTTCAAGTGTGAATTCCTTAGTCGTAATTGTTGACTCAAGTGTGAATTCCTTAGTCGTAATTGTTGACTAAGGAAGACAAGACAATTTAGAATTGTCTTCTTCGCTTATAAATAAGGGAGCTTGGTCTTACGAATCGATATATGAAAATATACGAAAACATTAGCTTAGAGCTTTTGGCTTGCAAACACTCTTAACTCACGTTGATTTTCAGCCCACACACAACTCACACACACTAACACCTAAAACACACACACCATTCACGCATATACCATTTTTAGCTTGAGCTCAAGCTTTTGAGCTCCGATTTGAGCACCGAGACGAGCGCCGATCATCTTTTCGATCACGTATCTAAGTAGGTAAGATCTCTACCTACGTTTTGATGGTTTTCTTTTCGATTTTCGTCGACGTCGAAAAACGTTGATTCTCGACTTTATTTTGAAACGACGTCGGATCGTCGTGAAATTTTAGTATGTTGTTCTTGGGTAAATGTTGAGCATGTTTAATGAAGGGAGTAAGAACGGAACGAACCGTAGCTATGAAACCCATGAGGGCAGCCCCGTTTTTCACATATTAGCTTGTCTTTCGATTTTTGTTTGATCGTTTTGACTTGATATTTGTGCTTAGGGGTATGCTAGAATCGATATATATTAAATTCGTATTTTTCCAAGCACGAAAATTGTATAAATTTTTAGAGTATGATTATTTAAATTCGTGAAGTTTGAGACGTTGCATAATGAATATTATTGCGTATATGTGTTCTACGATATCACATGAGCATGCTAATTGATTTACAATTTATGGATGATAATTGTTGAACGAAATTAAAACTGGAATTCTGTCAAAATTTTACAGCAGTTTCAAGCTTATGTTTCGATGAGTTTTCATTGCTTGATGGCTCTGAAATTTTAGTATGTTTATCTATGATATGTGTATTTCGTTGCTGCAAAATTTCATGTCTTTTGGATGATGTTTGCTATTTTAAAGATATTTTGAAAAATCCTTGACAGAATCTGTCAACTATTGGTAGACTTCACAAAAACGTTTATATCTATTAATCCATGAAGGATTTTGCATCACCGTTTTTTTTAAACGAAACTAGACTTCAATACTTTTCTAAAAACATAAGATTTCGATTTTTATGACCTCTGAAACAGAGCAGTTTATTATTTCAAAAATGCCCTGTTCTGCTGTCATATTTGTCCAACAGTAAAAGTGTATGAGTTTCATTGTTTATTTGGCAGATCATATGAACGTTTTCTCTTGTGAAATTTTAACCAAATCTTCAAGGATACCTTTAGTTTTGGATGATTAAATTTGATGGAATTTTATTAAGGTTTGCCTTGGTTTCTAATGGCCTAAACAAAATTGGCAGAAACTGTCAATCTTTGACAGCCTGCACTAAAAGAGCAATATCTCCAAAAACCTTTAACCTTTTTGGTTAACTACCATTTTTAGAGTGAACTACACTTCATGAAGTTTTTGAGATCAATTGGTATGAGAGTTTATGATGATTGAGTTGGTTGTTATGAATTTTTAAAGATGACACAAAAACAGCAAAACTTTCTAGAAAACAACTTGATTATATTTGTTTTGATGGATGATACGATATGACTAAATGGTGTGAGTTGTGAGAGTTATGATTAACGCACATAAATGTTGGTATCTGACACTCGAACAATTGGTGTCGAGTATAAATGATAGTTTACTGATAAAGAGTTTTGATGATTTTGAATTGTTTGGTTTGCGTTGAAAAGATGTCAAGATGTTAAGTTTTGAGTCGAGAGACGAGTTCACGTAGTGAGATTCACGCGTTGAAATCTCGTGGTTGACATTATATATGAATAGGTCATGCCGAAATTTTTAGTGAAATCAGGATTTGAGCATAGTCAATTCTTGTTGACCCGTGACTCAAATACATGCCTAATGGATAGTTTAACTTCTAATTGGTTAATTAGACGAGATGAGAGCGAATAGATCTGCTAAGAAAGTGGACTTTTCGATGTGTTAAATATTTCTTTTAATTGAAGAGCTGCTAATTATAACATAAGGATGTTATAATTAATGAGTAATGACGAGAGATAATAATTGTTATATTGATTAACAATCAAGAGAGATGAACATTAGAGATACTAATGTTTCATAAAAGAGATTAGATTATTGATCGAGGTTTCTTTTATAACTTCTCACCAATTCTTCATAACGATGAAGGTCCTTTTGGGAAGTAACGACTTGAGGGAGAGAGTGACGTTACTCATTGATACAGAGACACAACGAGGTGGGCATTACTTTTACTATACGTATATAGAGATCCCCTGCGTGTCGTAGGCCTCTTATACGAATGAATGCATGAGATGATCTAACTGTTAATTTCAGTTTCATATATATATCAAATGAGTTTAAATGTTACGTTCAAGCAAGTTATTTCATGACAAAATCTTTGAGTTAAAGTTATTTCAAGTATTGTCTTGCCATAAAATGTTTAAATTTTAGTATGATATCTATCTGCTTTGGCTTTGCCAATGATGCAATCGAATTCGGGTCTTGAGCAGTTGATAGCTATCCTGCCAGGACTAGTGTACACCAGTGACCGTGAGTCATCTAGCGGGTTGGCCGGTCAAGTGACCGTGAGAGGTGGCCACCTCTCCGGCACACAGTTTCAGATATGATAGATTACAAGAGAACTTAGTCTGCAGACGAACTTTAAGAATCACAAATGAATTTAGTAAGCTTGGGCCTTTTTAGCGAAAAACTCCCTTGCTGTACTGTTTATGATGGCATCACAATTTATAGTTTTGAAGCATGTATTTTTATACCTAGGCATACGTGCCCACTGAGTGCTTTTGTACTCAGCCCTGCATATGTTTTCTAAATGTGCAGGTTGAGCTGATGTGATGATGGTGCTGCAATGAGCGGAGTCTCCAGGGTTGTTAATAAATAGTTAACCTGTCTAGAATATGTCTTCATACATATGTCTAGCTACTTTCCGCTGCAAGATGTTGTTGATGTTATAGTATGTTATGTCATACTTTGAGTCTTAAGAGAATGGTTTCATACGATGTATAACTTGATTAATGATATTAATTAAGTTTTATGCTGTCTTTCATAGACTGTTTTCAATTGAGTATTAATGAATAAAAAATACGAGTTTTATTAAGATGAGTAAGTTTTACGGCTATAAATGACGCCCCTTTTCTTCCCCTTCTTCTTTAACCCCATCCCTAGTCGTGGATCACTCGGCCTAACTATCCCTAGTTAGGGCGGGCTGTGACAAATAAAGTTGAACTAATTGATTAAACTAAATTAGTTACATTTTTAAAAATAAAATGAATCATATGATGGGAAATAGATCGAAAAAATAAATAACATATACTTTATTAAAGGTGATGTAATAATAAGAAAATGAACTACTACTGTGTGAGTGACGATAAGAAAATTAAAATAAATGAATCAAACGAATGGATTTTGTTTGGAAAACTATATATGAATCAAACTTCATATACTTTGTGAAGTCGAAAAAATTATATTCAATGAAATAAAGTTAATAAATTATTTGAAATTAATTATTGAATTTGGAAATAAAATTAACATATAAAACTATTTAACATATACTTGAGGGAAATACAATGCTTTATTGAAAACAATTAAACATGATATGCCAATAAGACAATGAACTGCTATACTATAGTTTAACGAAGTCGATATAACTATTTGTTATAAAATTATGAGTTATTAATTAATTTAAGTTAAATTTGTGAATATAATATATAAATAAATGAAATAAAGTGAAATGATTCATACAATTGGATTTCGGCCGCAACACTATTTAACATATTTTTGGATGAGAAAGAATGCATTATACGATGGCATTTTGCAATGTATTGAAATTAATAATTGAATTTGGAAAAAATAAAAAAATTTATACGATTGGATTTCGCTTGCAAGACTATTTAACATATACTCCATCCGTCCCACGAATCTTGACACGTTTTTATTTTTGGGTTGTCTTACGAATCTTGACATGTTTCCTTTTATTTTATCAATTTTATACTTTATTAATTACACACTTAAAACACTAATCAACAATATAGTTAAATTATATTAACAACAAATATTTTTATAATCAACATAAGAATTAAATTGAATGTATGAAAAAGCTAAAATGAGCTAAAATAAACATAAGTACACGACATTAGAAGGTAAGTTAATTTTCAACCATGACTTATTGTGGCTGCCACTGCCGGGCAAGGTGGCAAAGTATCATATACATTAGACGAAGGTCAGAGGTTCGATTCCCCCTTGTTCCTTAGAGGGGGTGATTTTTTTTATGGCAACAAATCGCTAGTTTTTTTTTTTTAAAATCGAACAGGCATTTTCACAAACACATGGCGTGCAATCACTTAAAATCTTATACAAAACATAATCAATACTCCCTCCGTCCACAAATTAATGCCCTACTTGGGTCCTGGCACGGAGACTAAGAAAGCTGAAAAATGTGATGTGGATGAAATATAAGGGTAGTTGACTAAAGTGATAAAGGTAGTTGACTAAAGTGATAAAGTGATAAAGTGTGGTAAATATAGAATATAAAAGTGAAAAAGGTGTTTGAAGGTGGGTCCATTAGTGGCAAAGGGTAGTAAATATAGAAAAAGTAGGAGAGTAAAAGGGTACAAAAAGTAAAACAGGGCATTAATTTGTGGATAATTTTTTAAAGCCAAACAGGGTATTAAATTGTGGACGGAGGGAGTATTATTTTTTTCCTTTTTCTTTGCCTCAAATCTGCGTTTTAATATTCTAATTTGTAGCCTATATATAACATTAATATTTATTTATTTATTTATGGCGACAATAGAAGATAAGTTGATTTCCAACGAAAACCTATTGCGGCTGCCACCGCCGGGTAAGGTGGCAAAGTATCGTTTACATACAATGGACGTTGCACGTTCGAATCTTCTATGCCCCTCAAATGGGTGATTTTTGATATTTTTGATAATAAAAAAAATCTGGAAACAAATTAATAAAACATAATTTTGGAAAAAAATAAAAATTTACTCCTAAAACAACTAAAATATTAATTTCGAAAAAAATATAAATTTTAAAAGTAGTTGAGAAATTTAAGGAAAGAATATTTTAAAAGAAAATAAAAAAATGATAAAAAAAATAAAAAACAATTTAAAAATAAAAAATATTTTTTGAAAAAAAAAATGGCAAAAAAATGAAATTTAGGTAAAATAAAAATGTAAATAAAATATATTTAGGAAAAGATTAAAAGTAGTTGAGAAATTTAAGGAAAGAATATTTTAAAAGAAAAATAAAAAAATGATAAAAAAAAAACAATTTAAAAATAAAAAATATTTTTCCAAAAAAAAATGGCAATAAAAAAAACGAAATTTACAGAAAATAAAAATGTAAATAAAACATATTTAGGAAAAGATTAAAAGTAGTTGAGAAATTTAAGGAAAGAATATTTTAAAAGAAAAATAAAAAACGGTAAAAAAAATAAAAAAAACAATTTAAAAATAAAAAAATATTTTCGAAAAAAAATGGCAATAAAAAAACGAAATTTACAGAAAATAAAAACGTAAATAAAATATATTTAGGAAAAGATTAAAAGTAGTTGAGAAATTTAAGGAAAGAATATTTTAAAAGAAAAATAAAAAAATGATAAAAAAAATAAAAAAACAATTTAAACATAAAAAATATTTTTCGAAAAAAAAATGGCAATAAAAAAAACGAATTTACAGAAAATAAAACTGTAAATAAAATATATTTAGGAAAAGATTAAAAGTAGTTGAGAAATTTAAGGAAATGATATTTTAGTAAAACCATAAATTAGCAAAAAACCGGCTCAATAAAAAAACGTAAAAAAACCGGTTTTTCATGCAGTGTCCGGACACTGCAGTGTCCGAAAATCTTTATTGTTAGTCTTGATATACAAAAAGTAATAACATTAGTCCATTATTAAGATTATTGGAACTTTGTGGACATCTCATAGTCCTTGATAATTTGTATCATTAGAACTAATTTTACTTAATTCACGTTTCATTAAAATGATAAGATTGAAGAAATTTTTATATTTCAAAAATATATATATATATATATATATATATATATATATATACACAATTATATCTATCTTATCAATTATATAAAATAAACGTCACATGTGAAAGACCAAAATCAAATGTGTAAAAATGACTAGATCGTGTATACTTAAATTAACAACATCGAAACTAAGCTTATTTAAAGATTATGCTTAGATTTATTTAAAAAGTTTTATAAAAGTGCCCCCAAGATGCATGCGTCGGCCCCACCCTTTTGAAACACTTCACAATGCTTACATGTTACTATAAAATCTAACCACAAGTTAACACGAGACATCACACAAACCCTATATATGGAAATTGAATTTCCCCACACATTTTTCATGTGATTTGAAATTTCAAGTCATCACGTCATGCATCTATTATATAAT
This sequence comes from Salvia miltiorrhiza, assembly GCF_028751815.1. Classification (NCBI taxonomy): domain Eukaryota; kingdom Viridiplantae; phylum Streptophyta; class Magnoliopsida; order Lamiales; family Lamiaceae; genus Salvia; species Salvia miltiorrhiza. Next base: position 21,384,269 of record NC_080391.1, on the reverse strand, counting down.
AGGATTAAGCCTTAACCTATGTGGCATATCTAAAATCTCACCATTTCAAAATTTACCATATATAATCTTCATCATTTATTAATTAATTAACTATTACATTCTATATAAAGATTCATTAATCATAATAAATATAATTAATAATAAATGTATATATATATATAATAATATTAACATTACATATAATCTAAATTAATAAATTTTATTATTTATTTTTTCTAGATAAAAATTAGATTTATATGTCTGATAAGAAAAAAATTATAATCTATATACGATAAATTATTTTAATTGAATGTTAGTGATTATATGTATATTTGTTATTAATTTTATATTTCTCAATAGCGCACATATTATATGTATATGTTGCAATATATTATATTGTATGAATATATATATATATATATATATATATATAATATTTATATTCTTAATTTTCAATAAAATTAATTTTAAATTAAGTTTGAATTCAGACATGCACGTATATGTAAATTATAAACGGGTTCGGTCATTGATTTACATGTTTGCATAATAAGGCACAAATTCTATAAACTGATTACATTAAAACAAAATCTTATTTTATGTCTATCAAAATTAGTAAGGCATTAATGAAGAATTTAGATAAAGAACAATAGAGGATATGATGTTAAAATATATTAGAAATCTTTAATCATGTATCAAATTTATAATAATCTCAATCGAGTGAAGAATTCATATAAATCACCTCATTTCACATTGAGTATTTTTATAAGATTTCACCAAAATAAAACTTATACAAGAATAAGCTATTGCTCTCCAAATTAAAAATCTACATTTAATTGACGGAATGATTGAGACTAATACAATTTGAATTGTTTTGTCAATTTAATTTGACCAAATTTATTTAATTAAATACATGGTCTAATTAATTTAATTTGAAAAAATAAATTGGTTTGATTAAGTAAATTATTTCTTCAATTTAATTTGATTATAAAATAACATATTTTGTATAAAATTTTAAAAATAAAATGTGGATTCAACATAGTTATTTTATGAAAATCTATCAATTAAATTACTAAATAAATTAATACAATTTGAATCTCGTGTCAACTTTCTTAAGCTACACACGAGATGATTTTCAAAACTTAGTTATGGTCTTTCAAACTTCAAACGAGATAAATGTTCACGAGTCAATTTTATTCTTTCAATTTTCAGACGGAATGATGCTCGAAACTCAAGATTTGAAGATAATTAATGTTCACGAGTCCATTTTATTCTTTCAAATTTCAAACGAAATGATGCTCGAAACTCAATTATGATATTTCAAGCTCCACATGAAATAATGCACAAAAAATTGTCAAGATTTTTCAAGCTGCAGACAAGATGGTGTTTAGAAGTTAGTTATGATCTTACTAGCTAAAGATGATAATGATCTTTAAAGCTACACACAAGATAATTCTTGTAACTTAATTGTGGTCATTCAAAGTTCAAATGAGATGATACTCACAAGTTAAATTTATTTTTTTAAACTCCAAACGAGATGATTCTTGGAACCCAATTATAATATTTAGAACTAATAATGCATAAAAGTTTGTCAAGATTTTTTCAAGTTCCATACAAAATGATGTTTACAAGTTAGTTGTGATGTTAGAAGCTCCAAATCATACAATCTCACAAGTCAACTTTGATTTTTAAAGCTTCAGATAGTGATGTTAAAAAAACTTGACGCATAAAAGTTCATTTTTTGTATTTTAAGGTCTAGACGAGATGATACTCAAAAGTCTGATGTTCAAACGTTAGTTGTCGTCTTCCGGAATTTAGATTATGATATGATCCTACAAGGTTCAGACGAGATGATGCTCAGATGAAATAAAATTTTCAATATCGATACATTTTACAAAATATTATTAAATAAAAATCTACATAAAAAAATATGTATTATTCTAACAAAAGGTTAACATTTAATTGAGAAATACTCTGATTCAAATTAATATAATTTCAATTATATTACCTTAAATTAAATAAATTTAAAAATAATTTATATAATAAGTTAACATAATTTCCCGTCGAATTTCGGGTTGCGCACTAGTCTTATTTGCATTCACATATAATAGCAAAATGACTCGTAATATTATATAGCATTCACATATCTCATCATTTAAAAATCCCTCAACTCCCCTTTATTTGCAATTATTTCTATTATATATATTCTTAAATTACTAATTTTAATTTTTATTTATATTAAATTTAATAATACATTCAAAACATCATCTTAATTCATGTGCTTACATGTTATTAAGTCCATATGTCATTTCTATTTATATATAATAAATTTATATATTTATTTCTATTTGTATAATTAATAAAAGAGTAATTTTCTAAGTAATTTTTATTTCCTTTTTTTTCTTTCAAAAGCTATGTAATAAATTCAATAATTATTCTCCATGGTTGAACATAAAATTGATCATAAAATAATTAAGAAAATGATTATATATTTAATTTTTATTTGTATAATGAAATAGTAATTTGCTTAACAATTTTCATTTTTTTTCTAAATCTATGTACTAAGCTCAATAATTATTCTTCATGGCTGAACATAGAAATGATCATATTGATCAGAAAATAATTAAGAAAGAGTGTTTTTTTTTAGCAATTTACATTTCCCTTTTTTTTTTTCTTTTTCTAAAGCTATGTACTAAATTCAATAATTATTCTCCATGCTTGAACACAAAATTGATCATATTTATCATAAATTAATTAAGAAAAAATATTATATATTTAATTTTTATTTGTATAATGAAAGATTAATTTGCTTAATAATTTTTTTTTTCTTTCTAAAGTTGTGTATTAAGTTCAATAATTATTCTTCATGCATGGCTGAACATAAAATTGATCATATTGATAAGAAATTATGCGAAAATAATTATTTCTCGTATTAAATTCGAGTATGTATATATAAATTCTAAATGAATTTCGTAGATTGTATATATTCCAGCATTATAAATATTTACATATTTTTAAAATATAAGCAGTTTTTCTAATTAAACGTCACAAGATGTGTATTTTTACAATATTGGAATGAAAAATACAACATCATTGGTCTATTTTATTTTGAATTTAACATTATTTTTTATGAGACTTCACTAATTCAAAATTTAAATAAAATGACAAATTTTATACAATATCACATATCGATTTTCGTTATACTTCATCAATTAAAAAATTTATATAAAATGATACGTATCAAATTTCACGAGATTTCCCTAATTCAAAACTGATGTGGATGATTTGTGCAATGTGCATTCATTTTGATGGACTCGGCTTTATGGAGCTCAACTATGAATTAGAAGAATAAAATCCCAATATTAATTGATTTATGGTCCACAAGTAACAAGTAAAATAGAGTAAAATTTTGAAGTAGCCAAAATGAAGCATAAAACACAATTTATGGTCACACATTGAAAAAACACAAAATTTGGCCATTTTTATTGATTTGGACGTTTTTACCCTCAATGAGGCGGACCGGGTAGGATCAGGCACGCGGGTCGCGTGCCGGGTCGGGTTAGGCACTTATGGCACTAATAGTAGTGCTGCCACGGTTCAACCGGGACCGGCGGGCCAACCCTGAACCGGCCCGAAAGTCAACGGTCCGGGCCCGAACCGTTACCACGGGCCGGTTTCGGGACCGGCCCGCCAAGGAGCTCGGTCCGGTTACGGTTCAAGGGGAGAGCGGCCCGCCCCGCCCGGCCCGCCGGTTCGGCCCTGAACCGCCGGGCCCGGCCAATTTTTTATTTTTTTTTAAATTTTATATTCAAATCCTAATAATTTTAACTAAATGTAGTTTCACTATTTATAGTGTACTACACATGGTAGAGAATCCTACATTTTCAATGTGGGATAATGTAGCTTCACTATTTATAGTGTACTACACATGGTAGAGAATCCTACAATTTTCAATGTGGGATAATGTAGCTTCACTATTTATAGTGTACTACATATGGTAGAGAATCCTACATTTTTCAATGTGGGATAATGTAGCTTCACTATCTATAATGTACTACGCATTATAAAGAATCCTACATTTTTCAATGTGGGATCACTCAATCTAACTTATAAATATATAACTTATATTCATGTAATAACTTATAACTTCTAAATATATAACTTATAAATATGTAACTTATAACTTATAAGGTCGAGGGATCAATTAGTTAGTTTACTTATTCAATTTTAAAGATTATGTAATTTGTATCCTTGTAATATTTTTTTGGTACATAGAATAAATTCAATAAAGATATCTATTTTTATGAATTCATTTGAATTTTTGGTTCTCAATGTGTTAATTATTTTTCCTTTACTTTATTTCAATTCAATTGTCATTTGAAAAAAAAGATGACATAAAAAATATTATTATATTATTAAGATTTTTAAGTTGAGTAAATTTGAAAATTATTTTACTTGGTAACTTGAGTAATTTCAAGCTTTAAAAAACAAAACATATATTTAAAAATTATATATTTATATGACAATAGTATATAAGTTATTAAGTAATTTAAGACTTTAAGTTGAGTAATTTTAACATTTTAAGTTTTTAACATCATAATTTATAAAACTATATAGTATAAGTTGAGTAATTTTAATATTTTTTTCAACATTTGTAAAGTAAAAACTATTACATGAATATAAGTTATAAGTTACAAGTTATATTTTTATAAGTTATAAGTTATATATTACATGAATATAAATTATATATTTGTAAGTTAGGTTGAGTGATCCCACATTGAAAAATGTTGTATTCTTTACAATGTGTAGTACACTATAGATAGTGAAGCTACATTAAGTTAAAATTATCCCACATTGAAAAATGTAGGATTCTCTACCTTGTGTAGTACACTATAAATAGTGAAGCTATAAGTTAGGTGGAGTGATCCCACATTGAAAAATGTTGTATTCTTTACAATGTGTAGTACACTATAGATAGTGAAGCTACATTAAGTTAAAATTATCCCACATTGAAAAATGTAGGATTCTCTACCATGTGTAGTACACTATAAATAGTGAAGCTACATTATCCCACATTGAAAAATGTAGGATTCTCTACCATGTGTAGTACACTATAAATAGTGAAGCTACATTTAGTTGAAATTAACACAAATCATTTAATTTCATTAAAAAAAAGTGAAAAATTGTGAAAAACCGGGAACCGCCGGTTTTTGGCCCTGAACCGCCGGTTTTCGGCCCGGCCCGGAACCGCCGGTTCAGGGTCCGAAAACCGGCCCTTTATATTTCCTCCGGGCCGGTTCCGGTTCGCCGGATTCTCGACCCTGAACCGCCGGTTCAGGCCCGGAACCGGCGGTTCCTGAACCGGCGGCAACACTAACTAATAGTGCCATAAGTGCCAACGGAAATACAAAATAAAACCAAGTAAAATGATCATTTGGGCACTTATGGCACTAATAGTGCCATACGTGCAGCACAAATACAGAAACAACATCATTTAAACCCTAAATGGAACATCTAAACCCTAAATGGATAATCTAAATCCTAAATGGAACATCTAAACCCCAAATGAATAATCTAAACCCTAAATGGAATATCTAAACCCTAGGGGGAAGTGTGCACTTATGGCACTAATAGTGCCATACGTGCAGCACAGATCAGATCAGATCAGATCTGTCGATGACTGAAATCGAAGGAGGCGAAGATCAGATCTGCCGATGGAGGAGGCGGCGCAACGATCAGATCAGATCCACCGCCGCCTTATCAGTTCAGATCTGCCTTCGCCACCGCCTCATCCTCCGCCACCTGACCGACCTCCTCCACGCCGCCAATTTCAGAGGACCGAATCTCCTCCACCGCCGCCGCCTCATCCTCTACTCCGACGAAGTCTGCCCAAGCCGCGAGAGCTCCGACGAATTCTTCAAGCTCGGCGCCGCTGGAGAGAGAGAGAGGGAGATGAGAAAGAGAGAGGAGAGAGCGGCAGCCGAGATGAGAAAGAGAGAGGAGAGAGAGAGAGAGAGAGAAGGGTATAATAGTCATGACATACAAAAAATGGCCAAAATTTATGTTTTTTCAAATGGTGGATAAAATTTGATGTTGTATGTTGAATAGGGTGAATGGCGACAGAGTGCGAGTGGAGAGAGGTGAGGAGGAGAGGGGTAGGTCCGTCCCGTCCCGAGCGTAATCCGGTAAGGCAACGAAACATCCCCAACCATAGGAACCAAAACCTTCCATGCAGGAGAGCCGTGCTTGAGGATAGCGATAGAAGACCGTGGAACCAAAGTAGATGCAACACCCTTCTAAGAGCTGGGGCTAGAGTTTGTACTTTTTTCTTCAACAATATACCTGAAGATTGTAGTGCAAACTTTCTGTGGAAAAAGTTTGCTTCTGTTAAGAAACCAAAAGATGTTTTCTGCCCGAGAAAACGTGACCTCAGAGGAAAACCTTTCGGTTTTGTCCGTTTCGACGACGATGGAGATCAAGAAAACCTTCTACGAGAACTCAACAAGCTTTGGATCGGGAGCTACAAAATCAGGGTCTACAAACCAAAGTTCGACAGAGACAAGGATGGAAAGGATTATGGGAAAAAAGAAAGGGAGGACACCATCGGAAAACCTCCTCTTGAAAGCAACAGTTGGAAAGGAACCTCGTTTAAGGATATTCTGACCGGAGAAAAGGGGAAGGCTTCTGAGGGCAGGGAGACACTCCAATTTAAAACCACGGAAGACGATAGAGAATGGCTCAAAGGGACGTTCACTGGCTGTATTAAAGGTGAGTTTGCATGGGAAGATATAAGAGAAGAAATCAATTGCGAATGTTCTGGAAAACTCAAAGTGACAACTCTGGGGGGGAACTTGGTGATTATCCAAAGCATCGGCGAGACGACAGCTGAAAAAGCTCTGGAGGAGCTTGATGAGTGGAGCGCGTTTTGGTTTCAGTGGTTTCGCCCATGGACTTATGTGGACGTACAGCAAGCATAGGGTGGTCTGGACAAGATGGGTCGGAGTTCCCCTCCATGCTTGGAACTCTAGATTCTTTGAAACTGCAAGCGCAAGTTTCGGGATGGTCCTCAAGTTGGACGATGACACTAAGCTCAAACAGAAATTGGACGAGGCCATCATCCAAATTTCTACGGGCTTGAACTCGATCGATAGAATCTTGGAATGTAGGATTGACGGAGCAAGTTTTCACATTAGAATCGAAGAAATGCACGACAGCTACAATTATATCAGGGCGAACAGACAGATGATCGAGGAAACGGAATCGGAGACCGACTGGTCTTGGGATGAAGGGTCTCAGGCGCCGGCGGACGCAATCATCGGGAGTGGTGACGAGCACGACAAGTTTGAACAGGACGTTTCAGTTACCCAGATGGAGGACGTTTCGGCTTTCGATCGAAGAACCATTGGCAACACGTTTTCCAAAGATTCAAATGATGGAGAGGCGGCTGCGGGGGTATCGAGGACGATACTTTGCAAAAACTTCCAAGAGGGACTCGGGGGAAATGGAGTTACATCCGGGCCTCACGCTGGTCTTGGTGAGTTTCAAAGTGGGCCTCTCCCTATTTCTTTTCCTCAAATTGAGCAGGGCCCAAAGGAACAAGGCCCAAATTCCGACAAGGGAACTGGTGGCCCAACTCCTCTGCTTTTGGAAAAAGCGAGTGACGGTCCCCAAAGTCAGGACAACCCTAATTCCGATATCGATGCCTCTTTTCCCTCTCAAAATTTCACTGATTCGATTCCCTTGGGACAGAAGAGCGCGACTCCTACGAATTCTGATCCGGTTCTTCAGTCCACGGAAGAGGATGTTGTACCGCGAAGCATCCCGTGTTCCCTGCTGGAGGAGGAGGATTTTGATAGAAGAACGCAGGTTTCTTTCGTGGAGAAAGACGCTGACAGAATAACTGATGAAGGTGAGAAGTCAGAGGGTTTACCAACTCTGAACAGATCTTCATCGAAAGAGGACGGGAAGACTTCTTCAAAAGGAAAGAAGTTGGTGTCTCCCAAGAAAGGAAACATCTTACCACCAAAAGGAAGAAGAAGAAATCAGAAAGCGGGGATCAGAAAGGATGAAAGCAAGAGATGGAAGGAATTTATCTCTCAAATCGACTACGGGGATAAAGAAACGAATGTTGGGGAGAAGGGAACGGGATCTTCCAAAGGTGGAAATGAGGCAGCTTTACTTCAAAAGAAAAGGGACGAGGGATTGAAAATTTGGAGACTCGGGAAGCAGCTGGGGCTCGAAAGTGATCTAAGGGACGAAGAAGTGGCAGAACAAATCATCATGCAAGGAAGTGTGGTCGCGGAAATTTCAGGTCTGGGAGAGGAAAAAGGTGTTTTATCATGAATATCATCTCTTATAACATAAGGGGCTTGGGGAGCATCGCAAAACAGAGGGATATCGGTGAGTTAATCAAATCGCAGAAGGCTGATCTCTGCTTCATTCAGGAATCGAAGATGGAGTCTTTTTCAAATAAGGTCTGTTATTCATGGTGGGGAATGAACAACGTTGAGGTGGCTGTGAGGAATTCTGAGGGAAGATCCGGTGGCATCTTAAGCGCATGGAACCGTGAGGTGTTTGAAACATCAAGCAGCTGGGATTGTCATGGAGCTGTTGTGATCAACGGAATTTGGAAACAGGGAAACACCAGATGTTGTTTCATCAATGTGTATGCACCAGCTGGTACGGCAGAGAAGAGAATCCTTTGGGATGTCATCGGGTCCATTGTCGAGCAATACGAGGATACATGTGTGTGTGTTCTGGGAGATTTCAACTCGATCAGAAGACCAAATGAAAGAGTTGGTGCCGGGGAAATCTCCGAAAATACAGAGGCAAGACTTTTCGATAACTTTATCAAAGGAAATGGGTTGGTGGAAATTCGGACGCAAGGAAGGAAGTTTACGTGGTATCAGCCGAATGAGGTCTGCAAAAGCAAACTCGATAGATTTCTGGTGAATGAGAGGTGGCTGAGAGAATGGCCTTCAACCATCGGGCGTGGCTTACAGAGGACTTTATCAGACCACTGCCCTATTTTTCTCACAACGCGTACAACGGATTGGGGTCCAAAACCTTTTAGATTCATCAATGCATGGACATCCCATCCGGATTTCATGAAAATCGTGAGAAAGGTCTGGGAGGAAACTAAAATCGAAGGATGGAGATTCTTTGTGTTTAAAGAGAAGCTCAAAAGTTTGAAACAAGCATTGAAGGAGTGGAACAAGAGCTCTTTTGGTCACATCGATCACAAAATTCAAGCGCTCAAGGACGAACTTCAGGAGTGGGACGCCATTGATGACGCTCTCGGGCTCGAGGACTCTGAGACTACGCGCAGAAACGAGATCAAAGCTCAACTGACTCTGCTTCTGAAGGACAAGACTAACCTTTTACACCAGAAAGCTAAAGGGAGATGGGCGCTGGAAGGTGATCTGAACTCAGGCTTCTATCACCGAGCAATTGTGGGCCGAAGAAAGAAAAATGAAATCTCTGGACTCCTCTTTGATAATCAGTGGATCGAAGAGCCGGAGATTGTCAAAAAGAAGGTGAAAGAACACTTCGAATCGTTCTTTAGAAAGGAACCAAGACAACTGCCGTCTCTACCTAGGGATTTCCTGGGGAAAAAGTTGACGAATGAGGAAAGGAGATGGCTGATCCGCCCTTTCCAGGAAGCGGAGATTAAGGAAGCTGTGTGGCAATGCGATGGAAACAAAAGTCCGGGACCAGACGGATTCAACCTGACTTTTTGGAAAGCGTCGTGGGAAGTTATCAAAGACGACCTGATACAAGTGCTGAGAGAATTCCATTCAAATGGAAAGATCCCCAGGGGTTGCAATACGTCCTTCATTGTTCTCATCCCCAAGAAAGAGGAAGCTGAAACACTTGCGGAGTTTAGACCGATCTCCCTGACCTGCAGTCTCTACAAGGTCATAGCCAAGATCCTCGCCGGAAGAATGAAGAGAGTCATGGGGTCGATTATTTCCGAGAACCAAAGTGCTTTCGTTGAAGGGCGATTCATTTTGGATGGTGTGGTGATCTTGAACGAACTTATCTCGGAGGCAAAAAAGAGAAAAGTGGGGAGAGTTTTCTTCAAAATCGACTTCTCAAAGGCTTATGATTCCATTCAGTGGGATTACATTGACTCCCTGCTCGAGTTACTCAACTTCGATCCTATTTGGAGGAGGTGGATCAAGGGATGCTTATCATCGTCGACAGCAAATGTTTTGATCAATGGTGCTCCCACGGGAGAATTCTGTCTGGAGAGAGGACTGAGGCAAGGCGATCTGATGTCGCCGTTCCTTTTTCTTATTGCAGCCGAAGGATTACACGCTCTGATCGAGAGAGCAACGACAAATCATTTATTATCCCCTGCCATGGTCGGAAAGGAGAGAATTCAGATTTCACATTTACAATACGCCGACGACACGATTTTTGTGTTCGATGATGATGAAAGGAACGCGGAAACGATAAAGGCTATTCTTCAACTGTTCCATTTTATTTCGGGACTTGCTGTCAATTTTAACAAGAGCTGTTTATTGGGTGTTGGAATTCAGGAAGAGAAGGTTAGGGGGGATGGCGGCGGAACTCAAGTGCAAGGTGGGAAAGTTTCCTTTCAAATATTTGGGAATCAAAATCGGTTGCCGCTGGAAAAATGTTGTCGATTGGAATTCGATGTTAGAGAAGCTTAAAACAAAGATTGCAGGTTGGAAGAAGAGAGCTCTTTCTTTGGCTGGTCGCATTACTTTGGTAAAATCGGTCTTGCAAGCTATCCCCATCTACCAACTCTCCTTCTCTTTTTTGCCGAAAACAGTGGTGAGATGTCTCAATTCTTTGTTTGGCAAATTTCTTTGGGGTGGGTGTGAGAATGGGTCTTCAATCTCGTGGGTTAAGTGGAGCGATCTATGTCGCAATAAAAAAGTTGGTGGTTTGAATTTTAGGAATCTTGAGTGGTTTAATGAAGCTCTGATTGTTAAATGGTTGTGGAGGTTTCTTGAGGGAGGCGACGAGATGTAGGCAAAGGTTGTTAGGTCAATCCATGGGAATGTCGAATGGGGGGAAGAGGGCCTGAGTTGTACGGGGACAAGAGGGCAGGGAGGGGGTTGGTGGGCAAAGGTTGTCGGGTTTGGGGGGAGGAGATCAGGGAATTGGTTTCTGGAAAATATTGAGCGGCGCTTGGGTGATGGTCGGGGAACCAAGTTCTGGTTAGATTGGTGGGTGGGGGAGAAACCTCTCAGGTTTAAGTACCCTAGATTATTCCATCTTTGTGAGAAAAAAGATATCTCAATCTGTGAGGCGGGGAAGAGGGTGGACGACAAATGGGAGTGGGAGATTAAATGGAAGAGGGAGTTGCTCGAGAGGGAGAGAGGGACGATCGATAATTTCCTTAATACTCTCCCAGATTGTTTTCTAAATGCAGGTACAGCGGATAAATGGACTTGGAAGGCAACCAAGGAAGGAGTTTTCTCAACAAAGTCAGCATACTCCATCATTGCAGCTAGAAAGGCTGAAGCATCTGCCCCTAATGAACCGAATGAAGGCTTCGCAAAGCTATGGAACGCGCCTGCTCCACACAAGGCAAGAGTAACAGCATGGAGATGCTTGAAAAACAGGTTAGCAACTTGCGACAATTTGATTAAGAGGAAGGTGATGATACCAACTGAGGAGACATGGTGTAACGGATGTGTTTCTAGCATCGAAACGGTGAACCACCTGTTCCTTTGCTGCCCGAAAGTGATGCAATTGTGGGATCTTATTTACCGTTGGCTGGGAATTAGCTCGGCAAGACCAAACTCCATCACCCAACATTTTTTGCAGTTCATGGACCTGGGAAAAGGGAAGAAGAGCGGTAAACTTCTCAAGGCACTCTGGATTTGCACTATATGGACACTATGGATGAAGAGAAACGACTGTAGATTCGAGGGTAAGTTCTGGGAAGTTTCACAAGTGTTTGCGGAAATCAAAGGAAGACTTTGGAGTTGGAGCAAAATTTTTGAAATTGTAAACGTGGATTTGAGTTTCGTAGACTGGAGCTCAAACGATTTTGAGCTCTCCTCTTGTATTTGGCCTTAGGTACTTCTGGTACCTTTTTTGAATCCAATTTCTCTTTTTCTGATCAAAAAAAAAAAAAAATAGGGCCATTTGACCCTATTATCTCAGTAAAATATATGTAAGCTATTGCAAGTATGATTACATGTTAAAATAGAAGGTGAGAGTTGAACCCAATACGGAGAACAAGGTGTGGCAGAGCTAAAAAAATCAGACCTGATAGAACAAAGTCACTCAAGAACGAAGTAAACTCTTAACGAAATCAGCCATGAACGAAGTCAACTCTTAATAATCAACCGTGAAGACTCCATGAAAATTACTCCTAAAGAAGAATAAAGCGAGCCACTAAGATCAGACCCGACAACCCTGAATGAATAATTGTCAACGTTGAAAGATAGAAAGTACATGTAATTCGAACTACATCATTTGGACCAAGTACTCTTTTTCCTTCACTGATTTTTTTTCCCATTGAACTTTTGTCAAGGTTAAATTATTGTAACATTTTACAGTTAATTAACTAGATATTTTATAAATTTAAATAAATTGAATAATTATCGGGTTTTACTATACGAGTTTGAGATGAGAATGAACTTTAAAATAATTTTTAAAACGGGTCTGAACATTAATAGACATGCCTACACAATTTTATTTTATTTTATTTTTAATCATCTATTATTTATTATATTAAATAATATTAATATTTTCTTGCTAATGTTCGTGTTATTATTGTGATAGATATCAAATTTTTGTAACAATTTGTATTTAAAAATAAAAATGATTTCAAGTAATCAACAAGTATCGATATACGTGTTTAAGACTAGAACAAAGTAATAGAATCACTTTTTAATTGTCATTGATCTGCTAAATCCTACTAATTTCATCAATTTAGTTCTGAAACTCGATAACCACAGACGATTGAAGTCTATCCAATATAAACTTGGATAAATCTTTTCGGATCAAATTGATCCGGATCAATGAGGATAAAATAGTCATAATATTTTAGTTGAAAATGTCTTTTATCTTAAATACCCCTAATAATAATTTAGAATTTTAAATATACTAAATTTAATATATTATACGAATATAAATTCAATTGTCTTTTCATTTTTCAAGGCCATTAATTGAATTCATAAGCATAAACAATTTTGTTTAGTCTCCTTAAATTTATGAAATTAAATCAATTCATGAACATAATATTTCGGTTATGAATTCATTTATAAAACACATCTCAATATATGCATTTTATTCTATTTTTTAATTTATTTTTATGAACATTATACTATTCTGTTTCACACTATATCAATATATATATATATATATATATATATAGAGAGAGAGAGAGAGAACTACATTATTTGTGAGAACGGGAGAACCATCAAACCTAATGCATTCACTGTAAAAATTAATGCATCCGCTGTTAAAATTAATGCACTCAAAAAAATAAAAAATAAATGCTCCCTTCAGGATTCGAACCCAGGATCTGCATTCATCCAACAAGATGATGCATCCACCGTAGATCTTGATGATCGAATGGCTGAAAATGGTTCTCCAGTCTTCTTTTATTTATGGTTCTTTCCTGAACCTCTCCCTATATATATATATATATATATATATATATATATATATATATAATGAACTTGATGTGTTTTAAATATACATTTCAATATCTATATGAATTCATTTATTTTCGTAGGCAAATATAGACAAATTCATGAACATGATATTCCATTTTTTAATTTATTTTTACGTTTTGTTTGACATTTTGGTTTTTGTAACATTTTTTTTTATTTAAACACCCTCAATCACTTTGAAATACATTTCAATTTATATTAAAATACTTACAAATTATTAATATGATATCGGACATTATTCCTAAAATAAATTTTTTTACATAAATCATTAGAGCATCCACATTGATGTTACATGATAGCTTACTTTATGAGAGGGGGGCCACATGGTGTAAAGAGGCTGCATTGGGTTATATGATAGCCTACATAATTTTTTTAGTTTTGATTTTTATGCTTTTCACTTAAATTTAATTGCTCAAATTTAAATAACACATTTTACTAATAATTAAAATTCCATTAAAATAAAAAACCTAAAAATTACATAAAAAAAATTTAAAACATAATTAAAATTACATAAATTAAAATCCTAGTCTAAGAAGAAGAAGAAAAAAAGAAGAAAAAGAAGAGGAAAAAAAAATCGCGCCAATCGAGAAAGTCAAATTCAATTTTCAATTTTTTTTAAAGGCGCGTATTTTCAACGGTCGATCGGGCTACACGATAGAACGTTTAGCCCTCGTGTAAGTGAGGGCTGCATCGGCTTACACGATAGCAGCCTTACACGAGTAGGCCGCTATCGTGTAAGCGATGCGGATGCTTTTATGAGTTATGTATTTCTCAAGTATTGTGTATGTTTCAACATCATCTTGGTTTTATTCTTTTCATGAGATAATAATAATTCGATCGAAACATAACTAACAATATAAAATATCGTAAAATGTAATATATATATATATATATATATATATATATATATATCACATACTACATTATATTTGAATATTTCCTACAAGTAAAACATTTATAATATAACTAAAAAATATTGTTTGAGACTGGGCCTATTGTAATCTCCAATCGAATTATGAATAATTAAGGAGAATTTGAGTTTATTAATTTTAGTTATGGTTTATTGGGTACCAATTATAATTTATTCATTCTCAATCATAGAATATTTTAACGATATTTTATTAATTTTTTGGTGAATATATCTTTGGAAGATGACTATCTATATAATTTATAAATTTGTATACGAAAAAGAAATAGTTTAAAAGTATACATCTTTTATATGTATATAGGGAGAGGTTCAAATAAGAACCACTAATAAAATAAGAACATAGAACCATTTTAAGCCATTCGATCATCAAGATCTACGGTGGATGCATCATCTTGGTGGATGGATGCAGATGCTGGGTTCGAATCCTGAAGGGAGCAAAAAAATTATTTTTTTTGGATGCATTAAATTTAATAGCGGATGCATTAATTTGTATAGCAGATGCAGTAATTTTATTGGTTCTTATGTTCTCATGATAATTGTGGTTCTCACTATAACCGCACCCTATAGGGAAAGGTTCAAATAAGAACCACTAATAAAATAAGAAC
The DNA here is from genome assembly GCF_028751815.1 of Salvia miltiorrhiza. Taxonomy (NCBI): domain Eukaryota; kingdom Viridiplantae; phylum Streptophyta; class Magnoliopsida; order Lamiales; family Lamiaceae; genus Salvia; species Salvia miltiorrhiza. The sequence continues at coordinate 21,369,093 of NC_080391.1, read as the reverse complement.
GGAGAACCATTTTAAGCCATTCGATCATCAAGATCTACGGTGGATGCATCATCTTGGTGGATGGATGCAGGTGCTGGGTTCGAATCCTGAAGGGAGCAAAAAAATTATTTTTTTCGGATGCATTAAATTTAATAGCGGATGCATTAATTTGTATAGCAGATGCAGTAATTTTATTGGTTCTTATGTTCTCACGATAATTGTGGTTCTCACTATAACCGCACCCATATACATATATATATATATATATATGTATATATATATATATATATATATATATATTCTTGTAAAAAAAATCGTATATATTTGATATAAAGAGCAATTCAATTGGTAAAATGTTTATGTGTAAGTTTAATCGATGGATTGAGTAATGTGTGCTTGTGTTGTCAAATAAAAAAATGTTTATATATTCAATGATGGTCTGTGCAACTTCAACAAATTTCACTCTTTATTAGAAGTTAAAAAATATAAAAAATTAAAATTAATTATATTTTAATAAAGTATAGTTTATTTTCGTCAAATTATAAAATTTAAAAAAATACAAAACTAATACAATCACTATAAAATTATAAACAAAAATTTTAACAAAATTAATTGAAGAAATAAAAAATATATAAAAAAAAATAGCGGTTTTTTTTAGATGAAAATTTATTGGAGTTAAGAAAAGAGCTTCTCATTTTTGTTTGAAGGCTTTAGTCGTTTCAGGTCCTTATTAAATTTTGGCATTTTATTTGTAGTTTAAATTTTTTTAATGCATTACTAAAATTTCAAAATCATACAATATATTTTAAATTATGTTGGCGATGGCTAAATGTAAATCGTTACTCCTATATATTAGTGACGAAACTATACTTCAATTGTAGCAATTGGACTAGAGGTGACAATTTGATTTAGTGTTTTTATATTAGATTTAAGTTCAAAATTTGATTTACATGTATTATAATAATTTAATATAACATATTTTTAAAATGGAATAAAAAATTATAAAGTTTAATTAAAATAAATTATAGTGATTTTTTTGAAGCGATAAATTATAATCTTTTTAAATGCAAATATCACTCAATGATGATTTTATAATAAAATTTAACTATAAATTATTATTCAATTAATAAATAAAGCATGTTAACAACAACAAAAAAACCATGAAAATTCATGCATGTCAAAATAAATAGATACAAGTGTGTTAAAATTGAAAGGGTGTGACTAATTATTGTTTGGATTGGTGACTTTCACTCTCAAAAAGCCTCGCCAACTTTGTGTTGGCTCCTGCACGCATATATATATATTTACATTATGCATCAAAAAAAAAAAAAATACTTGTAAAGCAATCTAAGTGAGATAATATTTCAATTGAAAATGAAGCAATTACAACTATATAAAAATATTAATGTATCTTGAACCAATTTAATTCACACTATAAACTAGTCAAAATTTTCATTGAAAATACAAAAATATTTAATGGAATTAATGTTCCCAATAAATATATTAAAATTAAAAGTAAAATATATATAAAGGATAAGAATGTCTTTTCATGTTAAAATGTAATAAATTTTCACATTTGATCCGGATCAAATTGATCCAAATAGCAAGGTCCTATAAACTTATCTATAAATTAGAATATTAAATGATTTCTCCATCGAAACTCAACGGATAATAAACTAGTTAGTTAATTTATCTAAAAGAACCTCTTATATCTCCATTCCATCCAAAAAGCAATAGGATTCCTACACTAATTCTTTTTTTCTTTTTCTTTTTGGGATTGTGTGAAGTCATACCTTGGTCTCACCCTCGTAAATGAAGCAAATATGACTGATATACAAAACTGGTAGAGTGGTAGTCCAATAATCATACTACCAGAAAAGTGATATTGGTTGGAAAAACATATCAGTTTTAAAAATAATTTTGGCTTCCTCCAATGTAGCACCAGTGGTCTAGTGGTAGAATAGTACCCTGCCACGGTACAGACCCGGGTTCGATTCCCGGCTGGTGCATATTTTTTTAATTTTGGTTACCAATTAAATACTTATAATATATGTCAATTAAAATTAAAGTGTTAATTTCATAAGTTATTATTATTATGGTACTTGTATCAAATTGATATACTAAAATTTAATTTGTTTTGAAAATAATATTAAATTGACATTTTGTATCATTTAAGTTTTCTATTCATTGGTTTTTTTGAAAAAAAATGCATATAAGTATATATGAACTTTACTCCAATTTTCATTTTGCACATGACATTGAATTTTTCCTATAAAATCACTAACTTTTGATTTTGTTCGATTTTTTCACAATTTTAAATTTCACCTAAATTGAATATGACTTGGCACTTAGAGCATCCGCATTGGGACCTCCTTGATAGCCTCCTTGATAGCCTACTTGATAGTGTTTGTGTTATTGAGTAGGTAGTGCTGCATTGGGGTTCCTTGATAGCCTCCTTGATAATATTAGTTTTGATTTTATGTTTTTCATTTAAAATTTATTTCTCAAATTTAAATAACACAATTTATTACAAATTTAAATTGCATTAATTATAAAATCCTAAATATTACATAAAACTTTAATAAAATAAAAACAATTCCTAAAAATTAACTACTCTGGCCCTAGAGGTCCGAAACGTGCCCAAAGATGCTCAGTCAAATCATATCGGAGCTGAGCATGTAGTTGTCTATCTCGGAGAAGGCTATCCCTTCGCACATATTCCTCGAAGGCCACCGGTGTTTGTCCAGCACTCTCCGTCGAAACACTGCTAGATGCCCCGTCATCATCTCTCCAGTTGGCAGCCGCTTCACCTTCGTGCTCCACAATCATGTTGTGGAGAATGATGCAACACAACATGATGTCCTTCAAGTGCTCTACGTACCAATTGCGCGCCGGACATCGAATGATTCCCCACCGAGCTTGAAGGACTCCGAAGGCGCGTTCCACATCCTTCCGTGCCGATTCTTGCATCTTCTTGAACCTTGCCTCCTTCGGATTGGTCGCCATTGATGGACTCTTCACGAAGCAACGCCACTCCGGATATATGCCGTCACACAAATAGTAGCCCATCCGGTATTCGCGCTGGTTGGCATGAAAGACCACCGGCGCCGCAGTTCCTCCTAACACGTCGGAGAAGAGATGAGACTGATTCAGCACATTGATGTCGTTGTTTGAACTAGCGACGCCGAAGAAGGCGTGCCAAATCCACAAATCGAATGAGGCAACGGCCTCCAATATCAAGGTGGGCTCTCCCTGATCCCCACGTGTGTATGCGCCGTGCCACGCCTTTGGGCAGTTCTTCCACGCCCAATGCATGCAGTCTAAGCTCCCGAGCATCCCGGGAAAACCATGTCTCGCCTCGTGCATTCGGAGTAGGCGTTGCACGTCTGTTGCCGTTGGACGGCGCAGGTAATGGGCTCCAAAAGCCCGTATGACCGCCTTGCAGAACTTCTTGAGGCATACACGCCCGGTTGAGTCGGCCACTTTGAGATACTCATCGAAAACATCAGCACTAACCCCGGTGGCTAATTGGCGGATAGCCGACGTGCATTTCTGCAAAGGAGAAAGAGAATCTCGACCGAGTGCATCAGTGCTCATATGAAAGTAAATATCTTCACCTTGAACAGCATCGACGATGCGCAAGAAGAGCTCCTTCTGCATGCGAAATCGACGCCGGAAAAAAGTAGGGCCATACGTTGGATTGTCGACGAAGTAGTCTTGCATAAGACGTACATGGGCCTCTTCACGATCACGGTGGACGTATGATCGGGGACGTTTCGCACGCGCCGGCTCCGGCGCCGGTTGGGGGTAGTATGAATGAAGCACTTGTTTCTGCAACTCAACCAACTCCATGAACTTTTCAGCGATTTCGTCGGAATCGGGCGATGAATCATGTTCAGGTGACGACATTTTTGGAAAAAAAATTGTAGGAGGAAGAATGAATGAGTTGTGATGAATGAAAGTGAGTTGTGATGAATGAATTGTAGGTGAATGAGTTGTAGGGAGAAGTATTATTTATAGAGATAAAAAAAGATAAAAAAAAAAAAAGGAAAATTGAAGAATGCCGTTGAAAGAGCCGTTGGAAAGCAAAAAAAAAATAAAAATAAAATAAAATAATGAAGAAACGGTCGAAAATATTGAAATAGGAATTTTTTTTTTTTTTTAATTATGGCGCGTGCAGAGCACGCGCCTACTCGAGGCTCCTCGATAACTCGAGGAGTCCTCGAGGAACTCCACGCTGCATCGCTCTCCTCGAAGCCAGCCATCTCCTCGAGGAGGCCCTCGAGTACCCGCGATGCGGGTGCTCTTATGTGGCAATTAAATAACACGCTCAATTCAATGAGTTAGTTAAATGACGTTGTTTGGTGTTTAAAATACCATCTTAGGACAAAAACATCTCTTACTTTTACAATCTAATCAAAACTTCAACAACACAAGAATGACGCACAAACTAACTATAACATGCATCTGAAAAATTCTTCTTGCATTTCTTGTTAATCTTTTTAAAATTGTCAATCTCGGTGTGAAAATATTCGATTTTTTGTGGTCCTCTTTATTGTATTTGAGTAGTATTATACACTTATGAATCACATATTCAACTTCACCTTGATCACCTTTAACTCTACCCATTCAAAGAAATCTGACAATGATTGCATTCAAGGCTATAAAAGTAAATTGATGTAGACTACAATAGGGTACTTTTTTTTTTTAAATAAAGAACTAAAAATGAAAGAATTTTTAGAAGTCATCTAACAAATTCGCTCAAAGTATCTTAAAATTTGCAAAATTCTATAACTCGAGATTTGCAAATATCTATATAATTTGCAAAACTCTATAAATCAAAATGAGGAATAAGACATAATACTTTTTACGTGAAGAATGTCGCTTTGAATTTAAGATTGTTTCACCATAAAAATACTATAGCTTATTGAAGAATTTTCACCATAATTTCGCTTGAGAGGAAACAAATTTGAAAAATCGGATTTCACTCTAAATTTAGGTATGAACGACATCGTAATGATGGATGAGTGGTTGACATATGGTCATTCCCACACAAGCGCTAAATCAGATTCAATTTAGGTAAAAGTTAAAATTGTGAAAAAAAAGTGAAAGAAATCAAAACTTGGTGATTTTATGGGAGAAATTCAAAGATTGTTTGCAAAATAAAAGAGGGGTAAAGTTCATATATGTATATGTATTTTTCTCTTTCTTTAATAATTTTCTTCCACATAATAACTAAAAGGGTAAATATCATAAAAACCCATGTACTATACCCACTTTATCAAAAATATCCTAAAACTTTCGAAATGTTCTCTAAACCCTCAAACTATCAGGTTTTCATCAAATATATCGCGTATCTATTTTTCAGTTACCAGAAACGTGATGTGGCTCGCCGGATGCCACAATGTAATTTATATTCATTTTTTTTTACATGACATGGAAAAAAACGACTTCGTTACTTGCCATATTCTATCGTGTTTATCCATAATTCTAGGTTATTAACGTGAATTTCAAACACAATAGGAGTGAATTTTAAATTTCATAGTGGATTTTTAAAAAATGATATGGTACGAAACGACATTATTTTTGTCATTGCATTTTAAAAAAATAAAATATAAATTATATTGTGGCATTCGGCAAGCCACATCACGTTTTTGATGACCGGAAAATAGATGCGGGATATATTTGATAAAAACCTGATAGTTTGAGGGCTTAGAGAACATTTTGAAAGTTTTAGGGTATTTTTGATAAATCGGGTATACTTCAGGGATTTTCATGATATTTACCTTAACTAAAATGTCATAATTTTTTGCATTTAACTCCTAAAAGAAGAGATAAACTTTTGAACAGTAAAAAAAGGGATAATTACGTAAAAAAAGATTACTCCCTAAAAAAGAGATTGGTGATTATTTCATTTTTGGCTTACCAATTAAATATAATTTTGTCAACTGAAAACTTTCAAAGAATTTGGTAAAAAAAAGGGATAAATATGTAAAACATCTTAAAATTAGGGGTGTTCCGAGAATCGAACTCGGGACCTCTCGCACCCGAAGCGAGAATCATACCACTAGACCAAACACCCAGATGTTAGTTTCTTGAAGATCAAATTTTATCATTCCTTTCTCTCTCTCTCTCTCATTTGCACGCATTTGAACATTGTTTCGGTGAAATTCATCGTATCGTGCGAAAAAAATCATTTACGCTACATTTGGATTTTATGATCCGAGAAATATGTCTTTTGATTTTGAAGTGATAATGTGGAAATTTTTAAATTTTTTACTCTTATTTTTAGTTGATAAAAAGTAAAACTGTAAATCACACTATCGCTATCCGTAAATATATATACCTACGAAATGCAATTATATTTAACAGCACAAGATTATATGTACAAACTCGTTCCATCTTATTTGATCATACTTGTATCTAAACTATACTGTGATACAATATGTAATTAAAAAACTTTTTTTTTCCTGTTGTATTTCAAATTTAATACAAATGAGGGTAATTCGTATCATTCGTGCTATAATATGCCATTTGTGTGCAGGGACGGATCCAGAATTTTTTTGTTATGGGGGCACAAAATAGTTATATATAAAAAATACATTTGAAATAATTACTACACAATAATTTATGTCTATTACAATTAAAATCTACGAGTTTCTAATGCTCTTTCATAAAATATTTTCATATAAACTTAAATCAAAATCATGTAATTTTATAAATTAAAATTAAAATAGATAGAATCTTCGAAAGAAGCAATCAAATTAATTTATATTAGAAATTTACAAAATGAATTATTTTATGATACCTATTGAAAATTGAGATAGAACCAATCGAACTTAATTTGATGATGATGGAAGGAGGAGAGAGAGAGCACTGCTAAATAGCCTAATTTCTTCACTTTTCAGAGTCTACATTAATTTTGGGATTTGGCAATATTAATATATAAAAAAAATGTTAAGGAGGCACGATTAATTTAGGATTGGGAGGATTGGGTTTGGGACATATATATAACTAGTAAATATAAATAAAGTTGTGGGGGCACGTGCCCCCATATTAAGAAACGTAGGTCCGTCTCTGTTTGTGTGCAATGAAAATAAATGACCTATTCGCACCATTCGTCCTATGATTTGTCACGCCGGAATTTTGAGCGAATGGTAAGAAATGACCTATTAAAACCATTCGTCTCAAGAAATGTCACGCCAAAACTTGAAACAAATGGTACAAAAAGGCCTATTCTTATTCCCGAGGCTAGTGATAGCGGCTAATGGTTATCGACGGCTAGTTAAGCCATTAGATTTGAATTTTTTTTCTTCATAATACACATAAGTTTGTATTTTTTCGCCTTCGTACTAATATTTTTATAACATAAACATGCTCTAATTTTTTCAAATTTTCAAACCTACAATATATTAGGGTTACAAAGTGACGTGAGTTAGCAATAAATGCATATTTCTCATATTTTGTACAATTTTCAACTAACAATCTTACCATTTTCTTACATAATTGTATTTGTGTAAGAAAGTGTAAGAACTTTTACAAAAAATAATGCAAACCTATCAACATCATTTTAGTTTTGGATAGATTGTGTATATTTATTATAAGGGTTAGTAGTTTTGTTAGATATGTTATGAAAGTGGGTAGTTTAAATTTCAACCAATAATAATAAATAAATAAAAATAAAGAAAGGAGCATGACGTGAAAATTGAAACAAATTGAAAATCGAATTGAAACTAGAAACATAAGAGCGGGAAAAGGGCACAATAATGCTGACATACCTTTGATAGCGCCGATCGATGCGAAATCACAAGATTAGTCAAAGGGAATGGCCAAAATTGTCTCAATTTAATACTCTATTATTATTATTATTATTATTATTATTATTATTATTATTATTAGATGCTTCAAGCTTTTAATTTTATTTTCTTATAAAATTTTTCACTTACATTAGGTGATTTATCACTCTCCTCCTTAGAATTTTTTTCAACACTCCATGTTTTGGTTTCATTTTTTTTTCTATGCATATATACCGGAGCATGAAGTAAATTAAGATATACAAATAATATAGGAAGTATGAAATTAGTTTTTCAATAGCAATAATTAATGTTTTTATTTTTAAAAAGTCATCATTTAAGTTGCAATTAATACTTTCTTAATTATTATGCAAATAGCTAAAACATCTCAAGAAAGAAACGAAGGGAGAGTATTTAAAACTGAAATAGACTAACACACGAATGTAAAACAGAATAAATTTCTATAACATAATTCATTCTTTTTTATTGTGACCAGAATTTGAACTTTCCACTGCAAATAATAAGATACGGATACGACGAATCGAGTTGAAAATTATCAAAATATTGCACAATATGATTAAAAAAAATCGAACTGTGAACATTATTAATCGAACCAATTTAAATCGAGCGGAATTCCTATCCAAAATAAAGAAAGTTATGATAATCTCAAACATAAAATTACTCCCTCCATTCATAAAAAGCATAATCTTCTTGCCATTTGAATTTATTTTTAACAAGTGTGGTATTTCCATTTTAATACACATATTCTCATATTTTCAATTATATATATACTTAATATTTATAAAAATAATTATCTCACAAATTAATTTTAATAGATTTATTTTTTCATTATATATATGTAAATATCTTTTAATTAAATTTATTAAAATTGATTCCTTCGAAACTATACCGGAATTTTGGTGCAGGGGTATTTTTATTTTAAAAAGCGTCATGAGTTGGGAATATAGATAGACATATAGATACAGAAACTATATATGTTTACATCATCTTTCTTTTACTGTATAGTATTATTTACTCCCTCCGTCCGCCAAAAGTAGACCATTTTTACTATATTGGGCGTCCGCAAAGAGTAGACCACTTTCCTTTTATGGAAATGGTCCCACCACCCACTTTAATCTTTTATCCTTACAAACACTCTTTATTTACAAAAAAATCCACCCCAAATTCAATCTCAACCACACATCTCATAAAGTGGTGGGACCCTTTCTCCACTACATCAAAATCATCACCAATTTTATTAAATCCCGTGCCCAACCAAAGTGGTCTACTTTTGGCGGACCGGAGGGAGTACTATTTATGTCACTGTGGACTGCTTCTCTCACAGTCTCTCTCTCTCTCTCATACACACACATTCAATGTTTTACCGAACTCACACCACCACCATTTTCTCTTCAATTTCAATTATTTTCCCTAATTGTCTCCGTTTTCTCATTTGCAGGTATCTCATTTTTCTCCGTTTTGCATTTGCAAATAAATTATGGAGTGCTTCATGGAATTGTGCTCATTTTGCATGTTGGTTTTCATATTTAGGAAATGGAATCAGCAGGAGGGGATTCCAGAAGCGGTTTTGAGGCGGTGACGGACGAATTCTCGGGTGCTGCTGGCGGCGGAGATGATTTCAGCGTCGATGAGCTCCTCGATTTCTCTAATGGCTACTCCGAAACAGAAGAGCAACAAATGGAAGAGCAACGGGAGACGGAGAAGGGGAAGGTGAAAGTGAAAACTACGCCTCTTTTTCGGGAGAGAGAAGGAGCGGTCTCTCTCTCTAAGCGGGAGGACATCGGCTCATTCCACGACGGCGAGCTCTGCTTTCAGGTAAACTTGATTTTATTTACTATTTATTTTTAATTTTTAATTTGGTCTGAAATTATCGGCGGTTAAATGTTAATGGCGGTTTTGGAAATTGGGGGGAAAATGAGAAACTGAAATTTTTTGCAGGCGGAGGGTTTGGAGAGTTTAGAATGGGTGTCGCATTTCATGGATGACTCCTTTCCCGATTACTCCCTCGCCGGAAAACTGCCGGCCGCGGAGCCGCAGCCGTGCTTCACGACTCCAGTTCAAACAAAGGCCCGAACAAAGCGGGCCCGGGCCGGGCTCCGCGTGTGGCACGTCTTGTCATCAACGGAGCATTCCGCCTCCCCACCTTCTTCAACGTCCTCCACGACGTCGTTCCCTCTCGAGAATGCGCCGGCGAAGAAGAAAAAGAAGTCCGCCGACGGCCAGCCGAGGAGGTGCAGCCATTGCGGCGTGACGAAGACGCCGCAGTGGCGGGCGGGCCCACTCGGTTCGAAGACGCTGTGCAACGCTTGTGGCGTGAGGTACAAGTCGGGGCGGCTCCTACCCGAATACCGGCCCGCTTGCAGCCCCACTTTCTCCACTGAGATGCATTCGAACAACCACCGGAAAGTTTTGGAGATGCGGCGGAAGAAGGAGACGGAGGTGCAAACCACCGGTCTGCCCCCGCCGGTTCAGAGTTTTTGAGCCTTATAATCGTATTTATAATATAGTGATGTTAAAATAGAGACGTGACACCACCTGAAATTTGAAATACGGGATTTCATGTACATTTTCTTGTCATGTTTGAATGAAATTCTATTCGAGTAGACGAAATCGGAATTATTGAGGCCGGTTTTCAATGAGTGTACATTCTTTTTCATGGACCCATCTTAGGTCATAGGTTAGGAGGCAGTGAAATTTAATTCGGAAAGACTTATTCTTTTTCTATGTAATTCGAATTCAGTTTTTCTACATTTTATTTGTGGCATTGTATTTTGCAGATCATGTTTTCTTGGCTAAAAAAAGAGAAGAAAACAAATGGTGGTTGGGCTGTGGTTTAAAAGTGTGTTTCAATCTTTTCGATGCCATTTTGTTTTGGAAGATGTTTGATGAGATTTCAATTGATGATCTTCGACTATTAGTTTTTGTTAATTCATTCCTCGTGCCATCTTCCAAATTTTTATATTAACCTTTTTTTGTGGAGGGATAGCTAAAATTTAATTTCAGAGTGTGTTTGGCTAAAGTTTATTTTTAAAAGCTTATAATTTTTTGGAGCTTATAAGATATTTTCAGAGTTTATATGATAATTTTTTTAAGAGATCATGAGTTGTCAAAATATTTACATAAATGAACTTTTAAGTTAAAGAGAGAAATTTTAGTTAAAGAGTGGTAATTTTTATTAGAGAGAAAATCGAAAAGAGATGAAATTAGAATGATAATATATGATGAAAATAAAAAATCTACTAGTTGAGTTCTTTTTATAAAATAAGTTTTGCTTATAAGATAATGAGAAAATAAATGGTTTAATAACTTATAAGCTATTTTAAAGAGTTTATAATCACACTCTTAGTTATTCATTTATCTGTTTGGTTTAATTCTGCACATTATTCTATATAGGCAAACATGAATAATTACATATTATTTGATGATTATGCAGATGTTTTCCTGCAATAAAACTCCTAAACTCGGTGGTAAGACGCTTTCTTTTTAACTAATAGGTTCGAGGTTCGAATTACCAAGGAAAAAACGAAAAATTATTATTTGATCAACAAAACTCCTAGATCCAATTGATATATTGATGGTAACCAATAACCTCTTGCAAAAGAGAACTTTGCTATCTAGGCTAGGATTGTGTATAAATAATGTTATGCAGGGAATTTTTTTGCAGGAATAGCAAAATCAACTATATTTGACATCTGACACACAAGAAAAAAAAAATCAACTATAGTTGACAAAAGCAACCTACTTGTAATAAAAATTCAAATGTTGTTAATTAAATGAAGGGAATATAATAATACGGTGCACCACATGACTCTTCTTTCTTTGTTCAGCATGTCATCACATGAAAAATGGAGCCTACCTTGTGAATTTGTCCATATTTTGGGGAGAAAAGTAGAGTGTTCTGTGTGAGAGGTCGAGTTTTGCTTTCTATTTTTGACAAATTTATGTGCTTTTTATTTTTTGAAATCCGATTATAGTATTTATGTCATGGTTTTTTAATATAGTATTTATGTTATGGTGTTGATTGTAAATTTATGTCGTTTGGGCAGAACCTCTCTTATAAAGGTCCAAGATTAGTTGCCCACCACTTAAGAAAATTTATTCCAATAATGGGCTGTCTCTCATCCTATATTCTAGGCCAAGCCCACTTCAAAATGGACCAGCCGCAACTGCTTGAAATCTAGCCTAAAACAAGGAATAATTCAAACTAAATTAAAGTATTTACTAAGGTTTTGATTGATGTTTGCCCACCATGAGATGTAATGGCATGTGACATTTTCATGGCTAAAATGTGTCCAAGTCCAGTACACCCTCAATAGGATATAGTCTTAATTGATTATCGGGAGAGCGTCTTAAAATATTTTTCTTTTCAATAGTTAATAGGACTGTGAATGTAAAAACACTTAAAATGTTCTTTGGTCTTAAAAAAACAGCAAGTATAAATATGTGGAGGATATTATAAATTTGCATTAAATTTAATATAAATTAATTTTTAAAAAGTAAACACAGTTGTTTTCAGAAATATAAAATAAAACCAGACACGAAACTAGCATAAATAGTTCCATCCATTTTACCATGTTGTAGTCTCTATTTTCTTGTGTCCATTTTACCATGTTGTAGTCTCTATTTTCTTGTGTTTTAAGATTCAATCACAAATTAAATACTAGTATTGAGTAATTTGATTTATTTTTCAAGTCACTTTCTCATGTCTTTATTGAAATAATTAATTTTCAACTTTCTTGGTCTTTTTTTTTGGTGGAAAATACTCAAATTTATAATTTGTAGATCTAAAATACTCATATTTATAGAAAGCATGTTAAGTTTATCTAAATTCACTAAAATACCCCAATGCTCCATCATGTTTGTCCTTATCCAATACTTTTCTTAGGATGGTCTCAATGGTAAAACTCATCATTTTTTCAAAAAAAATTATCTTTACAATGGTGTATCTGGAAAAGCAACTTATTAAGTGTAACATGAAAAACTAGAATAATTGTGCGTGTAGTGCACTGTCCAATAATAATAATATGTCCCATTACTCTCTGTAAACTTCACTCACCATTTGTATTGCAGGTGATTTTAACTCAATTAGAATCAGTTCTGAAAGATGCGGCAGAGGGACACATTTCTCGGCTAGAGACATTCAGGTGTTCGACAACTTCATCAGAGAAAACGAGTTGGAGGAGATTCGGATGCAGGGGAGATCATTCACATGGTACCAACCTCAAGGTTTGTGTAAAACAAAACTTGATCGTTTCTTGGTTAACGAACAATGGTTGATGAATTGGGGACAAACAAGAGTGAGAGGATTACAGAGAACGGTTTCAGATCATTGCCCGATTATGCTTGAGACAAAAGTGGTGGATTGGGGTCCGAAGCCCTTTCGGTTCGTTAATGCGTGGACTAATCATCCCGATTTTGAGAAAGTGGTTAAAGATTCTTGGCAAAATAGTGGTATTAGGGGATGGGGCAGTTTTGTGTTTAAAGAGAAGCTGAAAAGATTGAAGGAGGATTTAAAGTACTGGAATAGTAACTCCTTCGGAATGATTGATGAGAAAGTTTCCAAGTTGAGAGATGAAATTCTACAGTGGGATGCCATTGACGATACCTTGGGGCTCAATGAGGAAGAAGTTACTAAAAGAAGTGAGGCCGAAGCCTCTTTGAAACTTCAGCTCAAAGATAGGGACAACATGTTTGCTCAAAAAGCGAGAAGTCGGTGGGTTAAGGAAGGAGATATTAACAGCAAATTCTTTCACAAAGTAATCAAAGGAAGAAGAATCAACAATGAAATTTCGGGACTCATGGTTGAAGACGTCTGGTCCGAGGAACCGTTAGAGGTGAAACGAATCATCAAAGATCATTTCCAAACTCAGTTTCAGGAAAGAAGAAGAAGAAGGCCGAACCTTCCAGAGGACTTTGTCCAAAAGAAACTTTCGGATGCAACCAGAGATGAACTCGACGCCTTCTTCTCCGAAGATGAGATTAAAACAGCGGTGTGGCAATGTGATAGTGACAAAAGCCCTGGTCCAGATGGATTCAACTCCCTTTTCATGAAGAAATGTTGGGATATCATTAAAGGTGATCTGTTAATCATGATGAATGAATTCCATTCGCATGGAAAACTGGTGAAAGGTTGCAATACTTCTTTTGTGGTCTTGATTCCAAAGAAGGAAGGGGCAACTGAACTCAAGGATTTTAGATCGATTTTCCTCATCAATTGCTGCTACAAAGTCATTGCGAAGGTGTTGGTTGCCAGAATGAAAAAGGTTATGAATCAAATAATTTCGGAATGTCAGAGTGCTTTTATTGAAGGCCGTTTTATACTAGATGGAGTTGTCATTCTTAATGAAGTTATTGATGAAAGCAAGAGGAGAAAGAAAGGAACGATACTCTTTAAAGCGGACTTTGCTAAGGCTTACGACACCGTGGATTGGGAATTTCTGGACATCATGCTCGAGAAGATGAATTTCAGCGACAAATGGAGATCTTGGATTAAAGAGTGTCTTAGGTCTGCAACAACAAACATTCTAGTCAATGGAAGTCCATCAGGAGAGTTTCGGTTGGGAAGAGGATTGAGGCAAGGGGATCCCCTTTCACCATTCCTCTTCTTGGTCTCAGCCGAAGGTTTGAACCTTCTAGTGGAAAGAGCTGTTCAGAAGGATCTGCTCGAACCAGTCAAGATTGGTAAAGACGACATAAGGATCTCACATCTTCAGTATGCCGACGACACGATGTTCGTTCTTCCAGATAAGGAATCAAATGTTACTGCTCTTAAGTGTATTCTTAAGCTGTTTGAAATCCTTTCGGGATTGACAGTGAATTTTGACAAGAGCTGCCTCATGGGAGTGAGAGTTCCAGATGGAAGATGCGAGGAATTGGCTGACATTATCAAATGCAAAGTGGGGTCGATGCCTACTAAATATTTGGGAATCAAAATTGGAATGCAACTTTCAAGGTTGTCAGATTGGAGCTATTTGGTGGAAAAGATCAAGAGCAAAATCAAGGGGTGGAATAACCGTAAGTTCTCTTTTGCTGGCAGAATGGTGCTGATTCGATCTGTCTTGTTCTCAATTCCTGTTTACCAACTTTCATTTTCAGTCATCCCCAAAAGTGTGTTAGCAGAGATCCGTTCTCGTTTGAGTAACTTTCTATGGGGGAGAGGAGTGGAGGAAAGGAAGATCCATTGGATTAAATGGGAAGACCTCTGTGTAAGTCATGAGTTTGGGGGGCTTAATTTTAAAGACTTACGCTGGTTCAATGCGGCTTTAATGGCCAAATGGATTTGGCGTTTTTTAACGGATAAAAATCTTTTGTGGGTTAAGGTGGTTAAATCTTGTCAAGGGGAGCTTTGGTGGGACGGGGAGGGATTCATTGCAGAGGGAAACAGATCTATAAAATCAGGGTGGTGGAGAAAAGTGGTGGGTCTGAGCAGAGGGGAGGAAGGGAAAGGTTTGAGGGATAACTTAGAGTTAGATATAGGGGAAGAGAGTTCAGTGAGATTTTGGCAACATAGATGGGCGGGAGAAAATAGGCTGGCTGAGTTGTTCCCAAGGCTCTTTCGTCTTAGTAGTTGTAAAGAGGGTTTTATTAACGGTTTGGGAGAATGGATAGGAGGAAAATGGGAATGGAAGTTAGTATGGGAAAGGGATTTGAGGGAAAGGGAACTTGAACAATTACAGTTGTTAATGACGTGTATTAGCAAAGTGTGTTTGACTGCAGGTACGATTGATAGGTGGAGATGGAAAGCTACTCCTGATGGGATCTTTTCTGTCAAGACAGCATACCAGATTTTCAGCTTGAAAGGAAGGCCGGTGAATGATCGTCGTGAAGAGGAAGAGTCGGCCCTGATCTGGAAAGCGAAAGCTCCGGCCAAGGCCATCACCACGACATGGAAAATTCTTAAAGGAAGACTTCCAACATTGGATAATCTTCGGAAGAGACAAGTGGTGGTGCCGACTGATCAGTGTGTTTTGTGCCAAGAGGATGAAGAATCCATCGAGCACCTTTTATTCTCTTGCCGGAAATCAGATGGAATTTGGAAGAAAATTCTGCGTTGGATTGGTAAGCAATCAGTTCTTCATCACAAAACCAAAGCTCACTTCAACGCTTTTGTGAATGTTGGGAGCAAAAAGGAGGTTATCTCTTTCCTTGAAGTGTGGATCTGCGTTACTTGGAGCATTTGGAAGAGTCGAAATAACTGCATTTTTAATAACGAGAGTTGGAATATGGAAAGAATTGTGGCAGATATTAAGTCTAGTTTATGGAGTTGGAGAGCAGCCTCAAATCGATCGTTTCAGGAGCAAGATTTTAGAAGTTGGTTCTCGGCAGCACGATTTTCTGTTTAAGCTTCTCTTCTTCTACGTGTTTGGTTTTTGAGGAGTTCCTCCTCATTTTCTCCTGTTTATTTTCTATTCTTGTGAGTTTCCCAGACTTTGTTCTCTTGCTTTGGTACTTCTGGTACCTGGTTTTTTATAAAAATTCTCTTGCCTGATCAAAAAAAAAAAAAAAAAATTGTGGAAGAAGTTGGCTTCTGCAGAAAGAAGCTAGCTTTGCAAATTTTGCCAACTCATCCTCCCTCCAATGATATGTATCTACTAGTTTTTTTAAACTTTTTTCAAGAGAAAGAAGTTACCATTGAAACCACCCTTACATGAATTACATTTTATAGTCCAAAATTGTAGTTGTGGGATATGACGATGGTAAAATTATGGGGGACCAACAATATGGGTAGTGGGGTAATGGTGGTCTCCACTACATTATTATAGGTTAAATTGAGAGGCATCCATAGCTTGTGGTAGTGAAGAGAGAGACAAGGCTAATGGGTAGTGAAGAGAGACCGAAGGCTTGTGTGTGTTTTTTTCTCATTTAACAAGTAGTGATGGTAAAATTCAACTATTTGTATGAGTGAATGGTTGCATTGACGACTCAATTATGACTTCTTTAAATCATGTGTGAATCCAATTTTTTAACCATGCTATATGAAGTTTGAGCATGTTCGTATAATTTTAGCATGCTTATACAAATTTTGTGAGCATGTTTGAAATGAAAATATTTACTTACCTACATTTTTAACATAAAAACACTAAAACAAGCCTAATTAACCAACTAGCCGCCATAGATTCTCATTTTTATTTCACTAGCCAGCATGTTTCCTCTGTCGTCGGCTACTGCCGTAAATAGGATATTTATCGGTTACTAGTTTGTTTATTTTATTATTATTACATTATTTTATTGATATTTTGGTTGATTTGCTATTTAATTAATTGTTGTCGTTTTGGTTATTTTGAGCATGTTAAAAATAAAAAAAATAATTTAGGATATTGTAGTAAACTGATAAATTTTAATTAACCATATAGTTTTATAAACACAGTGAAACAAACTTATTTAACCCATTAGCCGCCGATAGAGTGTTTCCTCCATCGCAAAGTAGTGTTGTAAACGAGAGATTTATCGTTGCTTAGTCTACTTTTTATTGTTATTGGACCATTTTAGTGCTATTTAGGATTATTTGGTACTTAATTGTTGGAATTTTGATTATTTTCGATTTAATTGTTGTTGTTTTCAGTTATTGTAAAAAATAGAAAGTAGTCCATTATTTGGGGGCCGAGACAATAAATGTAAAATAAAAAATTAGTACATATTATAAGACATCTTTGAATAGAGTATTGCAGACTTTGAGTGTTATTGGAGGATGCGTTAACCAACACATTTAGGCAAAGGTGATTCGGTCACCTATTAAGTTTGGACTCCGATTATAAGTGCAACATGAGCTTGCACCATGTCATTTCTTGCCAAATTAAGATGGACGGCAATGATGATTATCCGATTTTTATATCAATAGGGGAAGGATTATTTTTTCGCTTAGAGAATTTGCGTTTGTTATAGGTTTGAATTTCGGCTCCTCTTCATTTGATCTCACTGCACACAACAATGCCAGACACTTCACATTCATTTGTAATATGAAAATCCAAAAAATTGTATTTCGAAGAGAAAGAAATTTTGAAATAAAAAATGGAGAGCTAGAGTTTTAAAATATAATTGATTCTGGAATATGCAGCTTCATTTTAGTTAAGATACGTAATTAAAATTTTTAAAAATGCATGTTATTGAGTACACGAATTGATACACGAAAATGTACACGAACACGCTTTTATGCCTCAAACTTAGTTTTTTGGTTGATTTTTTGTTACTATAATGCATACTTTAATATTTGTGGTATAATATAAAACTACCCAACTATTCAAAATCATCTACCAAAAATACCCACTTTTTAAAAATTCTACATTCTATACCCAATTGAATTTTTTAATATTATTGTTGAGCATGCGTGTCACCTAGGAAATCTAATGGGAGAAAAAGTACACTTTGTAAGACTTTTGTTTTCTTCTCTTTATTGATCGACTCAATTTACTCTCAATCTACCAACACAAAAAAAGTATAGTGTATCATTAATTGTAATAAATGAGCATAAGTATACCAACATTATACCCTGTCATTTCCGCCTCTTCTTGCGCATTCAATACTAAAGTTATAGAGAAATTTTGCGTATTACTTATAGAGAAATTTTCATATCTTCAACGTTTGATTTAATATTAATGCAATTACTGATGAAATTTCCACGTTTGATTTATTTTTACTAAAGTTATGAATTATTTGTAATAGCGAATTGTGCATAAATTGTAGCAAATTAATTTGCTTCATAAATTGCGCATAATTTGCTTCATAATGGATTCTTGTTCGATGCTTGTGAATTGAATCATAATTGTAGCATAAGCGCATAATATAGTATGCGCATTAATTGAATACTTGCGGGTACTTTGCGACTTATGTGGGTACTATATACGCATAAATCGTGTTATGCGCATAAATTGTATTAATTCGGATATACGATACACATAAATCAAATTAACGCGCATATAGGACCCCATGAAGTAAGGTAACTGCGTGTCTCTGAACACTAAAGATTCCAAATTAAAAATATCTCTCAATCATTTGTACTTCTATGACACAACTATAGTTTTTCCATACCAAAGAAATATTAAAAAATTAGAATGGGTATGGAATGTAGCAAATTTAAAAAGTGGATATATTGTGTACATACATTGAAGAATATGGGTAGTTTAGAAACTATTCCTTAATATTTTGAGGTAGATATTGTATGGATTATACATTTATTTATGAATTACAGTAGGACACAAATGTTAGGTCGAATGTTCTTGAGTACACAAAGTGATATACAAAATTATACACGAATTTGTTTTTATGTAACAAACATTATTTTTTGGTTGCTTTCTTGTTACTACAGTGTATATTTTTACCATTTTTAGTTGAATATTGTCTGGACCATACATTTAGATTTTAGTTACAGTAGGACACAAAATTCTCAAGTCGAATGTTCTTGAGTACACAAAGGTAACACGGAACTCTACATATAAATGCGTTTTTATGTCACCAACCTAGTTTTTTGGTTGATTTATAGTTACTATAATGGAGTAATGGTTTGACTAATGACGAGTCATTGTCGTTGCACAGTCACATGACTTGACTGAGGTGATGTCGTCGAAGGAACAAGTGAATGTGGAACAAGGGCACCACTTAATTGTTCGTTGAACTACAACACATATGTTTACAGTTGAGGAAGAGAACACATCCTTCATGGTCGACCATGAGAACCGGACATATGAGTATTGTGAGTTTGAGTTGGACAAGATCCCTTGTCGTCACGCTTGTACTGCTATAAGGTACGTTTATTTTGGAGTAGTGTTTTTTGTCTTTTTTTTCATACTTTAATTTTCTACCTTTCATATATTTTTTTTCCATTAGGCGTGCTGGTTTAAACGCCATTGAGTTTGTGGCCCGATATTTCAAACAATATACCTTGTTGGAGACTTTTGCAGCTCGCATCGTGCCCGTGCCACATCCTACATCATGGAATGTGCCTGAAGAAATATCATCATACATCGTTCAGCCCCCAATTATCACACAAAAAGTAGGTCGTCCTAAGATGACACATGCACGGTCAAATGTTGAGAGTACGTCGAAAACACGTCACCAAATATGATTGCGCTGCAAGTGTGTGGGGCACAACAAACGCGCATGGACAACGTCACTCGTTCTGGAAGGCATTGATTTGAATGAGCTAGTAGGGGCGGAAGAAGAAGAAGAACAAACAGTTGTTCCAAGAAGACGACATAAAAAAGAAATGTAGTGTTTGCCGGAATGAAGACCATACAAAAATTTATGTCCTATATGAGATGACGAAATTTTAGTATTATTTTTCATTTTAACGTCACTATGTAGTTTGAACAATGATACACTATGACTTTAAGTGTTTTATTTCATTTGGATGCTTCAATTAAATATGGTTGTATATAAAAGAGGAAGAAAAAACCTTAAAACCCCTTGAAAGCATAAAAAAATAGACTAAGGGCTGAGCCTCATTAAAATCTCTTCAAGAAAAACCCGTAAGGAAAAAATCTTGAAGATGAAAAAGAGTACTCGTCTAAACCAGAGCGAAAAAGAACGCGAAAGACAAATGCCGAGAAAGCATAAATGACCATCTCAAGAGCTCCAGCCAAACCATCGCCCGTAGACAGTCACGACTTTCAACGACAGAATAGAAACAAAACCACAACCACAACAAATCAAATGAACAAAAAAAGAGGAACAAAATAGATTCGAAGACACGAAAGACCAACCACTTCTCAACGCCGACACTTCCAGGTGGCAAGAGCCAGAAATGCCGCAGAGGTCCCATCAGGACCCGACCCCAAGAACCCTAATTCCGAGCGCACCCGAGAATTGAAAAAAGGTTCCCGAGACGCCCTATCTCAAGCACTAAACTCCCCACTAAACAGCAAAAGAAAAAATAGAAAATCATCAAATAAAAAGAAAAGGAGATAAAGACTCCACCCACCTAGACCATCAACGACGGAAGCAACTGAGTGGTCCAAAAAGAGAAAACCAAATACCTCAATGGCGTATGGAAATATCAAGAAGATCTCACCATACGCGGAGCCACCACAAAGGCCCGACCATCAAAACCCTAGCCCCGAGCGCACCCGAAAACTGTGAAAAGGCTAAAATGACACCCCAACCCTAATCTATACCATACGCAGATGACTGAAATATCTATTTAACCACAAATAAGCATCCAAATGATATTTTGGATGCTTAAGGTTAAATAGATATTTTTCTGCGTTTTCTTGCACGGTTTCGTGTATTGTCGTGGTCCTAGGTCTGACCGAGGGAATAATTTGAACTCGAGCCTCATTTGCTACAGTCTTACCCCGCGACCGCGGCCTTAGGTACACGAATAATACATGAAATCGTGCACGAACGTGCATGTGATACATTGCATAAATAATTACTTATGTACCATAATGATTCGCCCTAATTTCATGCACCGTAGAGGATAACAGATTTTAGATCGATTTTTTAATTGATTGATCATTATAAGTTGATGAAATCAATTAATTCAATAGTTTTTTTTTTTCATTTAATTAATTGATTACAATACAAAGGTAAAACACATCAAATTGATTAAATCAATTTATTATATTTATGATTGTCATATTATTTTTAGGAATATCAACATTTGTGAAAAATAATTATACTCTCTCCGTCCCACTTATCTTGACACTTTTACTTTGGGCACAGAATTTAAGAATAAGGAGTTAAGAGTGTAAAGTAGGTGGGAATTACTTGTTTAATGTGTGTAGAGAAAGTAGGGACCACATGCTATTTTTGGAAAGTGACATTATAAATGGGACAAACTAAAAGGGAAAGTGTGCCAAGATAAGTGAGACGGAGGGAATAATTATCAATATTTGAATACATATTTGATTAGTAATTTCTAATAATTTAAATATCTAATTATAATGACTTTAATCAACAATAATACTTATTATTTGTACAAACATAAGTATAATCATTAATATTTGTGTTCTTTGTCCGACAACATTGTAAGTGTTTGATGCATCACCAATTTTAATCGAGAAGTCTACAAATTCGTGTTAAGTAGGTTTATTTTGAGATATGAATCATAATTCTCGAGGAAAATGTAAATACCAATAACTATATCAATGTCCAACCATATAAAAGTACGTTATTTGATTTAGTGTATGTGTCGTGCATAATACCGTGCACACTAGAACATGTTCTACAATACACGAAACCTTTTCATGTCAACACAAAGTAGCTCTACAGTGCACGAAGTAGTACACAATAATATGTTCTACAGTACACGAAATAATACATGGAATCTGTTCATGTCAATACAAAGTAGTTTTGTAGTGCACGAAGTAATTCACAGAAACATGTTCATGTCAACACAAAGTTGAATAAATAAACATGTTCTACAGTTGACGAAATAATACACAATAACAAAATTCATTCACAAATAGATATAATACATGATAACAAAATTCATTCACATAATTAAACTTGTGTTGCTTCAACTTTTTTGTCCTTTTGGGTTAATTTTTATGATCCTCTGAGTGTATGTTTATTAGGTTAGCTTTGGGTTGATATAGTGCAAAAAATAAAAAGTTTAAAACTAATTCATAATAATAGTTTCAATAGTAATTATGCAAGAACTATAAATTTTTTATTCTTGGCAACAAGGGCTGCACTTGCAATAGCTAGATTTTTATCGAAAATAGTCGACTATAAGTATATCACAATTTGTGTCGAAAGTGTTCCATCAGTGCTTCGATAAAGGACGCATAATGCATTTGCTAGGTACATATCAATGCAACCAGAAGCTAACCTATCAATTAAAGAGTTTAACATAGAGGAATGTAAACGCTAACCTATAATGACAGTAAAGTTAAAGGAACATAAACCTTATTTATTTCACTGCAGAGGTAAACTAAATGGATGAACGATAAACCTAAATAAGAGAAATATATAAGGGTGAAAATACGTTGTGGAAAATTATGAGGATAAAGAGAGTTTTAGCTTTATTTTTACTTTTATGTTTTATTTATTTTTTTGAAATGATAGGATCAATAACAGTTCCCCATGACTCGAACCCTCGACCTTAGCTGATAGTATATTATTATACGTACACTAACCATAGAAAGTAAATAACTCGTGCAATTTTAACAAATCCGATTAATACATGCATGTTGCAACAGATGGATACCGCTCATAAGGGTTGGACTTGCAACAACTACATTTTTATCCACAATAGTCGACTGTAAATATCTCTCGATTTTTATGCAATACTATAGATGGCTGCAGACGGTGCTAGGGCAAGTGGTAGGGCGCAGATAGCGGCGCTATACAAGTAGCAGCATATCGTGAGCGACAACACGAGGTGGCCGGGCGACGGAATGTCAACACGGTGGGCAGGCGGATTGGTTCGACGATGGTGTGTGGATGGGTGGAAAGTAATTAGGGTTTGTTGGATAATTAAATGAGGAAGAGAGAAGGGTGAAGAGAAATTAAATACTCAATACTTGCTGATGCGATTTGATAGAGAGAGATAGAGAGGGAAGAGAGAAAAGATAGGAGAGAGGAGATAGAGAAATTTGATGGGTCCATTTTTTAAAAGAAACCGATTAAGTTTTTTTTTCAAATGCGTTGTTTTATTATTTGTGGGTCCTATTGAGGATAAAATTATCTTTTAACACAAAGTTGGCTACTTTTGTTATAGTTTTATACTTGTGGCTTTATATCTTTTACTATTATTTTATGGGCTACTCTTGCATTGTCCCCTTAATCAGAATATATAATTTTCTCAATACCATCATATGCACCAAGAGATGTGATGTGAGAGTGCCATTTTGTAGGCATTTATATAGAGGACGTATTTTTATGGGCAAATTGCATGAAAATACCCCACTTTATTTCAAATTTGATTTTTTGACAAACTTTTTTTTTGTTGCAAAAATTTGAACGAGCTTTCAATTTGTTGCAATGTCCGGCCCGTTAAATTTTCGAGCCAAATGAATGCCAACGTGGCATTAAAAATGCTACATCACACTCACAAACCCCCCACGTCACCCTCTCTCCCCCTCTCTCTCTCTCTCTCCATACCCTGTTTCGCCCCCATCCAAATTCTCCCATCGTCTCTCCCGCTCCCTACTTTTCTCAAATCGCCGGTTCTCATCGTCTCTCCTGCTTCCTCATTTTCTCAAATCGTCGGTCGTCGTTCTTCTGAGAACAAAACAGGTAGTGGTGCCCAAATGGAAACCAGTGCCGCCGCCTGAGAAAATGGGGTGAGCCCTAATTCGCTTGCTCACCGCTCTTCGGCTAGAGAAAACGTCGGCCCTCAAGCCGGTGGACCCGAGAATTTGGGCGGTGGAAAACAGGGAGTCGGAGATGGTGATGTGGGGAGACCCGAGAATCTGGACAGATTTGGGCGGAGGAGGAAGTGGTGCGACGGGGTTGAAAGGTATTTGGGGCGGCGCCGCCCCTCTGTAAACCCTAACCAAGCAGCGCCGCTGCCCCTCGATTTTTCTTGAAATCCTCGCCGGGAAAAAGGTCGATGATGAGATGATAACATCTCTGAGACCACCCCCCCTGAAATTCTCGATTTTCCTTGATTTAGGAGCATTTTTTTGAAGTTTTTTTTTTTCTAGAATTGAAAGTTTTTCTTCTTCATTCTTCAATTTCTGATTTCGGGACGGCGTGGTTGTTGGGTATCTGTGGCGGTGGAGGGAGGAAGTCCGGCGAGTTGTTTGGAATTTGGGGGCGGTGACCGTTGCTGTGGAGGTCCCAGAATTCGGGGAGGAAGTGGCGGCGATGTTGTTTGGAATTTGGGGGCGGTGATCGTTGCTGCTGCGGAGAGACGATGGGAGAATTTGGAGGGGGGCGGAAACAGGGCGTGGAGAGAGAGAGAGAGAGGGAGAGAGGGTGACGTGGGGGGTTTGTGAGTGTGATGTGGCATTTTTAATGCCACGTTGGCATTCCGGGCTGCCAACTAAGATTTAATTTGGCCCGAAAATTTAACGGGCCGGACATTGCAACAAATTGAAAGCTCGTTCAAATTTTTGCAACAAAAAAAAAGTTTGTCAAAAAATCAAATTTGAAATAAAGTGAGGTATTTTCATGCAATTTGCCCTATTTTTATTGTAGGATAAATAAAAAAAAATAAAAGAAAATATACATCTCTTTCAAAATAAGTAGTACAAGATAACACTAACCCATACATACAAACATGCAACAAAATGCTATTACAGTCCTAGGTGTCGACACAAAATGAAATCAAATGAGATACATATTGCAAAGTTAATAACCAACAAAACGTAGCAACACACGTTATACTACCTAGCATGGTAATCCCTTTTACTTAACCAATCCATGAATTACACCTTCCATGAATTAACATCGATGGAAAAAATCTATGAAATACACCTTCCATGAATTAGCACAAGCAAATAATTATATTTGTTAGCCTATTGAGCATGTCGAATCGTCATTTGTACTTGTGTCGCTTCCACTACCATCTTTCCATCCAAACAAATAGTTCAAGATATTTCAATTTAGCTCTCCTTCTGGATTGTAAACACATCAATGGGGTTATCTCTGAAAAATAAAATATTTAGAGCACGAGAAGGTTATCATTTCAGGCAAATAGTTGAAATTCAAAAATTAAAGAACGAGTAAAATTTTCATGAAATTCGAAAAACCTGAGCAATATTTTTCCATGTTGTAGCACTCGCACAAACGGTGTTGCCAGTGTCACAATACCAATCATCCTCTAACAACCAATGAAATCGTAAATGGCGCAACTTCCATTCAACCACCTTGCAGTGATATTGGCTATGCAGAATTGAAGATAATATGGATGGTCACACAATTTTTGTTTACTAATTCGTTACTAGTTATCTAACAATCTTCATTGTACGTCTACTTTAGTTTCATCAACACGATAGTTTCTGTGGCATTTGACCATATGGCTCTATAAAATAGTGTTTCTTGAGGGGAACGAGTTGGAGGAATTTTTTTGGGCTTGTTGGTAGTACCAACAAAAAATATTTGTTGTTGTTTGAAATATCTATTTGTTGTATGTTATATATTACTCCCTCCATCCTAGGCCAATAGGCTCAGTTCTTTTCGGCACGAAGATTAAGAAATTTACTTTTTGATAGATAAATAGTGTGGTCTACAAAAGTTTAAACTTTTAAGTATTCCCTTATTTTTTCCTAATCACTTTTGCTCCCTTATCTCATTTTAACCTCTCCATTTAAATTAAATGAATTAGAATCCAAAATAGGCGGCTGAAATTGAAAGCTTAACAAACTGAAAATTAAAAAATGAATCCAAACTTTCTAAATTAAAAAAGGCGGTTATTTCAATTTAATTGCCAAAATGAAATTGAACTTTCTGAAATTTAATTTAGGCAGAAATACAAAATCCTACAAATGCTCTTGCAAAAGCTACGTGCAACAACAACCAACAACATTTCATATCAAGAAAGGCAACAACCAGCATCACAGATGCATAAAACGAACATGCACAACACAGATACACATAAATCAACCAAGGGACATCACAGATGCAAAATGAAAAATTGGAATTGCATTAGATCATTTTTTCGAAAATATCTTTGGTCCTAATCAAGAATGTTAAAATTGCCCAACTTAAATTTAATTTGGGGGGGGGGGGCATTCAACCACTACCAAATTCATCAACGACCGAATCAACCAAAAATGAGAAGGGAGAGAAGGGAGAAAGGTGGGTCGCCGGAAATTGAAGAAAAAAGGGGAATGGGGTGGCTTGTGGCTGTTGTCGCTGGAAATTGAGGAGAGAAGGGAGGGAGGTGGCCGCAATTTAGAGATCTACGATTTTGGGTACCTAGGGCTTGGCGACGGCCTTCCGGTCGTGCAGTCGCTCATGATATAGGCGGCGGTGGCTGGCAAAGAACGACGAAGGTGCGGCAGGGGACTGTGTCGCCGGAGTTCTGGGCTTGTGATTGTTGAAGAGGGGATGGACGGCTAGAGAGAGAGAGAATGGAAGTCAAAATAAAAATTGGGGTTTCGAATTAAATTGTCACCTCCCCCTCTTTCTTCCTCCGATCAGGATGGCAAGCCAGCCACTGCTCGTGGATCAAGCGGTTCCGCCGCTGTGAACCCTATCCCTAAATTGCCTCCCCATCTCTCTTCCTTCGGTCAAGACGGCGGCAGAGTCACCGCCACCGACCACCTCATCTCTCTCTCTACCAACAACCACCGGTCCAACTCCCCACTCAGACGACATTCTCTTCGATTGTCCGACAACTGCGGTGGCATCGCTCATGGGCTTTGAAGAGGGGAGGAGAAGTAGCAATAGAGAGAGAATGTGGTGATGAATGAAATTAAAGGTGAGAAATGAATATTAGGGTTTTCAAATTAAATGGTATATCTTCCTTTAACTAAGAATTAAGAAGTTCCTAATTATTTCTAATTTAAGACTGAGTGAAAAAGGATTGATTGAAAGGACGAAAAAAGATGCTCTTGTTTGAAACCCTAACCCTAACCTCTCTTCACCATCTTTCCCGGCGGTAAAGTGCCGCCGGCCTTGCCTTCATTTTTTACATGGTGTCCAGCTCCTCATTCCCGCAAGTTTCGAACAATTTTAATCTTCCGCCCAAGCATTCGAATGCATCTCCCCTACGAATCTCTGAGGGTAACAATAATATCCCGCCATCACAATCTTTGATCGATCCCAAGACGAAGGACTTGAACCTTTCAAAGGATGCACTAGTTCCGAAAGCAGCGCTGACTCCAAACCCCCATAACCCAACTAGGGTTCATGCGGATCCTAAAAACCCTAATACGGTTAGGGTTTCTTTTGCTCGTGTCCTCAACAGATCTACTCCCAAACCAGCAGATGTTTTTGCTCAAGACTTCAATGCTCTAAGCCGGTGAATATCGGTAACAAGTTTGTTATTCAAATACCAGAATCTTTATATCAAAAATGGCTTCAGGAATTCCAACCCGCTGTTCACGCTCGGGTGATTCTCAACAAGGGTGATGTTCCTCGACATGCGTCGGACATCAGAACAAAGTTAATAACCTTATGGCAGACCTCTGAGAAGTTACGTGTGATCCCTTTGGGTCGTAGCTTCTTTTCTATTATTTTTTCGTCGGAGGAGGAATTGACTCGTGCTAAATCTAAAGCTATTTGGAAGCTTAAACCTGGTGTTTTGAAACTTCGTGAGTGGACGCCCCAGTTTGATCCTTACAAGGAAGCTTCTTCTCTCTCACAAGTTTGGTTGTGCATTTATAACCTTCCCCATGAATACTGGGATCCGGAGGTCATTACCGGGATTGCAAAATATGTGGGTCTTCCTATTAAATTGGACGACTTCACTGCTGCTGGGCACGTTGGACATTTTGCAAGAGTTTTGGTGGACATGGATGTTTCCAAACCTATCCATGAAACTCTTTCTCTTACTAAGGGTGGGTTCGGTAACTTTCGAAGTTGAATTTGATTATGAAAACTTACCTCATTACTGTGGTTTTTGCAAAATCGCAGGACATTCTATACAACAATGTCGTCGGTATAAAAAGCAAGCTGTCCAAGGTGATAATCAAGGTCCTATTGTCAAAGAACAGGTGAGCAAGATGCGGACTCACCTTGTTAAAGCCAAGGCCAAGCAGACTGACAAGCCACAAACACATGCTCAGAACACTTTTGACGCGATTGGAATTTCTGGAGAGAAGGATGCCGCTGGGGCTTTTCCTCAAACTTTTGGCGATCATGATAATGATGCCTCTGGGGATTTTTCTCAAATTGTTGACGAGTAGGCTATCACTGCAATGAAACATTAGGATCTTATTCAAAAGCATGACATCCGGGTCCTCAAAACTGACCTTTATGGCCCGGATTTGTTAGACTCGATATTAGTGCCTATTCATTCCGAGCAGGTGATCATCACAGATCAAGATATGGACTTGAATGTAGGTTCTCATGACCTTCATAGTTCTCGTCAGGCTATTGATGAAGTTCTGGCGTTGGAAAATTCCATGAAAATACAGCGTTTGAAGAGTGACATCATAGCTCAGAATCACATGGAAGATGTTGCTGGGCAGCCGGTGATTTCGGACACGCCAGTTGAAAGAGGCCGCGGACGCCCTCTGAAGCATTCCGTCGAGCAGATGGCACGCCATGTACCGCCTGATAACTCGATAAAGAACAGGCTCCGATAACCAATGCCTTCTCCACAACAATCCACTGTCCAATCAGCTAATGAAGTAGGGAAAGGTCAAGAAGAGCAACTGGATTCAAATCATCAAGAATTTCATGAGCTTGTCAGGACGGCTTCTGCTAATGGTTTGGCTATTTCGGCCTTTCAAATTTTAGAAGAGGGATCGGCAGCTCGTTTTATGGATACTGCGGTTACTCATAAATGGGGTGATGTGATAGATGATGAAGATCCTCAGTCGGATGATGATCTTTTGGACCAACAATTATGAATTTTCTTTCTTGGAATATTCGCGGGATGATTGATGACTCCCGCGCTCTGCTTCATAATTACTGCGCTACATACCGCCTTGTCCTATTGGGTATCATCGAGCTTTAAGTCTCGATTTCAAAGTCTTCCACCTTCTTTTTGGCGTTCGTTGGATCTTATTCCTTTTCATCAGAATTTTCGGTTGTCTCAGTTTTCTAATATTTAGGTTTTGGCTAGTTCGGTTGTCACTCCGGTTCTCGTTCATTCTTCTGATCAAGCTGTGGTCATGGATGTTTCTTTACTGGTTAGAATGTTAGAGTTGCTTTCGTTCACGACAGTTGCGATTATGTTAATCGCCGTACTCTTTGGGCAGAACTTACTTCTCTGTCTACTGATCATTTGTTGATTATGGGAGATTTCAACGCCATTCTTGGTGCTCATGAGAGGTGTGGTCGTCGACGTCCTCTCAATATCTGTTGTCAGGAGTTCAGTGCTTTTATTGACGATAATAATCTTATGCAGGCCCCTTCCTCTGGCCCGTTTTTCACCTGGACGGACAGATGCAGTATCCCCAACACGACTGAGTCGGTTCTGGATAGAGTTCTCTACTCTATCGCTTTTGCGGATTTATGGAACTCCCTTGAAGTCACGGTTCTTCTTAGAATGGGTTCTGACCATGCTCCTATTATTCTCAAATGCAGTGTTCCTTCCTCTTTTTCGGGTTTCAAGCCTTTTCATTTTATTAATATGTGGTGTGATCACGCAGACTATTTACCCATGATTACTCGCTCCTGGCAGTTACCTATTGAAGTTCCTTGCCCTATTGTGCGGGTCATGCACAAACTTAAGCGGCTGCGAAAGGATTTTAAGATCTGGAATCGTGATACGTTTGGTAATTTTAATACGGCTCTTGCTGACCTTCAGGGGCGTCTTTCTTCTCTTCAGCAACACCATTGGCTACTCGGAGACTCTTTTTGATCAATAAGTGCAGCTTTAGGCCTTCATCTCCACCATGTTATCTCGTCAATCGAGTTTTCTTAGATAGAAGAGCCGTGTCAAGTGGCTTAATGATGGCGACAGAAATTCTAAGTTCTTTCATAACATTGCCAAAATGCGTAAGGCTAAACATGCGATCAAACATCTTGAGATTGACGGTCAACTTGTCGAGAATATGTCTCTCATGTTTCATAACTCGGTTTCAGAGGCTCAGGCCGAGGATTTGACTCGCGTCCCTTCCGTGGATGAAATTAAGGCAGTGATTTTTTCTGTGGACAAAGATAGTGCCCCTAGTCCTGACGACTTTAATGGGGTCTTCTTTCACTCTACTTGGGGATATCATTGGCACGGATGTAGTGAATGTTGTCACTAGGTTCTTCACTCATCATTATCTTCCTGCTGGTCTCAATTCGAATATCTTAAGTTCGTTGCCTAAGAAGTAGGATGCCCGCAGTATTTTGAATTATAGGCCGATTGTGCTTGGGAATTTTCTCTTCAAAGCCATCGCTAAGTCTTGGCTGTTCGTCTTAATATGGTTGCTTGCGATATTATCTCTACGAATTAGTTCGGCTTTATTGCTGGTCGTTCGATTCATTAATGCATCCTACTTGCTTCGGAGGGTGTTAATTGTATGGAGAGGTCGTATAAAGGTAATAACATCGCGCTCAAGGTTGATATTCGCAAGGCTTTCGACACTCTAAATTGGGAGTTTCTTATTGCTGTTCTTAAAGCTTTCGGTTTCCCTCAGGTCTTCTGCAGTTGGATCCTTATCATTCTTTCCTCTGCTCGGATTTGATTCACCTCAATGGGTCAATTCAGGATTTTTTTTAGTTGCAGTCGTGGGGTTCGTCAAGGTGACCCTCTTTCTCCGATTCTTTTTGGAATCGCTGAAGACGTTTTGAGCAGACTTTTCTTAGAGGCTTCCGAGAGACGTCTTCATACGCATATGCGTTTCTCTCGCTCAATTTTCTTTCCGTCTCATCTGCTTTATGCTGACGATGTTTTACTCTTTTGTAAAGCTACACGGAAAAATTGCATTCTTATTGATTCTATTCTCCAGATTTATGCAGCTGTTTCTGGCCAACATTGCAATAAAAGAGTAAATCCACTATTTTCTTTGGCAAAGGGGTTTCCATCGCCCGTAGGTGATGCTTTCAACGTACTCTTGGGTTCGCGGCTGGTTCCACTCCTTTCATTTATTTGGGAGTTCCTTTGTTTCTGGGGAGAGTCTCCACGACCAAGCTTATCCCTATTCGTGATAAGATTTTGGCTCGTTTTCCTCGTTGGCAGGGCACTCAATTATCTATGGCAGGGCGTATTTGTTTGGTGAATTCGGTGATTCATAGCGTGGCGGTTCATAGTATGCTTGTTTATAAGTGGTCGGCGAAGCTTTTAAATGACCTTGATAAAGCTTGTCGTGCGTTTATCTGGAGCGGAAGCACTAGCAAAAAGCCGACATGTTCTATTAACTAGAACAAAGTTCGTGCTATCAATCCTCATGGAGGCATTGGTCTCAAGTCTTTTTTCGATATTAATGAGTTTGGGTTGGAATATTATGAAGCTTAATTCCTTGGGCTACTCTATTTTTCATCAAAAATATCTTACGGATTCCATGGAGTTTGTTTCAGCCTGGGCTTCTTCGTCTATTTGGACCACACTATCCAAGCTCTTAGCTCTGATTCTTTCTGTTCTATTGGCCTTGGTAACTCTATATATTTTTGGAGAGATAATTGGCTCGGGTATCGACTTTCTGATAAGCTTCGTATTCCTGATTACATGATGCCTTTCTTTGCTCAAAAGATTTCTGATTATTATTATGATGGTGCTTGGAATCTCACTTCTAGCTTCGTTCAAGCCTATCCTAAGATTGCTTTGGATATAGTCACTACTCCTATTGCTGCTGAAAGAGATGACAGGGCTTGGGCGCACTCTAGCTTTGGCGAGGTCACGGCTAAATTGGCTTTTGATTAATATATGTCCTTCTTACCCGAAAGTGGATTGGGGTAAGTGGATTTGGGCCGTTTTTATTCCCACGAGACGTTCGCTTCTGGTTTGGCGTGCTATCATGGGGAGACTACCTTCTTTCGATGTGCTTCACCGTCAAGGTTTTTCCGGGCCTAATCGCTACCCGCTTTGTGGTGCTCATGAAGAGACGATTGACCATATTCCTTGGAGTTGTACTTTCGCCACTCAGATTTGGAACGACTTCCTTCATTGATTTAATCTTGAGTCTCCTATCTACTTGGAGCTGGGCAGCCTTCTCTGCTTCGCTATGAGTTTTTGTGCGGGGAAACAAGTTGTTAATTTGTGGCGAATTGGGTTTGTTTCGCTTCTTTGGAGTCTGTGACATCATCGTAATGCCGTAGTTCATAACAATGCCAAACCTTCTTGCATGGTTGTTCTATCACAGGTTAAGGTGTTCTTGATTGAAGCTTCCTCTAACTTTGATCTTGGCCCTATGAACAACTCCATTTCGGATCTCATGATCCTTTGCAAGCTCTCTATCATCGGTAATCCGCGGAAGCCCCCGATTCATCTTTATATCTCTTGGCAGCTCCCGCCTCCTTCTTGGATTAAAATTAACACGGATGGTTCTATCCGTGAGGGTATTATGCATGCAGGGGGGTTATTTCGTAACGCCTTCAATGAAGTTATTGGTTGTTATCACTTTAAGAGCGGTCGCGGGGCAGCTTTTGAGGCCGAACTCCTCAACCTCCTCTTTTCTATGGAGTTCGTTCATTGTTTCGGTTCGTCTCATGTTTGGTTTGAAGCAGATTCCTCATTCGTTGTGAATCTTCTTGTTTCTCGCTCCAACAAAGTTCCCTGGTGCTTTAAACTTCGTTGGCAGCAGGCTCTCCGTTATATGTCTCTCATCTCGTTTCGTATCACTCACATTTATCGCTCGCTTCGCGGATTTTCTAGCTTCTACGGTTCGTGAGGAAGGTTTTTGGGATCGTGCTATTGATATCATAGTCATGCTTGTTCATAAAGATTTACATGTCCCCTTCTTCACTCGCACAGTGGACTAATTCTTCTGAGTTCTCGCCGTTTGGTTTGGTCGAGCTGTTGGCGGGCGTTGTCTTTCTCCTTTGGCTGCATCGAGTTTTTTTCTTTGCTTCTCACTGGTTCTTCTCTTGAGTTCTCTCTCCACTTTTGTTTGTTGGTTTGGATTTGGAAAACCGGGCAGCTTGGGGACAATGGTTAGGCCGAAGTCTCTGGAGCTTCCTTCCCGTTTCCTTCTCCTTTTTGTTTTGTTGTGTACTCTTCTCTCTCGTCTTGGTAGTTCCCTCCTTGGGTTTTCTAAGATGGGTTTTAATGAGGCTCGGCTCCCATAGTTTGCGTTATGTGCTCTCATGGGTTCTTGATTTTTCTTTTTCCTCTTTTTTCTTAATAAATTTTCTATTTCATCATCTAATTTAAGACTGAGCCTATTGGGCTGGGACGTCCCAAAAAGAAAAACGAGATTATTGGGCTGGGACGGAGGGAGTATTAAATTGCAATTTTATTAAAAAACAAAAAACAAAAAAACCTAAGAACCCTTGAAAGCACAGGAAAGCAGACTAAGGATCGAGCCTCATTAAAACATCTTTAAGGAAAACTCAATGGGAAAAATCTTAAAGAGGGAATAAAGACGAAAATAAGAAAAAGAAAAAAAGAGTGGAAGTGGGACCACTTCCAGAACTCCAGCCTAACCATCATCCTGAAGCAGACCCGGCTCTTTTTCCCAAACTAGAAGCGCAACAAAAGCGGTGCAACTGAACTAATAAAAAACCAATTGTTATATGTTATATAGATAAAGAATATTTGAAGCAAATCAAATAAAAATATATTAATACATAGATTCTTGGATGGTACTTACTGTCATCATGCCATTGTTAATTTGTTGGTAACAAAAAGACGAACCAATACACACCTATCGTGTGGAGAAAAATATAGGCTGCATTTTACCCAATTGCTACACGAAAAAATGGACACAGATGAATTAAAAGTATAGTGAAGGAAAATTAGACATTAGATACATAACTTGAAATTTATTATTGAACACGAATTAAAAAATAATATATATAAACTTACCCTAGATGAAATACTCATCCAATGTACATGTACCATGTCCTTTGATTGAGGTGTCGTAGATTTGTAAGTTCCATGAACATGTTTAGGTAGAATTGTTGAAGAAAAATTTGATGTCGTCGCTGCAAAATAGGGACGCTTGCCTATAATATAGAAAATCAACACCTAATTCATATAGAATGCACGATAATAAATTGCAAATAATTATGTATCAATTGGGATACATTTTTTTTTTACTTTGAGATAGGAACAAGGACAATACATATAATCCTTCTCCATGTATTATGCAACAAAAAACTATAGCTAAAAGAAATAGAACTATTAAACAAGAACATTAAACTTTTAGAAATCAATGTCATTTTTCAATAAGCGTTAGATAATTAAAAAACAACAACTTTATTAGTTGACTGTTTTTATTCCTCTGTTTTTTTCCTATCCTAATGACGACTAACTCGAGTGTTGGTGAATCTTCGACGAACAGGAATGAGAGGGTGATGGACATGCAAACCTTGAGATGTGGTTGGTATGTGAATCTCAACACTTGGATTTTCAGCTAGTTCAACTTCGGCTAGCATGGACTAAATTTCTTTATGGATTGTCTTGAACCTATCGAGAAAGATTTCACGACACTTACTATCCAATTTAGCGTCATGTAGGAGCGCATACATCCCACACACTAAATGGTTATTGAAAGTAACATTTGACATACTATTAGATTCACTTGTGCAACCTTGATCAAGCAAAGAGTCATGCTTAATGTGTGTTTTGGCATCCCTAGACAATCGACGCATGAAAAATTTCTTCAGTATAATATAAACGTTCAGATGGTAATAAATCCCAAATATATGACACATTGACACATGCATGTAGCATCTTGAGAATTCTTGTGAAAAGTCACGTAGTTTCTACATAAAGGAGATGTTATAGTTTTCACAATGAATCTCAACTCTTCAACTTGGTCGTCCGAATGATTATGGATGGTATTCACTTTTAGGGAATAGATCACTTCATACTAATAGGAAATAAAGACATTGCACGTAAAAAGCTTTGCTGCGTGGATGAGCAAGGGGTTGTGTTCTACAAACTGACCTAACATTTCAATACACAAAGTGTCATATGCCCTTTCTTTTACACGTCAATCCATATGAATTTTTTCATATTTAAGTACAAAATCGTACAAAAAACCACTACTTGCACATAGGTCCTTCAACACCTTATTGGTTACTTCGCTGTGTGACGTTGCATGAAGGCCTACACAAAATCTATAACTTGTAAAAATGCCAGACCATCTTTTGCGCAATTTATACATGCTCGCAAACCACCTGTGATTACCCAAACCATAGTCAGTAATCATTTTCCTCCATGTAGCTTCAAATTCATCTTTATTCTCACACTCATTCATTTTCCTCCATGTAGCTTCAAATTATTCTCACACTAATTCATGTAATGATGTCATGCTTTCTTAAACTCAAAATTTTCATTCAATATACTAAAAAGAGACAACGAATTTTGATTGATATGCCACTAGCAGAGACGATGACACGCTCATTTGAATTGTGAATCAATAGCACTCATTAATGCTCGACATTAATCTGAGAATATCACTTCAGTTTTCCCATTCATAGAGTCTAAAAAAGTTGAAAACTACCATTCAAATGTCGACGTTGTCTCATCTGAACAAAATGCCAAACCAAACATATAATCGACATGCACAACTTATTGGTATGCCCGCTGAATTCAGTGCTTTCAAAAGAGATTTCTTAGTATGTGAAAGCTGACGCGATGACCAAAGCAAATATGTTTGATCTTTTGGAACTAACTCGTGATTGTGCTCCTTATAGAATTTGCAAAACTTCCAAGCCCATTGCCATCACAAACAATTCGTAATTTTTCTTTACAGTTTTACTTAGAGATCTTATTCCTTGTAGACAACCAACCTTTCTTGAAGACGTCGACTATCTCACATTCCATGACAGGAGCATAGTTATTCTTTCATTCGCACCTCTTCAGTTTTCATGAAATAGTTCTAAGTCCCTTTCTTAAAGCTAAACCCTTTGTATCAAGCATACTCACAATATAAGAGATAAGTTAATCCATCCCTTCAACTGGAGAACCATGTTTCAAACTTTTCTACAAATCCATTTTAGTACAATTATCAATTCCAGATTCCATATCAAGATAAAGATCACCATCATGGTTGCTTACTGCGTCGTCAAAGTTATATTCAACCAAATAATCAATATCATCTGCTTCATGTATAGGAGAACCATCAATTAAATTTTCCTTATTCATTTTATTATCCATGCCACATTCCAGATTTTCATCATTTAAAATATGATTATAATACTCCAAATCGAGAACACCAGCGGGTATATTCAAATCTACATGAGGTAACTGGTAAAGCATGAATGAACGGATAGTCATTTTATCGGTGAATTTTTGTTGAATTGTGAATTATACCTAGTGGTTGATCGGAAAAGTGAGAGAATTGCTAAGTTGCAGAGAGCACGAGAATCAAATGCAATAGTATTGAAAAGTAGAGATAGCGTAAATTACAGAGTGCGTGTGCATGGGTATTTATAGATTACATGCTAGGGGTAAAAGAGTAATTTCGCCTTCAAAGCATGCCTTCCGCGTGGTCGAGGGTATAATAGTAAATTTGCCCCCAGGCGGGGAATTCTGCTACTCTTTTGGTGATTTCTCTGGCGAAGGCCATTTCTCTGGCAAAGGCCACTCCTCTGGCGAGAGTGGCTTGTCTGACGAAGGCCATTTTTCTGGTGAAGACCGTTTCTCTGACAGCATCCGTTCCTCTGGCGAGGTCCGTTTCCCTGATAAAGGTCATTCCTCTGTTCCGCATATATCACTCCTCATCACTAACAAACACAAAAACATAACATCATTTATCTTATGCTTTAATTGTGCAACAAAACATCATAACATAATACATATATGTAGGATTGGTAATCGGTCCGGTTTAGATATAACCAAACCGATTTTCTAGTTAACCGACACCGAATAAGGGCAATTTCACTAACTGCTAATCGAACCGATTAGTGGTTCAGTTAACCACAAATAACCGTTAACTTCAATCTCATATAATCTAAATTCTACTATAATATCCAAAAATCAACAAAACTTAAGCAGCAAAATGGTTTAAATCAACATTTCGAACTCCAATTTGCAGCTAACAAAAAAATCTAGAAATTACATATGATTGCTGCCTACTAACATGCTGTTTAATTTTGAAAAGATTAATCAGCTTGTTGTAGCATTGCAGCAAAAAGATAGAGAATTTGACCTCGTGTCATCAGCTTTCTAGCAACTCAGCAAATATTTAGATAATTGTTCACAACACAACAACTAAAGTTCACAACATAACAATTAAAATTCACAACACAGCAACTCAGCGACACAACTTACTAGGGACGGCGGAGCCACAGCGACCCAAAGGCGGAGACGTGACGAAGGAGCTGCCGGCGAGAAAGCAGTTGGGGGAAGGCGGCGAATCGAACTCTAGAGTTGTAGAAGGAGGCGCCGCGCCGTCGAGGACTGTTGGTAGAACAAGGAGGCTGCTTCTCAGGCTAGAGGTGTTCTATTTCAGAAATTAGGGCTTAGCGTTAGGTAGGAGGAGCCGAGAAGGTGTTCTGATTCAGAACTTTTTATTTTATTAGTGATTACTTTGTTTTAATTTTGATTATTTGATTAGTTTGTTTTAATTTTAATTTTTAAAATAATATATAATATTTTAATAATTAATTCGGTTAACCTATCGGTTACAGGTTATCAGTTAAACCGATTAATCAAATTTTAGAGAATTCAAAAATTGAAAATCGAACCGAACCGGTGAAAATCGCGGTTATCGGTTAATCGATTAACGGAAAATTCGGTTCGGTTACGATTATAACCGATTAACCGAAGTCGTTTTACCAACCCTAACTTCGGTGCAATTACAGAAGGAGAAATCGAAAAAATAGAGAAAAAAAATACATGTTATTTTCACACTCAAAATGACAAATATACTGTTCGTCTGAAGAAAAGTATTTGTTTATAGTTAGAATTAAAAAAAGTGGGCCCCACCATTCAAATTACAAATAAAATTTACTGTGAATACAAATCTCTTTTTTTTTAACCGTTAATTCAAATCTCTTGCACCTTCAGCTTCCAACGGAAGCTTTTGGAGTAGTGCCCCCCCCCAACTTTAACTAACAAAGAATTAAAAGAAATAGACAAAATAAATATAATTCAAAAAGGGGTATTGGCCAATAAATACATCAACTTTCCCAATTTTCTAGAATATAACATCACCTTTAGTTTTTGCTCCATAATACACCACTTTTATGATTCTTCTAGTTTCTCCCATAACCATTTTCTGAAAATTCTAAACTAACCCCAAAATAATCAAAAGTGCAGAATAACCCCAACATATTACAAAACCAAGACAATATACCCATAATATGGCTTTTAAAACAGTTTAACAATTAATCAGGCCCAACATGCTTCCGTAACACTTCGAAATAAATCTTAAATTTAAACCAACATTATACCTTTGTCAACTGGTCTTCTTCAGGAGTCAGTTTTGTTGCATTTTACGGCTCGTCTGCCCACCTGGCACGCACCAACCACACACTCGCAAGAGATGGTTGCAACCTTTCTCCTTCACTAAGTGTTGACTCAATACTTTGTTGGAAAAATAAAAGATAAATTTTTATTCAACCGGAATAGTTGGACAAAAACTAAGCGTTTATAGAGGAATTATAAAATACTTAATTTATTTCATAATATTCTCCCCAAGGGAGGAGACAAACTTGTTTAGCTACTCATAGTAGCTAATACTTGTGTACATAAAAATAAAAAGAAAACTAAAAACTTAAAAACGAAAAGCTTTGAAAACAAAAAAAAAATTACAAAGATAATTTTTCTAGAGAGAGAAAGTGCTTGTGAAAATGTGTTGTGATTTTTTCGATGCCTTCTTCTCTCCAGAGCTTGAGTTTATATAGAGGTTTGATCCCCTCTATAATTGCTTGGTAGTTGGCCTTGGATTCCTTCTTCGTGGCCAGCTATCTTGAATGTGACGTCCATCATCTTTTGTTGGTCATAATTGCCGACAATAGTTAATGTTATCACATGGTGCTGGACCCTTGCTTTATCGATTTGTGATAATGCTGGTAGGGGCCGGCTACTTTTCCTTTCCACTCACGTTTGTCCTGGAGCGTTTGGTGAGTGGTCCTCCTGTAATTCCACCCACTTTTGTCGTTTCTTTTGTGGGTGCGATCCTTGCTGTGAATCACATGATTCACTTTGCTTTGTCGGCCACCTTACTTTTTTGGTGCCCGAGGGTTTCTTCCCTTCGGAGTCTGATGCTCATCATGTTCATCAGACCGGAACCTCCTTCTGTCAGGCTTTGGGAAGAATCCTTTGCCGAATTCTGGCTCTTTCTGCGATGAACATTGATCGCAGACTTTCTCAATCCAATGGCCCAGATGAGCCATGTTGCAAAATTTGCGACGAGTCTCCTTGCTCCCCGCTATCTTGTTTTCCCACAACATTTGCCGTTTATTCTCGAAGGATTTTTCGGCAAAAGGGGTCGTGGTTCCTGTCATTGTGTTAACCAGGAACATTCCCAGATCTGAACTTTGGTAGAACTTAAATCTGGACTTCATTTTATCCATCTCTGTGAGACAGACCCATAGGCCCCATGCTCGTCTAGTGGAGATTTGATCCTCCTTGAATGTTGAGACGATTGCGGCCTGGAAATTGGGAACTTTGATCCGATTCAGGGCTCCCGTGTCAGGTCTCCGAAGCTTGATGAAGTGGAAAGCTTCATAGATTCCTTTTCCGACTGGCTCTGGTGCTGCACTGAAAAAGTACAATTCCAGAACATCTCCCCTTTTGAGGGACTCGTTGTTCTCCCATGCATCAAACACCGTTCTTTGGATCCATTTGGGTAGACCCTTGATCTCGGTGAAAGCTGGAGAGGTAGTATAAACTGAGGCCAACGCCCCGAATTCATACCATTCCTTAACGTCGTTTGGATTGGCTCCTGGGGTTGTCCAAACTCGCGGATATTTTCCTGCAACATCAACCCGGCAATTTCCCGGATTAATGCCCTTTCTTGTGAGAAGTTTCTCCCACCTGTCTTGATACATCTGCCAAGAAGGAGAAATATCAATAAAATCAGTATCAACCTTAACTTGGCCTGTCATAGGCCTAAGATTGATCTCTTCCTCTTTTACCCCAGAGGTGGAGGGTTGACATGTTGATTCAGGGTGTGACCCCTTAACAACATCTTTTCCTTGAGGGTCCGGCTGTGAAACCATTGCCTCAGGACTTGGGCTAGGGGTACTTGAATCCCCTGCTACAGGTAATCCGCCCTGTACGGAAAGCATTGCTTTAACCCGATTATCTCGGATAACGCGCAAGAGCGGCTTGTTGATTACTTCTTGAAGATTGAACATCTTCATGAAGCATGCATCAATTTGGTTAGATACTTGAGCTTCATCAGCCGCTTGTATCTTCCCTGCTTGTTTGGTGTGTAGAACACACTTTTCCCATTCTTGTTGTAGCAACTCTAAACTTTCAAAGAGCTGCGCCTGTTTTGCCTCGATGGCCTCCACCTCAGGGAGCTCCATCCCTTGTTAGGAAATCTGCAAGAACATTTTGATCAGATTTCAAGATGACAATATCGTAATCATAATATTGGCATTCTGCTTGCCATCTAAGCAATCTAGCCTTTTCAGGTTTAGATTCTATCTTTTTTGTTAAGAAAGCTTTAACATTAGTGTTATCTACTTTCAAAACAAATTTCTTAGCAAGTAAGAAAAGCGGCCATTTTTTAAACGCCTTTCGCACTGCAAAGAATTCCTTTTCGTTGATGTGCCATCGCACAGCTTCGTTGTCGGAAAAGAGACCGCTACAATATCTGCAAGGTTCTTCACCATAGGGGGTGATCTTTGTGAGCAGTGCTGCCCACCAGAAATCACTCGCGTCTGTATAGAGGACCAGGTCATCCTCATCTTGTGGTATTGAAAGTTTTGAGAGATTTTTGCAAATCTCTTTTAACTTTTTCATACCCTGCCGATGCTCCTCTTTCCAAATGAATGGAACATCTTTTTTCAGTAACGAACTGAAGACTTTCCGGTGCTCTGCAAGATTTTTGATAAACATTCCTGCAAAGTTAACAACTCCAAGAAAACTTTGGAGCTGCTTCTTTTCTTTGAGATCCTCCGGGAAATTCTGGACCTTTTCCACAATATGATCTTGTAGAATGATTCCAGATTCATCGATCTCGATTCCCAGAAACTCCATCTTCTGGGTGGCTATGACTGCCTTCTTTTCAGACAGCACTAGTCTTTCTTGTTGGCAAACATCTGCAAAGATCTCTAGATGCCTGACATGTTCATGAATGTTTTTTGATGCTATGAGAATATCATCAATATAAACAAACATAAACGAGGAATAATCTTTGAAAAGATTATCCATCTTTCTTTGGAATATCTGAGGCGCGTTGGCTAGCCCCATTGGCATGACATTCCAGACATAATGTCCTTGTGGAGTTGAGAAAGCTGTAAACTTCTTACTCTCTTCTTCCATGCGAATCTGGTAGAAGCCTGATTTGCAATCGAACTTTGAGAATACCTCTGCACTTCTGATGCAGTTGATGAGGTGTTCTCTACTTGGGATGAAGTATCCGTCAAACTCAAGAATGTCATTAATCCCTTTATAATTAATGACCAATCTTGGTTTTCCTCGCTTGATCTCCCCATGATTTCTTACCAGAAATCCAGGTAATCCTTTTGCCATAGAGATTGCCCGAAAAAGCTCCAAGAACTGATCCTCTAGCATCTCTGATTCTTTTGTCGCAAAGTACGACATCAATTGGTTGGTCTGTCCCTGGGGAGAGGGAGGATTTGATTACCAACTGAATTGCTCCAATATGAATCCATTTCATCGTGCTTGCGACTTCTGGCTTCATTTTCTTAAGATCCTGCATAATATCTTCGGCAGGAACCAGCTGGATTTCCACCTGATTACTTGTAATCTCAATTGGAAGCGCCATTTCTCGGTTTGTAACACCAAAATAGACATGATGCTTCCTTTTGGATGGAATCAAGCTATGTAAAACTCGATTCAATCTTCCATTGGAAAACCTTTGGTATGTCTGTACCTCTCCAGTTTCCCTATTGAGTTTCTTCACGAGTTTTTTCACCACCTCCTCTTGTGGAATCAGAAAATGACTAGAAAATCCATTCTGATCCTCCTTCTGTATGTGGTGGACCTCGTGTTCTTCTTTAGTCTGACTCGTCTCCGGTTGATCCATCGGTCATCTCCGAATCTTCAGAACTAAAGACTTCTTCTTGCTCATATATGCTCTCATCAGAGGATATATCTTCAAATTGATACACGGGTATCAAATTCTGGTAAAAGATAGCATCTTCGATATCCTGTGTGGATTCGAATCTTTTTATCCCTTTCTTCTCGTTATCGGGGCAATTAGTAGAGATATGCCCCTTTGCACCGCACGACCAGCAGTTGCAATCCTTGAAACTTTCATTTGCTTTGGCCTGAGTACGCCTGAAAGTTTTTCTCGCCGGGATTCTCTTTTGATTTGAGAATCGGTTTCTTGATGGTCCGCTCCGTTGGCCTGATTTGTAGGAGCGTGCCTTCTGTCTGGTCCACATAGTTCTTGGCTTCCAAGAACTTCTTCTAGACTTTCTTTCATAGGGTTGGTACCTATGTTTCTTTCGGCTCCTCCTTTGATACAGCAGCTCAGCACCAATCTCTGTTGGAAGATCAATGTTGTTGCACATCAATG
Source organism: Salvia miltiorrhiza (assembly GCF_028751815.1). Taxonomy (NCBI): domain Eukaryota; kingdom Viridiplantae; phylum Streptophyta; class Magnoliopsida; order Lamiales; family Lamiaceae; genus Salvia; species Salvia miltiorrhiza. The sequence goes on along the minus strand of NC_080391.1, from coordinate 21,326,036 downwards.
GGGATTTCTTATTGAATCTCCTCAATCTCTTGAGATTCCTCTGGTCCGCTGCCTTCTGGCACCATTCGGACAACTTCTTGTGGACATAAGACATCCTTCTTGAAGCGCTATCAAGTGGATATCCTCCTGGTGAAACATACTCATTGATGAGCATCTCCCTCCATGGACTTGGAAACTTTGGGAAAAAGAGGTCCATGGCCTTCTGATCTTCAACCACTCCCATATGGACATATAGGGTGTACAGGCGCAGAAATTCATCGAGAGCTTTTGGCTCTAGCACCAATAATCTCAGATTGTAAAGTGCCTGTTGATATTTCTTGCGCTTCTCCTCTGCGGATCCTTCGAAAAAACCCATTCCCAAGAAATGGATCTTTATTTGTTTAGTAGTCACCTCAATGATTTCATAAATTGACGTGCTACTAAACATTTCCTCCCTTGCCGAGACCTCAATTTTGTCCCAGTATTGTTTTGCCATTCCTGCCAAGCTGGCTTCGAAGATTCTGGCAAATTCTTTTTTGTCGTAATATATTGTGGCAATCACGACTTTTAATGATGAAGCCCATTCGTCGATGAGACCCTCCCATTCTTTGAAACTGGCTTCGTCGAGGTTGAGAATCAATCCATATGGATGGATTGGTTCTAGTGTGACCTTTCCTACAGGAGTATCCTGCATCTGAGGCCTCCGTCGTCTGGTTCGTTGGAACTGGCCTGCATTTTCTTGAGCTGGTCCCTTCTTTGACGGTTCACCTTCTTGAGGTTCAGTTTTGGGCACCTCATCTCCTTGGTTCATCTTTAGATCAACCATATTGAGGTTAGCAAAGGATTCTGCTAACTCTTGTAGATCTTCTAATCCGATTCTGTCAAGGCTATTCATGATATTTGCCTTTCATGATTCGGATTATGTCCTTCGGCTGCAACTCCTTAGGTGTTGCATCAAATAGTGATGGATACGTTGGGTCTTTGGACCATGGATTCCGAATTTTTCCAGAACATGGTTTTCGCCTTTCGATCTCCTCCACTCTTTTCTGGATATCACGCAAGAGGGTTAGTATTTCCTCTTGTTTGAGTGATATTCTGCTCATTTCCATCGGTAGTTCATATAGCTTGTTGCCATAATATTCCACCGTTTTCTGAATCTCCCTCAAGTTGACGTTGTCGGAAGAGTCTGGCTCGATCTTGTAGTAGCTTGGATAAGCCACTCATGCCTTGTCTTTATGTTCCATCAATCGTGTGACTGATGGGCCTCATCTCTGTTTCGTTCGATCACCGTCCTGGCTGCGGCGAACCTTATGAGGTTCTTATGGTAGAATTGGATACTCGCGATAATATCGCGAATAAGCTCGATATCTCCTCCTCGTCGTAAGTTGGTAACGAGGGCTTGATTGTTCCAGTTGAGATCGCCTAATAGACGACTGGTTTCTCTCTCCAGATTCTGGAGAGAATTCCTGTAGTGTACACATCTCGGACATTCGTCCGGATCCATAATTTTTAATGGAGTCTCCTCCCACATAGGTTAATCATAAAATAAATTAAATATAATATAATTCCTCTATAAAAACCCGCTCTGATACCATTTTGAACAAGGATCTTTTAAACTGTTTTTTGCTTAAAAGTACGTGGCATTGTCTCACAGTCCAGACCCAGATTACAAAGTAATCTAGCGGGCACGAGGAAAGTTTTCAGCCGATATACCATTTAAGCCCAATCTTGTACATGTTTTAGGTATAAATTGTCTTTTAGTCAAAAACCAAAAGTTTTAGGGGTCAAAATACAAAGAATTTTATAATGGGGTTATTTTTTAATATTCCAAACTTTGGACATGGGAGATTCTAGAAAAAATTGAAAGGTGATGTATTATGGGGCAAAATCTAAAGGTGATGTTATAAACTAGAATTTGGTCATAGTTCATGTATTTAGGGGCAATAACCCCATTCAAAAACATTATAAAATCTACGTGTCAACCTTTGGGAATGAGTGTGCAGTGCACACACCCGCTCCCCATTTCATTTATAACCCCACTTTATTCACTATAGCCTCCTAATTAAAATAATAATAATAAATAATTATATTTTACTATTTTACTTTATAGTCTATAGCCCCCAAATTAAATAGCTAATACTCCTAATTAGATAAACACGTTGTATTGCCCATTGGAATTTTGACAAGTTAAATGTAGAGAAAAGTACAAATGTCTGCATAAAAATTTGATATTCTATTAATCTCAAGATCGATTGAATCTGAAGATTTTGATTGATGGAAGAATCATTACAGTGTTTTTTTCCCCACACACAAGATCAGTTGGAGCTCAACCTGAATTGATAGAATCTAATTTAGTTCGCTAATGAGATTAATCTTAGGTTTGATCAGTTGCAGATTATGTACATTGATTCATTGAATTCGTAGTTCCGTACAAGAGAGATTAAGTCAATTCAATTGCAATGAACATCCCATTCAATTGCTTTACCAAGCATCAAGCTTTCAATTTCACAAATGTCATAATAATCTCATATTCATCAATTCAAATAACGGTGAATTTTCAGTCTTGTAGTTAGTTTTTCTAATAATCATCAATTAGTTGTCTTACCTATCGCACGGTCTTTAAATTTATTTATTTAATATTGTTAATTTATATATATCAATTAATTGTCTTCGGAATTATATATCTACTTTTTCTGCTCCTACCATTTCCCCCCTCTTTTTGATTTTTATTTCTTATCTAATGCACGCATGAGAGAGAGAGAGAGAGACCTACACGCTTAAGAAAAACTCAATAAAATTGCAATATGGTTAGATGATGTAACCCTATTGTTATTGTTCTTGCATATGAGAAAGTTGGGATGATCAGCCTGCCTGATGAACTGAACGTTTTATATCTAATTTGAGTTGGGGAATTGGGTTATAATTTTTAGGGGTTATTTTCTCTCAAATTGGCGATTAGGGGTAAACTATGAAGCTATTCACAGTAGGATAAAATAATAAAGTTATAATTATTTATTATTATTATTTTATATATGGAACTATAGTGAGTAAAATAAGGATTGTGAATGGAATTACCCTGTTTTTTAAAAATAAAAAATAAAAATTGGTACAATGGTCCAAGCCCATGACATTCAAAATTCCACTTTTCTTGATAAACTCGAGGCCCAAATAAATAGTGCCCTTGGTTAGCAGTAACCAGTTATAAACTTATAAACAAAAATCAGTGGTAGATAGAATCTTGAGAATATTATAAAACCGAGTAGAAAGTTTTGATGAAAATTAATTGAAGATTTGAAAAAAGAAAAGGTTGAGAACATTTAAATTTGGCTTAAACTCCCCTAAAAAAAAGGCTTAAACTAGAGGTAAAGCCAAGAGTATCTCTTGGTTGGAAAATTCACAAACAAGTTTTGACATTTTCTTTCCAGATATTACTCTTTTTTAAGAAAATAATTCTCGCCCATCGGAAACACAAAAATCCTATCAATCTAGTCGTAATTATAATTTAAAGTTTAAAATTTCAACCATCGAGTTGAGTGCATATAATTGCTATTACACCAAAACTTTCAATTGTGATAATGATCAATGGAAATTTTAAAAGAGCTTAAGGATTATAATACCCCCTCTAATGTGAGATAAAAATTTTCAGCACGTGATTTAATAAATTTGATTACTTTTTTTAATAAAAAATTTAAAAAATTAATATTTGGTGTGCTAAGTGTGGTAGGTGAAAAGTGAAAAGTGAAACGGTGAATAAAGAAAAAAAAATTGCCATACTAGAATTTGTAAAATGAAATGCATTTTTGTGTGAACTTTACGCATTTTTATGTGAAACTTTTATGCTTGTGTGAAACTTTATGTATCTAAAATATGTCTATTTTGATCAAATCTATTTTTTTTTAATTCCGAAAAAATATATTCCGATTTTACCTCTCTGCAAATTTTGTCTTGGAATGCCTTAGAAGCTCATTGTCACATATCACAATTTTGATGCGCCACGTGTCACAAATGTGTGGTCAAAATTTGGTCCTACGTACTACCTTAAGCAATGATACTACCTAATATAAGTAGGTATAAATTAATCCTTTCAAATGGGGACCACATATTTTATAGTATCTTGTTTGATTTGAATGATAATACATTTATTCCTCCCTTTATATGTATACCATCATTTTTTAGGTATAAAATTATCATTTTTTCAAGAAATAAGGGGTTGCCCGAAAAATCATACCACCTATCCGAATTTTTTCATACATCAAAACAAACGAGGTATAAGGTGATAAATATAGCTTATCTCTCCCTTATACCTCAAAGAATATTATGACATATAATTTGAGCATGTTGTTCACTTACACCTTATAAAAAAATGATACTCAAGATATATTAATTTTACCAAAGTGATTTTCCTAAAGGGTAAATATCATAAAAACCCCTGAAGTATACCCGCTTTATCAAAAATACCCTGAAATTTTCAAAATGTTCTCTAAACCCTCAAACTATCAGAATTTTATCAAATATATCCCGCATTTATTTTCCGATTACCAAAGACGTGATGTGGCTCGCCGGATGCCACAATGTAATTTATATTTAGTTTTTTTAAAATGCAATGACAAAAACAACGTCATTTCGTACCATATTATTTAAAAAAAAAATTCACTCTGAAATTTAAAATTGACTCCTATCGTGTTTGAAATTCATGCTAATAATCTAGAATTAGGGATAAATACGGTAGAATATGATACGAAACGAAGTCGTTTTTTCCATGTCATTTTAAAAAAATAGAATATAAATTACACTGTGGCATCCGGCGAGCCACATCACATTTTTGGTAACCGAAAAATAAATGCAGGATATATTTGATAAAAACCTGATAGTTTGAGGATTTAGAGAACATTTTGAAAGTTTCAGTGTATTTTTGATAAAATGTGTATAGTTCAAGGATTTTTATGATATTTACCCTTTCCTAAATAACATTGATATCGTGACTTCTTACTTCATTATAGTATCAGTATGACGTTATTTTATTAACATTATCATTATTTAAAAAGTCCAATTTTGCAACTAGTTCGGGTGGACTAATATCTGCCCAAGTTGGGGATTTGCTAGGTGTGTCGTGTGAGTGTGAGCAAGACACTCGCACACTTCTTATTTTATTCAGTAATTTTTACTTGAACCCCATTCCATAAATATAAAAGTTTATTTAAGTAAGAATCACCAAATAAATAAAATTATTCATTTCATTAATTATCAAACACACTTAAAATATTATCTTAAATTTTGTGTCGAAAAGAAGTTGATTAATATAGCTGGAATGGGGGAAGCATATTTTTAAATTATAGTTATAGATTATAAATTTTATTTCCTTCGGTTTGATTATATAGACTTATTTTTCTTTTTTAGATGACCCAAATATGTAGATTGATATTAACAGACTCATATTGAAGTCTTTGATTAACTCTAGCATTAAATATATTATCACAGAATAAATATGGACATATGAGGAGGTTATTTGTATAATTTTCTTTATCATTGATTTTCTTAATCTTGTACAAAATTCAACCAGCCTATATAATTGGGACGAATTGAGTATTAAAATTCGGATCTATGTTTCTTGGTTACCGAACTTCTAGGGTTAAATGCATATAAATTATTGAACTTTCAACAAATTTTCATTTTCCCTATCAACTTTAAAATAAATATTAAAATTACTCAATTTTTTATTTTTTTTTATTTTACATACTCTTTCATTCTATGTCAAACTTTGTGCTAGAATGACCGTCTAAAATTATATGAGTCTAAATCCCTGGAATAGTAAAATGGCGTCGATTTGGGCATATTAAAACAATATTTTTTTAGTAAAATTAACATATAATTAGATTGAAGCACAAATCAAGAATATCACGACATTAAATCGGGAAAAAGCAATAGGCTTAAAGCTGATGAGAGAAAGCGACAAGAACGAATCCAAGGAATTGATGGTAACTCTTCGTTGTTGCAATTTTAATTAGATAATTAGAAATTGAGAGGAGATGAAATAGAGATAAAAGAATTTTTGAGATTTTAATTGTCTAACAGTCTGAAACCACGTTTAAAACCACAACGTCGTTTTTATTTTTTCCAGTAGTCATATTTATATAATCATTTGAAGAATCAACGGACTAAGTTTCTATTCTTATTTTTATTTCAAATTTTCTTAAATTCAATTGAATTCGGTTATGCATTAATAATAATAATAATAATAATAATAATAATAATAATAATAAACTTTGTAATTAGCGTTATCATATTACCGTACTAGTGTTCCTATAGTCTTAATATAAAATTAATTCTGATATTTTTGGGTGGAAACAGTCACATTCAGATAGCTCGGGGTTTTTATTTTTTATTTTTTTTATATCTCATGCGGGCTTTTAGTGAACAACTAGCTAGCTACCTCAATAAGGCCCAGTTAACTGTGATTTATTAATCTCACCTTTTACTGAACGAACTTGGTAAAGTTGAGTCATCCAAATATTCTTCTTTGCGAGAAATTTTGGATTTAATTTCACCTACGTGCAATATAATTTTCTCATTTTTATGTGGATAAAAGTCTCATTTATCTGTGATTATTTTCTCACCTTTGTGCACAAAAAATTGGGTACAATCGAATTAACTCGCACCTAAAATAGTGTTATTTATAAGGTTCAGGTCAGAATACGGATTCGGGTCAGGATCTAAGTGAGGATGCAACCCCGTTGTACGGTACATCCGATTGTACCAAGACCATCTCACCTTTGTGTGGTGTAGAGGTCCCGTCTTGGGTTCAATTTCGCTTACGTGCGATGTAATTTTTCTACTTTTGTGTTGGTAGTGGTCTCGCCTACGTGATTATTTTCTCACATTTGTGTGGTTTAGCAATCCCGCGTGTAAGTGGTTTATTTTGATTATATTTAGATACATATTGTAATTTTAATGGGAAGAAAAAAGCTATGAAATCAATTAAAATATTCCTTTATAATTGTCAAACTAAATGACATGGTAAACTCGTCGTATTTTCAAAACCATAAACTTGGTAAATCATGTTTTGAATCCATATATGTGAAAGAAAAATAAATATTCTTTTATTTTCAAAAACAAAAATCTTTTGTAATTGTCAAACTAAACGACATGGTAAATTCATCATATTTCAAAATTATAAAACTTGTTAAATCATATTTTGAATCCATATATGTGAAGGAAAATAGGATAAAGGAATATTGTTTTGCGGACAGGAAGTATAATTATAAAAGTAAAAATAGTAGCAGCGTAATCTTCACACTGTACAATTTTCACAAAATTATACGTTTCACACTAATTTTCGACTGCCGCGTTGGTGCACATCGCTATTCGTTCGATCAAAAGTGGCAGTTGTGAGAAATTGTGAAAGAAAATTTATATTATTTGTAAAATATTTTTAAAACCATGCATAAAATATGAGTGATTCAAAGTTTTATGTATTTTAAGACAATTAATTCTTTTTAAAATGAACATTTTATATATATACAGGGAGGAATTAGGATTTTAAAAATGGACGGGCAAAATTATATCCATAGAAGATTGAAAGAAGTACAAAATATAATTTAAATATAATATTTTTAAAAAATTATCTGGGCAACCGCTAAGTTGAGCCTGAAACACCTGATAGGTCGCATAATGCTATGCATATTTATGTGTAATATTATGTATATATGTATACATTTTTGTTCAATTATATGTATAGAACTATGTGACTCGTCAAGTGCCTCTCGTCGCTGGTCACCTGACGGGTCGAATATTTGCTATGCATATTTGTACGCAATGCTATGCATTAATGAATTTATGTTTATTCATATTTATGTTCAATTACATGCATAATTACAACGGCGGCAGTGAGAAAAAAAAATCGACAAAATTAAAAAATACATTTTTTAATTTTCAAAAAAAATTGTTCCTATTTACCCCTCCATGTAATTTGCCTTGGAAAGCCTCTGCCACGTATCACGTAATATATCTAAATTTGATTTTTTTTTACCAACATTATTTTTGGTCAATTGATACATAAACTTTTAATATTTTGGAATTTGGTCCAAAATAAAATTTCGACAACAATGAATCCTATGTGGACGCCCGAAATTTTACAACGTGACATTTTAGCTAGTAATTAAAATGTTATGTTTTTTGTATAACATAAAAATAACGTCATTTTTAGCTGGTAATTAAAACGTTTGTTTACACTGTAGACTCCCTTCGTCGTAAATACGTTGTTTATGGTAGATGAAGGTTTGATCACTTGAACAATCAAATTGACAGCATTTTCAGTAGTCATTCTGTTGAATACATCAGGGTATTTATAGACGATGGCTTGAATATATTCGTTAGAGAGAACATCTTCCAATCCTCGATTATTGGCTTCGAAACTTATGGTTTGACATAACGGAAGACTGTGTCAGGATTTGCATTTCCGCACGTTGACAATGTAGACGTCTCTGTAAAATCCTTCTACTAGGTTTTTCTTTCTTCTGGAAAAGCAAGATACGCATGTAATGTCAAATCTGTAGCATTAAATGTCTTCTATGTTTTATCACGCCTCCTAGGTTGACTATGTCTTTTCTTTTCCTGACTTTAGGACTTACGTGGTAGATCTAGATTAGGTGAGCCATGCCTTCAGTCGGATGGTATAAGTTGATCTCCTAGTACTTGAAGAACACTTCGATTGTTAAACTGGCCTCGAAGATAGTCTGGGTGATTCATCACCTCACTCACCAAGCTTATATCCTGTAAATATAAAAAAATACTCTCTACAAGATGAAATTTTGGCATATTATCATCAATTTTAGGAGTTTTGGAATTTAATTAATACATCATAATTTTTCCAACAATTTTTCCATTTTTTATTATGCCAAAACCACTGAAACTACAGAAAATAAATTATTAAGTCTATACATTGTATAATTGTAAAAGATAAATCATATTTATAATGTGCTTTAGAGCTAACTGCTCCTACATCCACGACTTGATCCAGTCAGGTGAATAGGATTCATGTAGCTACGAGTCAGCTCATCAGCTAGTTACGTTAAGCTAATCCACGGGTTACGCGATTGTGACCGTTAAAAGTAATTTGCTTGGTTGCGTTCGACTTCACTTTCAATTTTCAGACTACTCACTTGTAGATTACTTGCTAAATTCCTTCTAACTCTAACACTTAACTTTTACAAGGGGTGTTGGGATTTTTAATGAGGTTTCCAACAAAATGAACACATTGTTACAATGAAGAACACAAGAGTACTTCAGTGTATTCAAGAAATAGGTTTAAGATGTATTAAAAAAAAAAGAAATAAGTTTAACATATTACAATGAGAAATGCCTAGCTCATAACTAAGTATTGATTTAAGTTGATGGTGAGTTTTGTTGCGTTGATGGTTAGTGTGCAGATAAATAGCAGTTTAGATAATAGCTGGATTCAAGTATTAAATATAAAGCACACAACAGTTTAACGTGGTTCGAAGAAATCCTCTTACCACGGGCCAGAGTTACTAGCAAATCCACTAACTTCGGCTTTCTTATTTTATAGCTGCAAGTCAACTAACCAACAAGGTTCCTTATGTTGATCCATGGGTTATGCGGCTGTGACTGTTAATGCAATTTCCTCGATATCTTTGGAATACAACTTCAGTTTTCAGACGACTAACTTGTAGCTTACTTGCTGATAAATTTCTAACAACTAACACCTATCTTTTGTAACGGGCGGGTGTTTGAAGATGGTTTTCCAAATTATGAAGATATTGCCACACTGAAGAACAAAATAAGATTTTTGGTGTGTTTGAATCTAGGCTTAGAATTAACAATGTAAATTACCTAGATACTAATGGAATGTTTGTAGGAAATCAGCTAAAAATCATATCTTGAAATCCCATAAGGTAACAATTAAACATTACAGAATTCACTTCTTCATAAAGACGTTGAATTCTTGACAATAAGAAGTAGAGCTTGATTGTTTTATGAATTCAAATGCGCAACATTTCTAGTAGTTTCTTTGTTGGATGCATCGGGTGTATTATACACCAAAGATGGAATAGTTCCGTTGGAGAGAACGTGTTCGAATCACAGGTTGAGTAGGCTTTGAATTCTTCCCATTTGACCCAAGGAAGGGTGTTGTCAGATTTTTGTAGATTCGTACGAAGTAGATTCTGACATCATGTGAAATCCTCGTACTTGAATTGCCCTTTCTCCAGATTCAACATGATCCACATTAAATGGCATACCTTTAGCATTAAAACTCCGTCCTTCGTCTGATGTAGCTCGTAGGTTGACTTCGCTTTAATTCTTTTGTCTTGGGCTGATGTGGCATGGGATCATCTAAGGTAATATTATCGTCCATGTCCTTCAGTCTGAGTGCATCAATTGATCTCTATTCAAGTGGTCTTTTTTAAGTTCAGCGAGTTTTCTATACTTCCATCCTTCGTCATGCACTATCAGCAAAACAAATCTGCTAATTCTTCAGGCTGATATCCCGTAAATGAAAAAATGCACACTCCCTACCCTAGCAGTTGAGTTGCAGTGTACAAGATACAACATTGACATATAATAATCAAGGAAGGGTTTTGGTATCAAATCCAAATATGTATATACATTTTTCAACATGTATCAAATCAAAGCATTCATAATATTCCCAACAAGTGTCATATTGTGAAACTGTAGAGTAAAATTATACAAGACTTTCACATGTACATCTTACCCTTGTCTTAAAGTTAAGAAACTAATAAAAAATTGAGAATTGAAAAATAATATCTTAAAATTAGGAAAATTAGTTAAGGGTACAAATGTGAATAAACCTTCTTTTCTTTTTTGGAATGTATTTTTTTGTATTATATGATATTTATTTGATGATGAAGTACTTATAAGTAAGGGGGTGTAATCGTTCAGGATTTTAATAGATTTCTGCAGACTTTTAAAATCTGGGTGTATTCGTTCAAGACTTTTAAAAGTCTATGAAAATCTAGAGGTATTCGTTTAAGACTTTTAAAATTCTATAAAAATCCAGAGGTATTCGTTTCAGACTTTTATTGTTGGGAACTTATTGAAATATCCTAATCCTTGTTTTGATGATACCAAAATCCATAGGCCTTAATTGTAATAGACTAGAACTGTTCGAACTCAAGTGTTAGAGTTCTTTTCTAGTTTAGTCTGCTGTTCTAAAGACTGAAGACTGAAGGATGAAGGACTGAAGACTGAAGTTACCAACTGAAGTATCAGTTGAAGAATCAGTTCGGAACTGATTACTTAATGCGTGCTACGTGGATTCAGCGGACTGATACGAAAGTCAAGTATCAGTTAAACATTCTTCCTCGGACTGAACCTCCAACATTCAAAGGAAGCCACGTACTCCAAAAGTACAACCGCATTAAATGCAGAGATCTCAGGATCATCCCTCTCTGTAGAGGTCATTCCTATTTGGTGGCTACTTTATCAGAGACGTCACATCTCCTGCTCTTCAACATAGTCGTTCTCACCAAACAAGGAACCTCAAAGATTTAAGCCTCAGCCCAAATTCGAAAAGCTCTCCAACGGAAGAAATCTTGAAGACGTTCTCTGCCAACAGATCTATTCAAGACCTCTCCTATAAATAGCGCTCGAGGATCACTTCAATCTTCATCGATTCAACGATATAAGCTGAAACTCTGCCAAAATTGTTTCTCAGCCAAAGCTTAACCTCTCCAAAGCTTGAATCGAAGAAGAGAATACCAAAGCCAAAAATCAGTCACTGCTGATTACACAAATTCTCTTAGACCTTAGGCAAACCTCTGTTTACCCAAAGCCTAGGTCAAAACTAACTCCAAAGAGCTTGTTCTTTGAAGTTTAGTTGGTAAGATTTCAAACCTCCCTTCGAGAGATAGAATCGAGTGTTTGAGTTGAAAAGGAGTTCAGGAAGGTACTCTGACTCCGTGACATCCTAGTGCAGGTTCGTGCTAGGAGTGGAAAATCCAACGCGAGTGAAGTGTTGGTACTGAAGATTGGATCTTCAGTTGATTCGGTTATGTGCACCCGGCTAAGCACACGGATAGGTTTGCAGTGCACCAGTTAAGCACTTGCGGAGTAAAGTTGTTGGTCTGATCAACCGACCGTGGATGTAGGAAGTGTTTTCCGAACCACGTAAAAATCTCTGTGTTATTTACAGCTTTCAGTTTTACATTCTTACTTGTGCTCTTTCAATTGATAAACTGAATACTGATTAAATGCAAAGAGAAACCTAAGACTAACAACGTGCTCAACAAAGGCTATTTCGAAACAAAGTTATTTCTGCTGCGTATGTTATCAGTCTGACTGATCTATCCTCTGATAGTCAGGAAGACTTGTAACATCTCTGTTTTAGCAAACTCGACTGAAGCCTTAACGTGCATCAGTTAAGTTCCAGTGACTTAACTGATAACTCATTACTGAAGAGTATTTCAATATCAGTCGTCAACCCTGTTTGGTCAAAATTCCTTTCAGTTAACAGGCGTCTAAGTTTGCGTGTAAAGTTTCGTTTTGATCTCTATCTTGAGATCCCTCTGATTTTGAGGAAAAATAGCCTATAGGTGTATTCCCCCCCCCCCATACACCTATTCGAGACCCTCCGGACCAAACATTTATGGAGTCGAAAAGCAAACAGAAATCAAGCAATTTTGGAATAGATAGCATTTACTGGGCAGCAGCAGGAAAAATCGAGAGAGGCGAAAATGGTGTGGAGAATGCAGAGGAGTATTTCTCCGCCGGCAGCGGTGTATCGAGTTTTGATGCATTCGTCACTGCCAAGACCACGTGTTTGTCATGATGCTCGAGCTTCAACGCCGTCGATTTTCAAGATTTCGATAAACGAAGATCGTTAATTCTTAAGTTGATTCACTGTCAAGGCTGGCCTTTCGGGCTTTGTAGGAAGGCGTTGTTGCTACCTCCTTTGCCCAAATCTCCTTCTGATTCTTGGCTGTGGACCAAGAGTGGCAGAATCGTTAAAATAATTGGATCATTTTAAAAAATCATTATAAGCCAATTTTTATCAAATATTACTACGAACTTTCAATCACTAGCTGAGAGTATTTTAATAAATAATTCTTTATAAATGTAAATTTATATTTTATTTTAGGGATTATAGCCCAAAAATACACAAACTTTGACAAAAGTTGCAATTTTCACGTGAACTTGAATTAGAATCATTACAAATCAATAAGAAGTTTACAACTCTTGCTTTTCGTTGGATGTAAATTGTGTTGTTGCAAACATCTGTGGTCTTTTTGTGGCTATGGGCAGTAATGAAATATATTTTAAGCCTATTTTTGTTATTTAATTCCTATTCAAGTTTGAATTGCAATTTTAATTAGGCATGAATAAAGAGTGAAAACAAAAACCGAGAACCCTAATTTTGTGAGATGTATTTTTTTGGCTTAATGTAAACATTTAGGTGAAAATCGCAACTAAAATATAACTTCATGTGAAAATTTGCAACTAAAGTATAAGTTCAGGTGAAAAATTACAACTTTTATCAAAGTTCGTGTATTTTTTGGCCATTGTTCATTGTACGTTTTAGATACCGACGTCTGCGCCACGTAGGAATTTTCGTCTGCCAACAAAGCTCTAATATCGCCGGAAGTCAAACTTGGGTGAAAATTGCAACAAAAATATAAGCTCATGTATATTTTGACTGATTTTAAAGTTCAGGTGAAAATTGCAACTTTTATCAAAGTTCGTGTATTTTTTTGCCATAATTCCTTTGTTTTATAATAATATTTATTTTTTAATATATTTTTTGAACCAATTATTGAATAACGTTTGAAAATATAATATTATAAAACTCATAATAATTGAAACAAGTCATCTAAATTTAATATAAAAATAATAATTTTAATTAATTAAGCATCATCTAATTTTATCGTCATTAGAAAATAAATGATAAAAAAATAGATATACACTTCATGTTTATTTTCTAGGTTTCATTTTTACATAATTAATTTTAATTTCAAAGATTAATTTTCTAAATTATTAGAATTACAGAATAAAAATAGGATTAATGGCACCTAAATACAGGAACTTTGGGTTCAGTTTAGTGTTTCCCATAAATTTTAAAAATTGTCAAAAAATACACGAACCATGACTCATTTTGTTTTTCCACAAACTTTGAGAATCGTAAAAAATACACAAACTTTGACTCGTTTGGTTTTTTCCCACAAAATACATTGTTATAAAAAATGATTCAAATAATTCTTTTATAATTAACTAGCTAGCTTAATTAATTTAATAATGATAGCTGGCAATTATTCACGGTGACATGATTTTCGTTTTAAAATTTTAAAATGTATTTCTTAATTAAAACGACATCGTTTTGAAAAAAAAATTAAAATAAGAATTATTTGGATCAATTTTTATAACAATATATTTCGTGGCAAAAATAAAATGAGCCAAAATTTATGCATTTTTCGATAATTCTCAGAGTTCGTGGGAAAAAATCAAAATGGACCCAAAGTTCGTGTATTTAGGTGTCGATGAAGAGTAGATTCTAGTAATTTTAAACTTCTAATAAATAAGTCATTTGTATTGTAATTCTAAATAATTAGATTTATAGAAATAAAGATTGGAACTTATGTGGATGAAGAATTCTAATGGATGCTACTACTTTATTAAAATTTAAAACGTAAATTATACATATATTTTTAGATTTATTATATGTATAATATGTTAAATTACCCAATTGGCATAAATTTAGTATATATGAGGGGTATACTAGACAAATCAAATTTTATAAAATAAAGCTCTTTTATAATAGGTATAGATTATGATTTTTACACAATTGTCAATTATTTTTAAATTAATGTTCAAGTGGATGTCTGAAATATGTACATAATTTAAACAATTGATATATTAAATGACATAATTATATATTTGTGCTACTTCAGCTAATCAAAATAATATTAATTCGTAAAAAATTGACAATAACCTAAAAATTTCTAATAAATGAAAATTTGTGTATGTGGAGGTAAAACTTTCAACCTATACGCACAACTATGTGGTACAATGACATGGTCGAGCTTAGATGAGGGATGCGACTGCCTAGGACCCAGGAAAAAACAGGGCCCCAATTTTTTATTTTTATTTTTATTTTTATTTATACTACTATAGAGAAATATTTTTTTTCCAGCTATACATTGGGCCTCAATCAGTCATTCAAAAAATACACATGAACAAATCCGACCTCAAATCACGAAATTTCGGAAATCTTCATATTTCAGCGCCGGCTGGATTTTAGCGGCCGTGGCTCGAAGAAGCCAGCAGTCGCTGGGCCCGTTTAAAGCTTTATATCGCACGAGGCCAAAGGCCGCTGGAACCCAGCGATCGTTGGGTTCTGTTCCAGCGTTCAATTAATTTCAATGAGCGTTGGGATGGTAGATTTCAAATCCGTAAAAATCACGTCAAATTCTTGTTAAAATCCCTACAAAATCTATTTAGAATTCTAAAATACATAAAGAATCTGTGTGAAATCTATAGATTTTTAAAATCTCTGAATTTTAAAAATCTATTAAAATCATGAACGAATACACCCCCCTAACATCCCCATTACACGTGCATAATTTTATTTGCGAATGACTTTGGTCATTGTATATTTCATTATCTATGATAAGCTCAACTTAATTAATAAAGTGTCGTTACATGTCTAATCTTGAAAAGAGTTATCTATGTTTTTAAGTGTTCCTCTGACTTTATGGTACATTTCTTTTGACATATATACTCCATAAGGATAATGTGAGACCCATTACTTTGTATAATGCAAAATACACTATTATCAACCTAAAGCTACAAGACTTGAATATGCAATAAAAAAATGAAGATAATTGAGAGAGAACTGAATCGAACTAGAACTTAATATATAAGAAGTACTTATCCTTCCTGGATTTTTACTCGGGTGAAGTTAAAGTAACACAATTGTGATATACGGTGCATCAAGATTGTGACACATGGCAATGAGCTTTCAAGCATTCTTAATGCTCCACATGTTACAAATGTATTTCAATTTTACCCCTGTACATATGTCTATTTTAAGAAAATATAATTTTTTTAAATTTTGAAAAATATATTCCAATTTTACCCCTGTGCAGATTTTACCTTGAAATGTATTGAAAGCTCCTTGCCACGTGTCACAATCTTGATGCGCCACATGTTACAAATGTATGATCTAGATTTGGACTTACGAATCTACCATAAACTTGGGTACTACAGGAACCCAACCCTATATATACTTGTCATATTAGCCCTTTTCCTCATAAAAGAAATATCTTATTCTCTACAAATATGACTTACAGAACACATTAAATTTCTTATAAAAACTTATTTCAAGTAGACAATTAACTGTGTTTTGTATTTGTTGATTAAGAAATTACTCGCTTTGAATGTTTGTTAGTATTTTTCTTGACTTTTTTTTAGACCAGTATTTTTGTTGACTTAAATGACCACTGACACCTATTACAAAAGTCTTATATATATAGAAGTCTTAAATATGAACGCTCAAGAATAATCAATTTTAGTGGACTTGTATTTGGTTATACCTCACCGCCAAAAAAAAAAAAAGCCTTAATTTATCTAATAAATCGAGTCAATATTTCAAGCCATTGATATTGAAATTTTCACACTTCCTACTTTGAGATTTCTGCTCTTTCATTTCTGTACTGCTGAGAAGTTAGGTTCGACTCAGAAAATTTAATTGTTTTAAAAATTTAATTTTCTATCAAAAATAAATTAAATCTAATTAAACCGCGCCTAACTAATTATCTATTTATTATATGAAAACACAGTTTGCGGTAAAATTGTAATTAAAGAATAAATCAAATGATATTTATAAAACTCAACAAATCTCATATCCCATATATTTTCTCTCTCCTCTCTCCTCTCTCCTCTCTTTCATCACAACATTCTTCAATTTTCTATTCTCTAAATCTTTCTCTCATATTCTCTTTTTCATATTTTGATGATTTTTTTTTTAAATCAAATTTTATTTATAAAAAATATTCTATATATATCTTAAATTAAAGATGAATGCAAGATCTTTGATTTGGTATCAAATAATTATTCAACTCTTTTATTAGTATTCTAATAAATTCTAATAATATAATTTATTTCCCTACTTATCAATTGAAGCTTTTCTAATAAGATGATATAGGTAATGAGCTAACTTAGAAAAAATTAATTTTATGCATGATTAGCTTATGTTTTAAAACTATATATTGTGATGTGAAAACTCTTTTTTGATTGTTTCTTTGTTTCTTTTAATTTGAATGATGTGTTTATTCTATAATTTTAAGGAAGAAAATAAAGTTTTCCATCAAATAGATGGAAAATTAAAAATGATACTTTTCAAAATTATAAAATAAAATTAAGGATCTTTACTGAGTAATTGATGTAGATTATTTTATTTTTCAAGAAAGAATAATATACATTTACTTATATTCTAACTATATTTAACATTTATTTATTTAGTTATATTCTAACTATATTTAATATTTATTTTTTATTTATTTGATACATCATTTAATTTATTTATGTTTTATAAATTAACATGATTAAATAAAGAAATTTAAAGGCCGCGCCACAGGGGCTCGAACCCAAGACCTTCGGTTTTAGACATTAACCCCTAATCGCTTAACCGTTACACACGCTACATCGTTTAAATTTGATGCAAAACTATGTTCGTCGTGCATCGCACGGGCGAATGTACTAGTTTGATTAATAAGACAGTGAAGCGTAGCTCATTTGGTAAAATGCTTCCCCTCCAAATAAATATAAGTCATAATATACATTAAATCAACACTTATAAATCAATCTAAGATCTCACCATATATAGGGGATCCCATTGGAACGCTCCCATATATATTCCTATTGCTAATATTTATCTGGAGGATTTTTTTTTTTTTTACCTGGATTCGAATTTTGGAGGGAGCGAAAATTTTACTAATTGTTTAATATCGTTATTCAACACTATATACTGTCTTATTCAACACTATATATTGCTTTATACATTAGCCTAACGATCTCACGAAAAATAACAATCTCATTGGAACCTACTCCTATATATATATATATATATATATATATATATATATATATATATATATATATAGGGGAGTATTCCAATGAGATCCTCAATATGTGATGATATCTTATATTGATTTGTAAGTGTTAATTTAATGTACCTTATGACTGATATTTATCTGGAGATTTTTTTTTTACCTGGATTCGAATCCTAGAGGGAGTGAAAATTTTACTAATTTTTTTAATATATCCAACACTATGTAATGCCTTATTCAACACTGTATATTGTCATATATGATATATAGGGTTAAGTTCCATGGAGAATGATATATAAGTAGAGAATGAAGAAACAATGAACATGTTATTAGAAGCGGTTGAACATACTAATAATTTTGTTGAACGTTTGGAGGTTTGAGGGTTCGAACCTTGTATAAGTTCAACACAATTCCCGTTGAACGTTAAACGAACGAACGCTGACCGTTAGATTAGATAAGATCAACGGCTGAGATTGCTTCTCCTTTCTTTGCAAACATTTACTTCTCTATTGAACCTTATATATATATGAGAGGGCTAAAATAAGTACACTTCTTAAGATACAAAATAAAAATCATTTTCAGCCCTTAGATCATCAAGATCTACGGCTGATTCATCATCATGTTGGATGAATTCATGGTCCTGAGTTCGAATCCCAAAGGTAGCAAAAAATTATTTTTCACAATTCATACATTTATACAGTGAATTCATACGTATTCTACATAAAATTCATACATTCAAAATTGTTCTTATTTCTTATTTTAAGAGGTGTTCTCACGGTAGCTCTTCCATATATATATATATATATATATATATATATATATATATATATATATAACATTCAACAAAAAATTATGCCTGTAAAATGATGAATTTTTAATTATTTCTAATTTTAACTACGTGAACAATATCTGGTCATATACATGGCATTTTAATCTTACGTCGCTTATAATTAATTGATGTGATTAATAAATATTAAACGAAGTTGTTTCATACTTGGAAAAAATAAATAAATTAAATCTACTCTCATTATAATCATGCAGAAGGTATCCTAATTAAATATTCATATGTGGTTGTATATTGTTCTCATAGTTAAAATAAAAAATAATTAAAAGATTTTCATTTTACAGATGGAATGTTTTATTCGAAATTAAAATCAAAATATGTTTAAAGTTTGTAATTTTACAGACATAATTTTATATTAAGACTAATGCTAAACAGCTACATTGTGGCCACCCACAATTTACCTAAATAAAAAATAATTTAATTTATTTAACTTATTTTTTAAATAAAAATAAAATTTTAGTTATTTTATCATATTCTCTACATTATAGTTATTTTTTTTCAATTTTTTGATAACTTTTTTATTTTTAATAAAAAATAAATTAAAAATATAAAATATAAAAAAAGTAAAAAAAATAAATACACTCACATGTAGAGAATATAATAAAATAACTAAATCCTATTTTTATTAAAAGAAATAAATTAAATAAATCAAAATTTTCATTATTATACTAACTTGTGGGTGACGACAATGTGGCTGCATAGATTTATTATTTTATTAAAGATTAAAATCAGAATACGGTCAAAGTAAAATTAGTTCATAATTTTACGGACCATTCAGGCATTCACCCTTAAATTAATTGATGAGATTTCTCGATTCCCAGTGTCCATGCAGTTGACAGTTTCTTTCTTTTTATGTCACGTAATGAAAATCCTCCAAAATTTATTTCACATATATGTTCAAATCGTGGACTTGTCAATACCTTTGACTGTTCAAAACATATATGCATTTTTTTTTATACCATGATGAGTAACACGTTACGACGATATATGTTTTCACCATACACTTTTCACTTTTAGAGTGTGTATACATGAAATTAAATGGCCTGTTATTAAATATGCTTTTTACTTTTTATAAAATACTATTAATTATAATCCAAAGTTTTAGGACTGGGTCATATGATTCAAAATAATACTACTATTTTGGAATATAAATTTGTTGGTGAGTTACATTAGCATCCACATGCCCGAAGTGGCCCACTTTTCTTTGGAGATTGATTGATACAATACATTGATATATATCGGTTAATTAAATTAAAGATTATCATTAATATTATTATAATAATTATTGTTATTATTATATTTTTCTTACCGCGGCTGGTAACTAGGAATTCTTTTACCTAGTCCAGTCAATAAGGAACGTTTGATTGTTCGAAATTATTTGAGATTATATATATTAGTTCAAAATTAATTTTGATAGAGAAGGAAGTTAAGAATGATTCATACATCATAATTAATTCTGCATGGCATTATATCTCGAAAATGAGTATCCAACCGTGGCCAATATCAATCGAATAGGATATTACAATACATAGCATCTGGAACTCTAATTGTTGTAAAGTGACATGATAAGGATGAAATTATTTATACGCCAAGATTAGTGCTAATCTCCATCTTCAATGTTAAGTATAAAACTAAACTTTTAAGAGTCAATTATAGGCCACTAAGTGGTTAAATTAGTTGTGGGTTTGGCAAAGCCAAATGTCGACTAAATATAATTTTCAACTCTTAAATATAGAAGAAATACATTACTCGCTCTTCACGAATGTTATTATATGTCTATCATATTTGATTTTTAAATATAATATAATCGTCATCTATAATTTTCAGGTATTACACAAAAATATGAGTTTACCCGCCGATGTGTATCGAAGTGGCGGCAGCTTCTCAAACACAGCAAAAAAATACATTACCTCTATTCGTTAGTGCTACAGATTAAAGGAAAAATGATGCATAAGAAATTGAAGTTATACTTAATTAATTTACTAGCTCAAAAATAAAAATTGGAAATTTATTTTATTTCCTTCTTCCCGAAATTATAGTATATTTTTTTTTTATCATTTCGGTATATTTTACAAAAGTATGCATATTCCACATTTGGACACTATCCTAATACGAATTTCTCATTTTTTAATTTTTATCCATATTTTTTCAATTTGTTCACAATCACACACATGATCCACAACAAATCCGTTATTTTTTGTTCTCAGTTCTCACTATCATAACCATATAATAAAATTGAGTCTATTTCTCCACTTATAAGTTATAACATACTCATCTAATATTTATTAAAATTAGGACAAGAGTGTGCATATTACGTAGTGAATGGTGATCGAAGTATTATTTTTTAAAATTATTTCGTTATTTTCAGCCTTTATTACGTGTATGGAAACAACCAATTACTAAAGGTAAGATGAAACTGTCGATGGTTAAGAGGTCTAAACCAAGAAAATGACTAAAATAATAATAATAATAGAGGTTTATGCATCATAATCTATCAATCTATCATTTCTTTTCATAAATACTGATTTCGAATTTCTCACTACACCAAAATCATATATGTATATATTCTAACTAATTAATGTGTCTTCTAGTATAATGGTTTCAAATTTATAATTTTTGTGACTATAATTTGATAGGTTTACAATGTGATTGCGTGTTAAACTTTCATATCCAATCTTATTATTATTATTATTATTATTAGAAAAAGGGACGATATGCACTTATTCATTCCATACTGTGTGTTGGGGTCAGAACAAATGCCCATCCAATAGATAATTAATTAATACATTAATAGGTAAAAACACCTACTTTGTTAAGTGATAATGAAAAATATCTACTATAAAAGAGACAGTGTTGTTTCATTAAAACGACACTTTTATTTGCAAGCTACTTCATGTAGAATTATTTATTAAAATTCGTATAAGCAATTTGTGAAATAAATATAATTAGGATTTTGAAGCGTTCAATAATTGGAAGATAAAAGAGTTTCTCCTGTAATATGTCGAAAATTGTATAGACTTGTCATTTTAATTAAAAACGGTTTTCTAATATTGCAAATCTTGTAAATGAATAAAAAATTTAGAAGGTTAGGTGAGCAAGAAAGCGACTATATATTTGTACTCTATTTCATTAATTTAAACTGTAGATTGAGAAAATAAGTAAGCAAACATCATTACTTGCCATAATATAAGTTCGATCAAATCCTAAAATCTAGCTGTTTTGTGATTGGATTATGTTTAACTTTTTTCGCTTTTTTCATTTTTTATTTTTAACTCTCTTTTCATTGTTTTCTTGCACTCTAGAGCACTTCATACCAATTATTGAACCAAAAAAAGTGGCGGAGCCAGGGACTAGGGGGGCTAGAGCCCCCTCTCAAATTTTGATTTTTAAATTTTTTTTAATAAATTTAAGATATATTATGATTTATGTTTTATATTTTAATAATTATTGAAGTAGTAGTATCCACTAGAACTTTTCATCTATAATAATAAGGGTTAATGGCAAAAAAATACATGAACTTTGAAAAAAATTGCAATTTTCACATGAACTTTCAATTAAGCCAAATAATACATGAATTTATATTTTTGTTGCAATTTTCACATAAATTTGACTCTAAATGAAATTAGAGTTTAATTGACAGTCGATATTAAGTCAAATATATTAATTTTTACATTCTTAGACCTATCATGAGCTTCTAAACACTCATCATCATCAGAAGTTAGACCAACATCAGGTGAACTTCCGATTGTCAATTAAGCTCTAATTTCGCCGAAAGTCAAACTCATATGAAAATTGCAATAAAAACATAAATTCACATATTTTTTGGCGTAATTGAAAGTTCGTGTGAAAATTGCAATTTTTCCCAAAGTTCATGTATTTTTTTGCCATAACCTAATAAAGGTGAAACGTAGAAATAAACATGAATTTTAATCAATCTTCTTCTCTTTTTGTTCGTGTTTTTATATAAAATTTGGATGAGTTTTTTCAATTTTATTAGTTATAATATTATAATTTTCAAATATTATCCCATAGTTGATTCAAAAATATATTAAAATGATAAATATTACTCCCTCCGTCCACGAAATGAGTACTCATTTGTGGACGGCACGGGTTTTAAGAAATGTATTGAGTGTGATGTGAATAGAATAAGGGTCTCACCTTTTTGAGTGTATTAATTAAAGAGTTTTGTGGGGTACACTTGCCAAAAAGGGAAATGCGTACTCATTTCGTGGACGGACGAAAAAGAAAATATGGGTACTCATTTCGTGGACGGAGGAGAGTACTATAAAATGAAATGAAATATAAATTTACACCTCATAAATAATTATTTATTAAAATAATTTATTTTTTTTTACGTGTGGATGCACGTTTTCAATCGATGAGTACAGGTCGCAATCAATTGTCATTGCTTTTTCAAACAGAAACAACTAATTCACCAAGTATTTATTCATAAGTTATTTGTAATGTATTGCAACTATATAATCTATAAAAATATTGTTTGTTGTTATTATTATTATACTTGTCTTTTAAAATAAATTTCTAAAATGTACGAAATGTCCAAAAAAAATGGAGACTACCGCCCCCGAACCTCCGTGCAAATTCAGACTCCCGAACTAATTTATGACAATGCGACTAACCATAAATACTTATAAATGTAGTTATATCTTCTTAGGGTTAATAGCCGGAAAATACACGACTATTTTCAAATTTGCATATTGCACATCACCTTTAAAATTAGCTTCACAATACATCACCTTTTAATTTAGTTGTAAATTGCCACCAGCGAAAATTCCGGCAACTCTTAAGTTTGACCGATGATGACATGGACAGTCACGTGACTTTTTTTACACGCTGGCAAGCCACGTGGGCAAAACGACGTCGTTTTGATGTTTTCCCCTTCCGATTCAAAGACTGAGCAACATGACTTCGCCCCTTCGAAACACAACCACAACCACCGCAAGCACTGTTTTCCCTCATCTCCACCATAACCACCACCACAAAAATCTCCACCACCATCGTTTTGCCAAAGAAAATCAAAGACCAAAACTTACCAAATCGATTGGGTCTGCGGCGGCACAGATGTAGTATTGGTTGGTTGCTGCGACGTCGATTGCACGGGGCGATGGAGTCGCTGGCGAAGATCTAGGACTCGGTGGGGGGATTTGGGGGTTTTGCAAACTTGGTAGATCTATGGTAAACTGAGAAGTTCGTGGCGTGGTGGTGGAAGGCGGCGGTTGGAGACAAGGCCGCACTGTGGGGTGGCCTGAGCGGTGGTGGCGGAACTCGATGGAGGCTGTCGGCGTTTTACAGATGGAAAAGGACGACAACAGCGCGAAAATAGCAGCGCCGCGGCAACGTCTGGCAGCGATGGTGGTGGACGTGGCGCAATGTCTGGAAATTGGAGATGACGCGTCTTGTGGCGAGCGGCGACGAACTGGAGTGGTGGTGGTGAACTGACATCGTTTTGAATGCCAGTGAGTCCACGTCTGAAAATTCCGGTGCCACATCAACACCGATTAAGGTGGTGGTCAATGCGTGTGCAATTTGCAACAAAATTAAAAGGTGGTGTATTCTGAGGCTAATTTTAAAGGTGATGTGCAATATGCAAATTTGAATTTGAAAATAATTCGTGTATTTTTCGGCTATTAACCCTATCTTCTTATAAATGTAATTGATAGTATATAGCTTTGGCCAAAGTGTTGGATTCATTAAGAGAAAATTACCTGATCATTTTTTTTCAAAAAAAGAAAAAGAGCGAAACAACTTTAGTAATACGACTATAAACAGAAAATAAAAGTAAAAGTTCCAAAATGGCGGCATTCACCAACTTTTAATTGCCTTGCTAATATTATTTGGACCTATTCCTCTGAATCCAGAGGTTTCCAGAAGTAAGTTATTTGCATTTTTTTTTTCGAACACAGAAAAGTACTATATTACTAAAATTTATTAAATTAAGTTTGAAATGGTTCGGACTCCGATTAATTATTATACTTCTATCCATAGTTCATTCAATTAGTATATTCGTACTCACAGAAATTTTCATTACATTCAAGTTAACAAATACGACAGATAACAATATTTGTTTTTTAGAGCAAAAATAAAAGTTCATAAGAAACATATTAGTAATATACTATAGGGTGTGTTTGGTACAGGGTGTGTTTGGTACGAGGTATAAGGGAGGGATAAGCTATATTTACTACTTATATTTTGTTTGCTTTGATGTATAAAAAAATTTGAGTAGGTTGTATAATTTTTCAGGCAACCCTTTATCCATTGAGAAATGAATAATTTTATATCTTAGAGAGGGTGGTATAATTTTATACCACCTTATAAGGAGCGGATAATATATTATCCTTCAAACCAAATAAAATATAACAAATGTGGTCTTCATTTAAAATGATAAGTTTATACCTTATTATATTATCCCTTTATTGAAAGGGTAAAAAGCAAACGCACGTAACAATGTGTTTCTGCGTAAATCCTTAGCTTCGATTTCGGGCAGCACTACAATGATCAGACAAAATTAAATTGTGTAGCAGGGGCGGTTCTGGGGGCGTGCGAGGTGGTAGATCGCACAGGGCCCCGAAAAAATAGGGGCCCCAAAAATATAGATCCATATATATATTATGTATATATTACATAAAACCTATAGAATCATTAAATCGTGTAAGGTAGCGCATGTGGGGAAAGGTCATTTTCTAGACTTTGTTTATTTGTGATTGAATCCTACTTGTAGCAAATTTTTGCGATTTTTTTTTTCAGCTTCTTTTTTTCTTTAGCGAATTTTCATTTCCAATTATCTTTGCGATTTATTTATCATGGCAGCACGAGGCACACTATTATTTTTTGAAACTTTTTTTTTTCAGCTTCTTTTTTCTTTTAGCAATTTTTCATTTCTAAAGATTAACAGCAGGGTAATTTCTTTAAAAATTTTAAGTAGATCAACACTTTGTTAGTGAATGACATAATTTTTTATTTATTAAGTAAATTCGTGGGACGGAGAAAGTATTGTTTAATCAAATATTTTTCTTTCATCTTATCTTTTCTTTCAACGATTTTTCAATTATAGAGACTATCAAGGTAATTTCGTTAAAACTTGTAAGTAGAGCAAATTTCTTTAAAAGTGTGAATGACATAGTTTTTTTATATATTTGTTAAATAATTTGACAAAAAAATATATTGTTTAATCAAATATTTTTATAATATATATTTTTTTAATTATGAATAGAGGGCCCAAATTTAAGAATTCGTACAGGGCCTATGTTTCCCCAACCCCGCCCCTGTTGTGTAGCATCTATTAATTAGACTTTAACAACAACCCCTAATTAACTATTTCTTCCTCAATTACTTCACTACTGGCCGGCTTCTGAAATTAGGGTGAACTACGATCAAATAGCCCATTCACTAATTTACGTACTACTGTACATGCATCTCACGCACACACACACAGCTAGCACATGCATCCACGCACACCACATAGACACACTACTTCTGGTTCCATCAACGTCCAAGTAAAAACCAATTTGTATTTCATATATAAAATGGTAGTATTTTTATCATTTCTCTCAGTATTATTAAGATCATCTCCGAAAATACCTGCATTTATAAATTTCAAGGATACGAATATCTTTATACGGTATACAAACAAAAATGACGATTCAAGAATCAAAGAGGCACATTTAAATCATTAGAAGCCAAAACTCGCAAATATAGTCTTTTGCAACATATGCCTAATTAGTAAAATTATATATATAGTCTCATTACAAATAATAAGAATTATTTTAACAATTATAAAATAAGTCTTACCCTAATAAAATACTTTTATTTATTAAACTTCAATATTAGAAGGCAAAATCAATGATTATTGGTAATGAGAATTAAAGAAGAAGTTTGTGTGGTTTCAAACTTCATATTAGACGTCCATCACTCTGCAAAATAAGAAAAGAATAAGAAGTTAGTATGTGTGTTGGCCAAGCGGAAAGGAGTTAATGTCTAAGTCCAAAGGTTTTGGGTTCGAGTTCCCTGTGGTGCGGCCTTTAAATTTCTTTAAAAAAGAACAAGAAGTTTGTGTGCGGAAAATTTTGTCAACTTTTTGTTCTTTTCTTTTGTTAACTTCTTGTTAGACAACAAACAAAATTACATATAAATTGAAACAACACAAACTTCTTGTTCTTTTCTTTTATTGCAAAATGATGAACGTCTAATATTGAAGTTTGAAATCACACAAACTTCTTTTTTTAACTCTCATTACCATTAATCATTGTTTTTTCCGTCTAATATTGAAGTTTAATAAATAACAACATTTTATTAGGCTAAGACTTGTATCATAATTATTAAATTTAATTTTTATTTATGGTAATGAGACTATAATTATAATAAATTTCTATATAATGAAAATAGTATGAATGGTAATTTTAATTGAAGTTAAATATATTAACTCTCTCTTTTATGTGGCATTGCCACATCAGTTGTGGACACATTAAAACGTGCACACGATGGATATATAGATGAACGGAACTATATATATATGTATGATCAGAAACTTGCATACCTTTCACAATAAAATCATGAGTATATTTATTCTATTTCTCACCTAAAAGCTTTTAAGAAAATATATAAAATGATTACTATCGAAACAAGAAAAAGGCCCTCCTTGATTGTAATCTACTACTAGCTAGATTTTCTCTGTTATTATATATGGCCAGATAAATACTTCCCACCTCATTTTCATATTTAACAAATAAACATATATACTTCTCCATGGCCCACCTAATTCCTTGGATTTATTCAAACTTAATGTACAAAAATGTGCGAATAATCAATTACACACCCACTGTGTGTAAAGCATGTGAGAAGCTACCAGCAGTCCCCCATTATATAAAGCCCTCATAGCATCCACCACAAAACTTGGCAACAACTCCATAGTTGCACCACCATTGTTGTTTGTAACAAAACTACACAAAATCAGGCATGGAATATAAAATGATTAATCTTCTCCAATCCGTAGAGCCCAAAGCCTTATTGCTAATCTCGTTGATAATCCCTCTGCTTGCCACACTCCTCATAACAAGATTCCGTCGCAAGCGGTATCCTCCCGGGCCTCCGGGCTGGCCCGTGATAGGAAATATGGGCCTGATGGGCCAGCTGACCCACCGCGGGTTGGCCCGTTTAGCGAAAAAGTACGGCGGAATCCTCCACCTCCGCATGGGGTTCCTCCACATGGTGGCGGTGTCGAGCCCGGACGCGGCCCGGCAAGTCCTCCAGGCCCAGGACAACATCTTCTCGAACCGGCCCGCGACTATCGCCATCAGCTACTTGACGTATGACCGGGCCGACATGGCCTTCGCCCATTACGGGCCCTTCTGGCGCCAGATGCGCAAGCTCTGCGTAATCAAGCTCTTCAGCCGCAAGCGGGCCGAGTCGTGGGACTCGGTCCGGGACGAGGTGGATGACATGGTCCGGGCCGTGGCCACCAGCAGCGGCACCGTGGTCAACATAGGCGAGCTTGTTTTCGGGCTAACGAGGAACATAACGTACCGGGCCGCCTTCGGGTCGAGCTCCCACGAGGGCCAGGATGAGTTCATCCAGATTCTGCAGGAAATCTCGAAATTGTTTGGAGCGTTTAACATCTCGGATTTCATCCCATTCTTGGGGTGGATTGATCCGCAGGGAATCAACGGCCGATTGATCAAAGTTCGGGCCCAGCTCGATGGATTCATCGACACAATTATTGATGATCACATGCAGAAAGCCCGGCCCGAAGAAGGCACTGAGCCCGTTGAGTCTGATATGGTGGATGAGCTGCTGGCTTTCTATAGTGATGAGGCAAAGGTTTCGGAGTCTGAGGATTTGCAGAATTCGATCAAGCTAACGAGGGACAATATTAAGGCAATTATCATGGTGAGTAATATTACTTTTTGTCTATCCTATAACCTATTCGATATTTATCATTATCAAATAAAATAATGAGTATTCAACAACTGCAATTTTTTAATTGATTAAAAATGAAGTAAAGAAGTTGAAGAATACTTGCTTGCTTTTGGTTGGTTGAATTTCAAGATTTCCTAAATAAACTACTTTTGTGTATAAACGAGTTATTGGAGTGATATGCAAAATAAGCAGTTTTCAATATTCCCTCTCGGAAAAGGAACCTTTGGTTTTCAAGTATTTGCAAGTTGAGAGAAATCAATTTTCACTAGATATGTTTAGATTTATTAGTAGAAATATTGTCTTTTCCTTGGCTTCTGATTAATTTATTGGTGAAATACAAAATACAGTATGCTATATATATTTCATGTTTTATACCTCAACCACCATACGTACAATTTCCATCCAGCATTATTTTTTCAAAAATCAACTAGAATGAAAAAGTCTTAAAAGGCCACGCAATAAGTCATAATATCTCCCACCTTATTCTGACTATGCGATATTATCCCCATCTTAGACTATATATTACACTATATATATGGTGTCGTACTACACATTAATGGCGGAGCCGTTTGGGCAATATATATATTTTTAGTGAGAACTAAAATTTTGATAAAAATGTGAGATTCATTAAAATTATGCATCTGCTGTAAAAGTTAATGCATTCGTTGCACTTCATTCAAGATTTTAACTAAGTGCTATATTCCTATATTCCTACCATTTGTATATATATCGATGAAATCTCATGTGTTATTCTTGGCAATCTTGCATACCCGGCATACTATATTATGAATTACAATATTATGTCATGTTGACGTTTCAAAGATCACTAAGACTTAAAATCAAACATTTTGAAAATTTGAGGCATTACTCTATTATGCCAGCATATCCAATTGATTACGACATGATGAGCTCTTCACACCTCACATAAATCCACCGTTGACCGTACTCTTTTTCAATTTATAAATTAGAAAAGTTTTTATTTAATCCTTTTATATGTCTAAAATATACTCCAATATTGTAAGAATATTGCGCTTGACAATATTGTATTTATCTATTAAAATAATATACTCCCTCCGTCCCACGAATCTTGATACGTTTTCTTTTTTGGGCCGTCCCACAAATCTTGACATATTTTCAAAATAAGGTAATAATTATTACATTTTCTTTACTACTTTATCACTTTTATTACATTTTCTCTCATACTTTATTAACTACACACTTAAAACACTAATTTACAACTTCTTAATTCCCGTGTCGAAACTAAACGTGTCAAGATTCATGGGATGGATGGAGTATTTGTTAATTGGAGGAATAAGAATGATTCTCACGTGACATGAGGTATTATTACGTCAGGACGTGATGTTTGGTGGGACCGAAACGGTGGCATCGGCCATCGAGTGGGCCATGACAGAGCTAATGCGAAGCCCAGAAGACCTGAAGCGAGTCCAGCAAGAGCTGGCGGACGTGGTGGGCCTGGCCCGTAAAGTGGAGGAGCCCGATTTCGAAAAGCTGAGCTTCCTCCGCTGCTGCCTCAAGGAGGTCCTCCGCCTCCACCCGCCCATCCCACTCCTCCTCCACGAGACGGCCGAGGACGCCGTCGTCTCCGGCTACCACATCCCGGCCAAGTCGCGCGTCATGATCAACGCCTGGGCGATCGGCCGCGACGAGGGCGCGTGGGAGGACGCCGAGGCCTTCAATCCGTCGCGTTTCCTCCGCGAAGGCGCCGCCGATTTCAAGGGCGGCAACTTCGAGTTCATCCCTTTCGGGTCGGGACGGAGGTCGTGCCCCGGGATGCAGCTGGGGCTCTACGCGCTGGAGGTGGCGGTGGCGCACCTCCTCCACTGCTTCACGTGGGAATTGCCCGACGGGATGAAGCCCGCCGAGATGGACATGGACGACGTCTTCGGCCTCACGGCGCCACGCGCCACCAGGCTCATGGCCGTGCCCACGCCGCGCCTGCTTTGCCAGCTCTACTAGGCCCTCGCCTGCACTGCATTTGGATCTCTATTTCGTTTGCTTAATTTGTTACTTATTATACTTTACTCCATCTTTTTTTGTTTTGGTTTTGTTTTTGGATATAGTTATATGTGTAATTAATTGAGAAACAAAAGACAATAAATAATTAGTACCAAATTGGGGAAAGATGTGAGGGGTGGAATTTGTTGAATATCTGGATTGATGGTTTGTTTTTCAGTTTTTTTTTTCTCATTAAATGGAAAATGTGTTTGTTATTCTATTTCATTTTTTTTTTGAAAGGGAAGGCATACCCAAACTAACATGCCAAGAACATATATTAAGAGATGTCCTTCAAGATCAAGTCACGAAGCCAACCAGGAGCCCCGTCAACCCAACAGATAGGTTCCGTACAAGAGCGCGCAAACTGCGTGAGGCTATGAGCAAAATTATTCGCCTCTCTATACATATGATTAACGCTAAGAAGCATAGACGATCTATTCCAAAGTAAGAATATCAAGAATATCATCAGGCAAAAAACGACCCTCCTCGTCCAGACAGGCCATGATTCTCGCAGCCATCATAGAATCAGTAAATAACTCAATAGGAAAGAACTCATTTCATTAATTCTTTGTTTAGCAATTTATTTATTTATACCAAATGTTACATTCGAAAAGAATTATACGATAAATTATCTTAATGGAGATTCTTATCCCCCATATACTTTGGAAGACCTCGATTATTTTCTGGAAGTCAATAAAAGGTTCAATTTATACCTTTATATATTTCTTTCAGTTCAATTTATTGGCCATCGATGCTATTAACCATTGATTATATTAGAAGAAAAATGAAAAAAGGTAGTTGGTAGTAGATGATGAAATTGATAGAAATATGGATTATTCTTGAAAATTAGTCCAGATGAAAGTTCAATCATTTCATTTTGACCATGAAGACTCTTCTAAATATTGGTATTAATTCATAGTTAGTTTCAAGCTTCCAACAATCTCTTGTTAGTCTCTCAAACAATTTTTGATATACTACCGAATTCCATTCATTCATAACAGAAAAAAAAAAAAAAAAATCGATTTTATCGAGTATGGCTTAATATTCATTTAATTGTGAAACCTAACATACTCTATTCATACGAAAAGCCCAACTACATAAAAATGCTCGAAAAGTCCTATTGTAATTATAAAACTAACAAAAAGTCATAAATTTCAGAACGATTAATCCATTATGATACATCTATGTCGTACAAAAAAGCATAGCATATACTTGAGGCTATCATAATCATAATAATCAAGAAGTGGAAGTTATTTCTCTAACTACTATAAATTTTTAATTTTTTAATTCATTTTGAATTTGCTGGATACTTTAAAATGCATGTCTTTGTCATTTAAAAAAAGTCGCGAATGTTCACCATAGGCTGGTTTGAAATTATTATTACACAACAAAACTGATAAGATTTAAAATCCAATATCCTTTCATATAAGAACAAAATGATGTGTATCTTGTATTGGACCAAAAGTTATATTACTATCGTTTAATGTAATGGACCTGCTATGTCGTGGATAAAAAAATCTTGTCCCTAGTGTTTGGTACGTACATCATTCGTTTGCACATACAGATTTTAAATAATTCAAATCATAAAGAAAATTCGTCCCAAAATAATTTAGATTTTGCTTGTATAATATTTTATCAGTTTGATAAATATATGAATGATTAAAATATTGTAATAAAAGTAAAAATAAAAAATACTACTCCCTCCGTCCCAAACGAAATGTCCTGTTTTCCTTTTTGGACTGTCCCAAACGAAATGTCTTGTTTCCTTTTTTGGCAATACACTCTCTCTCTATACTTAATATTTAAATAATTTCCACCAACCCACTTTATCTACTTTATACACATTTCTTAATCTCCGTGCCGAAAAGAAATGAGACATTTCGTTTGGGACGGAGGGAGTATATCATAAGCTATAGTTTTATTCTTTGTTTGAATTATTAGTGTCTGTCTATGAAAAAATTATTTACAATGAGTTTTTACTTAGATTGAATTCAAGCCACTGAATTTAGTTAATTGTACAATCAATGAACATTGTGTTAATATGTACCAACTATAGTAATGGATGAACAAATAATACTACAAAGTTTTTCAGTCTACTTTCATCCTTCTCGTACTTAAGACATCAGATATTCTAAAAGTAATTAATTGTTACATCCTTTTTCAATCTCTAAATTTATAACTTTCTTGAATATAACTCGAGATACCATTGAAATTTATGATT
Organism: Salvia miltiorrhiza; assembly: GCF_028751815.1. Lineage (NCBI taxonomy): Eukaryota > Viridiplantae > Streptophyta > Magnoliopsida > Lamiales > Lamiaceae > Salvia > Salvia miltiorrhiza. The sequence goes on along the minus strand of NC_080391.1, from coordinate 21,292,969 downwards.
AAATATTCAAAATGTAGAGATGATTGATGAAATGTTAAGTCCAGCTAGTGACTTTTTGCTTGAGCAGAGAAAAAAGTTTATCCTTACCCTTAGCCAAAAGCCCAGCCCACCTACTTAAACTTCACATATAATTAGAGATGTAGATCACAACTTTTTTTGGTAAGTCTATATAACAAATCGTGCTGTCTTCGTGTTCGTGTTCCCCTCGATTAAACTTGCTTGTACTCTTAACATAAATTGAACAAAACCAAATACAGTCGAGCTAAATAACTTCTCTTCAAGAATCACCATGAAATTAATAGTAAAAGGTTGAAAGGGTAGAATTTTCTGCATTACTTGCAAGTTTAATGGGCTTTACAACATTATGGGGTGGGGGGGGGGGGGGGGGGGGGCGGGGACAACAGCTTGAAATCGATAAGAGAACTATTATAATAAGCTTGCAAACAAAGGACCAATCAATTAATACATTGTTATTTGAATTACTAACAATGAGTCTAGTTTTCTACTTGGTCAAGGATTTTAGACATAAAAATGAGTATAAAATCCCCACGAAAACCAGAACCAATGGCGCTGTCGGCTACATCAGAATACGGATTACAGCAAGACCAACGGCAGAGACAGAGGCGAGCGTACCTATGCAATACTTGATCACGTCATACTTTGCGGCTTCCAGTTGAGCCCGCAGTGTATGAATTTCCTGAGAGCGCACAACGGAAACAATTGAGTCGAGCATAAATACAAGTTCAAGAACTATCAACTTTCAGCGACTACATAAGAGTACTCACTCGATCAAGTTTGGTGGTGAGGTTGGTTGTTTCTTGGTTTTGGTTGTTCAGCTCATCTCGAATTCTCCTGCAAAATTATGGCAGATTTTCAGTTGATAGACTAAAAGTAATGGAAAGGTTAAAACTACACTTCATTTGGTTGGAGAATTCTATACATTGGTATAACTTACCCCCTTTCAAGATTAAGATCCAAGCGCTGCCCGGCTGTAACTTTGTCGATTTCATACCTGTACCAACATTGTTTTTAGTGTCTATCAGAATGAACTGTAACAGAGAAGATGAAGTTTATTTTATCTACATACCTTAACTCACTACGCATCTTCTCTATATCATTCTTGATTTTTTCCATCTCATGTTGCAACATTGAGAAATGGTGATCCTGCACTTGGAATCAAATGAATTAGGTGTGTCTTGGCCTATCATACAAGTTTCTTTGAGCTTGGAATGGTCGAACACATAGTAAACGAGTACAAACATATAATGAAGAATAAATTTAGGCCACAGATTCCCTACAGCATTTGATATTAATAGACCTTTGCTACTAGAGGTTAATGCATTTGAATGAATAGGGACAAACATTGAACTCTCGAGGCATGCATGAACATAATTGGAGGCAGATCCTAAATAAATATGTTTACTTGCTTTTTTCTTACAAATTGTCTTCCGTTCTCAGATTTCAGGTTTCCTCCTCTTTATCCAAAATCTGTATGAGATAATCAATCAATTCTAGAGTCTCACATAGAATCTGCCCTTCTTGGATCAAGTCTACATAATCATAACCAGCCTCGATTCTCCATAATGATTACACTCATTTTATCTCACTATAGTATTTTTGCTGATATTACAATAGAAATACTGCATTTGGATCTAATCTTGGTCGGCAAACAACAACCTATTTTGTAATAAAGAATCAGAGGAAGTTATGGCTGTTTTCAGCATTTATAATTTGAGTTGCTAAACCTGTCCATATTCTTATATTGTCAAGGCTGTTTTTGACCAGAATGTGATGTTCAAATCATAGATGTTTACTTTTTAGTTTGTAGTCAGCTTCATCCTAATCAATATTAATCACTTTTTTAAATTAGAAAGTAGCAATTTAATTCATTAAGAAACAGAGATTTTATGGCTTGTGATAAGGTACTTAATTTTAGTTACTAGCTATGCTTAGTTTCTCTGTAGAGAAAATAGAGAAATAACTGGATATAAGTCATTTGTCTTAGTCAATTAAAAAAAATAAGTCATTTTTTTAGGCGAAAATAAGTTGTTTTTTAAGTTCAAAACATAGAGGTAAATTCTATTCTCTATTTGAAACATCAAGATATATTTTCTCAAGCTTATGGAGGGTACACCAATGATTACTTAAGCTTAACAAAAAGGAGGCCAATGGCCAACCTATATTTATAATCATCACTTTCTAATGGAAGATGAAGATTAGAATAATTATATTGCTGCTATCTGAACATAGTAAAATTGAAGCTCGGTGTTGGAATGTTTTTATGAGATTTACTCCCTCCATCTCAAATATATAGTCCAATGGACCAATATTCTATTTTGAGGTGTCTCAATCAGATAGTTTCATTATTATAAAGGGTATTGTTTTTCATGGTCATCTACAAATATGTCCTCTTTGCTATTGGAAATTAATATCATTACTAGATGCTGTCAAAGTCAGACATGTAAATTAATAGTAATCTAAATATCTATAACACTCGGTTGTCCTTAATATTGAAATCAAGAGGATGTTTTCACAATTTTCCAAGAACCAATGTGCTACTTATATATTCATAATAGTAGAACATATAATAATTTAGCTAAATAACAAAAAAAAAGGTTCCAATTCGATATAACATTGTTGACCAATTCTATAGGCTCGACGTGAGATGAGTCGTCTACAGTTACAAGAATCAACTACGACAGAGACAAGGTACTAGTGAATGCAAGATTCCATGTCAAGGACAAAACCAGCCATAATATTCGACCTTCACATATTGAACAATCAAATCCACAACATATTTCAAAACAAGGCATTCTCAAGTTTTGATCATAAATTCATAATACAAAAATATAATATCCATTCCCACTTTAGCAACAAAAAACACTCATTTCCTTAGCATACAACCAAACAACTAGCAAACTCAGCAGCCTCAGTTTCCGACGCAACTAAGGACTAATCTCAACACAACATCAATTTCAAACAAACATGTAAAGAAACAAAAGTTGTGATAGCTATACCTGAGAGCTCTTAACTTCAGTCTTGAACATGGACAGATTGTTTTCCTGAAACATCTCGCTCTACACGAAAACAAAAAAAATCGCAGGAACATGTTAACACTACAAATTCCTTCATCGCCAACAAACAAAAACCAACAGAAATGGAAGCACCGCTCACTTTTTGCATTTCACTCTTTGAAACATAGGAACCAGAAACATTCTCCATGCTATCATTCAGCACCTCCATCATCGCCTCTGTTATCGCCTGCGCCTGCCTCGACTCCACCCCCTGGGCCTCCAATTTCCTCACCTAATCAAATTCATCACATCACAAAAGGCAAAAATCTAACTAAAACCATCACATCACATAAATGTAACTGAACAACACAACAACAAAAAAGGCAAAAAAGGCAAAAATGTGACTAATACCTTGGAAAACACAAAAAGCAAAATGTAACTAATCCATCATTACAGAAGGGGGGGAAAACATGTAGCTAAAATCTTCAAAACAGAAACAATAAGTTTGTAAACACAACAATCACAACCAAAAGCAAAATTGCAGCAATTGCAGCCAGCAATCAAACAAAAACACCAATTTCAACTCCAAATAACAATAACCCCAAAAAATCATAGAAAATAAATCAGAATCAATTACAAGGGCCAGAGTGTCGACGAGGTAGACCCGTTTGCCGTTGGATTTAGCAAGCTCGGAAATGGGTCGGGTTCCGACCAACGCGGGTCCCAATCTCAGAACCCGCTTACACGCCGCCGCGTATGCGGTCATTCTATGTCGTCGTAATCCAACCGGCACTTCAATCAAGAATTAAGCAAAACCTACTCGAAAACGGTTTCAAGTGCGAAATGGGATGATAGATTTTATTAAAATCGAAAAGGGTTTCGCTTCTAATCAATGGAATCGGCTTAAACAAGCACAAGGATCAAAATCTTGGTTTTCTTTAATCTTGCGAGCTATCAACAAAATGGGGCGGAATTAAAGAGAGAAACAAGTAAAATGAAGATCGAAAGAGGAAGGTGAGGAGAAGTTTTCCTAGAAAAACGTGAGAATTGATAACTGGATTGGAAGTTGGGTTTGACACCCTTTTTGTGCTGGAGGTTGGCATTATTTATAAGCAACTACTGCTGCGGAAATAAAAGAAAATCAAGAATTCAAAAATGGCGTTCAACTTTTGTTCCAGCGTGTTTTTTTCCTGTCTTAAAATTCCAAAGACGCATATTTTTTTTGAGGGACCGAAGACGCATTTTTAAGTGCAAATATTTATAATTCAGTTTAGTCTTTAGGTTGAGTATTTCATGAGTTCTACTAAGTCAAATATTTTCAATCGATATTTGAGGAAATTAGGTTTTATAGATTATAAGGTAAATTAGCTGTCTAATCTGTCAAAATTCAACTAATATTATTTTACTATGTGATTTATAATTGCTTTAAAAACATTCACAACGCGTAATTTAGCGTCGGACTAAGCCGAAGAAGAAGAAGTCGTTGCCGCTGGCGTGCCACATAGACTCGTGCTGGACACAGGCATTGATGTCGAGCACGAGAGGTGATTATGTGTGGTGCGTGTTGAACACGCACCCAATTTAAAAAAAAAAAACTAATAAATCTGACCGTTGCGTGCCGACATTTCAATTTTTTTTTTGTAACCATTGGCAACGTCTCTTTTTTTCTTTTTCAATATCTATAAATACCCCATTCAACATTAACACAAATCACGCATCTTTTTTCTTCTCTATTTTTAAATTCTCTCTAGCAAAATGGCTTCTTCATCTTCATCTTCTTCCGACTCAAGCGGCAATGAGCGATGTGCTCAAGAATTCGTCCAACTTGTGTCGCAATTTTACGAAATTGTTGACGTCATTGGTCCGCCGGAAAGCCCTCCTAATCGAAGGAGGCCGAAGAAGAAAGCTTACATTCATCGGGATCGTAAAGCCGGAGCACAACTTCTCTGCAAGGATTATTTTGTAGAAAATCCGGTCTACACCGATTCTATTTTTCGGCGCTGTTTTCGTATGTGATGTGCATTATTTTTGCGCATCGTTAATGTTGTGCAGTTCGATCCTTACTTCCAATAATGTCCGGACACACTTGACAGACGCGGCTTCACACCGCTGCAGAAATGCACAGTTGCTATTCGTCAACTTGCAAATGGAGGTGCAGCTGACCACTACGACGAGTACCTGCGAAATGCAGAGTCGACCTTGTTGCAGTGCTTGAGCTGATTATGTCGAGTGATCGTCCAACTCTTTGGCGCATAATATTTGAGGAAGCCGACGTCCACTGAGTGCCAAAGGCTTATTGCACTGCACGAGGAAAAGCACGGGTTCCAGGGGATGCTAGGAAGACTAGATTGCATGCACTGGGCATGGAAAAATTGTCTGGTGACGTAACAAGGAGCATACACTCAAGGTGATCAGGGGAGTCAACCATCATCCTTGAAGTTGTCAAATCCCAAGATCTTTGGATCTGACATGCATTTTTTGGGACTCCTGATTCAAACAACGACATCAGCGTGGTCAACACATCGATGTTGTTTAACGAACAACTGGAATAAAAGGCTCCACCAATCACATTTCAAACCAATGACTCATATCTATTAGGAATGAATGAAAAAGAACCCCTATTAAAAAAATGTTGAAAGATAATATGAGATTTTGATTATAAAGGTGGCCACATTAAGAAATTCACTTCTAGCGGAGAACTAAGTCTGATCGTATTGATTGTTATAATGATTGTGTTGCACCATAATTCTTATTGATTTCTATCTTTCGAGTAACATGTTTCTTGGGGACTATGTGAAGTGGCTTGTTGGATTGATTGGTGGTGTTTGTTTGCTTGTGAGCCGCTTCTTTACTTTGTTTTTGTGGATTTCGCTTGAGGATAAACAAAAGACTAAGTGTCGAGGGGTTATTTAACCCTATTTTGTGATGAATTTTCTAGGTGTTTATGTGTTTTATTGGTTTATATTTTAATCTCATTCACTGAAGAGTTGATTGACTTGAGCTTATTTGCTAAATTTTGTTGTCTCAGAATTCTACGCTCGAATTTATTAATAAGTGGACAAAAATGGAAATAGAATTGAGTTGGGTTGCAAAAAAGAAATAGGACTAAAAAAATAAAGATAAATGGCTCGTATTGGGTTGGGCTGCAAAATTTTCAGCCCTTGGTCCAACTTGATAAGATATTCATCCCCGGTGGGCCGAGCCGGAATGAACGATTCATTTTGCCACCTCTAATTATAAGTTTAACTATCCAGACCCATTTAAAAATATTATTGAATATAATATGGGTTATTTTCATGAGTTTATTAACATCACAATAAATATAAATAGAAAGCAAATAGTCCTTATGAGGACTATAACGCCCATCATGGTCTGAAATAGGAGTGTAAATGTAAAAAGTGAAAGTTATAGACCTCGTTTTCAAATTTCCTAATTTATAATCCTCATTTTCAAATTTTATAACATATAATCTTCGTTTTAAAAAATACTAAAAATTATGATCTTATTTTAACAATTAGCTCACTAGAACACATCTATACTTCAGGAATGTAGATTTCTTAGACTGTATGACATAGAATACCCGATTGGAACAACAACAACAACAACAATAATAATAATAATAATAATAATAATAATAATAATAATAATAATAATAATAATAACACTGGATGAAAGAAATGAAGTGTATGTGTTAACATAAATGATAAAAAAAATAACCAAAATAAAGCGCCCACCGTGGGGCTCGAACCCACGACCACAAGGTTAAGAGCCTTGCGCTCTACCAACTGAGCTAGACGGGCTGGTTAACAAAATAACTGCAACAATTATTTTCTTACCATAGAGGAGTGATAATAAAACTCCAAATAGCATCAACTTAGAATTTACTAATACAGCATGATACGAATCAAATAAGCTTTATTTTATTTTAGAAAAGAAAGCCGAAATTATTAATTAACGAATAAGTACACTCAAAATAAAATTGAAGATTATGAGAAATTATTTAATTTGGGATAGAATAAGTAAAACTAAATTTAGAATGAATAAGTTATGATTATTTAATGTTTCAGAATAAACTTTTTCATTTATGTTATTTCTTCTCTCCTTATTATTTTTTCTTTAAATTTTTGTATTTTAATTTTATTATATTTTTTATATTAATTTTTATGATTTTATTTATATATTTTTAAGAGTTAATTACATATAAATTATTGAACTTTTAAGAAATTCTCATTTTGCGCATGAACTTTAAAATCTTTATTAAAGTTACTTATCCACTAAATTTTTCTCATTTCTATATTTGCCCATTTTCCGGCCATATTTTGGGCATGAAACAGCGTTGTTTCCATCTAACTATACTATACGACGTCAATTCTATTTTCAACCGGTCATATTTATGCCACGCAAGCATATTCATGTAAAGGGAACATATTTATGTCATGTCACCACGATGAAAAATGAGATAATATGCAAAATAAGAGGGAAAAAAAATAGTTCAATAATTTAGAGTGGATTTTGAAAATGGACTATTTGTTTTAGTAAAAATTAAAAATTGTCCACTAAGATTAAAAAAAAAAAAAATAGCCACTATTACCATTTTACCCTTTAAACATCACCCCTTTAAAAATTCGCGCATTTCACAACCAGTCGAATTCACAACCTTGGTTGTGAATCCACAACCCGAATTTTTTGGTTGTAAATTCACAACCAGAAGTTTTAGTTGTGAATTCATGGATCTGGTTGTGAATTCAATAACATTAAACTATGAATTCATAAATTTGATTGTGAATTACATTTGTCTGAGAGAACTTCCATTAATATGATTGATATTCTGTAGCTCAACGAGCCGTAAATTGTCAAAATAAAATGGTCACGTATTGGATTTAAAATATAAGAAATAAAGAAAAATCTAATTGAATGAGGGGCATTCAGAATGAGTAGGAGGTTATATATCAATCAACCAAAATTCAGACAAATTTGAAATCCTCATTATGCCCCAAAAAGAATTAGAATCAACAAAACATAAAAATTACAGATTAGTTCAAAATGAAAATTAACGAATTTGCGAATTTTGATGAAATCGAAAAAGAAAATCAGCATGAAGAAGAGGGTGAAATGGAAGTTCTCTCAGACAAACCGCCTCTTCTCCGCCGCACCGTCCATCTCCATCACCACCGCCTGTAAATCACCCCAAAAACAGACGATTTTCCCTAAATCCTTGCAAATCCCTAAGTTATTCGAGGAGATCTGCCCGCGGCTGGAGGCGGACAAGAGACAGAAATTCAGGGAGGCAGAGGACGCGGCGGAGAATGGAGGCGGAGGTAGAACACGCGGCGGAGGATGGAGGCAAAGGATGTGGCAAACGCGGCGGAGGCGGAGGTGGTGACCGGCGACTGGTGGAAAGGCAGATGAAATGAGAGGGAGAGAAGTGAGAGAGCGTAGAGAGAGAGAGAGAAGAGAGAGTAATTTTCTGACCGACCATTTTTTAATATTTTAAGAGGAGGGGTATTTCTTACTTTTTGCTAAAAAAATTGGCCATTTTTTAATATTTTTATTTCATAGGCTAGATTTTAATTTTACAATATGAAAGTGGACACTTCTATATATTAACTCAATAATTTATATGCAATTAACTATTTTTAAAATTGTATAGTTTTTAGTGCAATTAATGAGAAAGAAATTGTATTAACTCATTTTAGAACTCTTTAATTTTAAAAATCATAAAAAATAAATTTAGAATGTATAAGTTGTGGTAATTTAAAGTTTTAAATTAATTTTTTTTCTCCTTCCTCTCTATTCTCTTTAATATTTATTTTTAAATATCATCACTCTTTAATGACATGTTCACTTTTTTCTACTATATTAATTTTATACTCCCTCCGTCCTAGCCAAGACGATACATTTGCTTTTCGGCATGGGATTTAAGGAGTTGTAGATTAGTAATTTAAGTGTGTAATAATAAAGTGATAAAATAGGAGAAAGAATGTAGTAAAGTGATAAAGTAAGAAAGAGAATGTAATAAAGTGATAAAGTATGAGAGAGAAGGTAATAAGGGAATACTTAATTAGTACTCCCTCCGTCCACGTAAGAACTTCTTATCTTTACTTTTTGGGACGTCCACAAAAGAACTTCATATCTATATTTGGACTATACCCCACCACTTATAATCCTGTTACTTTTCACTTTTCACAACTCCCAATATTAATTATAACACATTTTCACCACTCCCAATACACTCAACTACCTTTTATTCACTCTCAATAGACTCAACAATATTTTTTCTTAAAACCCGTGTCACTCCTCCTAGGAAGTTCTTTCATGGATGGAGGGAGTATTAATTAAGTGTTTAAAATTTCTTATTTTTGACAAATATAAAAATGTATCATTTTCGTTGGGATGACCCGAAAAGGAATATGTAGCATCTTGGACGGGACGGAGGGAGTATCTTTATCTATATATTTATTTATTTTCCTTGTTTTTAAAAGAAAAATAAGTAGAAACCATATTTTGTGTTTTGCATTTTTTTTTCATTATAATAGTTTAGAATCTAATAAAGGTGAAGAAAAATATTTTGATTTATTTTATAACTCTTTTGTTTTAAAAAAATTATAATTAATTTTAAGATAAATATTAAAAATATAATTTCAAATATACTTTTTATTTATGTTTTTGTATGACAATACTCTATAATAATAATAATGTGTAACGCTAATTTTTATTATTAAATAATTTTTAATTATTAAATAACAATATTTATTACTAGACTTTATACAAAGTCAAAAATATATATTTTCAAATTCAAATTTTTTATTTAGTAATTGATGTGGATTATTTTATCTTATTTTATTTTTGGGTTAAGTATAAATTTCACCCCTAACGTGTAGGCCCTTATTACTTCTAGCACCTTATGGGTAGGGGTGTGTCAATTAAGCCCCTGAAGTACCTAATTATCTCCAATTTAGCCCCTCGCCCTAACGGACACTTAACGTCGTTCGTTTTTAAATTTATTTTTTTTATTTGGTGGGCCCCACCATTAATGTTTGCGCGGGTTAGTTAACAACAAGTGCATATGAAACGTTTATTCCTCTTCACTTGCTGCAAATTTTGAAGGGAAGAAGAATAGGGTTTCAGAGGGATTTTAGGGTACGAAGACGAAGAGAATCTCCTCCATATCTACTTTTACCGATCAAATCTCGACTAAGGTAAGTATTAAGCCTTGATTTTTGGGGGAAAATGTCATCTTTTCAGAGCATGCAATGTTCGGACAAAAGCGATATGAAATTTCGTCTTTTTTGTATTATTTTGTGTAGGAATCGATGATCGTGTAATCGTTTGTGTTTTCTTCTTGTATTTGTTGCAGCATGCTGTCGAGTGTGACTTTTGTTTTTAATTTTTTTGGTATATGGAAGAAAGAATCTGAATCGGCAAATTGGTATATGATGGGTATAATTTAAAGGAAATAACCATAGACAAAATGACTTATGAGCGCATACTTGATGAATTTGCTAAGTGTTATGTCACCAAACTTAACAAAGTGTACGCTTTAGATGAAAATTATGATATTGAAAAAGATTTAGTGCTACTCAGGGACTCACAGCACTGTCTCAAGGTGTTTGATTATCTAGAGTTACTTGGACAAACTAAAATAATATTGTTTGCTGACCATGAAAGTGATCTCATGCCCCTTATTAAACCTTTACCTTTGTTTGATGAAAAAAAAGGGTAGTGATTAATTAGAGAACATACATGGGTTTGAGATTGCAAATGATGGTGAGTGGATTCACTCTAGAGAGAAGGTAGAGGAAGTAGAGACAGGAGATGGAAGGGTAGAAGGGCAGGATAGATTTGATGAAGGTAGGGAGGCTGGATTAAAAGATGATAATGGTATAGGAGCTGATTTAGTGGGAAGTGAAGATGAGGGTGATGACAGTGATCACACAACTACTGACTCTAGCACATATAGTGATATCCAGTCAGATCGTGATGAGGAAGTAGGAAGCATGATCCTATGGTTGACTCTGCTGCTGAGGGAGATCAAGGATACTTCGCATTAGGTATCACCTTTGCATGGGCAAAGGATGCTAGGGAGTCTATTAATGACTATGCTGTCAAATTTGGTTACAAGATCAAGTTTGTAAAAATATGAATCTCATAGAATCAGGGTGGTTTGCATCAGTGAAAGAAATTGTCCATTTGTAATGCTTGCTTCAAAGGATGGGGAGTCAGAGGGCTTGGTTATTAAGACATTGACACTAGAACATATCTGTTGTAGGCAAATAGAGGTGCCTAGTACTTCTAAAAAATACATAGCCAACTATTTCAAGGAAGCATTGTATAGAAATCCTAGGTTTTTATCCAAAGATATGCAGGGCCATGTCAAAGACCACCTGAAACTCCATGTGAGCTTGGAAAAGTGCAAAAGGGCTAAGAGGACCATCCTTACCAAACTGCAAGGCAGTTACAAAGAGGAGTTCAGCATGCTAGTTGGCTACATTGAGAAGGTGAAAGAGACTAATCCACGAAGCAATGAAACTGCAATTATCTAAAGATGAGTTAGCAAATAGCAGGAGGGTTTTTCAAAAGGTTATTTGTGATGCTTGATGCATGCTAGAAAAACTGGATTGGTTGTTGCAGACCTTTAATTTCCTTGGATGGTTGTCACTTGAAAGGGGTTACTTTTGGAGTCCTTCTCACAGCCGTTGGAAATGATGCAAATGATGGTGTTGTTCCTATTGCATGGGCAATAGTGAACAAAGAGAATAAGCACAATTGGAACTGATTTTAAAATTGGTTAAGGTGTGAGCTACAACTTGATGATGGCTCAACAAGTTACACTCATGTCTGATATGCAGAAGGTTAGAAATAACTTATTGCTATTCCTGTTTATTATTGAAAAGCATAACTCATACTTAATGATTTGTTTGATGTTATGGCAAGGTTTGATGGAAGCAGTGAAGGAACAACTTCCAAAGGCTGAGCATAGATGGTGTGCAAGACACATCTATGCTAATTGGAGTAAGAAATGGAGAGTGATGAACTGAAGAAAAGGTTTTGGATAGCAGCTTGGAGTTCATTCGATGAGGAGTTCAAGTTGAACATGGCAAAGATTAGCTCAATCAAGAAATAGGCTGTTGTGGATCTTCTCCAATATCCACCAGAAAATTGGTGCTGAGCATACCAGAGTAACAGGTGCTGCACTAACATGGTTGACAATAACATCTCAAAATCCTTCAATTCTAGTATCATAGAAGCTAGGCACAAGCCCATCATTAGTATGTTAGAGGATATTAGGGTGTTGGCTATGACTAGAATTAGGGAAATGAGAAACAATGTGCATAGTTGGAAGTGTGAATGGTCTCCTTCTTCAATGAAGTTATTTGATGCTGCAAAATGTGATGCAATGACTTGCAATGCCATTTGGGATGGGGAGGATGGATATGAGATTGGGGAGTTTGAGGATAAGCATAATGTTTCTTTGGATATGAAGAAATGCACTTGTAGAATGTGGGAACTAATAGGTGTACCCTGTTGCCATGCCCTTGCGGCACTGTTTTATTCAAAATTGGACTCTCTTAGTGTTATGTCAAGCTAGTACCACAAGTCAAGCTTCCTAAAAAGTTATGAGCACTCAGTATAGCCTGTTCCATGAGAGAAGTTCTGGAAACTGAAGCAAAGTGATGGCATAGAGCCTTCTCCTGTAGAGAAGAAGACTGGCAGACCCAAGAAGATGGGAGTGAGAGCTCCAAACGAGCCTAGGAGAAGCAACAAGCTCTCAAGAAAAGGGCAAAAGCAACATTGTAGCATATGCAAGAGTGCAAGTCATAAAAATGGTCAGTGCCCTGAAAGACCAAGTCAGGTATTATTATACTTATCAATTCAAATGCTACACCTTATTGTATTGTACTAATTGTTAATTTGCTTCAATACTTGATAGGTGACACAGGGTACACAAGCTTCTAATTCATCTTTGCCTACAAAACTTCAGTCAAGAAGAAGTTCTCAGGGCTTTGGATTGTATATCAATCCTGACAGTGGAAGAGCGGTTCTTAATGTAAGCTTCCACAATCCTATGGGTTTTATTTCTTCATTTCCCTCTTAATATGCTATAACTAAGTTGTTGTATGCAATGTAACAACCCGGTATGTCACAATCAGAGATCATAGATGAGGGGAGATCCACAGAGCCAGACCAAAACACACGATTTGCAATTCCAAATGAGGATGAGTTGAGGAAGGAGAAGAGGAAACAAGCACCCCTTCCCCCTCCCCCCCCCCCAAAAAAAAGGTGATGGAGAGAGCTCCAAGGTTAGGAAGGTGGCCTCCAAGCCATTTGTAATGCCCCGACTTTTATTAAGGATTATAGACTTTTAATTATTGATTTAAGGATTTCTTATGGTAATTAGGGTTCAGCATCCATTAATAAAATACGGACTTATGTGAATTTGATGATTACATACGTGATAATTTATTTTTATTTTTATTTCAACGGATGATGCACTCAAAATATATTTTGAGTCCATTAAGAGAATGATGGAGCTCAAAGATTTATTTTGAGTTTTCAAATCGAAAAAAAAAATTATGTATTTATTTATTTTTACCGAGAAATTTAGGAATGATGAGTTATAAAAATTTTCCATCAATATTTTTCTCAAATTATTTTCCTATGATGTATTTATAAATTGAGAGAGTGCACTAATGTTAGTGCTATTTATTCTAATTTTGATCACAAGAGTTTTATGCTCTAGCATTTTATTAATTGATGATTAGTCTTACATATATTTTTTTTCTTACACATGGGTTATTACTACACCACATTTTTATATTTACTTAATGTAACACCCCATTATCCTCCACTAATATTTTCTTTTCCCTACCACTAATCTTTTTCCCTACCATCACTAATATTTTCTTTTCCCTACCACTAATCTTTTTCCCTACCACTACTCCTACCTCTCCACCACACTACTCCTTTTCCCCACCACTACATTCTTTCTCCCACTCTCACAACTTTTCTCCCACCATTATCACACTCCATAGAAGCCTTTGAAGCCCCAAGAGAAGTAGCAAAGCAAGGGAGAGTGTGGGAAAACTATAGAGTGAAGGTTGTGCTTCGAGGGTGAGTTTTTCTTTGCTTTTTCTCAACTGAAAATGCTTTATGGCCATGGATTTTTACACATTTGTGTGTTATATTATGTGAGGATATGTTTTATGATTTTGGATGATTATTTTGGTAGAGTTTATTGGGTGAAAAACCGTGCATGAGGTAAGGCAGCGAATCTGCCATAAGCACACTGCTCGGCAGTGTTTTGCAAGGCGATTCCAGCCATCCAAACGGTTCCCAAAATTTCCCAAATTAATTGTGTATCATCTTTCATATGTTTTCTATACTTTGGTAAAATTTCAGAAGGTTTGGAGCTCTTATGATTTATTTATGAATTTGTAAACATCACTGCCCATCTGGAATACATTTTTGGTAAACAATCTTTGGGAGGCCATAAGTAAAGTTTCAATCGGTGAAAACCTTTGAAACTTGAATATGTCACTCTAGACTCCCGTATCTTTCTTTTGACATCAGTCTCACCATTTTTGAGTAAGGGAAACAACCGGTATAAATTCTTGAAATCTAGTTCTTATTCCTTGTACCATCCAGTAGATTTTACAAACCTACGACTTTGAGGTGGCAAAGGCCGACTTAAATCTTTGATTCTCAAGCCTATCTTTCTACTGAATATTCACTGACATGTTGGGAACTTACTTGTTCAGTTTTAGAATTTTTTGTGAAGCCTAAAGTGGTTTTTCCGATTTATGTTCTAAATCTGCCAAACTTGAACTCTTTTTGTGCACTGAACTTTAGACAGTCATATCTTCTAAACCATGAATGCTCTTGGAGTAAATCCAACTGTAGAGTGTTATGATCTCTCCCTAGTTTCCAGATTGACCCTTGGGGTTCCCAGTGGAGTTTTGTAAAGGGAGATATGAATTTTTAAAGAAAGCCCACTGACTTGGTTGTAATCTGGAAATCTGAAATTTTCAGATTTTTGCTTGTTAAATACCCATCTTTGAGAGGGCATATCTTGCTCGTTTGAATTTTTTTTCATTCGATTCAAATTGGAGAATGATCCTTGAAATGTCTAGTTTCCAGAATGTCTTTTGGAGCCTCATTTGGAGATCCGAGGCAGATTTGATGTCTGTTGCAAAACAACCTCTTAAGAGCTCAAGTTGTTGAATTATTTTCTATGTATCAAAGTTTATTTTAAAGGATGTTTCATGAAAGATTTAGTATATGTGCGTAACGAGTTTGGGACTATTTATTTTAAATGAGGTCCGTTCTTTTATTTAAATTATGATGGACTTTTAATGAATATTTTTGGGATTAAACTCTTATTTCTTGATTTATATAAATTATTTTTTTAAGGACTTATAAATATGAATTTCGTAGGCCTACTGACCTACTCTGATCGACGGTTTTTCGATGTCTAATAGCTTTGCAAATTTTATAGCAAGTCCCTACATGAGTCTTGCGTACCCTGGTAAAATTTCAAGCCATTCCAACTTCGTTTGATACTTCTTTAAAATGCAAAACCTAAACTGCACATTACTACCGAGAATTTCAGAGAACAGAGGAAAGAGTCATTCATTTAAGTAGCTTCCTGTGTGATCTAGATTTCCAAATGTTTATGGTATTAACCTTATTGTGTTAGCTAGATATCCACCAAAGTTGAGCCCAGTTTGACAACGTTTACTATTTTTCAAAAATCCAAGTTTTCGATTGTTCAAAACTGCCGAACATGGTAGATCGTGGTAAAAACGTCATATCTCTCAAACCACTTGGAGTTTTCGACTCTACTTTTTTTTTATATGAAACTAGACTCGAAGATCTTTCTTTCGGTATGAGTCTCGAGTCCAGGAGATGTCGGAGTCAGAACAGATTAAATTTTGAAGTTGAGTCAGTGTAAAAAACAGAGCATGTTTTGATGATGATTGATTGTGATTCTTATGTGCCTTATGTGTTTGTGTTGCCTATGTGTTTGAATGAGATTAGACGAGGTATGATTGATTTTTGACTGTCTTTAATGTAACGAATTATGGATGCTAGAACCCTAAAACATTAAAAGATACCCTAGGCACGTAGAATTAGACTTTGTCTTATGACAATTTCTTCACGAACTTATCGACTCTTCATCAATGAAGGACCGAGCGACAGAAAGTGAAGCCGAAGAAGAAACGACTCCACGCCAGCTTTAAGAACAATTGAGGTGGGCATTACTTTTACTATACGTATATAGAGATCCCCTGCGTGTCGTAGGCCTCTTATACGAATATATGCATGAGATGATTTTAACTGTTAATTTCAGTTTATTATTATGCCCAAATGATAAATGACTCTTATGAAATGAAAATGAAATGTTCATGAAATGAAATGAAATGTTTATGAAATGATTGACTGCCAAAAATGTTTATGTTTTTATATGTATCCTATCTGTGTTGGTTCGCCAACTTTAAAGGAAATCCAATTGGGATCCTATGCTAGACAAAGGTCGCTAGCTAGGGTTAACGTGTACACTCATGGAGACCGCGAGTCGCTTGCGACCGGTCTTGGCGTCCGTGGTAAGGAGGCCTCCTTCCCGGCGCGTGACAGAAAGGACAGATATGGATCATATAGACTGAAAATGGGATGCGCATCCACCTTTATGAAAATGAATGAAATGTTTTAGTAAGCGCAGGTCATTCAAGAAAACCCTTGTGTGTTACTGTTGGCAGTTCAATTTATATATGTATGCATGTTGTATTTTCGGCTTATGTCACTGAGTATTTTTATACTCAGCCCTGCATGTATTTCTAAATGTGCAGGTTGAGCAGGCGATGGAATGGATCGGTGTTGAGCGGATTTCCCTTTTGATGTTTATGTAATGAAACCTTGAGTATGCATCTCCATATGCATAACTCACACGTTTTTTTTCGCTGCAAACACTCTGACTTATTTATCATTTCTACTTGAACTTATTACTACTTCATTTTAATTAACTTTCAGTTGGGGTCTAGTCGTTATGGCAGACTCATTTGTGAATTACCCAAGTGGTTATATATATATACCACTAGTTTGTTATTAATGTTGGTTACTTAGTAAATCCCCTTTAATTTCCGTTTCTTATTGTTCACCCCAAGTCATAACCCCGGTTAACCCGTCATTGGGATAGTGGGCTGTGACACCATTCAAGGCTCCACGAGGCAAAGAGAAACAAGAGAATGAAGAAACTGTCCCCAGAAGATCCCCACGAGGAAAAAATGCTTCTTCAACTGTGGGTTCTACTGCAACTAGTTGAAGTGCTGCATTTCTTCTCAGATGGATGATTAATTGTTTTGTGAAAAAACCTGAAATGCTTCTTTTTTTTATGCCATTAAGTTAACACTTGATTATACTTTTGTTTTGAATTACTACTTATGTTCTTGGTGTTCCTTTATGATGGATATTATAATAGATGGATGTTCTTTTATGGCAGTAAACATATGAGTTACATTTCTATTATGATGGGTTTTATATATATATATATATATATATATATATATATATATATACCCTTAAATCTGTAAATTGTTGTTACTTAATCATTTCAAGAATCAAGCAAAGCTATATAATACAAAATGAACTTCCATTTCATTTCCAAAAAAGAGTTCATCCAAAACTACAAAGGATTACTATGCTATTGCAAAATAAGCAAACAACAACCAAGAAGCAAGCAAAAGTGTAGTAAGTAATCTACTTTTCTTCCTAATTCTATTTGAATCTTCTTTCAATGCTTGCATAACACCCCAAAGCTAAGCAATTTTAGTCTCCACATCCATGGCTGCTGAGCTTGAGCTTTCTTTCATCTTCATGAGCTTCAGATTCTCCTTCTTCAACTCATTTACCACTTGCTTAGCTCTTTCATTAATTGGTTCATCAAGCAATCAAAAAATTCACAATTCTTCATCTACTAATTGTAAAACAATAAAACAGGGATTTCAAACCCTTCCAATTTCAACTAAACCAACAAAAACATAATTAATGAAACTCACAACTATACCTTCCAATTTCGACATCCATAGAATCTTCTACCCGTGTTTTCGTCCGTCCATGATGTCATTATCGAAGCCCTTAACTTCTGGCCTTCAAATTCGCACTCACAATACCTCAGATTATCGGAACCCCCAACTGACGTCAACCACGCCACGAGCTCGACGAAGACCCACCAAAGATGGAATTGAAACTCATGACTATCCTCGAAATGTTAGAAGACAGTGAAACCATCTACTAATTTCACCAAAAAAAAATGCAAAATTCGACCAAATTTTGAAGCACTCGTCGCAATTTAGGGTTCTTATTTCAGAGAAGCCCCAAATTAAAAGGGGTTACTTCAGTTAGTTAATAGTGGAGCCCACCAAATAAAATTAAAAAACGGACGGCGTCAAGTGTCCGTTAGGGCGAGGGGCTAAATTGAAAATAATTAGGTACTTCAAAGGCTTAGTTGACACACCCCTGCCCATAAGGTGCTAGAAGTAATATGGGCCTACACGTTAGGGGTGAAATCGATACTTAACCCTTTATTTTAAAAACATATTATACATTTGATTATATTTTGATTCAATATAATATTTATATTTAATTATTTAAATATGTCGTGTTCAATTTCTATGCGGACATACTAGTAGAGAGAGAATATGAAGAGGCTCATGACGAGAGCAATAGAAACTTGAAAAACAATAAAATGTCAATGTACAAAATATTCAGGCAATGCGCATAGTATACAACCCATTTATAAGATGCCCATTTCCCCAACTGAAGTAGCAAAAGATGTGACTGGAAGTCGTGAAGAAATCGCCTCGTGCCCTCATTGTATTCTAACAAGTACGAGGAACGGTGATGCTCAAGGTCTTGTTCCTCTTCGCATTTTATTTTCCCAGAGAGCCGCTGTATGGATACCTCGCCTACTTTGGTCTCTTTCTGTAGGGGTACATAATATCATCCAGATTTCGCTTTATCTGGTTCCCGACTCTACGGATGTTCTTCGCTACCCCGTTTGCAATCAGGTTTGCATTTCGAGTAAACCTGCGTCAAGAAAGAAAAAGTGAAACAGCTTTCAAAGTGGAGGAGCATACAAGCCAATGCTGAATCGAGACACGCTAGATCACAATGATTTTTAGATCAAATTCACTCGATTGTTGCAGCTTGGTTACACTCTCTGATCCAAATATTTTGTCAATATTGCTAATCATATCCATCTCGGTCCACCACAGCACATGACTACAGTATGAAATATAAAGGTGCTTGCCTGCTTAGAAACTCATCCCGACTGGCATTAGTTGGCTGAGGTGACTGATGCTGTGGTAATCGGTTTCCATCTGTATGAATAACAAATATAGATACCCTGATATTAAATCAAAGAGGTATGTGACAATAATATAACCAAACAAACTTCAAGGCGTCACTAAAGCATATATGCACTGCATACATATTTTATTAGTATATGGGAACTAGGGAAGTTATTTTCATTTCATGACTGATTTCATATAAAAACAGAACTCCACCTCCCCTGCTGCCTTGTGGAGGTTTTTCAGAGATGGTCTCGTCAGTATACCACTATAAAAGTGCATATAAGTGAAGTAATAGAAGACTAGCCAGAATATTTGATCTGGTGCTAGTCTATGACGATATACATAGAGAACCCTCCATGTCTTGTATACTTCATAATTTGACAGTTCATTTTCTTGTTTGAGTAAATCACCAGCACCTACATGGCCTAGCTTGTATATTCTAGAAACCTTCTCCATAGTGGTAGATATTCAGAATACTTTGACTAGAGCATAAGCACCTTCAGGCATTAGCAATTAAATTAATTGACGGTCACATATGTACAGCTCACCCTTTCGTAACTTAAGCCATTAATAAAACCTTCGATTAACCGCAAAGACAGGACACTTACCAGACAAAGATTCTTTAATTTTCCGATCCACTAAAACCTGCTTGTAAGGAAAATCTATATCAGTTGAGTACATGTAAGAAGAAGACGTGACAGATAAGGAGAGAAACCAGCAATGATCAATTTCACCATGAAAAGCAGACAACCCCCCACACCCCCACCCACCAGGCCCCCTTTGCAATCACCATCAAACCATAACATAGATTCGGTCTCCTGAATCACAGTTATTATCTCTCAAACAATTTCCCTATTGCACTAATCAGTTCTAACATTTAATTATAATGATGAATTAAACAGAACAAATGTAAAATTTTATTGCACAAAACAAGTGCAAGCAACCATGACCAAAACAAAAAAGTTACTTACTTGAATAAATAACAATATATTCGTAAATTCACCATGCACCAGTTACAGTCATAAAAAACTGAATTAAAATAACTAAGAGACGTAAATGAAGAACCATCTACGACACTAACCTCAAGTCCAATGCAGACTGGCAATTCTGGTTCAGACTGTGGTGCATCAGAGGTCCGGTTCTTTTGGTCGGCATAGAGAGAATAACCAATGCAACCATATTTAAAATCCCTGAGGACCTTACCCTCTTTTGATGCTTCCATCTCAGATTTCCCAACAATATACCGAGGTGCTATTCAATCAAACATCAAACCATAATTTATTACAACATTAACCTAGTATGTACAAGTCATAACTTAATATATGCAAAATGGAATATAATGGAAACTACATAACTGGTATATGAAAATCAAGCACGAGCACAAGAATTGCAGTGCATGCAGAAATCCATTTACATGCGGCATAATCTTTCATGCATCTACAACAGTTCCAGTAAAACTTTAAGCACATCGTCTTAAACTAATAAACAAGAATATGATCCACCCTTTCTTCAACACCAATTAACTCAGGCAAAGAGCCAATCACAAGCATTCTCCTCAACTTTCCAAGTCCATAAAATGAATATATGTTGTATCAAAAAATCTTAAGCTCGTTACACCTAATTAGCAAAACCAAGGCTGAAACAACAAGCATACATCCAACACGTCGCCCTCGTCGGGATTTTTCAAGAAAACAATTTAGAATAAGAAAAAAAAAACGCAAAATCTCGTTCCCACCAGAACTTTTGGAAATATAATACTATAATTATCAGAAAAGCAAATACATAAGAAGGCTATCAAAAGATCCAAAAAGCAAATGATGAAAAAACGGTCAGGGGCAGATCCATCATCCTTTGCAATTATACATCGGACTAAGTCTGTTAACGGACGATGAATACTTCACCAGAGGGAGCCACCGTGTGCGGTGTAGCACCGATTACACCCAGAATACCCAATCCCAGACTTCACCATTAATCAATAAGAACTAAGTACACACAGAAGCACACCAAAAATGCAGTTAAGGAGACGAATCAAAATCAAAATCGAAAAGATGGGGATAAATTAGGGCTATACCATTAGGGATGGAACGGGAGACCCCAACGCAGAGTGGATTCCTAGAATTGGATTTAAATTGCGAAGAATAATAAAGGCAGCCTTTGCACGATCTCCCCTTGTTCCCGCCATTGCCAGCGGTTTCAGCATAATTCGTTTTCTTCGTTGTGAAATCGTTCGGATTTGGAATTTCCGGTTTAGAATTGGTAGGAGCGCCAAGTGAGCCGGAGCTGGGCTTTTCAGCCATTTTTGGGCGCGGAATCGCCTTCTCTTCGTCGTCGTTCTTCGCTCTCTCTTCCGCCATAAGCAGCAACACCACCTCGATCTTTCTTGTGCTGCAGTTTTTTCTTTATCAAATAAAGTCTCTCTCTTCTGATTTGCTGCAATTTATGTTTATTTTGTAATTTGATAATTTTGGAACTCTTCCAAGGTTAAATGCATGTAAAATCACAATTTTAATTAAAATACTATATTTTACTATTTGAATTTTAAAAACTTTATTTTTTTATTTAATTTTACTACTAATTTCATCTAAATGACCGTAAAATTGATATGACATTAATATAAATTTAATTTTACACATAAATAAAATATTTTACTAATTTCATCTAAATGACCGTAAAATTAATACTCCATCCGTCCCGTTAATCAAGTCTCCTTTCTTTTGGGCACGGGTATTTAGGAGACTAAAATTAAGAGTTAATCAAGTCCCCTTAAAAAAGTTACTGTGCACCACCGCCTTCTTCCACCGCCTGTGCACCACCGCACCACCACAATTTCTGAACCGCACCACCGCACCACCGTAGCCGCCAGAACAGTGAACGGAAATCTTTCAAGAAATCACCACCGCACCGCCACAATTTCAATTTCTGAGCCGGACCACCAAAAACCACCACAGAGAAATCAAGAAATGGAAATCTTTCAATTTATGAAATTAAAACAACAAAAATAATTGAAAGGGTGGAGGCGAGCCCTAATCGTTTTGGGCGAAACAACAAAAATTGGTGGAGTTGGGTGGTGGTGGGCGACGGCCGGAGGCGGAGGGCAGAGGCGGAGAGCAAATATCCTCTCTGCAGCAGCCGACGGCAAGAGGTGGTGGGCGAGAGCCGGAGGCGGAGGGCAGAGGTGGCGTTGGAGCCCGCGGAGGCGCGAGGCGGCGGAGGCGTTGGAAGCGGAGCAGGAGGATGGTGGAGGCGGCGCAGGAAGATGGTGGCGAAGGCGCGAGGCGCCGGAGGTGCCAGGCGGTGGAAGAAGGTGGAGGGCAGCGGCTGTTGCGGCAGAGCAGAGGAGAGGCGGAGGGCAGCGGCTGTTGGAGCCCGCGGAGGCGCGAGGCGGCGGAGGCGTTGGAGGCGGGGCAGGAGGAAGGTGGAGGCGTTGGAGGCGGAGCAAGAGGAAGGTGGAGGCGTCGCAGGAGGATGGTGGCGGTGGAAGGTGTTGGAAGCGGTGGAAGAAGAAGAAGAGGAGAGGGAGGAGGGAGTGCGATTCATTTCAGAGAGGAGAGGAGAGAGAGAGTGCAGAGCGGGTGGGTGGGTAGGTTTTAGGGTTAATTTTTGTGTTTTATAGTATAGGTAATTAAGTTACTAATTCATCCCTAATTTTAGCCAAAAAAGGAAAGGGGACTTGTTACATGGGACGGCTCAAAAAGGAATACGGGACTTGAATATTGGGACGGAGGGAGTATGACCGTAAAGTAAACACCCAATGACATTATTTCATCTAAATGACCGTAAAATTAATACGACCGTAAAGTAAATAAAATAATGTCATTTTAATATAATATAATTAACATTTATAAACCCTAAAAAATCACAAATAATTCATTTCACCTGAAATCAAATCTCAAATATGTTTTCTCCTAAAAAATCGCTTTGCCCCCTCACATTTTACAGGTAGGCCACGCTCATTAACAGCAACCCTTGTCCCCATTTCCCTTCTTTCCCTCAGGAACGCTGCTCTCCCCATCTCCAACGCGGAGCTCCCCCTACATCTGCTTTCTCTGGACACGCTCGCCCTATAGAAACCCTATGCCCGTTGTCGGTGGGGACATCGGTAGTGATCACGCTCGCCTCGGTGTGAATATGCCAAAGAAGAAGAAAAAGACGACGACGATGATGATGATAATTTAGAGTTATGATTTCAATTCTATGGATTGGGCAATAAACATGTATAAACGACGTAGTTTTGTACTCTTACTAAGCGTTGTGTTTAACTTATCCGATGAGAAAAATGTAGCGCGTGTCAGCAAGCCACATCAAATTTAAATTGGAGAATTGAAAAACGGTGGTAAAACTGAACAAATGTAAAAAAATTGATAAAAAATGAAATTTTCAAGTTCGTGTGCAAAGCGTATTTCGACCAAAGTTTGTGATTTTACATGCACTTTTAACCTTTCTAACAATGGAAATTTTCGATATTTATATGCTATTGATTTTTTATTATTTATATTAATTTAATTAGTTTATATTTTATTAAAATGATAGTATTGACGATATTTAATAAAAACTATAAAAATATTTAATCATATACAACCATTGTCTATAAATAGTATGCTTAATTTGTTCGGCATGGATTTTAATAAATGCTATTTGAGTGTATTGTGAGTGGAAAAATGAGTTTATTTGTGTGAGTGGAGTGGAAAAATAATGGTGAACCATATTGATAAAGTTGTAAATAAGTGTTGAAAGTGAGAATAAAAAATACTCCATTCGTCCACGAAAGAGAGGGTGGCATGAATTTTAAGAAAATTAGTTGTTTATTTAGTGAGTGGAGAAAGGGCTCCATGTTGGGAACTTAATGAAATATCATATCCCTAGTTTTGATGATACCAAAACTCTTATATTTATTTTAATAGACTAGAAGTTTCCGAACTCAAGTGTTAGAGTTCATGTTTTCTAGTTAGACTGCAGTTCTGAAGATTGAAGACCGGAGGACTAAAGACTGAAGACCTCAACTGAAGATAGCTTTGAAAAGACAAAGTCAAATACTGAAGTATTGACTGGACGAGAGTCACATTGAAGGATCAGTTATGACTGAAGTATTAATGTTGGCCACGTGGAATTAGCGGACTGATACTCAAGTCAAGTATCAGTTGACATTCTTCCTCGAACTGAAGATTCTAAGTTAAAAGGAAGCCACACGCATTCAAGTACAGCCGCATTAAATGCAGAGATATTGAAGATCGTCCTTTCTCTGCAGAGCATTCCTTTTTGGTGCAAACTTTTCAGAGGCGCCTTACCTTCTGCACCTGAGATGTCGTTCTTCACCAAATCAGGAACCTCGAAGATTGAAGCCTCAGCCGAATTCAAACTTACTCTCACAACGGACGAATTCTTGAAGACCATCTCAGCCAACGGATCTATTCAAGGCTTCGTCTATAAATAGAGCTTGAGGAACACCACAATCTTCACCGATTCAAACGCACAAAGCTGAACCTCTGCCGAAATTGCAACTCAACCTTTCACTGCCTTCAAAAGTTTGAATCGAAGAAGACAATACTCAAAGCTAAAATCAGTTCACTGATTTCATACATTCTCTTAGTTCCTTAGGCAAATACTCTGTAAAATCCAAAGCCTAAATCCCCGATTACAGAGAGCATGTTCTTTGTAATCTAGTTGGTATTTCGAACCTCTTTTCAACTAAGTTAAAAGAGAGTTTGAGGAGAGAGGAGTTCAGACCGGTGCTCTGACTCCAGAGTTCTTAGCCACCCGCTGTAAAAGGTACTTTGTCTTAGCGTGCTAAGAAAGAACGAGAAATCCAACCCAATGTGTTGGTACTGAAAATTGTATTTTCAGTCTAAGGTTTGTTGTGCACCCGAAGCACAAGCCCAGAGTGTTTGTCAGTTTGATCAGCTGGTCGTGGATGTAGGAACTTGTTCCGAACCACGTTAAAAATCCTTGTGTTCTTTACTTGCTTTCAGTTACTTTCTCTGTGCACAAATCTGCTTTACAACTAAACTTGCTTAATTGAAAAGAAAAACTAACGATTTTATTAAGTGAGAAGCTTTCTAAAGGCTATTTGGACTAGGTTTATTTTTCCGCTGCTAGTGCTATTAGTCTAAAATTGATAAATCTTCGAATAATCAGTAAAATTCATAACACTCCTCTGTCTACAAACTCTGGACTGGAGTCTTACTTGGATATCAGTTAAAGCCTTGTGCCTAACTGAAATCAATATACTGAAGTTACTTCAGTATCAGTCTACAACCCCTTGTTAATTGAAGTTTTCTTTAATTGCTCTCATAAGTCAAACCTTGAGTATTAGTCGATACTTCTTCAGTCACTTGCAAAAGGTTTTTGAAAAATAGCCTACAGGTGTATTCCCCCCCCCATACACCTGTTCAGTGACCCTCCAGGACCCAACACTCTACAAAATAGAAAAAGTAGAGAGAGTTAGTGAGATAAATGGCCCCACAAACTAAAAAGTGGTGAGTTCATGAATGACAAAAAAATATTATGACATACTTTTGTGAACAGACGAAAATGACAAATTATGACATATTTTCATGGATGGAGGGAGTAACAAATTAGTGGTAAGGTCATGTTAAAAAAATGAGTTGTGCATATTCTTATGAGACGGGCAAAAAAAAATGAGCATACTCTTCTTAAATGGAGTAATTATTTTTTTTTTATCAATAATGAAAAGTAAACATTTTTAGTTAAATAATATGTAGTTCATAATACATAAACGAATAGCCAATTTTAAATCAATTTCAATGACAATTTTGTAAAATAGTAAAATATTAATTAATGTCATATCTATGCAAAATTAAAAATAAATGCATGTAAATTAAATTAACCAATCATTAGTTCCTTATTAACTACCACTAATCTCTAATGTGGATGGTATTATACTCTTCTTTTTGGGTCAGACCTAACGAGTGAAAATTATGGATTAAGGTGAAGAATCAAACTTGGTAGAAGAAAACTATTTTCTCCGCCCCATAAAGTATGATTACTTTTATTTTCGTCCGTCACACACAAGTGCATAACCTATTTCTGAACCCACCCATACAACTAACCCCTTACTTTTAATCATTCCTTTATAACAAAAATGGACCACTTTTTCTATTCACAACACACATAACATTTATTAAAACTTGTGCCGAACAAGCTAGGCATACTCTTTTGAGGCAGAGAGAGTATCAAAGAAGAAAGTCAAAGTTGATTCCGTTCAGTTAAAGATGGAAAAATAAGACCCCAAAAAAAATTCAACTCAACTCTGTGTTAACCTTATAGCATCCACATCAGTTGACTCGATCGATGAGGCGAAGGACTCGAGCTATGACTCGATGGGATGAATCAAGCTCGTTCTTCCTTAAATGGCACATGTTATACAAGCACGGAATTTTAAGAGGAAAAAAAAACTTCACACTTAATACAAGGTGACAGCCACTGAAAAGTTGAAGAGAGAGAGAGAGAGAAAAAAAGAGAGAGAAAAAGAAGCGAGCGACAATTCAAGAGGAAATTAGATTAGGGTTAATAAAAGTGATGAGAAGTGAAATATGCGTGTGACGGAGATTGTGACACGTGTGTCTTTACTGTTCAAGTGGACCTTAGAATGGAACTCGCTCAGGCCTGTGAAAGGTAGAGTCCCATGATCAAGGCCGGCCCTGACATTCCGGGGGCCCTAGGCAAAAAGGAAAAAAGGGACCCATATAATATTAACTATTAAGTGCAATAAACTAGAAAACAATGATGAAACAATTACAAAAATAACTTAGATCTTCTAGCATTTTGAGAAGCAAAATCATCAATAATTTCTTCAAGATCAAGTTTTTCTAATACCTCATGTTCAATGCACAAAACCGCTAATCCATTCAACATTTCTTGAGACATAGTAGAACATAAATATGATTTTATCAATTTTAATTTTGAAAAACTTCTTTCTGCTGAAGCTACAATAACTGGTATAGTCAACAATATTCTATATGCAATAGAAACATTAGGAAAACAATCTGAAACTTTAACAAATTCAAGAACCTCACCAAGCGACTTTGTTTCAGATGGTAAACACATTTGTAGCACTTGCAATTCAAAATATAAATCTTCAGCATCAATGTCAAATTTATCATTATGTTTCAAGGCATCTTGAAGCTTAACACAGCACTTATGCAATTTATCACTATCCCATAAATATAACATCTTATGAGGAAACAAAAAGCCAAAAATATCTTCAAAAATTGTCAATTGATTCTAAAAGACTCCTCATCAGATAATGGAATCTCTTCTTGACAACTTTCATCAAATTGTTTCTTCCTACGAATCATACGTTTTGGTGGAAAAATAGGATCAATTTCCATCTTAGATGCAAGCTCCTTAGCTAATGTCAAGGCCGATTGAAAACCATGCTCTCTATATTTTTCAAAATAAGAAATCAAACCTTTCAAGATAACTATTGCAACATCAATTTGCATATTTTTAGATTGTAATTTTTTGCTAATCAAATTTGTTTTGTTCAATATATTATGTCATATAGTCATACCCAACAAAAACTCAAAATTCTCAAGTTCATTAGTCGCCAAAGACTCGGCTTCACTCCTAGTTTTAGCATCATGACTAACACTTACTTAAAACTCGTGTCGTCCACAAAATGAAAATGATATCGTAAATGGAGGGAGTTCTATTAAAGAGGGTTTGTTATTGATCCTTATCATATTATTCAATAATGTATATACACAGTAAAGTTTATCGTTGTAATGTTTCTTCCTGTATCTTTGCTGGAAAAGAAAACTCCCTTAATATACCATTCGATTCAATCCGTGTTTCCAAAATTATTTTAAATGATGGGTTGTGTGACATCTATAACACTAGGGAAGCATAAAAAGTGTTTTATCAAAATGTAACATTTCTCACCAAAGCAAAACTATGATTTATCTACAATTCATTTAATGCAGAATTTCCCATCTCTTTGTGTTTGGTGCATGAGAACTCCTTACAACTTATTCACATATCTGCTATGCCTTACCACACTTCGCCTGCCCTTGACATGATTTGCAGGTTTCAAACCTCTGATATCTCCTGTGGAACGAGTACTATGATTTTACGATTCTTCTGTTGAAAACAGGGAAGTAAGTGTCGAGCTCGAGTTGTTTAACAATATGGTGGGTTCTCCATAGGTACGATGAGTGCCCCTCAATGAGCTCGGTCACATCAATCTGTTAGCCATGATTCGTGCACAAGAAATAACTAACTAGGCATAGCGTATATTATTCTATGCAAGATGAATGGAACTAATCAAGAGTAGAGAATCATGTGTAAGACTGTCTGATGGGTCTTAACCGATCAGACGGTCTAACACAAGTTTTTGTGAATGAAAGAGATGGTATTGAAAGTGACGTACATTTTCAATGCCCGGGACATCAACTGGTTGAATTCCAGCTAATCCTTGGGTGAGAAGACTGTGAAAACATACAACGGGCCAGCATTAGATGAAAACTCAACAGGAAGAAGCAAAGATCCAAGACAGAGATAATCAGATTCTTGTTTCAGGACCAATGCTATCGGTGGAACTAGATGTAGAGATTGAGTAACAAAAATTGCATACTTGGCACGAAACGCAATTCCAAGCATCCAATCATTCGTAGAATAGACGTTCACGTATCTCCCAGCTACTACCTGTAGTGCATTGTAGTTAACTTCAAAACTCGAGGGCACTTCCAAACATAGGCATACATGAGTTCAAAAATTTATTAACTTTTGATCAGCAAAAACTATAGACTACCTTTCGTGTGGCTTCCCAGTTCATGTCCTTAATTCCGATGGGAGCTCCAAGAAGAACAACTCTTTCCACAAGTCCAGCTGACGAGAATTGGAAAAGGAGGATCAGTTTCAACAGTAGTTTATTAAATTGGAAGAAACCAAAGGAGGTGATTGAAACGATGAAATGAGAGATAGGAATGAAATACAATGACGTAATAATAAATAATAGGTCTAATTAGCAAGGATGGCAATTCTCATTAAATTAATTTAAGTCCTACTAGTGAAAAAGTTCAGCACTCTCGTTTTGATGATTCTTTGATAATCTTATCTTGATCTAAACTATAAAACCAGAAAACTAGCAAACTAGCAAACATCTGGTATCAATCTAAAAGTTAACAAGTGAAACCACATTGACGAACCAATAATAATAATAATAATGAAAAAGAAAAGCATATATTTTCACACAAAGAGGTTCTTTGCGCAGTTCCATTTTTACTTTCATTGCCAAACCTACCCTGAAAAAGGGTTGTGCTTACCACTATTTTCACTTTCAGCCAGGGTCTGGAGGCACCTGAAAATCACCCTTGCTCCAAGTGAGAAACCTACAAGTGTCACAGGCCTGAGAAATTTATGTACATACATGAATTAGCATCGAAGATCTTCCGAAAAAAAAAAAAATTTAATGATAGGAATAGAATAGAATAGAAGATGAGATCTACAAAATTTCAGCCTTTTGGAACGCGATTCAATAACTCTCAGTATTTACTCTCTTTCTATAAGCTGGTATACCTCTGACCATGCAGCCCCTTCAGTAGAACTTCAGCGAGTAGCTTTCCGGCCTTGTCAGACCTGCAGAATATTACAGCACTAAGATTTTTCCAAACAAGGATCATAATAGTAGAAATTAGAATCGAGATGTTCTCCTCGACAGGCCTAAACAACTTAAAAGTAAGATAAAATCACCCATATATGTTTTCACCTAATGCCAAAAGCCACCAAGAGGAAAAGGGAAAATTATTATAAAGTTGGTTTTCCAGAATTCAAATATTAAAGTGCGGAGAGTTTCTCCACCTTTTTGACAGTCAAGTTCGAAGGAAAACCTGTTCAGGGCAATCGTCCATTTGCTGTCGATTATATCAGTGAGATACAGCAATGTTGCTGGCCAAGCCAGTGCTGTCAAAAGAGTGCTTAGTACCGTCAACATTGCACCATGTTTCATCATTTCCATGGCTAGTGCTGCAATATAGTGATTGTTTCTATGTCAATGAGCAATACCATAGGTATAGTCAAACTTTTCAGCTACGAGTAAAATCATTTTACCTGAAGTAAGCCAATCTTGAATAGCAGTGCTTACAGCAATCAGATGCTTTGACTCCCACTGCAATACATAACTAAGGAAAAAATAATTACATTGCAGTAAAGAAGAATAGCAAAGACATGCTTTTAACCAGTTTGGATAAACTTTTATAGTGTTGACCACATTTGTTACTTTGGGAAGAAAAGAGTTATCAGAAAGTGAACCAATTAGTGTAATATATTGCTATTTTATTGAACCATAAGAAAATAAAGGCGTGTGGAAATTCTTTATAGCAACCGGGTGGTCTACCTTTCGGAGTTGTCACATTGTCCTTCCCAAGGTCTCTCAAAGTCATCCTCCTCAAAAACAAATCCAGATATTAAGATCTGAACTGCCAGTCGCTGACAAGAAAAGAAAATGAGGAAGGGCGCAGTGAAGGTAACAAACATGCAGAATGCAGATGTTTTAACTTTACAAGAAGATCAAAGTAAAACATGTGCATTCTATACAAGAACTGTGGCCTTTACAAAATCACAATAATAAGACAAAAGGAAGATATTGTATGATAATTTATCCTATTGTTTACTTTTAATCTATGGTACTATGTAAAGTTTAAAATACTCACCCCTTGGTTATGGTTTTCTCCTACAGCTTTGAACTCAAATTCATCAACATCTCCAATCCTTCTAGCCATTTTGCTCCCTGTGAGTCCAGCTCCAGCAGCTAGTTCAATTCAACATCAACAACATATCAGTAGGGTAAACTAAATAAGAAAATATGCAAGCATTTGCAAATGAAAAGAGCATATGGGAGTTGTTCTTCAGACCAAGCAAGCATGAAATAAGTAGCTTATATATTTACCCCCACGGTTATCTTGTTTGGAAATAAATACAGTTGCAATAGATTCACAAATTAAATATCATATGCTGCGTCTTCAACTCACCACCAAAAGAAGCTGCCACTGCAACAGAACCTGCAACAGTTCCAGCAGCACTAGCAAAAGCTGCAGCACCTGCTCCAACAAAGGGGATTATAGTCCCTAATGTAGGCGCCAAGGCACTGAATCCAGCAGCAATCGCTGGAGCAGCTAAACCTGTTCATGTACTCGTTACTAGTAAATCCCAAAATCCAATTTTACATCTTTCGGAGAAATTCACTGACTTCAGCAACCTATAGAAAACCACAAGACAACTAGTCATACCTCCAGTAACTGCCAACAATGTTCCTCCAGCTAACGCAGCACCACCTATAATACCTCCACGTTTCCACTTAGCCCATCTGCTTTCTGGAGATCGAGAAACATCTTCGATTTCCTTTTCTTTTAGAAGAGCCATTGCTGAGCAAGCAACAATAGTTTCAATGGACTCCTGCAAAAAGATCAGTTCTTTTGACAAGGAAAAAAGAAAGAAAAGGAGCCAGCGTCATATAAGTAGAAAAGTATCACACTATAGCAAAAGACCAACGATAGCCACACACTATGAGTCTATGATTGAGATCAGTACAATGAACTCTAAGTTCACATACCAAGATCAAATATGCTACTCAACAGGTTAGTTAAGGTTTTAGGTCTTGGGTACATAAACTCAACCATTACTATATTAAGAGAAAACATCATGAACATATACACATGCTTCCATACTATCCCTAACAGCATGATGAAGGGCAAAGATGCAAAAACATCTTTGAGCCTAAGAAACCTAGGTAGAAATCAAACAAAAAGATTCATATATCTTCTTGCAATACAGTGAAGTATACCCATGCTTGCACAGTTCATTATCTGCAGCAGATATTCGCTCCATATCAGTTATACCAGGCTAGCATGTAGTTTTTTAGTTCTGTGCTTTGAGCAAGTAATTACAAATGTGCAGTTCGATTTCACTTGGAAATGCCACGATGTATCATATACTTCTACTGAGAAACAACAGAAGCACATGATAGATGGATTTACGGCTGCATAGCATCCCTTGGTTACTTCCACTATACCTTATGGATAGTTGTAAGATAACTATAAGTTGCACTTCTAACAGCTAAACACATAAAGATGACCCATTAAATTACTGCTGTGACAAACAGAAACAAAATGAGTGCATATGCAATCGTAAACTTTAACAATTTAGCAGGCCACAGAACGTACCACTGTTATCCACTTCAGATCAAACCAGGCAGATAGCAACCTCAGAGCCACACGATGTCTGGCATCATAACCTTTTCTCTGTCTAATGGTTACCTTTTCGTCTTCAGGTGCACTGGCTAGACAAGCAGTAAGAAGCTCGTACAGAACTGTTACTTTTCTTGAGTAAGTAAGCATTGTTATCTCTTCCAATGGTTTCCCATCAGATTTGGAGACGGACAGTGCATGGGCTTCCTCAGCTGTAGTAGCATTTGTTTCCTCCAGACGACTAGTCAGCACAGCATTCTCTTCGGATTCTGGCTCTGTCGTCTTGTCAGAGGTTTTGAACTTCTCCCGACAAGCATGCTCGTATTCACGTTGCTTCTCCTGCTTGGACTCGTAATCTTCATGACTATTTTCTAGACTCAAGGTCGTAGCTTTTATAGCATTTGCCAAAGCCAGTTCCTTCTCAGCAGATTCTTGAGATGCATCGCTGCTTTCCTCGGATAGCAACCTTATAAACTGATGGAAAAAGTAATGGTTTTATCACTATAAATCATCTTCATTAGTGCTACAATAACACACATAGCATAATATATAACATCCATCAATGCACGTGTGTTTTTTCCCACAAATGGTGACGATGCAAGCTTAAACTTGAATAAAATATTAAATAAAGAAAGAAAAGAAAAGAACTAACAGCTCCAACATGATGGCTGGCACTTGCATATGCCACAGTTTCCTGCAGACCATCCCACGCTCTGCTATCAATTGCCAGATACCTAAATTTATATACCCAAAATTAATCTCCTTTTTTCTCACATTTTCTTGTGTGTGTGTGGGCTAAGAGAATAGAGCACTACTTGAAGACAGGACGAAGAAGACCGGATGAATCGTGGGCCCAGAGCTGGGGGTCATCGGCGACGGATTCGCAACTACTGCTAGTGCTGATGCGTTCCTCGGACGGGCAGCCGGCGGCGGAGGCTCCGTCGTCGCCATCGTCGTCTGGGTGGGAGGGAAATCCCAAGGGACGGCTCTGATGGATCTGCGCCTGGTGCAGCGATAACGCGAACAGCGCTGCGGCGGCGTATTTCTGCGTCGCCGTTAGCAGCGACGGTGATGAAGACATCCCTTTCTTCAGCTCTTCTGTTCGATAATTCAGACCCGCAAAAGGTGTTATTGCATTTGAATTGTAGAGGAAAGATTGGTTCCGGCAATTCGTCGAATATCTTGCGATCTCTACTTCCTTGCGATTTTCTCCTTTTCATTTCGACAGTTTGGGGGAAATAACAACGCGCCAGCGACGACTTCGTATAACGATTGACTACGACCCATTATGCACATGTCGGTTACTTTGTCTGCGATCCGCAGCTCAGATTTATCGCTTTCAATTGAAGATAATGAATTTTTATAATAAATAAACTATTTATTAAATTTATCTAGTGTTTTGTTAATGCTATGAAATATTTATCGGTGATACTGGAAATTAATATTCCCTCCGTCTCATTACAAATATTTCAGTTTCTGTAATGAAATATTTCATTATAAACGATTCATTCTTTTTTGTCAAATAATTAAAAGACTAATTAACTAATGGGCTCACCACCTAATTTCTCTATACAAATTTTTTTCTCTTTCCACTAACTAACTTTATCTATTAATTATACGCTCACATGTTAGTGTTGTGGATAAAATTATCTTTGAATTGTACTTATAAAAAATGCTCGAGGCCGATTTTTCTTGTTTCGCATTTCTTCTCTCCTAAACCATAAATCTCGTACGATTGTTTTTCTCTCTATCTCTGATGAGCCCCATCTTTCTCTATCTTCGATGACCTCTTCTCTGATTTTTTTTTCTTCACCGCATGCAGTCGTCATCCTCTTTTTCATATTTACATGTGCGTCGTCGTCAACATCCTTTTTCTCGAGATCCACTTTCATTCCTCAGATTTACGAGTTTCAAATATACAAGAGTTATGAGATCCAAGCTCAAATTTCCGAATATATGGAGCGAAATGGTATGAATGGAACAAATTCGTATCATTTCGTGCCAATCGAAGAAATGGATTGTGTAAACTCACTCATTAGCACCATCCATTATGTCCTTTCATAGATCTGTCGCATATATGCACCGCACAAATGAAACAAAATATGTCATTTCGTACCAAATGTACTGGCAGATACCTTTTGGGGTGATGAAGAAACTAATCTTCAGGCTTCCCCATGATGGGTTCGGAAATAAATTGAGTTAAGAACATGAAAAATTTGTAAAAAGCTTGTAGAGAAAACAAGAAGAGAACAAATAGCTTCAATCACTTATCAATTTATTAGCTGGAGGTTCCCTTTTTATAGCCTATCAACTAAGGATGTGTTTGGTATATAAGTTAAAATAAAGGGTGATAAATAAAATCTAGATAAATAACATGGGTTAAGTGAGATTGTTATTATTTATAGGTGTTTGGTAAGTAAGATATAGTAATACTTAGATAATTATTATTCTTGTTTGGTAGAAAAGAAACTATAAATTAAATAAGTAAAGTACAATTTTAACCTTATACATTTAAATTAATTATTAAAAAAATATCTAATCTCAACCCCAGCACCACCCCCTACCAAACAGTCAGACACAAAGTGCATCTTCCTCCAGAATGAGTGCTAATGGAACTTATTTTTCTTTGAATTCACCAGATATCCTTGATGCAATATGATATAAAGGCCTCATCCACAGGACAACTCATCATTTGCAATCAATAGTTTTGTTGTACGGTGTTTAATAGTCTGATCCTAAATTGCAAGGCTGGAATAAACAACAAATACGCTATTACTTATGGAGATTAATAATGGAGATGAGAGCAAAATTGAGGATTACTTTGTAAGACATAACTTCTGTTATGTGTGATTCATGAAAGTCGCGTTTCATTCACTTAAAGAAGAAACACGTTGCTGCGGAAAGGCTTAGCTGCAAAAGTCAGAAACACGGAGGGGCTAAGTTGCAATACTTATTAGTTGTGTTATGATTAGATCTCGTCCGTTGGATCTGTTATACGGCTACGATTAGATCTGGATGAATTAGTTATAACTAATTCGTCTTCTTCTTCGAGCTAGATAGAATTTTGCAGAGAGTAAGCTTCAGCTAGAGGGTTTCTTTTCTTGGGCGTGTGAAATTTGATTTGGGTAGTGATCTAGATCTTTGGGTTCTCTCTTCAAAGTTTGTGAGAGTGTTTGAGTGTTGATTGCTGCTGTATTTATAATTTCTCAGTTTGTGAATAGTGAATAAATCGAGCTCTTGTTCTTGGCCCGTGGACGTAGGGATTTATCCTGAACCACGTAAATTCTGGGTTGTATATTGTTTGTTTCGTAAGCATCCATCTCTTGATCAACAAGTGGCGCCGTCTGTGGGAAGCATCTCACAATCGGAGTTTAAGTTTTTTTTTTTTTTTTAGTTTGGAGAAATTGAAGAAAAAATTTGAAGCAATGGTGTCTACCAAGATGGATCTCGAGAAGTTTACAGGCAAGAACGATTTCGGGTTATGGTGAATTAAAATGAAAGCCATGTTAACTCGAGAAGGACTCGACTCTGCATTAGAGGCTGATAGATCCACATCCTCTGGAGCCAAAGATGATAAGAAAGATGTGGAGATCGAGTCCAAGAAGGCCGAAATTCAAAAGCAGGCTCTCTGCCTCATCATTCTGTGTTTGAGTGATAAGGTTTTGAGGGAGGTTTCAAAGGAAAGAACAGCAGCTAAGGTGTGGAACAAA
This sequence comes from Salvia miltiorrhiza, assembly GCF_028751815.1. NCBI lineage: Eukaryota > Viridiplantae > Streptophyta > Magnoliopsida > Lamiales > Lamiaceae > Salvia > Salvia miltiorrhiza. The sequence continues at coordinate 21,256,694 of NC_080391.1, read as the reverse complement.
CTGGAGGAAGTTTACTTGGAGAAATCCTTAGCCAACAGGCTATACATAAAGCAAAAGCTCTATTCATTCAAGGTGGTGAATGAAAAATCGATGGAAGATCAACTTGAAGCATTCAACAAGATCATAGATGATCTTGAAAACGTTGGTGTCAAATTAGAAGATGAAGACCAGGCAATCATTCTTCTGAATGCTTTACCTAGCTCTCATGACAATCTGAGGGAAGCCATGCTTTATGGCAGGGAAAGAAGTATTTCTGTGAAAGAAGTACAATCTGCACTCAAGGCTAAGGAGCTGCATAAGGCTTCCACCTCTAAAGGTGAGCCTACTGGAGAAGGGTTGACTGCAAAATAGAAGAAACCCTGGCAAGACTCTCAAAAGAGTAAGAACAAGAAAACCAAGAAAGATTCCAATAAACCATGGCAAAAAGATGAAAAAAAGTATGAGGATGATGGTTCACAGAAATGCTATCATTGTAAGAAGCCAGGGCACTGGAAAAGGGATTGTCCGATTTGGAAGAAGAAAAATAATCAAAATCAGGCAAAACCACAAGCAAAGGAAGCTCCTGAACAATGTGATGTTGTAGAAGCTCTAAATGTGGTGGAGAAATCTATTGAGGAGAGGTGGGTACTGGATTCAGGGTGCTCATTTCATATGTGCCCTCATGAGACATGGTTTACTGAATTGGAGCATAAGAATGGAGGTACTGTGTTACTTGGAAATGATCAAGCCTATGCAGTAAAGGGTTTGGGGAGCATTAAACTTCAGTTACATGATGGGACAGTCAGAGTCCTACAAGGAGTCAGACACTCGTTAGCTGACTCGATGGGTTGATCTCCATCGGGCACTAACTAAGAGGCGTTATAAGGGTGCTTGCTGGATGTGTTCCGAAGCATGTAATGTAAGGCCTGCCTGGGTAGCGTCCCGAGGTCAAATGAAACTTGTTTGGGTTACGCCCTTAGTTCAAGTAAATGGGATAAATGAATCCGACGGTGGCTAAAAGGTCCGGGATCACAGCGAGTAACAGAAAGGGAGTGTGACATGTGTGCACAAATGAAAAAAAATATTTAACATGCTTAGAAGTTCTTTCAATTTAAAACCTTCTAAGTTATGTCAAGTATGATTGGATAAACTGTCTTTACGAAAATATGAAATGTTTATGAAAATACTTGCCCACTAAGTACATTAGTACTTAGCCCAAAAATACTTTCAAATGTTTTCAGGTTGGCTGGTCGGTACTGACGGGACGAGCTGAGGCTAGGGTTCAACTCCTTATTTAGACTTCCGTTGTAGCAATAACTCTTATTTGTCTTTTGTTTTCTCAACTTAAGACTTTATGTTAAATTTCAAATGATATCTCTGATCGAATTTAGACTCTTAACTCCTAAAATTATGCTAATGAATGTCGGTTGTCAAAAGCATGAAACAAAACTTGTGATCCAAAGGGGACTAGCCCGACTTGTTATCTTATTATTCAGGTTCAATAAGGATTTCTCCTTATGTTATTTCTATAAAATGGTTGCACCTCGATTGTATTTATTCATTCAAGAATTGAGGTGCGACGGAATGGTATCAAAGCATAAGTTTTCCGTTCCAAGCTCTAGAAAACTAGAAACATAATTAAAATAGAATAGAAACATAATTAAAAAGAACGCAATTGTAAAAAATTGAATTAAATAAAACTCTGAATAAAACTGATGAACAATCTTGAATCTTCAATCCTTGCAGAATTCCGATCCAAGCTCTAGAAAACTAGAAAGCAATGATAATATAAAACTATGAAACTGAAAAACTAAAGTTGGGAACTGAAAGATAAAGTTGGGAACCCTAAATAGGTCAAAAGAAGACCTATATATAGGCACAGGAGATAAATACAGTGTAGAACTCGAAAATACTGATAAAATCCAAAAATCCCACAAAATCCCACAAAATCCCGAAAATTCGGAAACTCTCGTTGGACACTATTCACTGCTGGGCGCGACTTTCTTGTTTCGGCCGAACTCGTATTTACGAACCCGTTTGTGCCTACGAACTCGAATTTACGAACCGTTTGCGCCTACGAACTCGTATCGCGATGATATACAACTTTCATTAAGATCAATAGTCCAAATTGAACTCCATATTTCTGTAAAATTTATCAAAGTACGAGCAAGTAACATATTTCACAAGATAAAGCAATTTAAGCACAACTTATATAGAGACAATTGGATATACATATGCATCTTCTGTGATCTACAACACACCATAAAAGGTTATTCCAATTATATGATCTTCTGTGATCTACAACACACCATATAATCTACTTATATAGAGACAATTGGATATACATATGCATTATGAACAATTCAGTTAAGAGATAAGATAGTGAACTTATGAATCATTGTATACAAACATAAAAGTTCTTGCTTTCAGTATACAAGTCCAACAAAATTTTGTATAATGGGATATTTTTTGAAAAATACTGTAAGTTGAGGATATTTTGTGAAAGCGTTGAAAGTTGAGAGTTTTTTTAATAGAAAACGAAAACTTGGGACATTTTATGGAAAAAGTTGAAAGTTGGGGGAAGAGAGGGCGAGTGGGAATTTGAAGAGAAAATGAAAGTTGAGAATATTTTTATGAAAAATGATGAAAGTTGGGGGCACAGGACATGATTAACCTTTTTTAATTTGAAATTATAAATGTTTCCTTATCATTGATTACAAATCTAAATTGATGATACTTACAAAGTTTGAATGATTAGCGAGTATTGATATATACATATTTGAGATAAGAGCAAACAATATAAAAACTTTTTAATTGGGTTCGAAACAATTATAGATATATAAATTCTAAATAATATTGAAAATTAATGTACATGTCTACATGAAATTTTTTGTAAAATCACTTTTGAATCGAGCCTAAGACGAATATATACAAATATATACATTTTATAATGAAATAATTACCTTTTGAAGGTACTACCTTAATTCATGTGTTGACATAGCTTTTATATATATATATATATATATATATATATATATATATATATATATATGGGTCAAGTTAAACAAAGAATGACCCTATGTATAGAGAATAGAGATTAAATCTCATCCCTAGAAATTGGCAGATGTGTGGTTGAAATTAAATGATTTTTCATATCTTAATTAACAATTCAAATAAACAAAATAATACTTTTAATTCGAACAAGGGCATTACAGTCAGTATGTTTTGAGGGTACACTGGAAGCCCTAAAATCACTCCTCATTAACAGCTCACACGTTCATCTCTCTCTCTCTCTCTCTCTCTCTCTCTCTCTCTCTCTCTCTCTCTCTTTTGTTTCTCAACCTCTCGGTCGTCTCTCACCTTCTCTGCAAATCCTTCGTCTCTTTCTTCTTCGGCGGCGTCGTGGCGGTGGATGAGGGGGTTGGCTGGGTGGATGTCCCAATCGCAAGCGGCATAGATAGAGACGATGCAAACGGCCGCCGATGATCCGATCACTTCTCTCTTCCCCTGTCTTCTGTTCTTGGTTCACGGCGGTTGTCCACAGGAGAGCGCGCGTCGCTACGATCTGTGGCGCTGTTCTGCGGCGGCGATGGGCGTGGTGGTGGTGGCATTCACCACCATGATGCGGGAGAGATGGGGGCGGTCGTTTACGGACAGGGCCGAGATCCTGAAGTTGACGACGCGTGAGCAGGGTTAGGGGCGAGGGTGAACCTGGGGTCTATCTGGTTAGTGTGCATTCGTACAAAGTGTTTATTACGACACTGTTATTTGATTAACATCTTATTTGTTTTTCTGCCACAAGTTCGAAATATTTCTTTAGTTGTTCAATTTATTATACATATATGTTCAAAATATTTTTTGCGAAATTATTATTTGGTAAACATCCTATTGCGATATCTCCCTGTGAGGTAGATGAATGGCCTTTTCTGCGCGGCGACGATGGGCGTGGTGGCGGTGGCATTCACCACCACGATGCGGGAGAGGTGGGGGCGGTCGTTTACGGACAGCGCCAAGATCCTGAAGTTGACGACGCGTGAGCAGGGTTGGGGGCGAGGGTGAACCTAGGGTATATCTGGTTAGTGTGCATTCGTACAAAGTGTTTATTACGACACTGTTATTTGATTAACATCTTATTTGTTTTTCTGCCACAAGTTCGAAATATTTCTTTAGTTGTTCAATTTATTATACATATCTGTTCAAAATATTTTTTGCGAAATTATTATTTGATAAACATCCTATTGCGATATCTCCCTGTGAGGCAGATGAATGGCCAGTGCTACTGGCATAGCATGCAAGCGGTGCAAAGCGCGGATAATACGCCCAGGTGAGGGGCGTGGTAGATGAGGATCGAGGCCAACCGAAAAAATACATAATTCTCGATCCGCCATGAAATTCGAGAATGAGGAATTATGGCGAGAGTAGGACAGGAGGAAACACACTTTTCCTTTCTGTTTTTTCTATTTTATTGTTCAGTTAATTTGTAAACAATTTTTCTGTAGTTGTTAGAGATGAGTGAAGAGATTTTTTCATGTGATTTTTATTTGACTGTTCATTTAGAAATTGTATTTTGATCATTGAAGAAAATGTGTTATGTTCATTTATAAATTGTGTTCTGTTCACTTATAAGTTGTGTTATGCTCATTGAAAATTAGAGTTCTTGTTCATTGATAAATTGTAATTATTCGTTACGTATTATAATCTTGAATAATACTATTGATATCTGATTGAGAATTGTAAAAGTATTTAACATATCACATTTCGAACAAGCGTATAAAAGTTACGAACTTCTAAATAAAATATTTGAATTTTTTTACTGACATAAAATAATTAACATATTACATTTCGAACAAACGTAAAAAATTACGAACACCTAAAATAAAATATTAACTTTTTTGCTGACATTAAATATTTAACATATAATTTTTCGAACAAACCTAACAAAATTACGAACATCTATATAACTATATTGTACATATAAGAACCGAAAAATATATAAGAACTTTAAAACTTTGGCTTTCTTCTGCACGTATAAGTAGGGTTGAAAAAAAATCTTTCCATATCTTGAAGATATGATTTTTGCGTGAGATATAGCAGTGTAAGATTTTACCAAAATTAAAAAGATAATTTAAGATATACAAATCTTATAATTAATGGCTGCATAAAATTGCTCAATAACATATATAGCCTTTCGGCTATAATTAAGGAAAAAAATCAGCGAAAAATTGGCCATTGGATTGATAAATTTGGAGGCTCCAAAATAATTCTCCTTTCTCTATATATCTGTGATTCTCTGTTTAACCTCTCTCTCTCTCTCTCTCTCTCTCTCTCTCTATATATATATATATATATATATATATATATAGAGAGAGAGAGAGAGAGAGAGAGAGATGTTATGCTACATACCTTATGTGAGCACTGCTCACGTTTAGCATTCGTTAGCGTTATCTTTTTTGCTTTAGACATTTACGTTTATTCTAATACTTCATAAAATGTTATTGAGATCATTAGTTTTATAAATTACATAAAAATCAAAGTTCAATTTGTTCTTTTTATTAATTATTTGAAGTTAAAGGGAATATGAACAAATTGGACTTTGATTTTTATGTAATTTATAAAATTAATGATCTCAATAACAATTTATAAAGTATTAGAATAAAAGTAAATGTCTAAAACAAAAAAGATAATGCTAACGAATGCTAAACGTGAGCGGTGCTCACATAAGGTATGTAGCATAACATTTCTCTCTCTCTCTCTCTCTCTCTATATATATATATATATATATATATATATATATATATATGCATAATCACTTATATAAATAGTAAGATATGTTTTTCTACTAAAATAGCATTCCAACTTTTAGAATTAACTTATTTTTAAAATTTTGTTGTTTGTTCTTTATTTTGTCTACTTCATATTATATTAATATTTTTTGTGTTGTAACCATTTAAAGTATTAGTTAATTTTTAATTTTTTAAATATTATATACTCCCTCGGTCCACCAAAAATGGAACACATTCTTTGAGCACGGGTTTTAATAAAATGAGTGGTTAACAACATCCACAATAACTTTTAGGGAAAATTGCACCTAAATACACAAACTTTGTCGAAAATCCATATTTGACGTGAAGTTAGGAATTTACATTTTAATACACCAATTTAAGAAGTTGTTCAATTTTGACACATTTTTCAATTCCGGCGACCGGCATTCTGACGTGGACGCCGGAATGCCAATGTCGCAGCCACGTCACACACCCACTCTCTCTCACTCTCTACACGTCACCTCCCCCCTCCCCCCGTCGGACCCTCCCCCTCCCCAGAACCGCGTCGCACCACCGCCGCCGAGCCCAGCCTCCCGCCGTCAGCCACTTCCCCCTCCCCAGAACCGCGTCGCACCACCGCCGTCGAGCCCCACAGCCACAAACCCTCCATCCCGCCGTCAGCCACTTCCCCCTCCCAGAACAGCGGCGCACCCGCCACCTCCACCAACCAAACCAACCGGATTTCCCACCACCACCGTCGATAGAGAGAGAGTGAGGGGAGGCAACTGGACAGAGGGGCTGTTCGGCGGAGAGAGTGATAGCGGCCTCAGCCTTTGAGGTCGACCGACAGTCCAGAAAGGGTGAGGTCGACGGCGGTGGTGGCCGAGGGCTGCTGCTGTTCGTCTGTCAAGGATAAGGGCAGAGGCGAGGATGAGGGAGGCGGCGATGGCGGCGGTCCGGCAGACTGCTGCTGTCGGCTGGAGCAGAGGGGGCGAGTCCGGCGGTAACCTCGCCGGAAATCGTAGGAGAAAGAGGGTTTAGGGATTTAGAGAGAGTGATTTGTGGATTTGGGGATTTTTGTGAGAGATGAGATAAGGGCGACGAGCGAGAGAGCGAGAGTCGGGGAAAGGAAGGAAAGACAGAGAGAGCGGCGGCGGCACTCGCCGGCCGTCTGTCGATGGGAAATTGAGAGAAAAGGGGGAGAGTTTCATGAGTTACTTCATCTGGTTCGGTTTTGAGAATGAAAGAACGGGATTTGAGTGAGTTTGATAAGGGGAAGAAGGTGGTGGTGGCAGCTGGTGGCGATTTCGCCGGGAATGGAAGGCGGCGGCGCCGGCAGGAGAGAAGAGGGAAGAGAGGTAGGGAGAAAGAGGGTGGAGGGCGGCGAGAGTGATGAGAGAGAAGGGGGAAGGTGATGTGTATAGAGAGAGAGAGAGAGTGGGGTGTGAAAGAGAGAGTGGAGTGTGTGTGTGTGTGTGACGTGGTGATGATGTGGCATTCCGGCGTTCACGTCAAAATGCCGGTCGCCGGAATTGAAAAATGTGTCAAAATTGAACAACTTCTTAAATTGGTGTATTAAAATGTAAATTCCTAACTTCGCGTCAAATATGGATTTTCGGCAAAGTTTGTGTATTTAGGTGCAATTTTTCCTAACTTTTATTTGAAAGAACGAGTAATAATTCTTCCTACTCATATATTGTACAATATAAAATTTTGACATCCATATAACATTAATAAATTATTGAATTTTAAATATAAAAGATACTTTAAAATATTATTTATTGTTTAAAAAAATAATATTTTCAGTACATCACACAGAAGCAAAACAAATTTAATATAATATATAAAAATAAATTGAAAATAAAAAAATAGAAATTAGAAGTTTCAAAATAATTGTTTTTCTCTAATAGAAGATAGTCTATGTAGTGTCATCTACCACAATCATGCCCAATTTGATTAATGTTATGATAACTCTCACTATTCATATATTTATAAAAGAGTGGATTAATAAAATTATCATTTTAAAATAATAATAAAAACAAAAAATTACTCATTAATATAAAAGGATAAACACTAATCATTCTTAGTATTAATTTAATATTTTAGTGGATTAAGTACCAACTTCTCCCCCCTCCCAATGTTGGCACCCCTATCGCCTTTAACACCCTAGAGTCAGGGTTGGCGCTGCTCACTACCCTAACGTGCCAAAAGTGAAGTAAATTTCCCCCCGCGTTTTAACGGTGACTTAACCCTGTTTGAAAAAAAAATATTATTTTTAATAATTGTGGGCCCCACATGAAGTCGTCGCTGCTCGAATTGAGCAGCGATGTGAGGCACATCATGTCGCCTTTCCTCGCGACGATCATCACAGACTTGATGTCGTCTTCTAGGGGTGGTATAACCGAACCGGTTTACCGGTTAACCGGAACCGGTTAAGGACAATCTTCCTAACCGGTTTTCTGACCAGTTAGAACCGGACCGGTTAATCGGTTAACCGGTCAAAACCGATTAATTCATTGTTTCTCAATTTGGTCGAATTTCGATTAATCGAATTAATCGATTAACCGATTTTTATTTAAAAAAATTCAACTTTGTAGAATGTATGCAATAGAATTTGAACTCTTGACCCTTGAAAGAAAGAATGAGGTCTTATCCATTGTACCAATTCATAACTTGTGATAATTTAGAACCAAAAAAAATTTTATAGACACATGTAATTTATATTAAAAAAAAAAACAATGATAATAAATTAATTCCCAACCTAGGCAATAATTAAAGATACTTAAAGTAAACTACTAACTCACATTATAGCCAAAAACAACAATAACAAGTCAATTACTTTCAATCCATAAAAAAATCTAATAAAATTAGTCTGAACTCCGCCAACAAGGCAACAAACATAACATAATATAAACTATAAAACTAACAAGTCTAAAGTTCAACGCCAACAAAAAAAAATGATTCACGGTAAGACACTTCGACTTGTCTGACTAGGAACATCTCCACTACTTTCTCCACGAACTTCATGTCCTCCACTCATCCCAAGTTGTGTCAAAACTGTTAATTTTTTAAAATTAAAATAAAAAGAATAATTAGCATATTTGTAAATTGTAATGATTTGAATTTTATAGTTTATAAGACACTAAAGTACTCACCCGATTCAAACTCCTTCTCTAACTCAGTCTCAGTCACATCTTCTTCATCTTGGAGAAATTTATCCTACGAACTAGATTTGAGCCAATCCTCAGCGCATATCAAAGCTTCCACCAGATTAACAGTCAACGAGCTTCTAAATTTAGAAAAAACACGACTACCTGTGCTAAATGCAGCCTCAGAAGCAACGCTCGATATAGGGATAGCCATGATGTCCCTCACCATCTCGGATAGAATAGGGAAGCGCAGGCTATTTTTGGACCACCACTGTAGGATATCAAACTAATCACCCTCAATAGCTTTGTGCTTGTATTTCTTTTCAGCAAAGTACACAGTAATCTCTGACATATCGCCTGAATCTTCATCTTCACTATCATCAGAAATAACATCAACATGACTTCGAGCACCACTAACTCGAGGTTCAATTTGAACCGAAGTAGGTGTATTCGCAAGTGCTTCATCAGTTGAAGCATGTTGTTTCTTGTAATACTCAAACAACTCATTCAATGAGTTGCGCACCTCCCCCAACAATTCAATTGCTCGTTGCAGAGCATAAACTTTCTTCAAGCACTTTTCCACATGTGTTATCTTCTGTCTCAGATCCAACAATGCAGCAATGTAGAATAACTTGTTCATTCTTGGGTTCATCTCATCAGCTTCCAACTAATACTTTCCAAGCTTGTCCTTCATCTCATTGGTCATGGCCCTAATCTCAGTATCGGTGTCCCTCTGTAACTGAGTAATGAACTCAAAGATAGAGCACATTTTCTTGAAATAAAAATGGGCAGAGACATATGTGGTACCTGAGAAGAGAAGTGTCAAATCATGAAATAAAAGACTTGCTTATTTCCTTGAAAAATAAATTGACTAAGACATATGTGGTACCTGAGACGAGAAGTGTCAAATCATAAAATCTGCCAAAATAATCACAAAGCATCCTCACTTTAGCCCAATCATTGCTGTCAGGAACTCCAATTGTCATGTCTTTGTACTTCTTTTGATTCAAATCATGTACAAATTCCTTAACTACATTCACATGTAGATTGAAGACCTCAACATATGGCACATCAGACTCGAGCATCAAATATTTAGAGTTCCATCTCGTCGGCACATCCAAAGTCAAAGACTTGCTGCAAGCAATCTTCAAGGCCTCCACATAACCTCTAAACCTGTCCGCTCTAGATGGTGATGCCTTTATCCATTTGACGGCTTCTCTTACTCGTCTCACGGACATGCCAATCTCATCCAATCCCTCTTTCACAATTAAGTTTAGGATGTGAGCAACACAACGCATGTGCAAATACTTGCCACCAACAACACTTGTCCCCCACCTCTCAAAGTCTGGCTTCATGTACCTAATTGCAGCATCATTTGTCGTTGTATTGTCCATCGTGAAACAGAGTACCTATGCAAGCCCCACTTCTCCACCGATGATATGATTGCAGTAGCAAGATCATCACCTGTGTGACTAGTGCACTTGCGAAAACTGATTATCTTTTTATGCAATTTCCAGTCCTTGTCAATGCAATGTGCTGTGAACACAAATAAAATTTGCGTTGTTGATCCATGTCCAACAATCAGTCGTGATCGACACTCGTCCCATGCCTTTAGCTTGAAAAAAAGTTTTCAAAATAACCTTCCGCTCCAAAAACAATCTCATACAATCAGCTCTTACTGTTTATCTGCCCGGGATCTTGAACATAGGACATGCAGCCTCTATAAACATCTTGAACCCCTCACGCTCGACAAATCTAAATGGAAGTTCATCCATGATGATCATCTGACACAATGCCATTCTAACGACATTTTGATCGAATTTCCAACTTGTCAACGATCCTGTTCCATCAGTAGTGGGTTGTAAGTTGAGAACCGATTGAATAGTTGTTGCTTGATGCTTCTTCAAGTACGAAGTAGTATGATTCTTCAAAGCAGTGGTGTCGTTTCTATTCGGATCAGCCCTTATTAGTCTGCCACAACGCTTGCATTGCCCTTTCTTAATATTTTCATCCCCTTCTTCGTCCATAACCTGAATATAATCAGCCCAAACATTGGACCTTGTCCCAGAAGATTTCCTAGTTTTTTTTGCCTTTGGTTCTTCATCATCACCCTCTAGTTCACGTATTTCAACCTCTTCAAACATATCATCATTTTCAATTCCAAGCCTATTGCTTGCTTGTTGTGTCATAGATTGTGATCCATCTTCAATTCTCTCCATCTAATCAAGAAGTTAGTCAACTTATTACTTATTAGTTATTAGTAAACAAACAAGTTAGTCAATTTATAAATCATTTACTACTTTCTCTTTAAACTTCATATAAAAAACTTAATTTACACATAATCAAGACAACATACTAAAAAATATTGTCCAAATCAATTTAATTAACAAAGCAAAGATTATTAAACACATTGCCTATCATCATCTCAATTTATATAATAAAAAAAGAGTTAAAAGACCATAATCAATTTATATCATCATCGATTTATCATCATTCATCAGTATTAAAAGACCATAATTAAAATGATAATTCATAACAAACAGAAAACTATATAACTGCGAAATCAAATCACCAACACATAAATACATCATACATATTCAAAGCCATCAATATACATAAGATTTGTTCGACTTTCAACTTTCAAGTTTCAAACAATCGAAAATGCAAACAATTTTTTATATACTAATATTTGTGATACCTTTAACAATGAAATATTCAAACACAAACTAGAAGTAAAAGAACTTAGCAATTCATCCCGCAACTCATGAACTTCTCAAATTAAACAATGCCTAAAAAATTAAAAAAAGAAGAAAAGAAAAGATGTTAACCTGCTGAATGGACGAGCTGCTGCTGACGGAGGGAAAAACGGCGGAGGAGGCGAGCCTGGCGAACTGAGCGACGCCGGCAAAGTGATGAGCTGTTGCTGCCTACTGCTGCCGGAGGGAAAAACCGGCGGAGGGGCGAGCCTGGCAGAGTGAGCGACGCCGGCAAAGTGACGAGCTACTGCTGCCGGAGGAAAAAACCGGTGGAGGAGGCGAGCCTGGCGGAGTGAGCGACGCCGGCAAAGTGACGAGTTGCTGCTGCCAGCTGCTGCCGGAGGGAGAAACCAGGAGGAGAAGGCGCCGGTGCAAGGGACGAGCGCTGTTGCTGCCTGCTGCTTCCGGAGGGAAAAACCGACGGAGGAGACGCCGGTGCAAGGGACGAGCGCTGCTACTGCTGGGACGAGCTGTACTGCTGCCGGGACTGTCGGACTGGAGAAAGGGAGGGAGGTGCCGGTGGGAGAGGCAGCGGCGTCGGTGCCGGTGGGAGGCAGGGATGGGAGGCCAGAGGGAACCGTGGAGGCGGGTGGAATGAATTGAATAGGAACAGAAGTTATAGAACAGGAGAACAGCGGCTGGAACAGTTTGGAAGTGGAAACCCTAAGGCTAAATGACTAATGTTAAATTAATAAATTAATTAATTTAAAAAAATAAACCGATTAACCGATCGGTTAAATCGATTAACCGGTTTACTGTGAGAGTGTTAACCGATAACCGAACCGAACCGAGAAAAATCAGTTTTTGGTTAATCGATAACCGGTTTTTCCGGTTCGGTTACGATTTTAACCGAAAAACCGACACCGGCTTACCAGCCCTAATGTTTTCAATTAGTAGTTGGATCAGCGAATTCAAACGCCTTCAGCTTGAACTCTAGGCCGCCGATTTGGAGGCGCGCGAAGAGTTCTCTCACGAAGAACGTGAGCTTCTCCTTCGAGGAGGTCGGGTCAGGGCGGGAGAGGACAATGTCGATGGAGTGGTGGAGGACGGCGGAGCAGAGTAGGAGCTCCAGGTTGTTGATTTGCTTCGACAACCAACCCGCCGTCATGTCGAGGTCGGATTACATCAGCAGCTTCTCGCGACCGACAGTCACGCCACCCCAGTGGTGGCAGAGGATCTGGGTGCGGCAGGAGAGTGGAGATGAGCGCGGGGAGGAGCGGACTGTCTGATCAGTGTGGGGAGTTGGAGATTTCAGTGGTGACGGCTTGGACGGCAGCGAAGCACTTGCCACCACACGGCGAAGGAGGTGACTGAGAGGGTGGGTGAGAAGAGGTCGGAGGCCCACAATTATTAAAAAAAATCAAACTGATTAAGTTACCATTAAAACGCGGGGGAATTTGCTTCACTTTTGACACTTAGGGTAGTGATCAGCATCAACCCTGACTTTGAGGTGTTAAAGACGATAGGGGTGCCAACATTGAGGGGGAGGGGAATTGATACTTAACCTTATTTTAGTTAAAACTCATTTATGAACAATGTCATTATCCATGAGGACATAACGATAGCGTATATAGACTACAACCAGCAGGGGCGGATCTACAGTATGGCTGCACTGGGCTCCAGCTTAGTGCAAGCCCAATATTTTTTCTTATATATATTCTTCCTATCTACATAACCCAGCCCAAATTCTAGCCCACAGCCCAGCCCAACCTAAAAAACAAGACTTCTACATAATCTCAACATATAAATAAAACTGACAGTTAGCAAACTATTAAGAAAATAGGCATTGCACGAATTCCTAAGCAAAATCAGCAATAGTAAAGCGGTAGTTCTCGTCCCCTAAAAAAAATCATAGTTCTTGTCTCTGACTCCAAAGTCTTGATCAATTTGAATTTAATAATTTTCCATCATCTCAACAAGCAAATCACGGTATGTAGTTTAAAATTCCAACTTAGAATTAATATCAAAATTAATCTCATTTTTGTTGAATTTAATTTGATAATATTGAAGATTGAAATAGAGTAGAATAATTTTTAATTATTTATTTAAAACACTTCTATTTAAATTGTAACTAATACGTTCACCCATGCGATGTGAATTATAAATAAGAAATACAAGAAAAAATATAGTATCAAACTATTCATAGTAATTGCTTAATATTATATATTGATTTGCTACATTTATGTTATTTTTATCCTATTTTTCTTTCTTAATAATTTTTAATGTTGAATTTGAGTCAATTTTCAAGTTAAAAGTAAAATTACGAATTATTAATAATGAAAATTAGTTCATTTGTTTAGAAAATGAAACATTTTTTAAAAAAAATGCATAAAAAGTATGTCTTTATGTGCTTTCAATCCACTATTAAAAAAATGTATGAAAATGAAGTGTACGAAATACTCAAAAAAGAAAATTCTTCGGGGGCACCCGTCCCCGAACCGTGTGTAAATATTTTCAAATGTTGTAATTCAACAAAGTCAGCCCCCCCCTAACGTTAAATCCTGGATCCGCCCCTGACAACCAGCTAGTTGTTTCGATACTAAAAAATAACCTTGTGATAATATTGAAAAATAATAAAAAAATTGGTGAAATATTCTGTAAATGAGTGGAATTCAAAAATATTCAAATTAAAATAATAAAAATAAAGATTATCCACTAAAAAAAAATCTTAAAAATAAGTTAAATTCAATTCTCATGACACGGATAAATTTGTTTAATATATATATATATGAGAATGGATATTTTAATACATTGACTATTTAAAAAATATTAAAATCTTATTGATAAAAGGAACGTGGAACTATTTTTGTATGCGCGAGAGTACAAATCTACATATAGAGCTGACAAATTATGGCTTCAATGAACCATTAAAAAAAAAACTAGATGACCTACAGAGTGATTTCCCGGGCCCTAACAATTAATTGTACAAAAAATTATCTGCAACAAATTGTTGAAGAAAGTGCGCAAATCATGGATGTAGGTAATCACAGAAAGCGCCCTTTTTACAGTGACCACCCTCGTAGAATTTACATACCCTCTGCCCTTTCGGCGGTGGCCGGGAATATCCACCGCCGCCGCCGCCGTATGGCTGCCGACCCCACGGCGGCCTGCCCCTCCCAAATCCTGCTTCACCACCTTGGTAACCACCCCATTCTCTAGGACTGCTGAACCTCTCGCTGCCATATTTCCGCTGGCCGTCCCACGGCAAGCTTCCGTTCCTTGGGCTGCGGTTGGTGCTCGGGTTCGCCCAGGTGGGTCCTGCGTTCGTTCCCCAGCCAAGGTTCGCCATTCCCTGGCCAGGTCCCCCGAGGACAAGGTTCACATTACCTTGCACTGTCACCAGGTTGATGTTACCCATGTTGCCCTGCAGTGTTCCCCACCCAGGGTCCGATCCGTCGGACACCGTTCCGGGAGCCATGGTCGCACCGGTGATCTCTTGATTTGCGTAGGTCAGCGATGGGGGGTGAAACTCTGAACCGGTGTCACTGGAATGGACCGGAGCATTCGTCTCCCCCTCACTGCTTGCAGATGAGTTCACACTCGACCTCCGGAAGAAATCGAAGGCGTCAACCGGAGACGTCCCGTTCAGCTTGCTTGGCTCCGACGACCGGGAACTCAAGTGCACGTCGCTGGTGGAGCTCACTGCATCACTCCTTCGAGGTTCCGTTGACGAACTGAATTCCTCAATTGAACTGAAGCAATCATCTTTACAATCTTCGAGCAATTCCCTAGCAAACTTGATAGCAGAAGTAGGTGAAGGTAACGTCCCTTGCGATTCCATTGCATCGACTTCAGCTAACAAGTCTGACACTGAATCTTCCCCTAAAGCAACAAACTCGATCGGCTCATTCATTATTGCAAGCCAATTAGGCATGTTCGACATAGGATGATGGGTCGAAGAATCTGGTGGCGAAGTGTCAATGATCTCAATCTTCACTTCGGGAGGTTTCGAAGGAGATGCAGAGACGAGGCCCGGATCCCATTCCTGGACAGATGGTCTTGCAGGCGTCGGAGAATATCCACACCATTCGTCGTCTACTTCTGGAAGTTGCACGCTAGCGTTCCAGCCCGGCCCTGAGTTCGACACGAGGAGATTTACAAACCCGTCTGGCTTGGTCTGAGTTGCCTGAGCTCCCTCATTTTCATTGTTAGATTTTGGTGTAGGACTTAGCAGCTCCAAAACACCAGAATTCTGCTGAGGGACATCTGCAGATACAAATGACTGGTTTTCAACCTTCGGAGTAGGACTAGGGAGAAACAAGATATCTACATCCTCAGCCTGTTTACTCGAGTCGGGTGGCTCTAGCACGGGTGCAGAAACGGATCCAGATTCGATATTATTTGAGCTCAAATCAATAATTAAAGATCTCGAATTCTCTTCATAAGGCTTCCTTGCCCGGTCCTCATTATTAGACCGACTCTGATGTTCGTGCCCACTAGTCATAATAGGGCTTTGAGTTAACCCGACTGAGGTCTTTTCTCCGGTTTGGGAACCCCGGTTGGGATCATCTCCCCCCTGGCATCGATCAGTCAAAGCTGCATGTCTCGTTCCAGAGCTTGATGGAGGAGGCAAATTACGCGGTTTGACATCATTAACACTGGAACTACTATCCTTGAGCAAATCCCAACATTGTGGCCAGCCAGAAGAGCCTGCCTCGTCCACCTTCATAACTCCAGTAGCCTCTGCTTGTTTATTACTATCTTTACTGGTCCCGTCAGTGCCCTCCCTTACACCAATTCCCTCGGGAGGCTTGTTTCCACATGAACCTGAAGACAGTGCATGTGATAAATCTGATGCTGCATGGAGTTTCCCACTCAAAGCATCAGTGAGAAGTAATGAGTCGTATTGCTCATGATTCGTCCATATCCTCATATCAGGTGGAAAGAGTCCGGTTGTACTCCACTTCCGCAGCTGCATCATGGAAAATGGTCCTTGAATCTTACCATTAGGATCGCGATAATGCCACAGTTTCTCAGTTTCTATATTATCAGCTGATGGCGAGCTTCCCGTGAAGGCAGTTGCAGTCGACGTCTCTAAGCCAGACCTTTGCATGGCTTGATCATTCCTACCACTACTTGATCCGCTGGCATCGGTTTTCTCGATTATTTTGTTCTTTGCCTCAGTAGATCGCTCTTCTTTACCTGAATAAGATGTAATACAAATTTCTCTGATTAAATCTCCAGGTAGACAAAAACTTCCACTGACCTATCTAATCCTAAATGTTAATGTTATCTTAACACCTTGCTTACTGGAACTCGTCTTTTGTGCATTTCGAGGGAATCGAAAGTAGCTTGGCCTCACGTATTCATCTGCATAATAAAACCACCATTGAATAAGCCAACTGTGAAACATGAAAGGCATCTCCAGGAGAGTGCCAAGCCCAACTAAAAAAAAAGTACCTTTTTTACCATCGCCACCACTTCTGTTATCTTCTTCGGATTCATAATCTGGATTCATTTTTGGATCAGCATGTATCTCTGGAACTTCAGAAATTCTGCGCTTGCGCTCCTCAGGGGATTTTAGCAGCTGCAATTTGTCCACACATTCTCTAAGCGTGAAGATTGTCAAGGAACTCCATTGTAGTGTAGTTTTGATATAAAACAAGAAAACTAATGTTTATGCACCATATTTGGGTGTTTAGCTCATTCAGACAAAGGCAGATATCTTCTTATTGAATCAAGGGTCATTAAATTACTACGATGCGCTTAATAAATGCAATAACCATAAACGAAGGATATTCTTTCTTATGCCCCTTCTCGCTAGCTCGATCTCTAAGATGATTTAGCTTTAAAACCTCTGCTTCCAGCCACTAAGTTCAGAATAACAGAATATCAGAACCAAAAGAGCCATAAAATTATGTCAAGGGGTCAAAAAAGGAATCCAATTAATAAAGATCAGGAAAAAAAAAATCCATGTGCTTCCTAAAGAAGAACAAAAATCTGGACTTTTTGAAAGCATGATCCATAGTGCCTGATCACTAAACTAAATTCGCACAGATAACAACCAATAAACTCACGTCCTTAACCCTGACCGATTGGAGCACCACAGCTTTCTTTTGCACCTCGCCCTACAAGCAAACAATTTAAGTGATACAAGTGATTTTGCAGTTAAAGGTCCACTTAAGAAGCAAAGAAACATGGGAACTTACAATGGTAAAATGTTTCACAAGACCACATCTAATGCTTTGACGTAGCCTTCTGCATTCTTCCTAAATGGAGTAGGGGGATGATTATCAACGGTCATATGGAACATTCAAAGAAAAAGATAAAGGTGGTGGGCATTCATGATCAGACGATCAAGTCGATCTAGCATTTACGGTATTCTTGCTAGTATATGAATCTTGATTTATAGGATGAAAGAATCGACACAAATATTTGTATATCTACATATGTATCCCAATTCACCAGCCATATATTTACAACTAAATCAATATATATGATTCAGGAATACTGAATACATATCTCTGGAATTTGAAGATTAATAAATGAGTTGCCAATACATCAACTTTTGTAAACTACACTATTTATTAGTTTTGGTTAATCTCCAGTTCAATAACAGGAAAATATTGCCACAGAAAGGAACAGCATAAAGCACTACAATTTACGATTTTCAGAGCTTAGAAAGGAACCCGCATGCCAAAAAGATATTATAATGCTAACAGTACTAATAGATATAGCAACACAAAAGTAACTTCCAGAAAATTCTAAAATACTCATCGGACCCTGGTTACCTCAGTAAACTCTTGATTTGAAATGCCATCAATTGACACAACTTCTTTCTTGTCTAAATTTGAAACTTCAAGCATGACATCTGCTGTCCTGTTGCCAATTTTATAGGGCTCAGCCACCTTACTAGTCCCTGAATTGTCGATATTAACGTATAATTGATGTCAGCATAATGAAGTATAAGTAAGCAGTATAGAAGAACAAATGAAAGAAGCTAAAGCATAAATGGGATGAATGCATGGACCTTACCTACAACTTGGACAAGCCTGTTAACTTCAGGCTTCTGATCATTAGTTGATATTCTAATCCTCACAATAGAACCAACAACATTATTATTGAAATTCTCACGATCATCTAAAAGATTCTCCATCAAATTACGCCGCAAATAGATCAAACTAATGTTATAGACATCAATTGCAGCATATTCGTTTAAATCATGGTGTGGGGCTCTGTCTTCACTCTTCTTACGAGTTTTTCGCTTTCTACTGTTAACCGGCATTGCCAACCCAAACATTTTGCCATCACTCTCCACGTCATTTGCCATAGAACTAACAAATCCAGCAGGAATAAAAGAATTTTTGTGAGAATCCTCCTTGATGAGAAAGTGAAACTCAAGAAGCTTCAGCATTTCAATGTGACCAACACGTGGCTTTCCAAATAAACTTTTTAGCCTTTGATCACATATAATTTGACTCTTCCGTCGTGGATCCCGGAGGTTGTTTCTCTTTATGTATTCAAGCAATAGTGTTTGGACATCAAACTGCAATATAGCTGATGTATCCCCATTCTTCATGTGTGCAACAAACTCCAATAGGTCTTTAGATGCCCATTCACTGTCACTTGCTGGCTTGTCTGACTCTCTGGTATTCGTGTTTTTGGTGATGCATGACATGTCGGTATCTTTGACAGTGCTAGAATTATCTAGGTCCTTCTCGACGACTGGGTCACTTGTGTCTTTGTCAGTACGTGTCTGATCAGTGACTATGTCCGTGTTTGGTTTTAAAGTATCGTTGTTGCAACTTGACCTCATTTCCTCCTTGTCGCCGTGTCGTTTCCCCACATGGTTACCATTGCTTGATGTCCTTAATCCATCATTTTGTACAAAATTAGCATCTACATGGGGCTTGTTCAGCTCCAAGTGTTCAGTACTCCTATTTGACTCAGAAACTTCTCCACCAACTGCCGCAGGAAGCACATTATTGAACTGCGGCTTGCAAGCTTCCGTAGCCACAATTTTCCAGGGGTTTTTAGCTTGAGTGATCTCACTCAATGTTAATGACAACTTCTCTTTTAAGAGTAGCCAATACATTTTGAAGAGATACTCCCAGCTAAGTTTGTCATCAAAATCTACTTTAATCTGCAAAGATAATTCCAGTAGGAAAAATGAATTATGAATCCGTGAAATTGTACATGCAAAAATTGATCATTCGCGCCAGAGCGCCATATCCAATTACATTAGGACTATAAGAACATTACATCTACTTTGACTAGACATAGCATCGAGATCTGCCAGCTAGATTCAAACAGTCTAATATGACTGGACATTCAATTTGGTCCCAAATGTCAGCGACTTCCAAACCACTACACTAGTATCTGGTGTCAGCTTCTGTCTTCCTATCAGTGTTCCGTACTTATTGGATAACCCAAATAAAGGAAAATGTAAAGCATTATTTTATTGTTGTCCTACTACTAGAAGCTTACTAACTTGGTTTGGATGAGGCCAGATGATAGTTGCAGATAAAACCAACTTGGGAACCAGATAATGGCATGATACACCCACTAATGATAGGGTGATCAAAGGAGAGAAATCATACATTTAGGCCTTGTTTGGTAGCCATGTTAGGATATAGCAAGATAGCTTAAGTCAAGATAGATTATATTAATAAGGCATGATTGATATTATTTTCATGTGTTTGGTATCCTATATATAAAATCTAGATAATATAAATTCATGTTTGGTATCCTAGTTTAAAATTTGGATTAAATTTAAATTTTCAATTCTAACCTTGATAAAATTTTAGAAAGACAAATATGCCCAAAATTATTCAAAAAAAAAAAAACCTAGAACACCACCATCTCATTCCTAGGAAACCAATTGCGCCGCCCACCTAAATCCCATGAATCAACCTGCCACCGCCCACTGGATCAATCAATTCCTAGAAAATATTGAGCTCCTTCACCAGAAAACCAATTGTGCCGACCACCCAACTCCCCAACCCCCAAACTCTTTGATTCAATCTGTCATCCCGTCGCACACCCCCACCCCCACCCCCTATGGCCAAAAAAAATAAAAAAAAAACAAGTTGTCATCGTTTCAACGATCGAATCCATTTACACCACTTTGACGTTGATCCCATGTCCTTTGCATAGGATTATGAATCAGTTTTGGTATAAACCGAGAAATAAGATATTGAGCTCTCCTGCCGTTGTCGTCGGTCAACAATCACCGTCTTCTTCCCCCGGTGGTTCTGCCGAAATTTTCCCCAAAAATTTCTGACGCCCAACACAACCACCGACTCCGATAGCTTTGGTTCCATAGAGAAGATATTTGAGTAGGAAACATATAATTTGGAGCTTCTTGAGGACAATTTTGTCTTTTCATAGTTTAATTTGGGGTACTGTAGAAGCTTGGAATTGGTATAGGACAGGTGAGGCTAGATTGGTAAGCTAAAGAGGAACAGTGAAGAACGGGCCTCATCCAATACCCAGCCTGATAGATTAGCCATCTACTCTACCAAATAATTAGTTAAGTGGAGATACCTTAGCTATCTTGGCCTTATCTCTTTTACCAAACGAGGCCAGATGTTTACTAACTGTGATCCAGCTATCATAAATACCATCAAAAGATCATAAGTAATTACTATTTGATGCTTGCGACAGATTACCTTATGTGAGAAGTATAAATTGAATCACATACAAAAAGACAAAAATGTACTCAAGTTTATTTCTTTTCCAGAACCAAAATTCATAAATTGTGACGCCCCTAGATTTTATCGAGGTTAAAAAGATTGCTCAATCGGTAACTAGCTACATCAGTACTTCTAATGTGATAAGACTTCCACTCTTAGAAGTGCCGTCCCCATGCTTCATAGCTTGGCAGCCTAGAGGATAAGGTCACACCTTTTCTTTACAAAAAAGCTGCATGATTCACACAAAAGGCTTCTGCATGTCACGATGTCAATAACGTTTTTTATCATGATGTATACATGTTATAGAATGTTTGGACAAATAAAAGCATGGCTTTAAAGCAAATGTTCTTGCATGTTAATTGGGTATCTAAGATGCTGGGGGTAGGCTGAGTAAGTTCCTCTAATCTCAAATACTATAGTTTTAATAAGACATAACTTAGGTGCAATCAAATCAGTTCGAGTCATACATTAAATAAAATAAATACCTACACTGCAAATAAATTAGAAACTCTAAAGCTAGTTTTTAAAATTATCATTATTAATACGGAAATGGAGAAAGCATGAAGGGTGGAAGTCCTCATAAATGCTAGTTTCCTGATTGATAAGAACACTATAAAAGAAGAATCTTTATAATTAGACCAAAATGATGGCTGCTGTAGAAGCAACATATACTGAAGTATTACTCAAACTGAAGCACATCTTCTCAACAATCTTACTGAAGGAATACAAGAAATCTGGATAACCAATCATTAGAACTTGAAAACATGAGAAGAAACAAGACCATACCGAGTCATTAGTTGCTTGGTCTTTATTTTCAATTAGCATGATAGGTTTGATGCATGTCGAGCAAAACCCTTTGTTTCCTCTAACACACAAGAAATCTTCTTTCTTGATACACGACTTGCACAATGAATAAGTGCAAGTGTAGCACGTAAAATAAGAAGCCTTTCGACATACACTGCATATGTGCCACCCTGAAAGAAATAGCCCATAAGTAACTAACAAACATTCTGCAAAGAGTTCATCCTGAAACAACTATAACCAATATACTACCACTCTGTCGACAAGTGTGAGAATTAGGGAATCAATGAATTTGCATGCATGGCTATCGCGTGACAGAAGGAAATTAGAGCCATATTAGTTAGAGGAGCATAGGGTTACAAAATAAAACCAAGCCAAAAAAGGTTGATTTTTGTAACAAATGCGTGTTGAGCAAATGCCAACATCTTCAAGCTTTATGAATGTGCAGTTACTAAAAACTTGTACCATATAAACTCCTTGAAGCTCTTACAAGAGAGACATGAACATACCGCAGTTCCACTTTGCTTTCGACTGAAAAAATGCTTCATCTCGCTTAATACATGCCGGATGATACGCTTTTGGACAACCCCTTAATCACAACAAGACAAATTCAGTAATAAATTCCCAGAGCAAGTGAGAGAAGATGACGATCAGAATGAAGCTCCACAAAACACATTCCACACACTACCTTCATTAACATCTCAAATGATAACAAACTAATGAAGCAAAAACAAAAATGGAAGTTACTAAACTCACTTGCGATCGCAGAGCACCAAAGAACCACCATCGAAGCAAATAAAGCAAACATCTTCCTCCTCATCCTCAACTTTAATCCGCTTAGGCGGCGGAGGATTGACCGCGAGCTGCGCCTTGGGCGGCCGCCCTCTCTTCCGCTTCTCCCCGGCGCCGATCACCTGCCCCACCGCCGGAGAAGGCCGAACATCTGCAGCAACCAGCTGAGTGACCGGCGCAGACGCGGAATTCTCCACCGACGGCGTAGAAGCAACCGGCTCATCATCATCGTCATCAAACCCTTGCGTCTGAGCTACAGCAGCTAGCAGAGTCTCAATATTCTCCATTTGAGAGAAAAAGAAGAACCCTAAAAAAATCTAAAATTTTGGCAGCGGGGAATCCCAGTCAGACCAAACTCCAGAATCATCGATCACGAGCAATCTCGCAGAATCAGGAAGGTGGACGGTGGGGTTGGCTGAGAGGGATGAATGTTGAATTTGGATTTGTTTACTTTATTGTAGCAGAGAGAGCAGTAATGAAAAAACCAAACTTTTTAATATGATTATCTTTCGGCGAGAAGTGGAATTCGTGTGTAGGGCCACCACACCCCCACCCCCACCCCCACCCCTCCGCCCACCATCCACCCACCATGTGGATGACTGGCGGCAAGTCAAAGCACGGCCGCGCGTCGTCGACCCAAACACGTGATTGGGCCTCACATTCTCTGCCTTTTCTCCTTTTTATTCCCATCTCTCTTCTTTTACATCACTCATATTCAAATTTCATCTCACAAAACTCCATCTAAACTTGACATGTTTGTTGCTTTTTTATTCATCAATTCATTTAAATTCCTGACTTGCACTCAGCTCCAAACATATTTTCAAATAATTTTAGATATCAATGTATTTTGTGGGAATATTATTCAGATAATGATGTATGGTACTATGTTTGTAATTGTGCATTAATTAAAAATTGAGTGTTTATTATGTAATCATAAATGTTTTATCACGAGATGGTCGCTCGCCAAAATTCTCTTTATTTTCAAAGCTTGATCAAAATATTTAGGGGAAATATGTTTGGTGCTTTAGAAAAAGACATATCCACGCACAAACACACACACACACTAATTTTAGTGATGACTTGATCCTTTTGCCTTTCACCATCTCCATTTTAGGTTTTTCAACTGCTCATGCTTTCCATCTGTCAATGAAAGTTACCCATAACTTAACTTGCTTTCATTTTTATTTTTATTTTAAATTATCAAACATCTCTTCCAAATAGTACTCCGTAATAAGTTTTTTTAGCATATTCAACTATAGTTCTTTAACATCATTTTTCTTTACTTACGGTCAAAATTAAATTACTTGATAATCTTTTTTAGCTACCTACAACTACCAACCGTCGCGAACGATTAATTGAGTATACAAAAATCACCACATTTTTGGCTTGGTTTTATTACACACACAGTTCTTATTGGTTGTGTGTGTATATATGCTGTAAATATTTTATTCATTCATTTTTTTAGAATTATAAATATATTTTGATACACACATATACATCAAATTATTAAGACTCAAGTCTACGCCAGTGGGAGGCAGGCTCTAGTGGCCGGGATCGAGCCCCGTGTTAGAGAATGTGTTGTGGATGCTCGAACTTTTTTTTAAATATAAAAATTAATAATTAAATAAAAATTTTAAAGTTTGTATCATGATAAATTTGAATCTAAAATCTTTGTCTTAAGTATTAATCACTCTATTGCTAAATCAACACACGCACGTAATCTCTTATAACTTTTGATTCAACAAAACTAAATCATTAAATATTGAATTGAGTTTCCCTGGTTGATGGTCCAATTTGTATTGAAAGATTAAAATCTAAAAATTAATACTACATGATTCTGAATTTTCTAACTAACTAATAACTTATGCATAACCTTATCTACTTAGCTTTCCATGCATGTTACTAATTTTCTATATATTTGTAACAGTTAACTGCTTGATAATTAATCATTAATTTTCTCTGCTTTCAAAAGTTAACAACTAATTAACTTTATCTCTAGATTAACTTGTAAGTATTTATATGTTATTTGATATAAATAAATTATTAATCAATTCAACAAAAATAGATCAACTATTATTATTTTGAAAAACTTGACAATGTCATTTTGCTATGTGGTAGCTTTATAATATATAGTGTCATTGTGTCCCATTGACAAAATTTATGATAAAATAAATAAAAATACAAAATAAAAATAATTAATATGGCAAAATTTCAAAATGTACATAATTTGCTCATTGTAAATTCAATTTATAAACATATCATATATTAAATTAAAAATTTTGTCACCATCTTTCGTTTAAGATGCATATTGCAAATTTTTATTCCAAACAAAAATTTGCACGAAGAAAAAAGTTTTTTTATGCAAATAATGACAAAAGGAAGTGAAACCTTCAATTCCAAAAAATCTGGAATTAAAGTATTAATAGAAAATATCAACAAAAATGTATAAATAGAATATGACAAGAATAACCTTATTTTCCAATTGAATTACTCAATTTTCTGCCTCTGTATATTATAGAGTAGAATTCAACAGCCTTAATTTAATAATAGCGTGTTGGCAAACAAACTCAAGTCGGTTGGATGTCTTCGGGTGTTTAATGCCCTCTTTAAGACATTACATTACATCAAAATATCCAAAAATTGTTCATATCATTTCATACCTCTCGTCTCAAAAAATCAATATATAAGTCAACTTATTTTTTATTTATTTTTTCCTTCTCTCTCTCTCTCTCTCTTTGGCGGATGAGTAAAATGCAGAAGTAAAAGAGAAAATGTAAGAATGGATTCCTAATTTCACTTTGTAGCTCAAGTGTCAAATGTTAAATGATCCTTGATTCCAGTAACGGCATTTTTTTTTTACTTCTCTTTCGCTTTACTTAAAATAATTGAGTTAAACCCAAAAATAATTCCACGTGGTTGTTGAGCACAAATTTGGTCATATATTCTCTGCCAACAAATTTGTATGTAGTAATATAAAGATGATATGGATTGAAATCCTAAACGTGCACAATTAGCACTCCACGCATAATTTTTCAAGAGGAGAAACGAGCCCAGGCTTGACAAAAGTTTATAATTATAAACACGTTCCATTCCAAAGCACATAAACGAGTCCAAAACTGTAGCTCAACTAAAAAAGAAAAGAAAAGAAAAGAAAAGAAAAGTTGGATATAGGAATAAAATACACACATAATATACTTGCATGTACTGGTGTACATAACCATGGGTACAAACTAGTAAGTGCTTCAATCCTAGGTAGAGTGACAATATCTTCTTTTTATTTAAAATGAACCTAATACAAATCTACAGCTGCGGAGATTACTCTCACAATTAATTATACAAAAAAGTTATCTGAACCTAGAGAGATTACTCCAACAATTAATTATACAACAAAAAAGTTACCTGCAACAGAATGTAGGAGATTTCAAGCAATCACGGGTGAAGGTAATCACAGAAAGCTCCCTTTTTGCAACGTCCACTCTCGTAGAATTTACACACCCTCTGCCCTTTCGGAAGAGGCCTCGAATACCCGCCACCACCTCCATACGACTGACGGCCCCATGGTGGCCTGCCCCTCCCACCCCCGAATCCTGGCTCACTACCTTGATAACCACCCCATTCTCTAGGACAGTTGAACCTCTCACCGCCATACTTGCGCTGCCCGTCCCATGGCAAACTTCCGTTTCTAGGGCTCCGTATTGAGTTCGGGTTCGCCCAGTTGGGAGCCTGGTTCGCTCCCCATCCAAGGTTCGCCATTCCCTGGGCGGCTGGTCCCCCGAGGACAAGATTGACATTACCTTGCACTGTAACCAGGTTGATGTTACCCTGCATCTGTCCCCAACCAGGGTCCGTAGCATCGGATCCCGGCCCAGGAACCATGGCTGCACCGGCACCAACCATCTCTTGGATTGAGTTGTTTGGTGCAGCGCCGGGGTGGAACTCCGAACCGGCATCCCCAGAATGAACCGGGGCACTAGTTTCTCCCTCGCTGCTTGCAGATGAATTCACGCTCGGCCTCCGGAAAAAATCAAAGGCGTCAACTGGAGACATTCCATTCTGTCTACACGGAGCTGAGGATTGGGAAGTCAAATGTACATCGCTGGTGGAGCTCAATGCATCACTTTTTCGAAGTTCCGGGGTTGGGCTGAAATCCTCGATTGAACTAAAGCAATCATCTTTGCAATCTTCAAGCAATTCCCGAGCAAACTTGATGGCTGAAGTAGGCGAAGGCAAGGCACCTCGTGATTCCATCGCATCGACTTCAGCCAACAGATCAGACACTGAATCCTCACCTAGAGCAACAAACTCAATTGGCTCATTCATTATAGCAAGCCAATTAGGTCCATTTGATGGAGGGTGGGACGAAGAAGCATGGGTAAGATGGTGGGCATCGGGTGCCGTGGCATCAGCATTCTCCCCCGTGACTTCAGGTGGTCTTGAAGCAGATGCAGAGACTAGACCAGAATCCCATTCCTGGATAGGTGGTCTTGCAGGTGTCTGGGAATATCCACACCATTCATCAGCTACATCTGGGAGCTGCACGCCACCGATCCCTAGACTAGACGCACCAATCCAGCCAGGGCCAGAATTAGGCATAGGAAGATTCATAAACCCAGAATGCTTGATGTCAGTTTCCGGTGCTGCCTGATCTTCATTGTTGGATCTTGGTGCAGGACTCAGCAGCTCCAGAAAACTTGAGCCCTGCGCAGGAATATCTGCAGATACTGACTGCTGGTTTTCAGTCTTCGAGGTAGGACTAAGAAGATCCAAGACATCTATATTCTCGGCCTGTTTACTTGAGACGGGCGACTTTGATACAGGAGCCAAAACCGGCACAGGTTCAAGGATGGTTGAGCTCAAGTCAATGTTCAGAGATCTCAAATTTCCTTCAGAAGATTTTCGGTCATCATCTTTAGGTTGAGTTCGAAGTTCCTCTCCACTGGGCATAGGGTTTTGAGTCGGCCCAGCTGCATTCTTTTCTCCATTTGGTGAAGTAAGTAATTCATCACTCTCCCGGCCTCGATCAGTCAAATGCTCGTCTCTTGTCTCAGGGTTTGATGGAGGAAGCAGATCTCGTATTTGGACACCATCAGCACTTGGATTACCATCCTTAAGCAAATCCCAACATCGTGGCCACCCGGAGGAGCCAGACTCGTCTGCTTTCACAGGTCTAGCAACAGTGTCAGGCAAAACACCCGAACTACTACACCCAGTCATTTCTGTTTGTTTAGCATCTCCAGTAGTCACATTTGTACCCTCGCTCAGGACAACTCCCCCAGTAGGCCCATTTTCCTGTGAACTTGAAGAGGCTTTATGCGACATGTCTGGTGCTGCATATAATTTCCCATTCAGAGCATCAGTTAGAAGTAACGAGTCATATTGCTCGTGATTCGTCCATATCCGCATATCATGTGGAAACAGTCCAGTAGTATTACATTTCCGCAGCTGCATCATGGAAAAAGGTCCTTGAATCTTACTATTGGGGTCACGATAATGCCACAGTTTCTCAGTTTCTATATTATCAGCAGGCTGTGAGTTCCCGATGGAGGCAATTGCAGTCGATGTCTCCAACTGAGACCTTTCCATGGCTTGATCGTTCTTACCACCAGAAGGTGAGCTATCAATATCAATCTGATTCGTGTGTTTCTCCCAATCATTTGATACACTAGCATCTGTCTTCTCCATTATTATAGCTTGCACCTCTACAGAGTGCTCTTCTTTACCTGAATAAGACATTAACAAATTTCTGCATATTAAATTTTGAGGAAGAGCAAGCATTTCATTGACCTATCTACAACTAAATGTCACCTCTATTATTAGAAGAAATGGACTCCCAATCAGTTCGAGGAAATGGAGAATAGCTTGGTCCCGCATAATCATCTGCATAATCAAGTGTAGCCATCAATGAAGTCCGTTCTAATTTGGGGGGGGGGGGGGATGCAATTAAATAAGCTGCACTCCCAAGAGTATCGTGTGAGGTACCTTTTTTACTGTGGTCACTACTTCTGATATCTTCTTCTGATTCATAATTTGGATTCATTGTCGGATCAGCATGTATCTCTGGAACTTCAGAAATTCTGCGTTGGCGCTCCTCAGGTGATTTTAGCAGCTTTAATCTGTCGGCATTTTTTCTAAGCGTGAAGAGTGTCAAGGAATTTCTAGAAACACGTAAAAAGTATATGGATGATCATGTCACTTAGGGAGAAATCAAGAACAAATTATTTACAAACTTATTTTGACAACTGTCTATACCAAATGTGGAATAAAAAAAGCAACAAAAGTCTAACTCAATAATATGAACCCAGAATTTGGCTGGAAAACTCTGCATGATGAAAAGTGCAGCACGTAGACATGAAGTCTAATGATTTAAACCAGACATCAAGAAGACGTGATTTTACAGCAGTTTGGCATTTAAATCTAGAAAGCCAAATGCTTTTGCACCAAATTTAAGACTTGTAGCATGATCCACTGAAGGTATAATATGATGATTACATGTGCATAATAAATGCAGTAATAATAAATAGAGGATATTCTTTCTTAATCCCCTTCCTGCCAACTCGAAGATGATTTAGCCGCAATATTTCCGCCTCCAGCCACTATGTTAAGAAAATTACAAAATCAGAATCAACAGAGCCACAAAAAATTAAGTGTAAGAAAAAGGAAATAACTTAATAAGTTAATAACTATGGGTAGATGTAATGTTTTATTCTTGCTTCTTTAAGGGCACAAGAAGAGAACTGGTGCTTTGGAAGAACAATTTCATGGTAACCGATCACAAAGCTTAATTCACAGATAAGAAGAACCAGCAAACTTACATCATCTACTCTAACTGATTGGAGTGCAGAGGCTTTCTTTTTTACCTCATCCTGCAAGAATAGCACAGATAAATGGTACAATAGTTTTGCAGTTGTAGGGCAGATCACGAAGCAAGGGCACACGAGGACTTACAACAGTAAATTGTTTCACAAGACCACATCTAATGCTCTGACGTAGCCATTTGCATTCATCCTGAATAACATAAAATATTATTACATTGTCATACACAACTTTTAAGATAAAAATTATGGGCGTTCAGGGTTGTGCAATCAAGTTGAGCCAGCATTTCGTGGTGCCTATGTTCCTGCTAGTAAATGTTTCCTCCTGACTGATAGGATGAAAGAGTCCACATAAGTATAAGGCTGCAACTTCTATAATTTTTGAAAACATCAAATTTTATAATAATATATATATATATATATAAGTATAATTACGGAATTAATTTAACAAAATGAATATCTTAATAATGCATCTTTTGAAGAGACTATATTGATCTCAGATAAGGTATGAATCTCGATCTTACTTACACTCATAATTTGTAGAACATTTAAACAATCAATAAGGTGTTTTTTCATAATATATCACAACTAGATACACCTGAGAGCATCACCAAGAGCAAAGAACACATTAATGCATTACACACTTAAGTATGACATATATCACAACTGAGATTTAAGAAAACTGATTGATCACATATCCCTTGTTACCTCAGTAAACTCTTCATTTGAAATGGCATCAACCGATACAACTTCTTTCCTGTCCAAATTTAAAACTTCAAGCATGACATCTGCTGTCTTGTTGCCAATTTTATAAGGCTCGGCCGCCTTACTAGTCCCTGAATTACAAATATAACATATTCAAGAAATATTTCATGTCGGGACAATGAAGTCCTAGCAAGCAGTGTGGAGGAACAAATGGAAACAGCTAAAGCAAGAGAAAATAAACGCATGCCCTATACCTATAACCTGGACAAGCCTATGAACTTCTGGCTTCTGATCATCGGCTGATATTTTAATCCTCACGATAGAACCAATAACCTTGTCATTGAAACTCTCACGATTTTCGGTAAGAGACTCCATCAAATTACGCCGCAAATAGATCAGATTGATATTATGGACATCAATTGCAGCATATTCATTCAGATCAAGCTGGGCTACTCCGCTTTCATTCTTCTTGCGCATTTTTCGCTTTCTACTATTACTTGGCACTGGCAACGCATTTACTTTTCCATCAGCATCCAAATTATTTGCAGTAGATCTAACAGCTCTAGCAGGAATAGACAAATTTTTCAGAGTATCCTCCTTTACAAGAAAGTGAAATTCAAGAAGCTTCAGCATTTCAACTTGATCAACACGTGGCTTTCCAAATAGATTTTTGAGCCTTTGATCACATACAATTTGACTCTTCTGATGTGGGTCCCAGAGGTTGTTTCTCTTCACATAGTCAATCAAAAGTGTTTGGACATCAAACTGTGATAAAGCAGATGTGTCACCGTTCCTCATGTGTTTAACAAACTCCAAGAGGTCTTTAGATGCCCATTCAGTACTGTGAATCGCCGGCCTGTCTGTCTCTATGCTATTTGTGTTGTTGCCAATGCATGGTTTGTAGGTATCTTTGACGATGCACGGATCATCTAGATCTTTCTTAATGCATGGCTCGTGAACACCTTCCTTAATGTCTGGTTTGTCAGTGGCTTTGGCAATGCTAATCTCATCACTGACATTAGGTTTTACAGTCTCTTTGCTGTAAGTTGGCACATGTTCTCCCGTGTCATCGTTTAATTTCTCGACATGGTTGCCATTGCTCGACAATGATGTCTGTAACGCATCATTCTGTACCATCTCCACATGGGGTTTGTTCAACTCCAAATGCTCAGTGTTCTTATATGACATAGAAATGTCTCCACCAACAGCAGAGGGAATCGCATTATTTAAGCGTGACTTACGCGTCACAGCAGCCACACCTTTCCAGGGCCTTTTAGCTTGAGTTAGCTCACTCAGTGTTAATGATAGATTCTCTTTTAAGATTACCCAATACATCTTAAAGAGATACTCCCAGCTAAGTTTGTCATCAAAATCTACTTGAATCTGCATGAGATAACCCCAGTAGAATGAAACGAATCACATAAATATGCACAGCAAGGAATTGAAATATTGAGTACAACTTTCATTTATATTAAGATTATAAGTGATTGCATAATGAGAAAATAATCTTACTAGAGATAGTTTGAAAACTTCTTACAGACATGTTACGTTAAGATCAACTCAACAAGTAATGTTGCCCCAAATGCCAGAACTTAAATACAACTATCTATGTGATTGCCTGTGTGAAAACTCATTTCTGACAATGGGTTCAGAACAAAATTCTCATATCTAATTACCTTCAAATAAAAAAGCATTGCATTGATTGTAATATTTACAGGTTATCATTTGCAATTCAATTATATTTCCGAAAAAAAAAAATCAGAATCATTACTCACACAATTAAAGAGTTTCGGTATTTAGATGCTTAGAATAATTTCCATATAAACTCGAAAGAATTAGCATTTTATGTTTTGCAGGAATTGATATTAATCGACAAATTCAATTTCTTGGTGTATATCACTCGACAAAGCTTTAGAATGTCGCTTGTCAGTAAATTTGGATCACGCCGTACACATGTAATAAAATGTAAAGTCATATATATCAATTGGTTTTAAAGCAAAGATTCCACAGCATGTAGCTCTTCTATTTGACTCACCGAAAAAACCGCCAGAAAATAATCAGTTTATCCATTACCGCCAAGTAACAAAAATAGAAATTATATTGGTCTTGCTCTAAAATTGAATAGATTTAATCAGCCCCAAACACTTTATTTCTGCATTTATACCAAATAGTAGGTAGATTCAATACCTTAACACAAACAAATTTTAACTGTTAATATTTGACATTATCATTACCAAAAAGTAACGAGAAAGAAAAAGGTGAATAAACAAAAAGGAGAACCGGTGGAAGTCCCCATAAATGCTAACTTTCCTGATTGGTCCAGTTTTAAATTCACAAAAGATTTCAAGAAACAAAAAAAATGTACTCGTAATGGTAATCAGTTATAAAAGAGAAATCTATATGACAAGGCTAAATAGATTGATGATGCCAAAGTAATGAATATCAAAGCCTTCCTCAATATGAAGCAAATCTCATCAACAAACTTACTCATTAAACCAGAAATTCAGCTGAGCAATTATTAAAATTTAATAAAAGTAGAAGAAAAAGTCTCCATACCGAATCATTGGCTGCTTGGTCTTTATTTTCAATCAGCATGATAGTTTTCATGCATGTTGAGCAAAATCCTTTGTTTCCTCTCACACTCACGAAATCCGCATCTTTAGTACATCCCTTGCACAACGAATAGGTGCAAGTGTAGCACATATAATGAGAAGTCTTCCTGCATCCACTACATATGTGCCAGCCTGCAACAAATAGCACCAAAGCAACATAGATAGGCATCACACAGACAGCTCAGGTCACAGCCAAAACCAACGAATTACTTCAGCTTCAACAAGTGTAAGACATGGAATGAGAAAAGAAAGGGACCACGTACATCACGAGAGGAGAGTGGTGCCAAATGAGGGGAAGATATGCAGTTTGCAGAAAAAAAGTAACCGAGGAAAATAGGCAACGCGTGCAAGAAATGCATGTCACATAAAATGTCATTTTAAGCTTTATGCAAGTGGCATAACTTAATCAGAGCATCTAGAACATGAACATCATTAGGCAAGCTGTTCCAAGCAAGCATTAAATCTGCCAATCAATCGCATAACACCACAAACCAAGTAAAACCAAGTAAAAAGTATAAATACATAGTGGTATAGAACTATATTCAAACTCTTAGTTCTTCAAACAAGGGAAGGCCAACGTACCGCAGTTCCATTTAGCTTTTGATTTGAAAAAGGCTTCGTCTCGCTTGATACAAGCCGGATGGTACGCCTTTGGGCAGCCCCTAAAGATAACAACACAAATTCATTATATTCCAAAATGATCTATATTACAAACACTTAATCTACTCCCACAAACAAATTCCACAAACAATTAGTCTACTATATGAATACATGGAGAGAGGGAGACATCACAATTGACTAGACATCCTACAAACACTCTTCTACTGTATGAATATCAACATACTACTTGAGAGGAGAGAGAGATCACAACAATTACAGTAAACAAATTAACAAGTGAGCATAGAAAAATACTCCTCAAATCCTACAAAATTCATCCAACTCATCATCTCCAAACTCACTTTCGATCACAGAGCACCAGAGAGCCTCCATCAAAGCAAATGAAGCAAACATCTTCCTCCTCATCCTCCACTTTCACCCGCTTAATCGGCGGAGGCTTCGCCGTGAGCTGCCCCTTAGGCGGCCGTCCCCGCTTCCGCTTCTCACCGGTGCCGTTCGCACTCACCGGAGTCGGAGCAGCAGCCATCAGATCTGAAACAACCCCACCCACCACCGGAGAAGGCTGCACAACTCCGGCAACCTCATCACCCGCCGGAGACCCAGAACTCTCCAACCCTAGCTCCGACGGAGTAGCAACAACCGGCTCCTCGTCGCCGAAGCCCGTGGTCTGAGCCACGGCAGCTAACAGCGTCTCTATATTCTCCATAGCCGAAACCCTAAAAAAATCTCAACTCCTCCAGCAAGCAATCCCACCCAAGATGACCCCCAATTCTCATCAAATTCAAACACATTCCAAGAAAAGCAAAAAACATTAAAAGAAAAAAGAAAAAGGAAAAATCAAGATGGAGGTGGGGTGTAATGAATTCAGTGTGTACTTTTCCTTTTTCTAGCTGTAATGGTAAAACCAAACTTTTAAATATGACTAGAGTTTGGAAATTAGTGGAATTTGAGTAGCCTACCTCCCCCCTTCCCCACCCCAACTAACCAAGTGCATGATGAAATGCGGCAGAGTCAAAGCACGGCCGCGCGTCACGGTGGTGGGGCCGGAAAAGAATTGGGACTCAATTATATACTATACTCCGTCGCTTCTTTTCTTAATTCTGATTTTCAAAATTGTAATAGGATATTTTAAATGTAACAAAGCAGATCTTGTCTTTTTATAATTATACATGTATTTATTTTCTACATGACTAAACATTGGAATGTTGATATTTATTAAAAAAACCAATTTAAAAAATTGTCTGATCATAATTATTTTTCCTCATTTTTCAATTTCTTTTCACTATTAAATTTGAGTTTGAGACATGTGTATGTATATATAACTTCTAAATTAATTTCGTAAATTTTATAATTTTAAATTTATACTTTAAATTTAATTAAATATTTTATTATTTTAGATTTTATTGTTAATGATTACTCCATATAACAATTTATATTTGTTTACTATAGTGATGAGGGATAAAATATGTATTCATCCAAGATCATGACACGTGGTCTATTTAGATAAATCGGGACACCACATGAGATGGAAGGTACCAGAGAACACTCGTCTTCATACAATTTCCAGAGAAGACCAGGCCAAACCAAGACTAGCTCAGAGACAGTTCTGCCCTAGAAATGAAGGAGAAGAGGATTTCAGACATACTTACTAGAGAAGCGGTTCCAGACCAAGCCACTCCAGAGTTGTATTAAAGACAAAGCTCCGACAAAGAATCTGACATCTTTTTAGGATATCTTTGTTGAAGTCTAGATGGTTAGTACGCGGAGCACGTGTATTAGTGTAAAATTACTATGATACCCCTCTTGTAACAAGTATAAATAGTTCATTCTCATAATAATATAAGCACAATATTCACCACACCAAAAACACTGCTAGGTCCTGAGGGTCTCGAATAGGTGTATGGGGGGGAATACACCTATAGGCTATTTTTGCACAATCTACTGACCTCAATCAGAGGGATCTCAGTCAGAGATCAATACGAAACTTTGCATGCAAACAATGACTCCTGTTTTACTGAGAACAGTTTTGACCAACAGGGTTGACGACTGATACTGAAAGCTCTTCAGTAAAGAGTTATCAGTTAAGTTGCTGGAACTTAACTGATGCAATTAAGGGCTTCAGTCGTGTTTGCAAAGACAGAGATGATATCAGTCTTCCTGACTATCAGAGGATAGTTCAGTCAGATCGATATCATACGCAGCGGAAATTAAACTTAGTTTCGTAATAGCCTTGGTGGAGCAAGTTGTTGATTTAAGGTTTCTCTTTGCTGTTAGTCAGTGTTCAGTTTTATCAATTGAAATAGCACAAGTAAAAATGTAAAACTGAAAGCTGTAAACAACACAGAGACTTTTACGTGGTTCGGAAAAACCCTTTCCTACATCCACGGTTGGTTGATCAGACCAACAATCCACTCCGCAAGTGCTTCACTGGTGCACTGCAAACCGTACCCGTATGCTTGCCTGGTGCACACAACCGTGAACTGAAGAAAACCCTTCTTCAGCACCCACACTTCACTCGCGTAGGATTTCCCTGCTAAGCACACCTCGTGCTCAGACTTTTCACTCAGAGTTCAGAGTACCTTCCTGAACTCCGAACCACTCAAACACTCTTATGGAGGGGAGGTTTGAACGAGTGCCAACTATACTTACAAAGAACAAGTTCTTTGAAGCAAGTTTGACCTTTGGCTTCTGGGTAAACAGATATATGCCTAGGGTCTAAGAGAATGTATGTAATCAGCAGTGACTGATTTTGGCTTTGGAATTCTCTTCTTCGATTCAAGCTTTGGGGCGGTTAAGCTTTAGGCTGAGTAGCAATTTTGGCAGAGCTTCAGCTTATGTCGTTGAATCGGTGAAGGTTGAAGTGATCCTCGAGCGCTATTTGTAGGAGAACTCTTGAATAGATCCGTTGGCGTAAATCGTCCTCAAGATTTCTTCCGTTGGAGAGCAATTCGAATTTGGGCTGAGGCTTCAATCTTCGAGATTCCTTGTCTGGGTGGAAACGGCTCTCTTTGATGGACAAGAGATGTGACGTCTCTGAAAAGTAACCACCAGATAGGAATGACCTCTGCAGAGATAAGATATTCTGAGATCTCTGCATTTAATGCGGCTGTACTTGTGCGTACGTGGCTTCCTCTGAACGTTGGAAGATCAGTCCTAGGAGGAATGTTCAACCGATACTTGACTTTAGTATCAGTCCATTGCGCGCATTAAATAATCAGTCTTCAACTGATTCTTCAATTGATACTTCAGTTGGTATCTGCAGTCTTCAGTATTCAGTCTTCGACACCGAAAGCTAAACTAGAAACGAACTCTAACACTTGAGTTCAAAAAGATTATAGTCTATTACAGTTAAGTCCTATGAATTTTGGTATCATCAAAACAAGGGTTAGGATATTCCACAAGGTTCCCAACAAACACTCTAAGGCTTTTCTCTCTTGTGTTCGTGGAAATTCAAGTGAATTAAAAGGAATCATCTCACCGTCGAAATATTTAGTTTAATCCTATACTCATCATATAGGAAATGACGTCATCATACGTGGTATTCTCAAATCTCACAATTAAAAAAAAAAAAAAAACTCTCCTTTATTTGCAATGATATCTATTATAAAATAATTTAAAAAATGTCTAACAATTAATAATTATTTTTCATCACTTTTTGATTTATTTTCCCTATTAGAATTTGAGTTTGAGACGTATATATGCATAAAAATTTTAAATTAATTTTGTAAATTGTATAGGTTTAAAATTATACTTTGAGTTTAATTATAGTTAACGTTTACTCTAAATATAACAATTTATATCTTATAGTACATATTAGGGCAATGGATTAGTGCAATGTAGCATCACCATATTTTTACCTTTTTATTTATCTTAATTCTTCAAGCAATTCATATTTATTAATTCTTATTTATCTAATAATTATACTTATTTTTCTAAAATCTCAAATTTCACATTGATTTTTTTACAAAACTTCATCAAATCAAAATTACTATAAAATGAGCATTTCTATTCTATCATTCAACAAGGCAACCAAGTATGATCATGCTATAATTACTTTAAATATAACTTGGCTATTGACTAGTTGGCAAAATAAATAGTTATATTTTTTATTGATAAATTTAATTTTATTAATTTTAATTTTCAAGTAGTATTGTTTTGTATCGAAATTTGATGGCCAAAAAATATTTTTATTTTTATTGAGAATTTGAATTTGATCAATTACTAATTTAAAATATATTTTTCTAATAAAAGATAAAAGAATGTAATTTTTTGATAAAAAAATTACACGGTTTCTTTTCAATGGAGTAAAAGAATATGATTTTGATATTATAAAAAAATTATATAAAAGTGGAACAAATAAAGTGTGTGAAAAATATGTAACATCTCCAGTTTCTAATCATTTTTTATGGAATATGGTTTTATTTGTAAGAGAATATGCACCCATATAGCCATATTAGGGATTGTACCTCAATATTTGGCTCTCCATCTTAAAAATATTCTTTCCAAAAAAAATTATTATAATACTATGAATTATACTTAATTTTTATTTCAAAAAATTAATTTTTTTTAAAATTATATACCATGACTTTGAATTTAACAATCTATTATTAACTAATAAAAGTGAAATTAAATAATAAAAAATAATTATATACCCTAATTTGATGAAATAAATTTTAGTTAATAATCAGAAAATTAAATTAAAGTATAAAAAGTTGAAATTAAAAAATTATTAAAAAGTAAATAAAATTGAAAATGAGATACAAGAAAACATTAAATAGGTACACTGGATCTCATTCTCAAATGAAGCTAGTCATGTTCGAAAATTAGATAAATATTATTGCTAAACATCAAATAAATCTTGTGTTTGCGATATGGACGAAAAATATTTGGGAAAAAATTGAATTGGGTCATATAAGAAAATGACACATTTTCAATAAGAAACAAATAAAATGGACCGATGCCCACTAATTAAAGTAGTGAGTTGAGTCACCATCTCTATTTAGGTTTTTTCAAATTCTGGTGCTTTTCTTATGTCGATGAAAATTACCTTTAACTTATTTGGAATTTATTTATCAAACATCTTTTGTGCATAATAAAATTTTGTTTGCACATTCATGGGTGAAAGTTGAATAGTACTCCCTCCGTCCCAAACGAAATGTCTTGTTTTCCTTTTTGGGCTGTTCCAAACGAAATGTCATGTTTCCTTTTTTGGCAATACACTCTCTCTCTATACTTAATATTTAAATAATTTCCACCAACTCACTTTATCTACTTTATACACATTTCTTAATCTCCGTGCCCA
This sequence comes from Salvia miltiorrhiza, assembly GCF_028751815.1. Classification (NCBI taxonomy): domain Eukaryota; kingdom Viridiplantae; phylum Streptophyta; class Magnoliopsida; order Lamiales; family Lamiaceae; genus Salvia; species Salvia miltiorrhiza. The sequence goes on along the minus strand of NC_080391.1, from coordinate 21,217,771 downwards.
AAAGAAATAGGACATTTTGTTTGGGACGGAGGGAGTAACTCTATTCATGTCTTGTCCACAAATTAAACCAATAATTTATTAAATGGTTAATCATATTTTGGATCAATAATTTTCAATTTCTTTTTATTCAAAACCTTCAATTTTTAGTGTTTTTCTAAAAAGGCTCCGCTATAAATTGATGGCTTCTTTCATTTTGCCATAAACATGGTTCCCCTACTTGGAGTTTTCAAGAAGAAACTGTTTCTTTCCTTTGTTATGAGATTTTTGGCCATATTTTTGAAGACATTAAAGATCAAGAAAAAAAATTGCATTTTTGTGTATGGTAGATAAACCCTTATTTATAGTTTTAGATTTAGAGCGAAATATGAATTTCATGTGAATTTTTATTTTGAAATTTAAGTGTACTATCACCTTGTTTGAAATCTATAAAATTTCAATCATAAATAAAAACATGTGTAAGGTTCGGAGGGTTTCGAATAGGTGTATGGGGGGGAATACACATATGGGCTATTTTTACAATTTCGAATAGGTGTATGGGAGGGATCTCAAGAATGAGATCAAAACGAAACTTTACACGCAAACTATGACACATGTTGACTGAAAAGAGTTTTGACCAAACAGAGTTGACGACTGATACTGAAAACTCTTCAGTAATGAGTTATCAGTTAAGTCATTGGAACTTAACTGATGCACGTAAGGGCTTCAGTCGAGTTTGCTAAAACAGAGATGATATAAGTCTTCCTGATTATCAGAGGATAGATCAGTCAGACTGATATCACACGCAGCGGAAATAAACTTGTTTTGTAATAGCCTCGGTTGAGCACGTTGTTAGTCTTAGGTTTCTCTTTACAGTTATTCAGTATTCAGTTTATCAACAGTAAGAACGCAGATAAGAATGTAAAGACTGAAAGCTGTAAATAACACAGAGAGTTTTACGTGGTTCGGAAAACACTTTCCTACATCCACGGTCGGTTGATCAGACCAACAATCCACTCCGCAAGTGCTTAACTGGTGCACTGCAAACCGAACCGTGTGCTTATCGGGTGCACACAACCGTTTCACTAAAGAGACCTTACTTCAGTACCCACGCTTCACTCGCGTCAGATTTCTCACTCCTAGCACGACCTTGCACTAGGATCTCACGGAGTCAGAGTACCTTCCTGAACTCCTTTTCACTCAAACACTCGGTTTCTTTCTTACGAAAGGAGGTTTGAAAAACTTGTCAACTAGACCTCAAAGAACAAGTTCTTTGGAGCAAGTTTTGACCTGGGCTTTTGGGTAAACAGATATATGCCTAAGGTCTAAGAGAATATATGTAATCAGTAGTGACTGATTTTGGCTTTGGAATTCTCTTCTTCGATTCAAGCTTTAGGGAGATTAAGCTTTGGGCTGAGTAGCAATTTCGGCAGAGCTTCAGCTTTGGTCGTTGAATCGGTGAAGATTGAAGTTGATCCTCGAGCGCTATTTATTGGAGAGGTCTTGAATAGATCCGTTGGCGGAGAACGTCTTCAAGATTTCTTCCGTTGGAGAGCATTTCGAATTTGGGCTGATGCTTCAATCTTCGAGGTTCCTTGTTTGGTGGAAACGGCTCTCTTGAGGGACATGAGATGTGACGTCTCTGATAAATTAGCCACCAAATAGGAATGACCTCTGCAGATAGGGATGATCCTGAGATCTCTGCATTTAATGCGGCTGTACTGTGTAAGCACGTGGCTTCCTTTGAACGTTGGAAGTTCAGTCCGAGGAAAAATGTTTAACTGATACTTGACTTTAGTATCAGTCTGCTGAGTCCTCGAAGCACGCATTAAGTAATCAGTTCTGAACTGATTCTTCAACTGATACTTCAGTTGGTATCTTCAGTCTTCAGTCCTTCAGTCCTTCAATCTTCAGTCTTCAGTCTTCAGAACTGCTAACTAAACTAAAAACGAACTCTAACACTTGAGTTCAAAACAGTTCCAGTCTACTACAAATTAAACCTAAGGATTTTGGTATCATCAAAATAAAACCTGATATTCCATGGGGTTCCCAACAACATGGTGCCTCAATTTTCAACGAGAATTTTGTTGCTTGAATTCAAACTTTTAGTTCAATTGTAGTAGCTTAAAAAAACAAGTGTTTGATTGTGGTATTTGTGCCACAAATGCCACTAATGACCCTTCCCTGTTGTTTATTCGAAGCCATAGAAATGGAGGATCATTGTCATGAAGCTTGGGCTGAGAGATGAATTGCCCCAACTCAATGAACATGAGGCTGAATGAAGAGTTCACTTAGTGGGGGCATCTTTCGACAACAATGATGGTCTCTCTATGTATGACACTGGAACAAATTTAAAGCCAGAAAACTGATAACATTCACTTTTATATGGTTTTAATGTTCATATGATGTCAATTTTATAGGAAATTAAGTGTTGGATAGTTATTTTATACTTATATTGCTTTATCATGCGAAATATGATATTTACTCGTACTTTGATGAATTTTACAGAAATATGGAGTCTGAATTTGGATGAATGATCTTAATGAAAGTTGTAGATCATCACGATACGAGTTCGTAGGCGCAAACGGTTCGCAAATCCGAGTTCGGACGAAAGAGATATGACCGAAATAAGAAAGTCGCGTGCAACAGTGAATAGTGTCCGACGGGAATTTCCGAATTTTTTGGAAATTTTGGGATTTTCGAATTTTATCAGTATTTTCGAGCTATGTACTGTATTTATTCTCTGTGCCTATATTTAGGTCCTATCATAGATGAGATTTATTTTCTTGCAAGATTGAAGACTTTAAGATTCAAGCTGTTACTTCATAATTTCTTCCGAGTTTTATAAATTTTAATTCTTTTATTACTTTCTTCTTTATTATGCTTTTAATTTATTTCCTGATGTCTGACTAGTTTTCTTTTCTGATTTTAGGGTTTGTAAATAGTTAATTAGATTTATGTGACTGATTTATTGATACATTTTTGCCTTTCAATTTCTGATTTATAATTCTTTGTGCTTGATTTCTTGTGGATTATCTAGCCAATAATTTGCATGTGTAGTTATTCGGTTTGAGACCTATGGTGCGTCGTTTTACACCAAAAATATCCGGCAGTCAGCCGGTATGCCCACACTGCGCAGACAGCAGTAAGCAAAATCGTCTCCCAAGGGATCGGCGAGAATTCTCCTAAAATTCAACCTGCAAAGTAACTCAACAAACGAAATTTATGGGGAAAATATGAAAATACTAAAATAGAAATAAATAAATAAAACTAAAAAGAATTGCAATGGTTCAAATATTAAATAAATAAATAGAAAATCCAACAATTAATAAAGAATTCCAGCAATCAATTAAGTCCACCCTAGCTTAATTATTCCGATCATTGATGCATATATAACTTTAATTTATGCAAGCAAACCAGTTATAACCACCGAAGACGCTTCTGACGTGATCTTATTTCTCCTTAATTATTCGGTAACCAGGAAGACGCTTCACTAATTACTACCCTAATCGACTGACAACCGTAAGAGACGCTCTATAGGTTTAATGAGCCGACAACATTAATATCTAGAGAAACCCGATTCAAAACCAATAAACTCTGACGCAGGATTATTGAATTAAGACTGCTTTTCCCTTGACCCTGATGTGTCAATTTACCACTAATCAAACCTAAACCACGATTACGGATGGCCGGTTCAATTGGCTGTATAATTAATTCTAACCCACTAAATATTGCGCACTACCTAATGGATTAAAACAATTAATGACAGTAAACACAGAGAATCACAGATACAAGCATAAAATAAAGTATAAGAACAAATTAGATCTCACAGAATAATCTTGCTAGTGCTTCCCTAATCGTTGCTGGAATAAAAGAAATTAGCTAGAACTCATAAACAAATAAAATAAATAAATAAAGTAATAAATAGCGAAAAGATGAAGAAAAGAAAAAACTTGATTAATGGTTCCCAAAATTCGTCCAGCAGCTGCTCCCCCAAAGTTGGCGTGAATTGTGATGCATAAATGTATATATAATAATTCTAAACCTAAACTTAAACCTAATTAAACAATAAAAGCATAAGAAAAAGGCCTAAGCCTAATATCAGCGTATTGGCCCACCAAATAATGAAAAGAAATGCCACTAAAAGACAAAAGAACTTCAGCCCACAAGATTCTCGCCAATCTTGAATTTCGGACATCTCAGACGGTATGGGCACGCCGTCCAGCTCGCGGGCACAGATTCTTTATTCACAGCTTAAGACTTCAAAACTCTTCTCAAAAGCAAGTCTTTTCTCCAAAACCTATCAAAAACCATCAAAAAGATTTATTAGTTCCACAATTAACTCCAAAAGATAATAATAAGCAGGAACTATGCATTAAAATCAACCAAAAACATTCAAAATATGCGTATAAAATACGCTCAATCAACCTAGCGGGAATAACTATTTAGCGGATTCATGAATATATGATATGATTTTAACTTTGAGACCTAGCGGAGATAGGTGGATCATAATGAGCTATTCTTGTGAGTTGTTGGGAAGTTAGTAGATTTTCTTGAGACCTAGCAGAGATAGAGAATTTATTAATCTACTGTCATATGATTAGGGGTGAGCAAAAAATCCGAAACCGAATAACCGAACCGATCCAAACCGAAATTTTAAAATATGGTTCGGTTTTTTCGATTTTTCGGTTCGGTTCGGTTTTTTTTTCCATAAAATTTCGGTTTTTCGGTTCGGTTTGGTTCGGATTTTTTAAAACCGAACAAAACCGAAAAACCGAATTATATTTATAATATATATATAAATATATGTTAAAATATTTTAATTATAATTTTGTAATATCTAACTTCTAATATTTTTTTAATTTTATAGTTTTTTTTTGGAATTTTCGGTTTTTTTAATGAAAATTTCGGTTTTTTCGGTTTTTTTCGAAAATTTCGGTTTTCTTCGAATTAATTCGGTTTTTCGGTTCGGTTCGGTTTTAATTATAAAAATTTTGGTTAATTCGGTTCGATTTGTTCGGTTAATTCGGTTCGGTTTGATTTTTTTTTTTAAACCGAACTAAAATATGGTTTGGTTTGGTTTTAGCAAAAACCGAACCATATAACCGAATGCTCACCCCTACATATGATGCTCTAGCGACAGTGTTTGATTATATTTGTAATCTCTCATCAGGACTGGATTAAATTGGTAATTAGGATTAGGGGTGGTAAAACGGTTCCGGTTAATCGGTTTTAACCGTAACCGAACCGGAAAAACCGGTTTTCGGTTAACCGATAACCGATTTTTACCGGTTCGGTTCGGTTATCGGTTAGTGTGTTCATCACTAATCGGTTAATCGGTTTAACCGGTCAGTTAACCGGTTAAACCGATTAACCGGTTTATTTTATATTAAATTAATTAATTTATATTTTAATATTTTAATTTAAATAATACATTAATATTTCAAGTATCTATAAAAAAAAATTTGTTCTAAATTATCATAAGTTATGAATTGGTGCAGTGGATAAGACTTTATTCTTTCATTCAAAGGTCAAGAATTCAAATCCTATTGCACACATTCTACATATTTGAATTTTTTTAAATAAAAACCGGTTAATTCGGTTAACCGGTTAACCGATTAACCGAATTAACCGGTTAAATTCGGAAAAATTGAGAAATCGTGGATTAATCGGTTTGGCCGGTTAACCGATTAACCGGTCTAAAAATCAGTTCGGTTATCGGTTAGGGAAATGGCCCTTAACCGGTTCCGGTTAACTGGTAAACCGGTTCGGTTAAAACCGAACCGACCGGTTTACCAGCCCTAATTAGGATTAATAGGTTGATTATATGAATTTGATTAATGAATTTACATCCCTAGGATCAGCCGGTTGTTTATCTGATTTATTTATATATCTTTATTTATTTTATTTGAGTTTATTATTTTTATTTATTCATCATATTTGTTTTTGCCAGAATATTGCTAGAGAATTATTAGGATTACTTAGAGTATTATCACTTAACAGTCTCTGTGGATACAATACTCAATTGTTATATATGCTACAATTGCACCGTGTTAGTTGCGGTATTTTATCACTAAGAAAATAATGATCAAAAACTCGCCGAAAACCGAATCGAACCGATCATAATTATTAAATATATATTTTATTAATATAATTAATTTAAGCAATTTTTTTTCAAACCCTAAAATTCCTTTCATCCTCATCTGAAACAGAATTTGCGCCGCTCCTCCACTGAGTCCACTTCACTCTCGCTCATCCATAGAGTTCACGCTGCTCCGGCCAGTCGTTGGACACCTTCTTCTCCGGTCGGCAGGCTCTTATCCGGCCGCGCACCACCCGGCTAGGGTGTGCCTATGTTGTGCATTCTCCACCCGGCCGCGACGAACTTCAGTGCGTTACCACTCGACGGACTCTTCTCCGATCAGCGATTCAGTGGGCTCTTCTCCGGCCACACCACCACCCGTCGTAGGACTCGCTGCAATCTCCTTCAAGTGAGTAACTAATTCCCTTACTATTCTATTTCTTGCTAGTTAGTTGAATATATTTAGGGCTAGTTTGGTAGCCTAGTTCAGCCCTAGATAACTTAATAATCTAGGGTTGTGATGTTGTTTGATATGCTTTATTATAATTTGCAAGGCCCTCTACTAAACCATGGCCCGGTCCAATTTTACTGTAGCGCTTAGGGTTATTTGTCCTGCCCAACCCCTGTGATTGATAAACTTGTAGGAACAATATCCTCTGTTAAAGCTTTGATTCTCAAATTTACCCTCTATTCTACAATCTCATAACAACGTTGGCCAACTGCGGACGTTGGCATCTCTGGCCCTCTATTGTTTGCCAACGGCGGCACACCAAGAAACGACGTTGTCGGGTCGGCGGCGGAGAGTGAGTGGAAAATTAGAGCCAAGCACTTAGCTAGGAGATCCAATGTGAAGTTAGACCCATAAACGACGTTGTCAGAGTTGGAAGTTAGGCTACAAGGATTCCCATCGAACATCGACTAGGGTGTGGGCCGCGACGTTGAAGCTAATTGACCCATTCGTCTCTTCTTCCTCGTCGCTTCTGCAGAAATTGAGTGATTTCCTCTAGGCTAGGAGAAATAGACTTGACGAAGTCGGCAAAATGGTGAGAAATACGAAAAGCTTATTTTTGGTTGGTGGGTAATGGTGATGGGGCATAATGCAAAATCTTTGAGGGTGTTTTTTCCACTCTTGAGCAATGACATTGCAAACTGGTTAGTGCTGAAGGATGTGAGATAATTGATTTTGCAGGCTTTGTGATTGTTGAGGTATTTCTATTGAAGTTCTTAGAAAATTCGCGAAGATGGTTTTGGGGGAGAAGTTTGCATAATTGGTAGGTGGTAGGATGATGTTGCAATTTTTTTTATTTTATCAAGGTTATTTTAGTAAATTTGAAATTTAATCTTGAATTTAAATAATGATACCAAAAGGTAAAATTTGTCTTATCTGTGTATTTAGTTTTATTACCAAACACATCAAATGTAATATTATCTCACCATATTCACAATAATTATCTTAAGTTTACTTATCTAACTTAATCCTTACATGGATACCAAACTAGCCCTTAGTTATTTATTGTATTTGTATATATTTTGTAGTTTGTGTTCTTGGATTCTTGAGTTGCTGTTATTTGTTAGTTTTTGGCTTCTTGCTGTCGTGAAATTTACTTCTTAAGAACCGAAATTTGCTAATTGCTATATTCAGAATTTGAGATTGGGAAGTGGGAACAGATTCACAATTCGAAATGATGAGAAGTTGGGAACAGATTGTGACTCAATTTTATTCAAATTTTTGCTATAAAAAGTTTGTTCCCTAAATATTGTTGCATTAATTTGATAGTGATGATGGCAGATTAGTGATAATTTCACATTTGGCATATTAATGATAGTTTGTTCCCTACATATTGCATCAATTCAGATTGTTAATTTTATATTTTCATTTTTTTTTATATTTGGTAAATGCTTAATGGCCAATGCTAAAATGATGGCAGATCAGTGATAGTGATGTCTTTGGAAAGTCGGGAATATAAAGCTCAAAGTGCACTCCTTGCAACCCCCACCGAGGCTCCGCAAAATGCTACACAACATCTACTTGAAAATGACGAGTCCACTTCAAAGAAGAGTCAGGGAAAGAAAACTTCCCTAACTGTGGACCACTTCACTCCCTTTACAGATGAAGATGGAGCACCCAGAGCTAAATGCAATTATTGTGGTCAAGAATACTACGCAGATACAAAAAAAAAAAAAAAAACGATAGGACATCTATGATGAAACATTGAAAGATGCAATAAGCTTCCTCGTTCTGTTGGTATTAGACAAACTCAATTGTCTTTGCAACCTGTGACTGAGGGTGAGGGAGACTATGAGGGAACTTAAGAGTTGGAAGTTTGATCAGGAGCTGTGTAGGAGGAAATTAATTAAGATGGTAATTAAAGATGAAGGGTTTTAAGGAATTTGTTAAGACTCTGCAACTAAGTTTAAGCTCGTCTCTAGATGGACAATGTCACGAGATTGTTTTTAAATATAACTAGATGAAAAGCTTAAACTTCGGTCTTATTTTGTTGAAAGTGGTCAAAGTGTCTGCATTACTACAGATACTTGGACTTCTTTGCAACAAATGAATTACATGTGTGTCACTGCTTATTATATTGATAAAGATTGGAAGTTGAACAAGATGATAATCATTTTTTGCACTATTGAAAAGTATAGGGGTGAGGATTTGGGTAGACATCTTAATTCTTGCTTGCGTGATGGGGAATTGCTAGGGTATTTGCTGTGACTGTTGATAATGTTTATTCCAATGATACTTGCTTGAATTTTTTGAAAACTAAATTAGCTTCAAGTGGTTGTTGTCTAGCTAAGGGAAAATTCCTTCACATGCGATGTGTTGCTCGTATAATTGCATTGGTGGTCAAGGATGAGTTGAAAGAGGTAGGCAATTCAGTGAGTAAGATTAGAGGTGCAGTGAAATATATTAGGCAATCCCCAGCTAGGATTGTGAAATTTAAGGAATGTTGTAAAGAAGAGAATGTTGAAACTAAGAGTAGATTATGCTTAGATGTAGCTACTCGGTGGGACTCGACTTATTTGATGTTGAGTGTAGCTTGCAAGTTTGAGAAAATCTTTGATGTGTATGTTGAGAAAGATCCTTTTTTTTCGCATTGATCTTGGGGCTGATGAGGGTGTTCTATTGAGGATAGCTTGGGAAAATGGAAAGAGGACGAGTGAACTTTTTGCTGTTTTTTTTTAGTTAACAGTTAGAATCTCAGGCTCTCTTTATATTACTTGCAATGAATTCTTGCATGAGTTTACTTCTGTTAATATGATATTGAATGATTGGATGAGAAGTGAAGATGCAGATGTGAAGTAAATGGGGATAAAAATGAGGGCGAAGTTTGGTAAGTATTGGGGAGATGCAAATAAAATGAAACACGTCATCTTTTTTAGTGTTATTGTTGATCCCAGATACAGGTATGAATTCCTAGAATATTCGCTTGTTCAAGACTAGTAGGGTGAAGAACGTGGACGGATGATTGGCAAAGGTGTGATGCAAAGCTTGCATGAGCTTTATGTTGTTTACAATGAATTACATCAACCTGCCATCACATCTGTCACACAATCTCAACAAGCAAAAGACAAGGAATCATCTCAAGGTTTCAAGAAACGTGTTTTGGTTGAGCGTTTCAAGAGGCAGAAAGTTCAAAGTGGAGCAATCTCTGCAATAGATGAAGTGGATGTTTATTGCAATGAGATGGTAGTATCTGCAGATGATGAAACCTTTGATATTTTGATGCGGTGGAAACTTAATCAACATAACTTTTCGGTGCTTTGCCATCTTGCTCGTGACGTATTGGTTGTCCCGCTTTCTACCGTGGCCTCAGAATCTGCTTTTGGTACAAGAGGAAGAATGCTTGATGCTTTTAGGATTTCTTTATCAGTCGAGATTGTTGAGTCACTCATATGCACTCCAGATTGGTTGAGGAGGTCAAAAGAGTCAATCATCATTGATGTTTTAACTTGTTTATGGACTTTGTAACTTTTTATTGGAAGTAGTTTATGGATTTTATTTTATGGATTTTTGGTGTATTGAATTATTATTGTTAAACATGTTAAAATATGTTTAAAAATGGAAAGAAAAAAAAGAATCTCCCAAACTGTTAGATATTCTCAGTTTTGACCGAACCGGACCGAAACCGAGGGTCGGTTCCGGTTCGTAACCTATTCTTTAAGTCGGTCCGGGTCGGTCCGCGTAAATTTCCTCCATTAGTCCTTGGTTCCGTCGGTTTGGTCCGGACCGAATGCTCACCCCTAATGCCCACGTAAGCCATTTAGTCAAAAGGCTTTCAAAGCAAAGTCAACCTCTAAAGCGTATACTTTTCCGAATATTAAATGCCTCTGAATATGCATTAAATGTGAATCCCGTTTTTCAGAATAAAGTACAAGGATGACTGTTGGACGTCAACATCAAGTACGGATGTGCAGATCTATCAACTCAGTTATTCATTCTTACAATCGGAAGAATTCAAAAGAGAACAGTGAATCGAAAATTTGAAGAAGGCTCTATCCAACGGCTAATTCAATCTTCGGTCTATATATACATCAAAAGAAAGAGACACGTGGTGGTTGTGGTGGAAAACATGAAGATGTTGTGTAGGTTCAGGATACATCCTTAGAATCGAACAAACTGTCATGATAGGAACTAGTTATTCACTGTAAATTTCAAGTGAATAACTTGTGAATACATTTGTAGTTCCTAGAATAGGCGTTTTCAATGTAAATTAACATTCTAAGCCTAGCCTTGAACACACTGATCTTCAGAAATTGTTCTTCATTGTAACAGTGTGTTCACTTAGTTGGATAAACCCTCTTCAAAAATCTCTCACAAAGTTGTAAAGATGAAACAAAGAAGTAAGAGGAAGTTAACAAGTCAACTTCGAGTGAGAAGTTTGAAAGTTGACAAAGCAACGAGATCCCAACAGCGCAAATTGTCAATGGGACTGCAACTGTGAAAATTGCTAAGTACGAGACTGCAACTATATAGATTGCTAAGTAACGGGATCACAACTGCGAAAATTGCCAAGTTAAGGTTAAGGGATTACCCTGTGGATTCAAAGTTGTGGAAGTAGAAGGAGTTGTTCCAAACTACATAAAAATGTTTGTGTGATGTTCTTAAGTTTTATTTTCTTGTCTTGCTGCCTGCTTGCCCATCATGCTTATTTAACTACGGTCTAAGTAGTCAAGGCTTAGGGAAAATGAAATTGATTGTGATTTATAATCTGTACTTGGGATTCATGCTTAATTAACTTGCAAAAGCTTTCAGCAAGCTGATCCATTGCATCGCAAACTGCACTTGATTAAACTGTTTATCAAAATCGTATCAAACAGACTTAGGTCATTGTTGTGAGAATGGATTGAAAAGATTTTCTACAAAGCGAGTCTCGTAGTCCACTGAATTCCGCTTGATCAATTGAACAGGAACATGTGCTCGTCTAAGGTGAATACAATCAACTTGCTTGATGTATCAGTAAGTTCGACTTCAGTCGATAGACTACTTTCTTCACTTACTGGCTTGTTATCAGTAAATTGTTCGATACTATGAGAAAATGAGAAACAAGTGAAAAGTTGGAAACTGGTGTATTCTTCCTACACCAGTATATACTCGCCTCGGGACCAACAAAAATAATCATCCAACCTTTTCTCATATTTATTATCCTCATCCGCGTGGATAAAATATACTCTATCCATCTCAAGCCGATTTTCATAAAAGGTAATGCATTTTAAAATCATTACGAGTATATATCTATTTCATTATTTGATTAACTCTAGCATTAATGTATCGTCAAATAATAAACATGGAAATATTAAGAAGTTACTTGCACAATTTAAAAGTCATTGTATAATATGCATCTAAAATTAAAAGTTATAGAAAATATTTTTTTGCTAACATGCATAAAAAAATTAAAATATTTGTTGCTTAGTAGAGATATGAAATAAAAAATATATGAATATTTGATGGACATTTTAACTAGGTAATAATGATTGTTGAAAAAAATATTGTTAAAATATTAATTATTGATTTGACTCACATATAATTATAAAAAATCATATTTATTTGAACCGTTGTAGTTTTGGTGAGATTTATTCTATATAAGTTTGAAAAAACTTATGAATTTTATTTTGTAAATTATGAAAATATTACTAATTTTATTATAATTGTATAATATAAAATGACATTTAATTTTAAAAAATATAAATTATTTATATTTTTTTATTAATTTAATTAGATAATTATTATCGATCATCACATAGAAGCAAAATTAATGAGTAAAAAAAAAAAGTTAATTGGCCCGAAACCAAAAGTTCGGCCCGATTGATGCCTGCAAGCAAAGGCCGCTTCTCCCACAATTCAAGCAAAAATGCCAATTTGTTTGGCAACATACACGAAATTGGACAAAAAGGGGCAACTGAATGCCGTTTCAGTTCACAATTTGCGAATTTCATTAATAGCAATCATCATTCAAGCTGAAAACAGGTCAAATTTGAAGTGATTGGCATACACAGAGTAAAGGGGGAATATGCAGAGAAACAGACGGAGGTGTGAGAGCACTGCTATGGTTTCCATCATCCTCGATCTCCGGCCCGGCGTCGGACTCGGCCCGTTCTCTCTCGGTAAATCTCGATTTTGCCCAATTTTCGGACGGTATATGTGTAGGATTTGTGTTTTCAATCGGAAGGGAAATAATACTGGGTTTTCTTTTTCCACCGTGGGGTTCAGCTGAAATTTTGTTTAACGGTTACTGGTTAAAGGTGTAAGGTGATTCATGATCGAGTTCTTATTGAATTGTACTTGCTATATGGTTGAAATTGATGATCGGAGATTATAGTTGACTTGATAGTTGCTAATTGGGATGGCGGTGAGGCTTTTTTTGGTTAGAAGTGACGAGATTGTATTTAATTTATTTGTTTCTATGGGTGATTTTATAGGGATGCCAATCTGCGAAGCTTTTGCTCAGATAGAACAGCAGCCCAATATTTACGATGTTGTTCATGTCAAGTACTATGATGAGGTTTGTCTTTGTTTGTTTTTGTCTAGATAGTTGATTTCTATGTGGGAGTAGTATGGTTTATCGCGCTCTGCATGCATGCTAAATTTCTGTTTCTGGTTATGGCAATTGTAGATGCATTTCCCCTCCAACCAATAGGTCGGGGGTTCGGGTCACCTAGATGGCTAGAGTGTGTGTGTATTTTTTTCTTTCTTTGGGTAATAACAATTTAAAAATAAAATAAAATTGTAGATGCAATTATGGTGGTCATTTTTTTTTTTTTGTTTATTTTGTTTCCATCAGTTGCCATGTGCTTGCACTCTCGAAATGGGTTTTACATCTAATGCAGTAGCATAGTTGAGTGACTAGAGTGTATCGATATCTTGTCTTGACATTTCCGCTGGTGTCGAAATCAATCAAAAAGTTCATCACTGTAAGGAGGATAATATTAGCTTACAAGCTAAATGAGATGTAGTTTGGAAAACTTCGAATGACTTGATAATTCATAACTTATTGTTGGAATATCTTTAAGACATTTCATCTACTTCTATTATTTCTATTTTGTGTGCAGGAGCCTCTGAAACTTGACATTGTTATTAGCTTACCTGACCATGGGTTTCATCTTAGGTTTGATCCTTGGTCTCAGGTATTTTCTCTTTAAGATCACATGGTTATCTCTACAAGATGATTTGCTCAATCAAGTCAAATTCTTACTCAAATAGAAATAGTATTTGTGCTGTTAAAGAAAGTATGGAAATAAAATGTTTGCTTGAAAAGTATGTCTGCTAATGTCCTATCCTATGTAGCTTATCTTTATTTCTGCCTTTCTTCTATTCCAGCGCCTGCGTCTTATTGAAATCTTTGACATCAAGCGGCTCCAAATGCGGTATGCCACTTCATTGATTGGGTAAGTTTGTGTGCTTCCGATTTTGAAGTTTTATTTCGTCTGTAATTGCACTTCTGATGCATGTTTTCACTTACAGAGGAGCTTCTACGCTAGCTACTTTTGTGGCCGTGTATGCTCTTTTCGGGCCAACATATCCTGGAGTTTATGACAAAGACCGGGGCGTGTACACTCTATTTTACCCAGTACGGTTGCTTAATATATATTACTATTTCTAAACTATTTCTTCTGCAATTATATGAGGAGGCGGTCTTTGATGACTGCATTTTGCAGGGATTATCCTTTGCATTTCCAATTCCCTCACAGTATGCACAGTGCTGTCATGACCGGGAAGGTTATTGTTATTAATATCCTATTTTTATATAAAAAGAATTCTCATTGCGTCGAGCTTAGTGCTCCTTTGCTTCATCTTTAACAGCTGAGCTCCCGCTGGAATTTCCGGATGGAACAACTCCGGTTACTTGTCGTGTCTCAATTTATGATTCGTCCACAGACCGTAAGGTTGGTGTAGGATCTTCAATGATGAAGGCATGCGTTCCTCCATTAGCAGCTGGCAGTCTTTACATGGAAGAAGTTGTGGTGAAGGTAAGTTATTTTTTTTCATTCAATGTGAAGTTGCAAAACTGTAACTGTACTTTTACTTATCATGTGTGAACAACACTATTTCTCCTGATGGTGATTTAATTTGACATGCTTTAAATATTCACACTCATATATGGTTGCTATTTGCATTCTAGGAGCATGGGTGAGGTCTTGAGGGTTTACTTATAGAAAATATATTTTGCTTCATGGTGATATCTGGTGTATTGTCCCTAAAACCATAAATCCTGTATTGCTTCTTCTCCCAAAATTTGGTAATGATTGGTTTTCCGACTGCTTGCACAGTTAAATTGATTGCTACTTTAATATGGTATTCATGATACTGTAACCATGAGGACAAAATGTATATGCAAATTGCGCAACATAGCAATAATTTGCTGCTAAATGTAGATGAAAATGTGGCTTTGCGCAGCCTGATTATTTCATTTAATAGATGGTGGATTTAGGATTTATCGCTCTGGTGCTTTCTATCTTTATAGGTCATGTTTCTCCTCCCCAAGTAAACAGTGCCTAAAATCTTAATGCATGACATCTTTCCGCGTTGTTCTTTAGCTGATATTACTTGTGAATACTCACTAAAACCTGCATTTTGCTGTAGTGCTATTTATTTCATTGAGCCACGTACAAATCAACTTTGTCTTATCTTTCTAGTTTCTATATGTTGACATTTTAAATAATAGTGCCGGATCACATGAGCCACTCTCATGCAATTAGAATTGGAATTTGCAATACATGCTATCACATTACTTAACTTTTCTATCATCTTTGTTGAACAGTTAGGGGAAGAATTGTGGTTTACAGTTGGTGGTCAGCACATATCTTTTGGTGCATCACCACAGGTACTGAAACTTGACATGGATTCGATCGTGCTGCTATTGTTCAAATCTGCTGTATAATTTTTGCTACTATATTTGTTTCTCTTCATGCTTTCTATCTTTTAAAGAAAACTGTGCGTTTTCTATCAGTATGATTTTTTTTTTGACTTATTGAAATTCTGTATAATTAATAATAGAACGTTAAGTTAATTGAGCTAATTGAGAGATGTCTTGAATTTAAATGAGTGCAGAGGTAAGATGCTATTGCTAGTTATTATAATACAAACTTGCTTCACATTTTATTTCTAAATTTTCATTTTGCTTGGTGATCAGGGTATAGTTTCGATTAACAAAGAAATAGTGATATTTCATGTATGGTTAGTTGAGGAGCCTTTATTAGTATTGCCTTTCAAGTTTTAACTCACTTCTTATGAGTAAATAGTAATAACTTCTTAATATAGAGTTCAGCATAAATGATTATAACTTTTTCATAGTTACCTTATCCAATTTTGGATGGATGGATGAATTCAAAAGCACTATTTTTTGAACTCTGTGCTGTATTTTGTTTTTTCATCATATTCAGTCAACCATATACTTTCTTTGACATAATTTAATTCATTAGGGCGTAAAGCCTTTGTCTTGATTGCCGGGACTTCTCTCTTCTAAAGAACCTTTTTTTCCTTGAAATCAAATTTTTTGATGAAATACTTGGGTTTAGTGCAGTTACTTTTACTAACGACAATCATGTGTTTCCTAGTTCAAATTTTCCTTTTCTATCTCAACTATACCGAAGATCAGGCATAATTTTATTTTCATATGGAATTCATATATAGGATGTCTGGACCGAATTGGGCCGCCCCTGTGGGATTCATCAGAAACAGGTATTGCCTAGTGTATGGTCTCTCTTTCCAGTTCATGAGTGCGTTTCATTTGCATTGACCTAATTTCTTTGGCTTTCTGGTTCTTATAACCTGGGATTGATTATTTTGAGCAACATAGGTGGACCAAATGGTAATCCATTCTGCATCTGATCCGAAGCCAAGAACCACCCTCTGTGGTGATTACTTCTACAATTATTTTACACGCGGCTTGGACATTTTATTTGATGGACAGGTCTTGTCTACATCTTGCTATAAAACCATTCACTCTGACTGCTTGAGTTCATTAATGAGATGACAAATTGATTTTGATGGGTTTGCAGACTCATAAAATAAAAAAGTTTGTTCTGCATACCAACTATCCTGGTCATTCAGATTTCAACTCATACATGAAGTGCAACTTTGTGATATATAGTTCTGACTGTAAGTAGTCCGAATTATCTCTTGTTATCGACCTGCAGTGGCAGTAACATTTAGACTGAATATTTTTTTTATTTGTTTCTAAATGCCAGATGATGGGTCATTTCATCAGGATGTGAATAATACCTCTAAATGTGCCATTACACCTAGCACAAAGTGGGAGCAAGTTAAGGTGTTATGCTTTCTGAGTTATTAGACATCAACTTCTATTCTGTTAAACAAGTTTTCTTTTAGTACAGATGTCGAGGTCGAGCTCTTTCTGTGTTCTTGTATTTCCCTACAGTCAAAGGATAACCTATACATCATTCTACAGGAGATTCTTGGAGACAGCGGCAGAGCTGCCATCCAAACACAAGGGTCTACCAGCAATCCTTTCGGATCTACATTTGTATATGGATACCCAAATGTCGCCTTTGAGGTACATCATTTTTACACTCATTTATTTCATCCATAACTCATATTTTCTGTTACTCCTATTTGCTCTAATCACAGCACAACCCACTGTTCACAGGTCATGAAAAATGGTTACATTGCAACTGTAACTCTGTTCCAGTCTTAGTATTGCCAGGCAGCTGTACGTCGTGTGAGCTCTCTCCTCAGTGCCTATATCTCATTATATTATAAAACTCTTATTCTTATCCAACTTTGTGAAATAATTTTGAGCAAAAATACAGATCATGGATTGTTGAACCTCAATAGCATCTTCAAGATATAGAGTGTGGTGACTAAGAAAGAATAATTTGCTTAAGCTTTTCATGAAACTACAGGCCAAATAAACACATTTAATTTGATCTTTCTGGTCGCGTCAAAGCTTTCTGTAAGCTGTTGGTGCTGTATATCAATTAACATTCAAAACTTTTGTTCGTGTTTTTGCAGGAACAGGCTGCTGTACAGTGGAATTGTAATCGGACGCCTCTGCTTTCTCTTGTACATAATTTTAATGCTCAAATATGGTAATTATGTGACCGTAAATAGTCACCACACTGTATATCTTCTTTCTGAAGATGGTATCGTTTAATTCCTCTTTTCTTTTGTAAATCTGTAGCCTATGCATTGAATGCTAAGTTAAAAAGAAGGTTGGTTTTTACTCTATAATTTTTGCAAGTCACCAACTTGAAAGGGGTCATAACACTATAGAAAAAGTTGGGGACTTTGAAATGGAAAAAAGAATCTGAAAGGTCAATGAAATAAAAGAAAATGGTGAGGATTGTAAATACAATATCAAAGCTCACAAAGTTACGTAATATTGTTTCATTGTGAGACGAAGTGAAGATTTGAATTGAATCCATTTGTTTCACTGTAAGATAGTTGGACACAAGATCTCCCCATATTAAAATGCTATTGCCTACTAAGAGTAACTAATATAGGGTAAATCATTTAATTATAAGTTTCGATAGCCAAGAGACAAAAAAGGAACAAAAGTAAATTAAAAATAAGCAAAAAAAGGATTGAAAAAATTCCGTTGCCGGGACTTGAACCCGGGTCTCTCGGGTGAGAGCCGAGTATCCTAACCAACTAGACTACAACGGATTTGTTATTTTCATTGTCTATTTAAATATTTAGTAACAAAATTTCTCAGAACAATGTGTTTTTCCCTATTAGTTTGTACAAAAATAATATTGAATATTTATATATTTTAGAAATTAGAGGTTTGGTTATGCGAAAAACTTTTTCAAATTGACATATATACAACAACCACTGTTCTTTTGTGCTGAAAATGATGTGGGTGTTATATTCCATTTGATATTTTGGTAAGTGGTGGCTCTTACAAAGCAAGAAAATAATGGCTATGATACAATTGAGATTGTCCTTTATGTTTCTGTAGCCCCATTAGACCTCAGATGTTTTCATGTAATTTCTAGTGGTTGTAGACATTTGCTCATGCGTGTGTATTTTTTTTCCTTCTCTCAACTTGTTCCGACTCTCAATAATACAATGCATTCATGATTTTTATATTTTTTTCTTCTTCTAAGAATATTGCCTGATATATTAACAATATTTAATTATTGTCTTGTCCAGGGCATCAATTAACGGCTTGTGTTGCATTGATTTTTAGGCAAGATTTTTCACGAACACACATTTCTAAACTATGGCAACATGTTGAGAGTTTGGTGAGATGATGTTACCCTTCATCAGTGTATGCCATTTTCCGCATCTTAGATTTTATTTTGTTTGTTGCATTTAAGTTTGTAGTCCCCCCCTATTTATTTATTTTTCAATTGTAAGATAAAAAAAAAACTTTGTGATCTATTTTACCGTATCAATATTACTATGAACATTTCAATGCAGACTTAATTATTTGACTTGTAGCAATTTCAGCACCTCCAATTTTTTCTAGCTAAAGTTATCCATAAATGACATCGTTCCATTATTCAAATGACGTCAATTCAACATTGAAAATTTTGAAGATGTCGAATTTGGAACAAATAAAGTGATCATATATGAAGTCATTATTAAAACATTTTAAAATGGTATCTAAATTGCAAAGTAGGTTAAAAGTGGTGATTTATTTGACAATTAACACTTAATTTTTAATATTACGCTGGGCCCTTTATTTCTCCTTACAAGATTTGAGGTCTTACTTTCTGGGTCAAATTTATTTTGAAATAATTGTGGTGACAAAAAATCACTCGCAAATACGATTGGAAGAAATTAATCCACCTGTATCTATCGGGAATAATTAAAAAGCCAACGAGTCTCTATTTTATAACTGTGTTTGAATTGTGAATAATTACTAAAATTTTATCGTATATAATAACAGACACATATATGCAGTGCATATTATTGAAATAAAATACGAAATTATAACCCAAAACCACCTTATACTTCAATTTTCATTAACTAAAACGGACCAACTCAAATATGTTAGTAGACTCTACTGCATGACACAAAAATGTTAAAGATATTAAAAAAAAAAAAAAATCAGTGGCACATTCATTCAATGCATAAAGGCCTAGAAAGAGAGTGGTGCAAAATGACATTAATTAACAAAATAAAAATCTCAATATATAACAACTTGTGATGCTCCCCGATTCTGGAAACCAATCTAAAAAATTTGTGCAAAACGACATTAATTAAGAAAATAAAAATGTGAATATATAGCAACTTGTGATGCTCCAATTCTGGAAAGCAATCTAAAAACCACAAAAATATAATTTAAAAGAAAAAATGGTTTGAAGAGTGGGAAATGAATTGCGAATTTCCAGGTCAGAAAGTTATCACTCCACGTGTGAGTAGATGAGTGGCGACTGCATGATGGCCTCAAAACATATATCTCCCAAGAAGTATATATATCTGCAGCTGTCTTAAAACTAGTGCAGTGTGAAATTTGTGGGAGGGAGTGAGCTTCAAAGGGATAATATTATCATCAAATCTAGAGAGAGAGAGAGAGAAAATGGCTTCTGCATCCCTCCTCAAGTCGTCGCCGGTTCTTGACAAGTGGGAGTTTGTGAAGGGACAGCCCCTCCTCCGCCAGCACTCCGTGGCCGCCGTCCGCTACCAGCCGTCCGCCCTCACCGTCCGTGCCACCTCGTACGCCGATGAGCTTGTTAAGACTGCGGTAGGCACGCTCATTATTACATGCAAATTAGTAAATGTAAAAAGAAATATTGAAATGAATGTGAATGTGCAGAAAACTGTTGCCTCCCCCGGGCGAGGAATCCTGGCGATGGACGAATCGAACGCGACGTGCGGGAAGCGTCTGGCGTCGATTGGGCTGGAGAACACGGAGGCGAACCGGCAAGCCTACCGCACGCTGCTGGTGACAGCCCCCGGTCTGGGTCAGTACATCTCCGGCGCTATCTTGTTCGAGGAGACTCTCTACCAATCCACCGTCGACGGCAAGAAGATCGTCGACATCCTTGTTGAGCAGGACATCGTGCCCGGGATCAAAGTCGACAAGGTCCCCAATCATCCATCTTCATGTTTTACATATCATATCAATATCATATCATTCATGTTTTGTGTTGTGTTTTACGCAGGGTCTTGTTCCCTTGGCGGGCTCCAACAACGAGTCCTGGTGCCAGGGACTCGACGGCCTCGCCTCCCGCTCCGCTGCTTACTACCAGCAGGGTGCCAGATTCGCCAAGTGGTCAGTCTCCTCTCCTCTCCTGTATCTTAATTGTATCTATACTATACTCACCTATCATTTGCAGGCGAACTGTTGTGAGCATCCCCAACGGCCCCACTGCACTCGCCGTCAAGGAAGCTGCATGGGGCCTTGCTAGATATGCTGCTATCTCGCAGGTACCATCACCCTCACTTGTACTAGTATTTAATTACGCCCTCATTCCTCCACTCCCCTGTGTTTTAGGACAACGGTTTGGTCCCCATTGTTGAGCCCGAGATCTTGCTTGATGGTGAACACTCAATCGAGAGAACATTCGAGGTTGCCCAGCAGGTCTGGGCTGAGGTTTTCTTCTACTTAGCAGAGAACAATGTCTTGTTTGAAGGAATTCTATTGAAACCTAGCATGGTCACCCCTGGAGCCGAGAGCAAAGACAAGGCCACCCCCGAGAAGGTCGCCGACCTCACTCTCAAGCTCCTCAAGAGAAGGATACCTCCGGCCGTCCCCGGCATCATGGTAAAACCAACTTACCAGATTAATTAAGATTATTTATGTTTTAGAAACTATCCACCTAGCTAACCCTTAGTTTGTTGTTGATCGATAGTTCTTGTCTGGAGGACAATCTGAAGTCGAGGCCACCCTCAACTTGAACGCGATGAACCAGGGCCCCAACCCATGGCACGTGTCCTTCTCGTATGCACGAGCCCTACAGAACACGTGCCTCAAGACGTGGGGAGGGAGGCCCGAGAACGTGAAGGCGGCTCAGGACGCCCTCCTCCTCAGAGCAAAGTCGAACTCGCTTGCCCAACTTGGAAAGTACACAGGAGAGGGCGAGTCCGAGGAGGCCAAGAAGGAATTGTTCGTTAAGGGATACAGTTACTAAGCTGTTTTTGTGTGGTGAATGTCTTGATCAAGATAATGGGGAAAGTATCACCAAATATTTGATTCTAGCTTATGATGATGGCCATAGCCCTTGTACAATACTTTCTCTTGTTGTTTGTATTATCACACTCTTGGATTTGTGGGAGTTATCCAGTTAATCAATCATATTTCAATACCTCAAGATTCAATTCACTTACAAGCTAAATACTACCAAGATTCAGCTTCGTTCGACTATTCTATTCTTACACGTCCAACTAAACAATTTTTCAATAAATCAACAACTTACGAATAGCTTGATTCTATATTCACGCAATGTGATGTGGTATTGTCACACACAGGCAATGAATGCTCTTTATTTCTCTGTTTCAATGTCTCTTAGCTAGGAAAAAAGATAAACTGCAGAAACAGTGAAGTTAAATACATACATACTTACAGAATTAACACGGTGTGATGGTAATAACAAGAGGACTTACACATCTGCTGACATTTCAAGAAATATCTGACATTCAGTCGAGCCATAACATGTTAAATTATCCTTCTCTGGACTCAATTTTTGTGCTTTACATGGCAGTTACACCTGAAAACTGGCATTCAGAGAGCCACTGATCGATGTAGGTGATGATATTCTGCCTTACTTTGTTTACCGCATCCGGGGAGGAGCAGTTCTTTGAATCACCTGAAATATGGGACGGGACGGGAAGAACTTCCAAATGTGAAAAGACGTGATTTTGTGATTTAGCAACACTTTGGATACAGTGTAGAACGCAGGCAAACTTGTGAAAACTTAAAGATGATGACCAAACTAGTTTAATGACAGTTGATGATCACGAGCAAATACAAGAGCTTAAAGCATACAACATACCCTTGGGAACCAAACGAGACTGAGGACAGCCACGCATGTCCGATCCATGGCCACAATTATGACACTTGATGATGTACGCAGGCACTGAAAAATTAAGAGGAACAAGTTTTGATAGAGCCCACAACAATGGTGAAAAACTTTTGACAAAATTGTTAAGCCATTCCAGTAAAGAAAGGTAAAAATGTACAAAGTCTACAGAAGTTAACTAGCAACAAGCGTCAGATAGAAGCGGTGTTTGGACTCACTGTCACGTGAAGATGTCTGTTTAGATGCATGTCGCCAAGGGTCCTGTGAACCATTCGTGAAGATTATTTTTGAACCTGCGCGTGTATATTTGATGAAGAAAATGAATAGGTCCACGAAAAATGAGCTATAGTATAATGGAGAGGAAGAGCTTGTTTGTCCGAGAAACTTGGAAACATATTTTTGGATACTAGAAGCAGTAAAAAAACTTTTTAAAAAATATATAGAAAGAGAAATAGTTAAATGATGTTACCAGCAATTTCTTTGCCTCCATAATATAGATTTGTTGCATTAACATCAGGACCAGACATATCATTGCCAAAGACATTTTTGCAGAGATCCAAATGATATCTGCAACATAAATGCTTTCTCAATTTAATTTTATTATATCATCTTGTTAGTTGGGTGTACAAGGACAGTAGTAACGAAACATCAGGATGAAAGGGAAAACGCTTGGCACATAATACATGTAGACTTGCCTAGTGTCAACTTTTGACGAACGGATGCTATCATTTGCAGGTGCAACTTGAAAATATGCAACTTCTGTACACACTTGGAACCACCACAAGCGATCAGAACTGCTATCGGATATTTTGGCTTTCTTCAAATGCTGTTGGTCATAAGTCTCAACATCGGCACCGATATAGTCTATGTAATACTCCTTCACATATTTGGCATATGCTTCCTGAATAAGAAAATATCAGCAGCACAAGGCAAAAGTTATGTATTTTTACAAAGCTTTTTTCAGAAGGCTTTTTTTAAATATTAATAATTAAGCACCGAGTAGAAGCTTCTAGCATATCTCAAACAGTGCTTCCGCAAAACCAAGGGCATGTACCACCAGACAGTTTGAATTATCGAGCCATAAGTTTTTAACATCTAACCTATTTTTCCATTAACATCTAACCTATTTTTCCAGCTAAAATAGTTCCAAGAGAACCAAATCACAACCATGCAAATTATTTGAGTTTGCTAGGAAAATACAAGCAAGAAAATCGGCTTACCACTAAATCTTCTCCAGCTTTCTTTGCCTTGGTAAGAGGGTCACAGAGTTCATCTGGATCTCCATATTGAATCTGCAAACGGCAAATCATGCTAAAACTAGTCTAGAAAACTATAAGTTTCTATTCAACAAAGCTGTATGTTCATGTACCGCTGTGACTGCTGCATCTGCCAGAAAATACAAGAAATCACCATCTTTTGATAGCTGTAATAGAAATCAAGTCATCATTGAATTCCATAATATGATGCAAGATTCCACGCATATTGAAACTGATAGAGGAAAGCAGGAGTTTTAAAAGAAGAACTCATGTTCAGAACAAAATCAAAAATTAACATCAGTCACAAAATGTCATAAGCTAGTTAGAGGAAAGATTGCAACAATTTCAATGTATGTCATAAACTTACAAATCTTTTCTGGCAAAAGATTTGGGAAAGTAAAAACTATCAGATATAGGGAACTTAATTTTTCGGTATAGTTCAAAGTTTGTCTTTAAATAGTTTATGTGGCATGACGAATAAGACCTAATAAAGGAAAAAAGGATAAACATGTTTTTCTACCTTAGACGCATTAAATAATTTCTTTAGATCTTTCTGATTCGATTCAAGTCTCTGCTCAACAAGACTAGTAATTTCTTGCAACACAGCTTTACATTCTGCACCAGCGGATTCACCAACCTGCATAAGAATATCATCAAATCAGAAATGGAACCTATACTATTTTAAAGCAAAGTCAGGGGGTAACAAACCATATTAAAAGTGAAATGCCGATGAATTGAAATAAATGACCGTACAGTATCCGTAAGAAGTTAATGAATTGATAGTTTTTCTTCACCTGCTCATCAAATTTTGTGAAGTTGTAGACAGCAAGAACAACTCCTGAGCTCGCAAGACTTCCGCAAGTAAGATGAGGGAACTTCAGGCGGAACCACGCACTTAGGGCTCCCGCATATGAAATACCAAAGACAAACCATGGATTGTCTGTTGATTTGTTGAGCTTCTCATTTAAGGACTCCTGAGAAATGGAAACAGAAGGACCAGATACTCAAGGATTTTTAGAAAGAGGATGATCAGGGAAAAAAGTGAAAATCCACAGGGTAGTTAAACTAAAGCTTTAAGACATGATGGTTTCTAATGAAACATTCATATAAAGCTATACAGCCTATTAACTCCTTGAATGACAACCAAGAGACAGTCTTCTTTATAAGACTTCCTTGTATACCTACGTTTCCATTTATTGAGATAGTATAATATCCCAGTCAGCATGATAATAATTCTATACAATGTTATATGTGAACAAATTAGAGGATCAACAATGGAGTAGAAACATAATTTCACATGGCAAACCTTTTTGTCATCAACTGGAGGACAATCATCCCTACATATTTTTAATTTAGTTGTGATATAATTGATCTTGCATCCCGGTCAGTATTTTCTTGTGAGAAAGGATGAACAAGACTAGACAGCTACTTACCTGATAATACTGTCTGAAAACAGCCAAATCGAATAGTGCTTGTTTTGACGAAAGATATCTCAGATTATCCGTGCTGAATGATCCAAAAGGATAGCTTTTTCCATAGTAACGATGCTCAAGGGAAACCACAGCTGCTCCAAACTTCTTTGCTAAAACCTGTAAAGCTTTCAAGATTCAGAAATATTTTTTACAAGTGAAGAACTGATGAATATCATAGCAAAAACTCATGTATACCCAATAATTTATGCCATTCTCAAGATTGCACATTTCTACTTTGTATTATATTTTTAACTAATTGAACTATCGAGATATCGTGAATAGAGCCCTTTTTTCCTAGTTCTCTTTGTAAGTCATGAAGGGGCACACCTAGCTGGGAAATATTCCCAGAAGTTCAGCAGGCATACTTTCATGGACTGCAGACTTACCCCCAAATAGTCATTACTAATGCCATTGCACACAGATTCACCACAGATCTTAAGAAATATTGGACTATCATGAGACCGAAACTCATCAAGATATTCATAATAACGTTGAGCAAACTGGTCGCGGTCCTGCAAAGAAAGAAGCCAGTATGCTTAGTATACGTAACAAATCTTGACATGTTTCTCATAAAAACAGACTTGGTTTAATCTAGTTGATAAAAAATGTACAGATAGAGATATTCCAGTTACCAACCCAAACTGAGTCAACAGATGCTTATATGCATAAAGATCCTAAACAATATTGGCATCAGATAGAGCCTATATATCTTTTACTTAGTAAAAAAAAGTAGTCTACTTTCACTGTGGAAGCTAATGCACTAAGCATCATTTTTCCCTCTTATGGTGATAATGATTACGACGTTCTACCAGAGATAGCTATATTACCACTCTTACATAAACCATACATAGACACCTTCCATTGCCTTACATTATTCTAAGCGAAATGAATACTACAGCTCACTTGTCATTTTCAATGTTAACAACCTATACCCCACTATTAACCTCACCGTGTCACCCACACCACACACACAAAGAAAGAACATTTTGCCCTAATTGGCGAATGAATGCATATGCTAGACATATATGTAACTGTAAGTTTGTAACTGAGCATGCTGGATTTTGGTTACGCGAATTGAAGCTAAAACGAGCTCAATATTCTTAGAGCGCAAAACTTTTCAACTGATATACTTACGAAGAACCTAATCGAGCACAAATTGAACTTCAATACTGAACTTCAACCAAAATTGAGCCGAATTTCAATTATCTTCGAGAAGCACCAACATCTGCAGCAATCAAACCAATCGGATAGAGTGGTAAGAGGAAATGGACTTACGTAGGGAGAGAAGTGATCGATAGTTTGATTCATCCAGTGCTCTTCCTTGGTCAAATAGCTGCTGCTGCTGGTCTCCCGCTCCCGTAAATGCCGCTGCGCCGAAGCAACCGCCAAAGTCAACACTAAAATCGCCAGCGAAATCGACGCCGGCGCCGGGACAGCGAACCTCATCGTGTTTAGCTTCTCCGGTTGAAAAAATCTGCCAGCTTTTTATCTCTGAAATTGGTGCCGACTGCCGACTGCGATAAGAATCCACTGTTTGATATTTTTGACTGTTATTGTTACTTTACTTTTCTGTTGATGTTCGGTATTCAAGTGGAGGTGACTGGTGAGTAATCCAATTTCGAATTAAATTTTTACTTCAAATTGATTCGAAAATTTGAATTGTGAAGAAAAATGAATTTAAATTAAATTAAATTACTATTTGAAAATCTGAATTCAAATATTCAAAAGATTAACATTTGCATCCCGTACAATACACAAAAAATATTTTTATATTTATATATTAAAATATAATTGACACCAATTCAATTATTTAATTAAAAAAATTAACTGAACCCATATTTAAGTTGAATATTGAAAAAATACAAAATTAAAAAAAAATTCACAACAATAAAAAGAGATAGGATTATGAAAAGGAAAACATAAAAAGTTAAAAAACTAAAACCAAAAATAAAAAATAATACTCCAAATTTTGTAATAAATAGACTATTCAAAAAAAAATGAGAGAGGAGAGACAATTTTTAAAAAATTTAATCTTTAAATAAATATGACTTTTACATTTTAAATTAAATATGTATATAAAATAGGGTTAAATGCATGTAATATCACCAACTTTGATCGAAATCCAAATTTAGCACGAACTTAAAAAGTTTCAATTTATATGGGTAACTTTACTTCATGTTCAATTTTAGCACCGATTTGTTTTTCGGCAGAAATTTCAGAACCACGTGGCAATGACGTATTTTCCAAATGACACGTCATAATTTGTAACCTTAAAAGTTTCAATTTAATGTGTAACTTTACTCCGTGTTCAATTTAAATGTGTAACTTTACTCTATACTCAAAATTATAGCACCTATTTTTGTTGATTTGGCTGGCGAATAGAAAGAAAGAGAGACAAGAGTGTTGGATTTGTATACTGAAAGCAAGAACGTTTTATGCTTGTATACAATGTTTCATGTGTTCACTATTTAATCTCCTATCTGATTGTGTTCATGATTGCATATGTATGTCCTTTATCTCTACATAAGTTGATTATATGGTGATTAACGGATCACAAAAGGTCATATAATTGGAATAAACTTAAGAGATATAAATAGATCACAGCCGAGATGACTCTAGGACGAGCCGTTGGTCTAGGCTGTAGTATAGTCGTATAGATGGAAATAGTTTGTCTTGACTATTTGTCTATACTGGTACGTCATAACGTATTGATAGGATCACAGTGAGATGTATTCTACTATCTGACATAAGTGAAGAATCAAGATCTCGGTGACTTAATAGAATCTTAATACTAATAAGATTTCAGATATATATGTTGATTTGTGTATCACTTTGATTTACTATGGGTGAGAGTTATATATTAACTTGAGTACTCTGTATCTTGGGTGATATCGGTCAATATATGATATTTGGTTATCTGTATTAGTACCCGTATCCGGTATAGGATAATGATATCCCCTTAAGGAGCTCAAAAAGGTTTATTGCGTTAAACCCTGCAGGTTGATTAAGTTCAGGCGCAATAATAAGGTTTGAGTGGTACTGCTTAAGGATTACAAAAAGATTAATTAATTTAAGCTGTCAGAGCTCTAATTAATTAATGGATGTCGGATATTTTAAATACGGAGATTTAATAAGTCTAAATACAAGCCCTAGACTCATCACCGGCAATAAAGGGGTAAGTCAGTATTGATTCTCTAGTGGAATGAATTAATACTTATGAATTAATTATGATCTGGGCTGATCATAAGAATTAATTAATTAGAGGCCCATCTTTATTCCTTGTATCTGATCCCTGGACTGGCCCAAAGTCTTCTGAGCCCAGTAGGAGTATAATTCACCCACTACAGTTATTGGTGCCCTAGGACTGTGTTTTGTCTATAAATACAACTATCTGCTCTCAGAATAATACACACAAAATTAGGGTTTTGAGAAAGCAGATTGAGGCGACAATACTGAGTGGGCGGCTACTGTCTCTGGGAGTTCTCATAGTTCGTTGTCCATCCAACGTTGGGAACTGAGCGGGTTACAGTTCAGAATATCTGAGCTGGAGTCAGTTTTTCGCAGGAAATCAAGTTCTGGCAGTTTCCGAAGAACGGTCATAACTTCCTCTACAGAACTAGGATTTGGACGAAACAGGCGGCCACAGAAATCTCTTTCGAAAAGGAAGAAGTCGTATTTCTGGGAAAAATATGATTGGAGGACGTTTGAGGCTTCAAACGAAGGCTTGAAGTTGGCTGACCTGTTCAGCGACGAATTGATGAATTCTTAGGAATTCTTCAGGTATTTCTAACTCCAAGGTGCAGCACTTAATTTAATAGGAGCATGCTAGGTTTAATCGATGTATGGTGAATTAAGATAATCCAAGAGACGATCCTTGGGCAAATCGAGTATTAATTAAGTTTAATATTCCTTCAAAGAGTATGGCGGCAATAGCCGTGGGTGGGTTCTTCTGCTATTGTTCAGAAAGGCGGCAGATCTGAAGCCATAGTCATAGATCTAGAAATGATAGATCTTGATTTGTGAAAGTAGGTCTACCAAGATCTACAACCATAATCTGTAGATCTAAAGCATGGAAGAAGAAAAGAAGCGTGCTGTGATATCCTCTTATCTCTGGCGCCTATTTCTTGGGGAAGGGGGGAGTCGCTGTGGCGGCGGTGCTGGGAAGAGCTGGTGGGTGGGGACTGCCGGTGGATTTTTCTAGGGAGGGAAGCTATGAATTTTTGGGGGGAGGCGGCGCGAAGGTGGAGGTGCTACGGGAAGGTGAAGACGGCGCGGTGGAGGAGGACAGGGTAAAGCTGAAGAACCCAAAGACTTTCCTTTGTGAGATGTTTTAGGTTCAATTTCGTCTGTGTGCGGGTAGTTTTCTCACTTTTGTGCGAGTAGTTTTCTCACTCTTGTGTAGGTAGTGGTCCTGCCTGCGTGCGGATAGTTTTCTCACCTTTGTGTGGTGTAGAGGTCCTTTTCATTCTTGTGTGGGTAGTGGTCCCGCTTACGTGCGGATAATTTTTCCACGTTTGTGTGGTGTAGAGGTCCTGCACGCGTTTTCCCACTCTTGTGTGGGTAGTGATCCTGCCTGCATACGGGTAGTTTTCTCACATTTGTGTGGTGTAAATATCCTTCTCACTTTTGTAGAATTATAAGAGGTATCTGGGACTTCTACAACACACAAAAATAGAAAAATAACTGCATGGAAGAACGACACTACCCACACAAAGGTGAGAAAACTACGCCGTATGCAGGCAGAATTGAACACAATACCTCTCACAAAGGAGAGTCTTTGAGTGCCTCATCTTTTCTCACAAAGAAGGAAAAACTACACCGCACGACACAAAGACGGCATGACCAGATTTTCTTATTTGGTGAATCGTGTACATTTAAATATATCTATCTAAAGATTATCTTTATAATATATACTACAAACTATAAATATATATACGAATAAAAAAATATTTATTATTTTTAATAATTTGAACAATAGGATGAAACTACAAAATTCTAAATGGGTATTGGCCTGTAAATACTTAAACTTTTTTCATTTTCTAGTTTTGCACCCCAACTTTAAAATCTGCCTATAAATACTTAAACTTTGTATTCTTTCTAATTTTGCATTCGGCGAATTTTTACCCTCAAATCATTGTTGACATGACAGCCGAATTGAGAGGAAGTTCGAAGTACATAATGAAGCAGATAAGTTTATTGTTAATGTGAGATCTAGAATACCTAATTATAAGATTTGTGATGTCAATTCGGTTGTCATATCAGCAATGATGGAGGTAAAAATTCATCAAGTGCAAAATTAGAAAGAATATAAAATTTAGATATTTATAGATAAATTTTAAAATTGAAGTATAAAATAATAATTTAAAAAAAATTGAATATTTACGGATCAATACCCAAATTCTAAATACGTCTGATACACAATAGCATAAATTATATGAATAACGAAGAATGAAATATGAAAGATTTAAAGATGGGGATCTCCAAATGGAATGTAAGTGATTTTTGAGATGAGAATAGGTATTCAAATAGTGAATAATAACGAGGGATTTTACTATTATTTTTAATCATTAATTAATAAAATATGATCCGACCTTATTTAGGGGGGTGCATTCGTTCAGGAATTCTGTAGACTTTTAAAATCCAGGGATTTTAAAAATTTATAGATTTCACACAGATTCTTCATGTATTTTGGAATTCTAAACAGAATCTGTACAGATTTTGAACGGATTTTGGACGAATTTTAACAAGAATTTGAGGTGATTTTTACGGATTTGAAATCTACCATCCCAGCGCTCGTTGGAGTTAATTGAGCATTGAGACAGCTCCCAGCGATCAGCGACCGCTGGCTTCGTGCGAACTACCTTGGATAGGAAAACAAGCTAAAAACTTTGTCCATTATTCTTAGCGTTAGCAAAGAGACCTGCGAACTACCTTGGATAGGCTTTCAAACAGCATTTCAAAGAAAAGATCAATCCCAACATTTCCAACATCCCCTGTTTGTTGCTCACCGAAGATGTTACCAAAGCCTCTAATGGCCATGTCTCTTTCTGCGATTTGAAAGCCTTGGCCGAGATCTCTACATGCTTCTTGTGAGGTTGGCCCATTTCTCATTCCTTCTTCCTTTCCTTTTCTTTTTTGGTCTGGGCCAACTTCAGGGCCCAGCACCGAGCCCACCTACTTATCCCAGCCCATTCCCAAACCCTAAGCCCACTCCTCCCTCTGATTTATCCCACCCGAGCCCCACTCTCTCTCTCACTTCCCTCAGCGCCGCTTCCCTTTCCCTCTCTTCTCTCTCCCCAACTCCTCGGCTCCTCCACCCTCTCACCGCCCTTTTGCCTTGATTTCTCCAGCGCCTTCAATGGCGTTCCACCCTACCGTTGCTATTGCTCCCCTTAAAACCCTGATGCTTCCTCATGCTGGGGGTACCGTTATTGTCAAAGTGAGAAAGGCTCTGCTATTCCTTTCAAGTGTTGATTCTTTGGTAGTACGAGATTCCCTGTGTGAGTGGAGGTATCACCGGGCTTTCCTGACCATCGGAGCCCTGATTGGTGGTTACCTGAAGTAGATCTGAGCTGCCGGAGTCCTGTACTTGGCTCCTGCTGTTGGTGGCTCTGCTGAGATCTGAGAAGCTGCTCCATATCCACCACCTGGTCTTGATCGAACTGCTGCCGGAAGGGTTGCCGAGTTCAGGGGAAAATTTGAGCCCCACCGTGTCCCGAGGACACCTTTTCCCCTCTCTGAATTCTCTTTACTTTATCTTCTTTATCTTGTATTTTTCTTTCATCTCCTTTCTCTTATTGTGCAGATCTGAAGTTGAAGAGGAAGAAGGATCAGAAGACGAAGAAGACAACGGTTCAAGTGCTTGAGCACGAAGTGGGGAAGACAGGAGGTTCAGGGAACCAAGCGGTGAACCCTGGCTAGGCGAAGATACCCTACAGTGGTATCAGAGCCACGGTGACCTAGCCAGGGCACCCTCCGAACACATCTTACCCACCCCGCCGCCCTTTGGCTGCGCCGATTCGCTCCCAACGAGCAAGGAAAAGAGTAAGTCCAGCTCTTCCCCCTGGAAGAGTGTGGCTCTGGTAAATCGGCTGAAAACCCTAGCTCCTAGACTCTAGGGTTGGTGTTGTCTGCTGCTTTTGTCTTTTGCTTGCTTTTGCTTGCTGAGTTTCTGGTATCTTGTGTTCCTGTGCTTTTTCGTGCTTCCGCTTATTGTTCTACATCTCGATAAACCCTTGGCATTCCAAGCTTGGTGAGATCTCTCTTGCCTTGGTCCAGTTCGTCTGGATTCTTCTTTAAAGAAGTCTCCTCGTGCGAGTATCCTGGAAAGCAAGAGAGAGAGGGGTTTATCTAGTGTGGCTGTGTGTGCCTTGTTGCTTGCCTTGTTTTTGCGCTCTGTGGTACTGTGTACCTGGAAAACTCTCTCTGATTGAGAGTTTTTTGCCCGTTTGTGACTAAGAAAGTCAGTGTTGGAGCTCCTGAGGTGACCAGTGTGACTCCTTGCTCCACAGATCAATCTGTGCTGAGAACTGGGCTCTCCACTGCTCTGCAACTTCAGTTGTGGTCTCCCTGTGGTCTTCTTGACCATTTCTCTTTGTGTGGTTGTGCTTTGTTTGTTTAAGTGCTGCATTCATCATGAACACTGTGCATATGGTTCCCTTTAATGGTAGGGATGACTTCCAGGACTGGAAAACCAAGATTGAATGTATTCTTGTAAAAGAAAAGGTTAATAAGGCTATTGTAAACAGATATGATGAAAATACTGCTGATGAAAAATTGAGGGACCTAAATGATAATGCAAGAGCAACTATTATGTTAAACTTGAGTAGTTCTGTGGTAAGAAATGTGTCTCATCATAAAAGTGCTAAAGACTTATGGGATGATCTGACCACCTTATATTCTGCATCTTCTGAAACACTTGCATGGTCCTTGCAAAATCAGTTTATGTCTTTTCAAATGGACTCCTCCAAAGATGTTGATTCTAACATGGATGATTTTAATAAGTTGCTTCAAG
Source organism: Salvia miltiorrhiza (assembly GCF_028751815.1). NCBI lineage: Eukaryota > Viridiplantae > Streptophyta > Magnoliopsida > Lamiales > Lamiaceae > Salvia > Salvia miltiorrhiza. The sequence goes on along the minus strand of NC_080391.1, from coordinate 21,184,537 downwards.
ACTTGAAACTTGCTGGAGATGATAATATTGAAAAATATGCTCCTCAAATCTTGTTGGGTTCAATTCCTGAAACATTTTCTGAAGTCAAATCTGCTTTGAAGTATGGAGGGTCTAAAGTAACATGTGATATGATTGTGAATGGACTAAAGGCTAAAGAAAGTGAACTAAAATTTCAGAAACCAAAATCTTTGCATGGTGATGTGATGTTTGTGAACAAAAATGATCATAGAACCTCTAATCACAGCTTCAATAAGGGTTAGTCTTCCAATGATGTTAAACATGTTACCAATGATAGACAAAGAGAAGAGAAAAGGCCTAATTTTGCTCCTAATTAGAACAGAAACCAAAATACTGATCAAAAGCCCAGAAAGGTTTGTTGGAACTGTGGTAAGCCTGGCCACTTCATCAATAGGTGCAAAATGCCTAAGAAGAATAGAGATTTTGTCCCTAATGAGCCAAAACAACATGCCAATAATATCTATGAGGAAGATAGTGTCTACATGGTGCATGAACTTGATTTTCAGTACATTAATTACTCCAATGATGTGTCTAAATCTGTAAAATCAAATGAGTGGTTGATAGACTCTGGCTGCACATTTCATGTCACACCTTTCAAACACATGTTTCACAATCTGGAGTCTGTCAATTCTGGTCATGTGGCTTTAGCTGATGGTCAAAAGTGTGATATTCTGGGAAAAAGGAGATGTTTGCCTGAAATTTGAAAATGGGAGTTTGTTGACCTTAAATGAAGTCAGATATGTGCCTAACTTGAAGTTCAGTCTCTTATCTGTTTCAAAGATTGCTGATAAAATGCTTGATGGGTCTGTGAACTATCTGAGGTTTCAATTTGAAAAAGACTCCAAACTCTTCTTTACTGCTCCTAGAAAAGGTGACTTGTATGTTGTCCAAGCTGAATCTGTGCCTCCATCTGTGATTAATTTGGTGCATGATGATAAGACTGCTTTGTGGCATGCTAGGCTAGGTCACATGAGCAACAAAGGTCTAGAAATCTTAAGAAAAACTGGAGCATTTGGTATGGATAAAGTCTCAAGCATGCAATTCTGTGAACCTTGTGTGATGGGCAAGCATCATAAGTCTGCATTCCCTGTATCCAAACCATACCCCAGAGAACATGTTAGTACAGAAATCCTTGAGTATCTGCATGCTGATGTCTGGGGCCCTGCAAAGGTGCCCACCCATGGTGGAAATTCTTATTTCTTGTCTGTGATAGATGATTTTTCTAGAAAAACTTGGGTTTTCTTGATGAAAAACAAATCTGATGTTTTTGAGAAACTTTCTAACTGGGCAGTTCAAATTCAGAATCAGACTAAGAAAAGAATCAAATGCATTAGAACTGATAATGGGCTAGAATTTTGCAATAATGCTATGAATAAATGGTGCTCTGAATCTGGTATTGCAAGGCATAAGTCAGTCCCATACACTCCTCAACAGAATGGAGTTGTGGAAAGAATGAACAGGACTCTCCTTGAGAGAGTAAGAAGCCTTCTAGTTAGTTCTGGTTTGTCTAAACACTTTTGGGGTGAAGCCCTTATGACTGCAGTATACTTGATAAACAGGTCTCCTTCTGTGCCCTTGCTTGGAAAATTACCTGAGTCTGTCTTCTTTGATAAACCTATTTGCTTGAATAACTTGAAGGTGTTTGGGTGTGCTGCATATGTGCATCAGAGTGTGTGTAAACTTGAACCTAGAGCTAAGAAGTGCATTTTCTTAGGATATCCTGAGGGTGTCAAAGGCTATAGGCTTTGGGATATATAGGTCTGTGCCTGGCTTTAAGACATGCATTAGTAGGGATGTGATTTTCAATGAACTCATGTTTCCATGCTTACCTGAATCCTTACATTCTGACACTCCAAGTGAGGTGGAGACAACCAGGCCTATTGACATAGAAAGGTATGATTTTATGATCACTCCCCCCATTCCTTCTGAGGTGGACCCTGAACCAAACACTGAGCATGAGCATGATCATACCAATAACAATAGCCCAGTACCTGAACCAGAACCTCTACCTGAACCTGAAGTTTTACATGATCCTGCCCTAGAACCTAGCTCAGATAGGAACACTGCTCAGAATGATTACTTGCTGTCTAGAGATAGAGAAAAAAGACATGTGAGAACTCCTGCTAGGTTTGATGACTACAATTTGTCCATGTATGCTTTCAATGTGTTTAATAATGTTGATGTGTCTGAACCTAGTACTTATTCTGAAGCCATGAACTGTCCTGAATCTGAGAAATGGTATGCTGCTATGGAATCTGAAATGAACTCCTTGCATGATAATAAGACTTGGATTCTTGTTGAAAAACCTGATGATTGTTCTCTGGTTGAGTGTAAATGGCTTTTCAAGATAAAGAATGAGGTGGACCATGTTAGATACAAGGCTAGATTGGTTGCTAAAGGTTTCACTCAAAAGGAAGTTGTTGATTATGATGAAATCTTTGCTCCTGTTGTGAAATTCACTACTGTCAGGATTATGCTTGCTTTATGTGCTCATTTCAATTGGGAATTAAAACAAATGGATGTTACAACTGCTTTCTTGCATGGTGAATTAGAGAACAACATTTACATGAAACAACCTGAAGGCTTTGTTGACAAAAACTTTCCAAATCATGTGTGTCTTTTGAAAAAATCTTTATATGGCTTAAAACAATCACCAAGGCAATGGAATCTTAAATTTGATCAATGCATGAGAAGCATGAACTTTACAAGGAGTAAGTTTGATCACTGTTTGTATTACATGAAGTTTGGTACTCCTGTTTACTTGCTCTTGTATGTGGATGATATGTTGATTCTTGGTCCTTGTCTGAAAACCATTAAGCATGTTCAGAGGTGCCTGTGTGAGAGTTTTGATATGAAAGATCTTGGTGATGCAAAGAAAATTTTGGGCATGTGCATTGAAAGAGATAGGGAGAAATCCACTTTACTTTTGCATCAGTCAGATTATGTGAAACAGGTCTTAAAGAAATTTAACATGGAAAATTATAATTCTGTCAATGTGCCTCTTGGTTCTCACTTTGAGTTGAGTAAAAAGCAATGCCCTGTATTTGAGTCTGAACTTGCAGAAATGCAGAACATTCCTTATGCCAATGCCATAGGTTCTGTCATGTATTTAATGATAAGCACTAGACCAGATATTGCTTATGTTGTTTCTTGCCTTAGCAGATATATGGCTAATCCTGGAATGCCTCATTGGGAAGCTGTTAAATGGTTGTTCAGATATTTGAAATCAACTGTGAATTGTGGTCTCTCCTTTGATAAATCTGATGATGGAGTCAAATGTGTTGGTTTGTTGACTCTAATTATGCTAACAATAAGGATAATAGAAAGTCAACTACTTCCTATGTGTTTACTCTCTGTGGTTCTTGTATTAGCTGGAAATCTCAATTGCAGGGAATTGTTGCTTTGTCAACTACTGAGTCTGAGTACATTGCAGCCACTGAGGCTGTAAAGGAAGTAATATGGCTGAATGGAGTCTTATCTGAACTTCAACATATTGATGACAAACCCTTGTTATTCTCTGATAGTCAGTCTGCAATTCAGTTATGCAAAAATCATGTGTTTCATGATAGAACCAAACATATAGATGTCAGATTTCATTTCATTAGAGATGTTGTTGAGAGAGGTGAGGTCATACTTGAGAAAATACCCTCTGAGTTCAATCCTGCTGACATGGGTACTAAGTGTCTTCCTGTTGCCAAGCTCACTGACGCGTCTTCGACTTTTGGGCCATTTGGCCCTATTTTTTCTCTTTATTTGTGTCGGTACAGGTCTGTCAGGGGGGAAAACAAAGTTGTGGAGGAAGGAAGATCAGTAGAGCAGAAACGGAGGAAATGCGGTCAGAATGGGCATTACCGAGCCCAAATTGCTAAGTCATGTTTACCAGCATGGAGCTTCGGCCAACAAGTACCTCTCCAATTCAACTTGGGGCATGGGAACCTTGAGCAACCACCTGGTATGAGCCACACCGATAAGAGCAGTCCGTCTGATCGTTGCCAGGAGAAGCAGACAGCCAGAGCCATAAAAGGAAAGGAGATCTCGGAGATCTCGAAGAAACAAGTGGAAGAAAGAAGAAGAAACTGGAAGGATCGAAGGAATGGGAAAGGTTGACTAAGCTTGCAGCTGGACGCCATCTTCAATCAGGATCAATCAAAGATCGAGCTAATTAAGGAAAGAAGATCCCGGCGAAGATTTGGAACCGGCGCAGCTAGGGTTAGGCCTCTACCATCCGGCAGTATAAAAGACCAATTGTGTGCAGCGTGAAGAAGCTCTTGGCACCTTGAAACTCTTATTTTACTTTAGTTATCATTTAAGTTCGCCGTGTGTGGCATCCGAAACAATTTACATTTCCGTGCTTTTCCCTATTCCGTTGTTGTTCTACTTTTGAACAAGTTCGAAGGCTTGAAGCCTAGGTACTATTTTATCTATTCCAGTCTTTCTTTTCATTCTATAATGTGTTTAATCCCTTTTGCATTTATGAATTGTGTTATGTGTGAGTAATTCCTTTGGTGAGGTTTTAGGGGTGGAAATAATTGTTGTTAACATGTAAACATTCGTGAGACACTTGTTCTTTTGGTTGAATCTCGTGGTTCCGGAAGGTTCTGTTCGAAACCATGGGCAGTAGGGGCCTAACGGGTGATCTCCGTTCGGTAAAACGCTGTCCATGTTAAGCAAAGACCAGGGTGTACCAAGGTACAACAATCAGTATGCCCAAGACCGAGTAGCTGAGCAGCGTCAACAAAAGGCGTTGTAGATCCAGAAGGTGGGGAAAGGGTTGATGGGATACACTGCCCTTCCTCAGTCTTGGGCTTCTCTAGAGACTATCCATCAATTGTGACGAGGCATAAAGCCATGGTTATCAAACGAGGAAAGCAATCTCGGCGCCGTAGCATGTCTATGACTGGTCGGCTGACAAAGCCGGAAATAGTTGAGTCCAGGAGGCATGTGTCACTAAAAGCGTGGAGTTGGGGACCTCGGGAGAGAAGGTTGGTGAGGGTCATACTTGGTGAGTAACGGGTATGACTACTATCTACGGAGGAGTGAAGCACTGCCTTGTGACCGGGGATTGTGTGACCTTCGGACCAAGTGACCACAATGAGATCAACCATCCTATATGTGAAGTATAACCCCTTGAAACGCCCCAATGTCTTTGGGCCACGCCTTGGGCTTGTATGGATCGTAGACGGATCATCAGTGTGCCTATGACCGAAACGAATGTTAACAACAGTTATGACCTAACCGAATAACCTCACCCCTTTGTTATTATTGATCTTGTTTATTTCTTGTGCAGAGTATACAAATTGAGAATTGTGACACCTCAGTTTGTCGTAGGAGAACAAAGTGGTTCCTCACTCCCTGTGGGATTCGACCCTACACTTACCGCTAAGGCTAAGTTCTTATTGTGAGAAGTAGGAGCGTGTATTGTCTGTACTGGGCATACACAGGTATTTTGTCCGCACCGCACGACGGGTGTGTGTCACTCACCTCCTGTCAGAAAACCCTGCATATGAATGTGTAGTTATCATGTTCTGCTTGTTTTTTTCTTTCTTCTGTATGCTTTGTGTTTGATTGTTGATCTGTCTTGTTCTTGTTCTTTTCTTTTCTCTTAGGCTTCTTGTGTGGATCTCTTGTGTGTGTTTGCCTTGCTTTCTTTTTTCTGTGCATGTTGGGCTTTGAGCTCTGTTCTGCTCTGTATGTTTTCTGTGTGTGACTGTTGAGTCTCCAATGATAACCCCTTGGGGTTTGAGGAATGGTGATTTCCCTGGGTTGGTCTCTGTAGTTGAGATTGAGTTAAATATGTATAATATTTTTCTCACCCTCTATTGTCTTGTCTCTGTGATAGGATGATAGTAAAAATAGGGGCTTTGATGACAACTCCAACTCAAAGGATGGCCCTTCCTTGGTGACTAAATGATCAATGTGCCAAATGTGGATATGTGAGGTTGGCTCATTTATCATTCCTTCTTCCTTTCTTTTTCTTTTTTGGTCTGGGCCAACTTCAGGGCCCAGCACCGAGCCCACCTACTTATCCCAGCCCATTCCCAAACCCTAAGCCCACTCCTCCCTCTGATTTACCCCACCCGAGCCCCACTATCTCTCTCACTTCCCTCAGCGCCGCTTACCTTTCCCTCTCTTCTCTCTCCCCAACTCCTCGGCTCCTCCACCCTCTCACCGCCCTTTTGCCTTGATTTCTCCAGCGCCTTCAATGGCGTTCCACCCTACCGTTGCTACTGCTCCCCTTAAAACCCTGATGCTTCCTCATGCTGGGGGTACTGTTATTATCAAAGTGAGAAAGGCTCTGCTAGTCCTTTCAAGTGTTGTTTCTTTGGTAGTACGGGATTCCCTGTGTGAGTGGAGGTATCACTGGGCTTTCCTGACCATCGGAGCCCTGATTGGTGGTTACCTGAAGTAGATCTGAGCCGCCGGAGTCCTGTACTTAGCTCCTGCTGTTGGTGGCTCTACTGAGATCTGAGAAGCTGCTCCATATCCACCACCTGGTCTTGATCGAACTGCTGCCGGAAGGGTTGCCGAGTTCAGGGGAAAATCTGAGCCCCATCGTGTCCCGAGGACACCTTTTCCCCTCTCTGAATTCTCTTTACTTTATCTTCTTTATCTTGTATTTTTCTTTCCTCTCATTTCTCTTATTGTGCAGATCTGAAGCTGAAGAGGAAGAACGATCAGAAGACGAAGAAGACAACGGTTCAAGTGCTTGAGCACGAAGTGGGGAAGATAGGAGGTTCGGGAACCAAGCGGTGAACCCTGGCTAGGCGAAGATACCCTACACTTCTAAAGCAGCAAGCCTTTCCTGAAAAGTAAAATTGCAAATGCAAAATTCATCAAACAAGCAATATAGCAACTCAGAGTCAACTGCATTTAAGTGAATTAGGGGATATAGAGTCTACAAATATGAAGTTCAGTATTGAGCAGCATATTACCTGCATTAATTTATTTCAATAAATAGATATAGCCTCTTTATCTGTTCGGCCCACCCTTCCACGCAACGGGCGTTGGGTGCCAGCGGCCGCTGGCTTCTTCGAGCCACGGCCGCTGGAATCCAGCCGGCGCTGAAATATGAAATTTTCTGAATTCTCGTGGTCGGAGGTCGGATTTGTTCATGTGTATTTTTTGAATGAAATCAATGAAAATCAGTCCAATTTTAAAATTCATAGATTTTTAAATACCTCTAGATTTTCATAGATTTTTAAAAGTTTGAAACGAATACCTCTGGATTTTTATAGAAATTTAAAAGTCTTGAACGAATACCTCTAGATTTTCATAGACTTTTAAAAGTCTTGAACGAATACACCCTGATTTTAAAAGTCTGCAGAAATCTATTAAATTCCTGAACGAATACACCCCCTAATCTAAGCTACTAGCTGGTTGTATAGGGTGATTCTCACTATATGATTATGATTGAATTTATTACTTAAAAATTACACTATCAACATTAGGGTGATTCTCACTATATGATTATGATTGAATTTATTACTTAAAAATTACACTATCAACATGACGAAGATGAAATTAGGGATTCTCGTTTTTCTAAAAAAATGCCCAAATAAGATATGTCAAGCCCACCCAAGGCCCGAAAATGAACTATACACAACTAAAATTGAACTATTATATTCATACTAGTGCGCAAGCCCGTCGAATTTCGACGGGAAATTATTTTAACTTATTATATAAATTATTTTTAAATTTATTTAATTTAAGGTAATATAGTTGAAATTATATTAATTAGAATCATATTCCTCAATTAAATTAATGTTAACCTTTTGTTAGAATAATAAATATTCTTTTTATGTAGATTTTTATTTAATAATATTTTGAAAAATGTATCGATATTGAAAATTTTATTTCATCTGAGCATCATCTCGTCTGAATCTTGTAGGATCATATCATAATCTAAATTTCGAAAGACGACAACTAACGTTTGAACATCAGACTTTTGAGTATCATCTCGTCTAGACCTTAAAATACAAAAAATGAACTTTTATGCATCAAGTTTTTTTAACATCACTATCTGGAGCTTTAAAAATCAAAGTTGATTTGTGAGATTGTATGATTTGGAGCTTCTAACATCATAACTAACTTGTAAACATCATTTTGTATGGAACTTGAAAAAATATTGACAAACTTTTATGCATTATTAGTTCTAAATATTCCCTTCGTCCCTGAAATAAGTTCATCTTTTTCCATTTTGAGACGTCCCCAAATAAGTTTCTCTTTCTTTCTTTCTATTTTTGGACAACTACCCCAGCACTAATAATACTTTATTTATTCTTACTTTTCACTTTTTCACCACTCCCAATACTAATTATAACACTTTTTCACATTTTCACCACTCTCAATACTAATTATAACATATTTTTTTCCACTATCAATACACTTTACCATTTTCCTTAAAACCCGTGCCGTCCCCAAAGAGGAACTTATTTTGGAGACGGAGGGAGTATTATAATTGGGTTCCAAGAATCATCTCGTTTGGAGTTTAAAAAAATAAATTTAACTTGTGAGAATCATCCGATTTGAACTTTGAATGACCACAATTAAGTTACAAGAATTATCTTGTGTGTAGCTTTAAAGATCATTATCATCTTTAGTTTGTAAGATCATAACTAACTTCTAAGCATCATCTTGTATGCAGCTTGAAAAATCTTGACAATTTTTTGTGCATTATTTAATGTGGAGCTTGAAATATCATAATTGAGTTTCGAGCATCATTTCGTTTGAAATTTGAAAGAGTAAAATGGACTCGTGAACATTAATTATCTTCAAATCTTGAGTTTCGAGCATCATTCCGTCTGAAAATTGAAAGAATAAAATTGACTCGTGAACATTATCTCGTTTGAAGTTTGAAAGACCATAACTAAATTTTGAAAATCATCTCGTGTGTAGCTTAAGAAAGTTGACACGAGATTCAAATTGTATTAATTTATTTAGTAATTTAATTGATAAATTTTCATAAAAAATCTATGTTGAATCCAAATTTTATACAAAATATATTATTTTATAATCAAATTAAATTGAAGAAATAATTTACTTAATCAAACCAATTTATTTTTCAAATTAAATTAATTAGACCATGTATTTAATTAAATAAATTAGGTCAAATTAAATTGACAAAACAATTCAAATTGTATTAGTCTCAATCATTCCGCCAATTAAATATAGATTTTTAATTTGGAGAGCAAGAGCTTATTCTTGCATAAGTTTTATTTTGGTGAAATCTTATAAAAATACTCAATGTGAAATGAGGTGATTTATATGAATTCTTCACTCGGTTGAGATTATTATAAATTTGATACATGATTAAATATTTCTAATATATTTTAACATCATATCCTCTATTGTTCTTTATCTAAATTCTTCATTTATGTATTACTAATTTCATAATTTATCTATTATTATTATTATTATTATTATTATTGTTGTTGTTGTTGTTGACGAACAGAAACAAATAAAGTTTGCAGAAATGAAAAATATATTTTTCTTCCCTATATAAATAAAATGTATGGATTTATTTTATAAAAAATAAAAATAAAATTTTAATTATTTTTATAGACATAAAATAAGATTTTGTTTTGAAGTAATCAGTTTATAGAATTTGTCTTATTATGCAAACATATAAATTAATAACCGGACCCGTTTATAATTTACATATACGTGCATGTCTCAATTCAAACTTAATTTAAAATTAATTTTATTGAAAATTAAGAATATAAATATTATATATATATATATATATATATATTTATTCAATATAATATATTGCAACATATACATATAATATGTACGCTATTGAGAAATATAAAATTAATAACAAATATACATCTAATCACTAACATTCAATTAAAATAATTTATCGTATATAGATTATAATTTTTTTCTTATCAAACATATAAATCTAATTTTTATCTAGAAAAAATAAATAATAAAATTTATTAATTTAGATTATATGTAATGTTAATATTATTATATATATACATTTATTATTAATTATATTTATTATGATTAATGAATCTTTATATAGAATGTAATAGTTAATTAATTAATAAATGATGAAGATTATATATGGTAAATTTTGAAATGGTGAGATTTTAGATATGCCACATAGGTTAAGGCTTAATCCTATTATATAATAGATTAATTTGATATTATCGCAGATTTAAAAGTCACGTTGGACAGATCTAACGCAACTATAAATCCAAATCTAGCAGAGCTGAGCATTATAATTCAGCTGCGTCAAAGCCAAATCTGAGGATGCAAGTCAAAGTGAGAGAAGTAACGAATAGACAGAGCAGACTAATGTAATAAGAACTTAGGCCCAACTACTTGAATTAATGGGCTTTGGGTCAAATGGGCCCTTGACATTAGGGTTTAGTTAGATTTAGAAAGTAGTCAATAAATAGAGAGAAATATTCAAATGTAAAGGTAATTAATGTCTCCTCCATTAAAAAAAATACAAGAAAAGAAAAAAAAAAAACTCTATTCTTCATTATTGATGAGGACTGTAATTCCCATCAGCGCTGTGCTTAGCAATCTAAGCCTATTTTACCTTATTATTACTATTATTATTATTATTATTATTATTATTACAGAAACTAACAGCGCAGGTATGATCGGATATCTTAGATAAAAGAGTAAGAAATCCACCTAAGTAGATGGAGTGAAGAATGATTGCACACAGAAACCTTCCCATGCAGCCAAGGTGCCTTCCTGCGCAGCCAAGTAGCCTTCCCGTGCAGCCGCGCTGCCAGACCAGAGCAGCGCAGCCGAGCTGCACAGTCAGACCAGAGCAGCGCAGCCGAGCTGCATAGCCAGAGCAGAGCAGCGCAGCGCAGACCAAAGCAGCGCGGCAGCGCTGCGCAGTCAGAGCAGCGCCACCAAAGTGCCTTTCCTGCGCAGCTACGTATGATAGTTCAACTTCGGGAATAAGATCATTGTATTATGTTTTGGGCCTAAGTTCAATTATTAGAGTTCATGGGCCTAAGGCCTTTAGGGTTCATTCTCACAACTATAAATAGGAGCTTTAGCATTAGCATGGGGGGATCAATTCATTCTAGCACACTTCATTTGTAACATGTAAAATACTCTTGAGATAGTGAAACCAACGAAGAACCTCCCGTGGACGTAGGTCTTGATGGCCGAACCACGTAAATCCGTGTGTCATTTATCGCTTTCTAATTTCTAGTTTAGGTGTTGGTGATTCAGTGCTTCACCAACTGGCGCCGTCTGTGGGAAATGGGGGCTACGTCGTGAGTTCCGACGAGCCTCTAAAAATGGGAATCCGGGGATACTGTTCACCGGAGAAAGTATTGTTCATCGGGGGTTACTGTTCACCAGAGGAGATCACTGTTCTTATTAAAAAAAAAATGGCGTGGTTGGGGTTTTATGTTCTGGGCTTTTAGCTGTCGGCGATTCCTGTTTTGAGTTTCTAGTGCCCAAACCGGGAATCCTTGTTCCACTCCCTATGTTGCCGAAGAGGGAGCTTCTTCACTTTTCTGGGCAAAACAGTTCCCGGCGAGAATCAGCCCGTCTCCAATCAGAGATCCACCAAACAAGAAAATTCCTTTGGGCAGTCCCCAAAAATTCTTGATAGCTTTCCAGCTCCCAAAATTTCCAGTCACGAAAATGGAACCTCCTATCGTCGATCTTTCTCTCACAGATCCAGATTGGATCCCCTTTCCGACTTTCACCCAGCCGAGCTCAACCACCGCGATTCACGGCCCAAGGGCGCCTGCTGCCTTCCTCTCTCTGAGAAGCAGCTCCGTTGAGCCGGCTCGTCTAATCGGCACACGTCGCCGATCCATCGCATTTCTCTCACTGAAATCGGAAAATGACTCGTCGACCATGGGCAGGGGAAGATCCCCAATTTTCTTACTCAATATGTATTTGTTAGCAATTTCGTGCAAACTATGACAAATCATGATGCTCCTTTATGTTTTCCTGTGTTTTCTAGCAAATTACTGGCGGAGACTCATCTGAGATCGACGCTCATCATACTGAGCCCTAATTTCTCCTAAAGCGGCTTCAGCGCAACCTCAGCTTTTCTGCTTCAACCGCAGAACAGCAGCGCAGACCACCCGCGACTGCTTAGTCTCTAGTGCGGCGAGGCTGACGTCCAGCCTTTTCCGACATCGTTTCTCTCTTTGAGACGTAGCTCCGTCAAACTAGCCCACTTCACCGGCGCGGCCATTGATTTCTCAATTAATTTCTTGCCGAAACTCAGTGCCCTAATTTTTCACTCAATTTTACTTACGATTTCTTGTGGTTTTTGTGCAATGGGCATTTCATTATCCCAATATCGAGCAAGGCTCGAAGACCTAAGGGAATTGGTTATCGAGCAATTGATGAAGCTCCTGGATTAGCTGTAGTAAAAGCAGTTGTTACCATCCCATCCATCATCGCAGGAGGATGTCTATAGCACCCGCCTACGAACATCAGGGCAGCCGCCTACCTTTTGCCAGCGATCATCACGTCAGCGCAGGAACAAGGCAATCGGCCCTTTCGGCTCGACTGAACAGGGCATCTGACCCTCCTCCAACAAAAGCCAAGTTCTCGCGTCTTCTCCTTTTATTGCATAAATACAATGGGGATTGAGTACTAGATTTGAGGGGTTGTGATTCTCTTAACTGTTTATGATGAGAGGTGGAGTTTGCTACTTGCACTAAAGAGATAGATATGGTGTTATGCAACGATGATACTAAACACTAGTTGATGCTACTAAATTGCTCTGTACTCACTTTATAAGCTATATGATGGGAGTTCTTATGGCCTTTGGTTCTAAAACCAGTGAGATACATTAAATATGAATCATGTTTTAAACATTGTTAAAAATGCTAGATGGACTATTTGCAAATGCACGACTGATTTCAATATGACTTCTCTCTAAATTCGGGATTGATCTTACTATGTTCCTGCTCTGGTTTCATGATAATTTCTCTAAGTTAGGGATTGACATGGTCGTGCTTTACTCTGATCTTGAGCATGATAATTGTCGTAATTTGATTTTAAGTTTGGGACCGATTTTTTCTTATGGCTTTACTTTGATGGTGGGGGCTGGTTTCCGTATGACTTTGCTCTAATTTGGAGACTAGTATTTCTAATGATTTTACTCAAACCTTGGGACTAATACTATTACAATTTGGTTCTGATGTTGGGACAAATAACATTATGATTATGCTTCGATCTTGGGACTAATTTGGCTTTGACTTTGCATTGTCAAAAAAGCATGGGTTTCCAAGCTATTACCGCATTTGGGTTTTCAGAAGTGTGACTTTGAGTAGCATGGCTTTATGCCACACATATTCGCCGACCCCGTGGTTCGACTATAGGCCTATTTTTCCAGCATCGAGAGCTCGGGGAACTATTATCAAAGCACAACAGCTGCCATTGTATTGCTGCTATCTTCATTGCAGCTGATATAAATGCCAAGTTTTGAAGAGTTGCTTGAGGAGAGCACAATAGCCTTGCTCGGGGCTGAGTTTGCAAGCCGTGCTCGATTCAGATCCCAATTGGTGATAGGGAGCAGTATCTGGGACCCGAGCTGTGCGACCGTTGCTTACTGCTACTCCCACGATTGCATGGAAAAGAATAACGGAAGCTAAGTTCTTGATTCTTTTGCTTTAAATTTATTACTTCTTACGATGAGTTTAAATTATCTAGGTCAACATGACTTCACTGCCTTCTAATCTCTATATGTTTGAACCTTTGATCATGTGGCGATTGGTTTATTTATTTATTGACTTTTTTAAAGTTATCATTTGCCCTGTGCTGGTTCTTGGGATTGTTGAGCATGTTATGGTTGTGATTTTACTTTATTTTACAAACTTGATTGTGCTGATGCTATTATGATTTTGGGGCCTGATATTGCTGTGATTTAGCTCTGAATTCGGGACTGCTTTGGCTATGATTTTTGCTCTAACCTTGGGGATTAATTATGTCATGTTAAGGGACTAACGCGACTCTGATTTTACACGATCAAAGTTTTGGGTTACCTTTGCAATGAGTTTATAGCCCTGTTTCAAGGGGCTATCATATTTTACTAATCTTTTTGCTCAAGAGTTTTTACAGCGCAGGAATCTTGAACTCCAACAATAAATATTGAAAGAGTGGACTAAATACGAGATTTCTTTGGCCAGCGCTGCCATATCTTTCTATGTAATTCCAGCGCAGGATCACGAGAACACACAAGAAGGGTGTTTCAACATTTACTTGTTGGACACTCTGCTACCACCTAATTTTGAGGGCAGCGCAGCTGTCAATCCGGACACGGGCCCGAGTTTCGGGCAGCGCAGGTTGGAAAATACACGGAAGGGCAGCGCATACACAGAAGGGCAGCGCAGCTGCCTTGAGTAAATGGCAACATGGATTAAATCAATTGCCGCGTTTAGAGTCACCCTATCAATCTATCATAATGATGAATAATTTTTTACTGATTTTGGGGTTGATTTTTTGTTCAAATATATTGATATTATTCATTGAATATGCCATTTGAATTTCAATAACTGAATCTGGGATTGTGCCACTATCTCTTACCTTATTCGGGTACTTAGTAAGTTAATGAAATCGTGAATTTTTAACTTGGGATTCAATTGAATTTGCAGCGCATTTTCTTGTGAAAATGGATCATGGTTGGGGTAAATGAAATGTAATTGTTGTTATTGCTGATATCTTGTTGTGGTGGAATTCAACTCTTAAATCTGGACAGGACCAAACGAATGATGATTAAAAATTTATTTCTTATTCATATGAGAATGTGTTATGAAGTTGAAAACTAATTGTGATTGTTCGTTGATGAATGCGAGGATCATGCGAAGAAAGATACAACAGCAAAGGAAAAGGAGGAATTAGTGGAATAACAAGATGAAGTAAAATTATTAAGCTGTGCAGGAATGAAAGCAAGAAGAGTTACTAAAGCTGCGCTGCATAATTTTCTAAGCGGTGCTGTGGGATATCTAAGCTGGTCTTCAACATAGGAACTCTACATCCCAGCACAGAATGTCTAAGCCGTAATGTAACAAAGGTAACCCACTAACTAGTGGTGATCCAGGTACTTCGCAGAACTGAAATTTCTCACTACATGATCTTAAGGTGTCTCATCGAAGCATGTAAGTATGAATGAAACATGATGTTAAGTTACTTCACCAAAGCATGTAAGTATGAAACATGATCTTAAGTTATTTCATCGAAGCATGTAAGCATGATTGAGATTTGGAAAATGTTATACTTTACCACTTGAGAAAAATCATGATTTATATTATCTCTTGAAGGGATTTGGGAATTTGATATTATGTCTTGGAAGCTGCACATCTTCTGCATATGTGCCTAGGTCTAAAATATGAATTGACCAAGTATACGAAGCTGCACACCTTCTGCATACATGCTAGGGCTTGGAACATAATTTGGATAACATACTTTGGGACCATAGAGTCATACTAGCCCTGTCACTAGCATCACAAGTAGGAACACCAATCACAAGCATACACATAACATGTTTATTTTAATCATGCACATGTTACTAAGAGGGAGGGAGTAGGGTATATGTTGCCATCTGTATTTTTCTTGAAAATTTACAGCACATCAGTAATGGTTAACAATGCTGGAAAAGCTGCTTCGGCAGAAAATGAGCTTTAGTGGCAATTCAGCCACGCTTCGGAGGGGAAAGCCTTAAGTAGAATTTGGGTCTTCTCAGCGCAGTCAGGATATTTATCTCAGCTACCTCTGCGCAGTTATATCAGCGCAACTATCTCAGTTATCTTAGCTACCTCAGCGCAGCTATCTCAACGCAGCTATCTCAGCACAGTCAGGGCAGCTATCTCAGCGCAGCTATCTCAGCACAGTCAGGGCAGCTATCTCAGCACAGTCAGGGCAGTTATTTCAGCTAGCTCAGGGAAGCTACCTCAGCGCAGTAAGGACATTTATCTCAGCCACTTCAGCGCAGCCATCTCAAGGCAGCTATCTCAGCTATCTCAGCGCAGCTATCTCAGTAGTTTTCAGCGCAGAATGTCCGAGCCGTTGTCAGTTCAGATTGTCTATGCTCCGCGCAGGAATATCGTAAGCCGCGAAAGTTAGACAGGGGTGTACCATCTTAAGGGCAGCGTTGCGGAAGTGTAATCTTAAGGGCCGCGTTGCGGAAGTGTACCATCTTAAGGGCCGCGTTGCGGAAGTGTACCATCTTAAGGGCCGCGTTGCGGAAGTGTAATCTTAAGGGCCGCGTTGCGGAAGTGTACCATCTTAAGGGCCGCGTTGCGGAAGTGTAATCTTAAGGGCCGCGTTGCGGAAGTGTATCATCTTTGTCAGTGCAGGTAGTGCAGCGCAGTCAGCGCGGGGTTGTCAGCGCAGTCGGTGCAGCGCAGTCAGCGCGAGGTTGTCAACACAGATCACTTGAGTCTTCCCAGCACAGGTTATCTAAGCCCTTATTATCTTTAATGATGTTCGACGAATCAAAAGGAATAATTGCTATCTCTTTTATCTAAACTTATTTCTAGCATTAAAATACTTTGTCTTTATCATTTTTGCAAAGATTGACAGTTCTTGTCTAATAAGTCGCAGGGAATCGTGTATGCTTAATTGACACGGGAGAGCAGCACAGCGCTGACTTCACACCACACACCACTAGTTGAACAAAGAGAACGCTGTTCAACTAGACTAGGGGGAGTAGCTGATGAGGACTGTAATTCCCATCAGCGCTGTGCTTAGCAATCTAAGCCTATTTTACCTTATTATTACTATTATTATTATTATTATTACAGAAACTAACAGCGCAGGTATGATCGGATATCTTAGATAAAAGAGTAAGAAATCCACCTAAGTAGATGGAGTGAAGAATGATTGCACACAGAAACCTTCCCATGCAGCCAAGGTGCCTTCCTGCGCAGCCAAGTAGCCTTCCCGTGCAGCCGCGCAGCCAGACCAGAGCAGCGCAGCCGAGCTGCACAGTCAGACCAGAGCAGCGCAGCCGAGCTGCATAGCCAGACCAGAGCAGAGCAGCGCAGACCAAAGCAGCGCGGCAGCGCTGCGCAGTCAGAGCAGCGCCACCAAAGTGCCTTTCCTGCGCAGCTACGTATGATAGTTCAACTTCGGGAATAAGATCATTGTATTATGTTTTGGGCCTAAGTTCAATTATTAGAGTTCATGGGCCTAAGGCCTTTAGGGTTCATTCTCACAACTATAAATAGGAGCTTTAGCATTAGCATGGGGGGATCAATTCATTCTAGCACACTTCATTTGTAACATGTAAAATACTCTTGAGATAGTGAAACCAACGAAGAACCTCCCGTGGACGTAGGTCTTGATGGCCGAACCACGTAAATCCGTGTGTCATTTATCGCTTTCTAATTTCTAGTTTAGGTGTTGGTGATTCAGTGCTTCACCAATTATCCTTCACAATTTCTTCATTTTTCGAGTCAAAGTTTATGTATTCTTTACAAAATTCGCCGTTGAGATTTAACCCGACAAGGCATGCCATACTTTTTTTTATCAGCATGCAATACTAGATAGTGCGTGCACATAGATGCAATATATATTACTATAAACAATGTAAAAATAAATTAAGAGTAAGATAATTATACTGCTATTTAGTGGATATGAGAAATATAGCATTAATTATAATACTGGGTTAATGTGATTATATGTACTTTTGAAAAAGTAACTACATTTAAGTACAAAATTGAATCATATATGCAAATTTTCATTAAAGGACTAGTAAATGCCATTGGAGAAACAAACTAACTCAAAACACAACACCAGCAATCAAATTCTTCTCCTGAGGGGAGAGAGCATGAAAGGATCAAAAACACAATTCTCATGCCAAAAAACACATGGATCAAACTAGTTCTTAAACAGCAGCTCTCCACAGCAGTTCCCACACATGTTTTAAGGTTGCAAAAACACCACTCCAATGCAGCTAGTTCTATGCGTATGCACGTTGCAGTCGACAACAGAAGCTTCAGCAGCCCGTTGCTCGACCACATCCCACTAGCTATACAACTACCCTCACTACTCAAAGATATATCATGCTCCACAAACCTATTCAGAGAAAGAATGCTGCATCTTCATCTTCCCATAGTTGAGACGTGATCTTCATCTTCCCATAGTTGAGACGTGATCCAAAAGCAAAACCATGCAAAACGACGAGCCATTATAGCATCCCACGCAAGTCCCTAGCTACAATGCCTGTTCCACAACAACGAGGTTTAGAAAGCAATCACACTCCTGCGAACAAAATGCCTCAGTAGATTATGCAAACGCAACTATTTTCAATTCTTGAATAGCAATGCCGTCCCATATATAGAAAGTAGAAGCATACCGCGTCTCATTCTTCATGGGGTCGAACTAGAAGCTAATGCCTAATGCATAATTGATCACATAAATAGAATTCAAGATTCAATTTTCACATTGAAAGAGGTGGTTTAGGTTTAGGTTGCCTGATTGTTTTCAGCGTGGCCATGGAGACGATGAGGCTGCATATTCAAATCAATCATTCCTGCACCAATCTTAGCATCTCTATCAGCACCTGCATCTAAATCTGCATGATTCTGCTGATCGTCTTCGTCCATTAATCTCCCCAAGTGGCTGTTCTCTCTCTTGTTCTCAGCTGAAGCCATGCCTTGTGAAACGGGCTCCCCAGTCAGACCAGGCTTATCTCCCGGAAACTGTGGGATCAGCACGAAGACCAAGTTAACAACTCACTCGACACAATGAGTGAAACATAAGACACTTTTTAGTACAAAAACAAACCTCAACTCTCTGTCTGAGCAAGAGGAATCTCCTATGTGTTCTTTTACGACCAACGTGCACAATCATGTCACACTGCAAACAGAGGGAGCTGCCATCCACTTCACAGTAAAAGAAGGCTGGAAACACGACGTATTTACTACACCTCAGCACGAGTTTCAGGAAACAACGCGCAAAGTAGAAGGGGAAATACGCGTACCAGGAGCATTTTCACATATGTCGCAACGTGGAACGTCACTGGGACTAGCTAGACCAACTCTTACATGCCTACTAGCAAGTTTGTTGCACATGTGAACCTGCATCTCAGATATGCAAATACACATCATTAATACTTATGTAGATTTTCAAGAAATCAGGAATCTTATCATAAAAAGAATAATAAAAAAAAAAAATCCAGAATCTCCAATATATATGTATGTATTTGTTGATAAATTTGGTTATGTCATATACAGAGATACACACAATGAAATTAAACAGTCCCTAGTCCATTCCAATAACATTGTAAACATAGGGATAATATATGAAACACTATTTAAAATAGAGGATCTCGTGTGAAATCATTAATTTAGTCGACCTAACTACTAGGAAACGAACCGAGTAATCTAAAATGAACCAACAATCTTCTCCTGGCCTAACAATAACATCATCATCAAATTGAGTGGAGCAACTATAAAACCTAGGTTGTTCAAGTCTAGATTAGGACAACAAAAATCAAGCATCCAAATTTCAGCAACCCCACCTAAAAAAGATTCAATCTTTACAATATTAATTATCCAAAACAAAAAACACATGAATGCCAAAAGCAGAAAGAAGTGGAATAATGAAGAAAGCATGCCTTATCATCGCAGGCCCGACAAAGAGCAGCCTCATCAGCGGCACAGAAAAGCACAGCAGCAGCGCCCTCACAAACATCACAAAGCGTCCGCATACTTCATTTCTCCGTCCAAACAACAAACATTTAAATCCCTCAACACACACACTAAATCAAAATGAAGCAAATCCCACTAACGCAGAAGATGAATTCTTAGACAAAATTTCTTTAATTTCTTAATTGTGTGGTTGGAGTTGCTAGCAATAAGAATAAACAGTGATTGACGACTAAGATAAAATGTTGGTGGGGCATGATGAGGGAGAGAGAGAGAGAGAGAGAGGGAGGGGCTAGAAACAAAATGTGTTGAAACAGAGGATGTTGAGAAGTGTTTGGTGCCACAAATTGGAATTTGATGCATGTGGGGTTGGAGATTTGGAAGTGAAACTTTGATTCTTGCCCACTAGTTGAATATCTCGGCGCCGGCCCAGATCACCACCACCTTTATTTATTTTTTTCTTTCTTTTTCTTTTTCTTTTTTTTTTCTTTTTTTTTTCTTGATTGATCAGGTATTTTTGTCTCTCTCTCTCTCCCCCTCTCATTGGTTCTTGCTCAGTTGCTTGCCTAACTTTTCCATGGAAACTACACGTTTGCAGATGGGGGCCCTCGGTAAAATCTTGCTCCAATTAATTCAAGATGTTAGCATGTGTTTGTAGAGACAACTACTATATATATATATATATAAACTAGTGTGTAACCCGTTAACATTCGACGGAAATCACTTTATATTATAATTATTATTGTATATTATTTTTTTTATTATAGCATATGAAATGATCTTTATATAAATTATTTTTAAATTTTAATTTTATTTGATCAAAATAAATTGCTGGTACAGTTCAAGCATTTTTACTTGTTATAATACATTTACTTCGATGGATAAATTTATCAATGAAAAAGAATGAATAACAAAAATTTATGTATTTAAATATCTCATTTTTTCCCCACGTTTTACATAAAAGATAAGCGCATCATTTTTTCTTCCTTGTTTTCACTTCAAAGATGGATAACATTACCACACCAAAAATTGAGGGATAATATTATCCATCCTTGAAGTGAAAATAAGGAAGGAAAAATAGTGAACTGATCTTTTGTGTAAAATATGGGAGAATAAAGGAGATACTTAAAGACATAAATTGTTGTTATCCATCTTATTCCATGGATAAATTCATCCATCAAAGTAAACGCCACTTATATGTTAGTTTTTTGTTGAAAGTTAAATTAGATTGCATTTTTATATAAATTGTTATTTGATGAAATTTTCATAAAAAGTTGTTGTGAGGTTGGAGATTTTAGAAAAGTAATAAGAAAAAGATTTAGCTTTATTTGACATAAAATATAATGAAGGATTGACACATCGTATTTTTTGTTAATCGTATATAGGAAAGATTTACTAATTTATAGGAGTGTAATTTTTATAAATTGATAGACAAAATTTAAGATCACATTTTATATATGAACATCATCTCATCTGAACCTTACAAGACTTTTGAGCATCATCTTGTCTATAGCTTGAAATATCACATTTGACTTTTGTACGTCGAACTTTAATCATTATCTTATCTGAAGCTTGTTATATGAGATTTGGCTTATGAGTATCATCTCATCTGCAACTTGAAAAGATAAAACTTGACTTGTAAGCATCATCTCATTTGGAGCTCATAAGACCATAACAGAGTTGTGAGAATCATCTCGTGTGGAGCTTGAAAGACCATAACTGACTTATGAGCATAATCTCGTGTGGAGCTTGAAAGACCATAACTGACTTGTGAGCATCATCTCGTGTGGAACTTCAAAGACCATAACTGATTTGTGAGCATCATCTCGTCTATAGTTTGATAGACCACAACTGAGTTCTAAGCATCATTGATTTGGAGCTTGAAAGACTAGAGTTGAGTGCTAAGAATTATCTCATTTAAAGTTTCAAAAGCCATAATTAAGTTATGAACATCATTTTGTTTTGAACATGACAAACCACATCTAATTTGTGACCATCATATTGTTTGGAGCCAAAATACTTGTAAGACCATAACTGACTTATGAGCATAATTTCGTATAGAGTTTGAAAGACTATAATTGACTTGTAAGCATCATCTCGTCCATCGTTTGATAGATCAGAGTTGAGTTCTAATCATCACTCATTTGGAGCTTGAAAGACCGCAAATGAATGCTAAACATTATCTTGTTTGAAGCTTGAAGGATCATAATTTAGTTATAAGCATCATCTCCTTTGGAGTTTGGCAAGCCACTTATAACTTATGAGCATCATATTATTTGGAGCCAATTGAGTACATCGCGTATGAAGCTTGATATCCGATATAGGATAATGACATCCCCTTAAGGAGCTCAATAATGTTTATTGCGCTAAACCCTGCAGGTTGATTAAGTTCAGGCGCAATAATAAGGTTTGAGTGGTACTGCTTAAGGATTACAAAGAGATTAATTAATTTAAGCTGTCAGAGCTCTAATTAATTAATGGATGTCGGATATTTTAAATACGGGGATTTAATAAGTCTAAATACAAGCCCCGACTCATCACCGGCAATAAAGGGGTAAGTCAATATTGGTTCTCTAGTGGAATGAACTGATATTTATAAATTAATTATGGTCTGGGCTGACCATAGATAATTAATTTATTTGAGGCCCATCTTTATTCCTTGTATCTGGTCCCTGGACTGGCCCAAAGTCTCCTAGCCCAAGATGGAGAAGAAAACGCCTAGCACAGAGATCAGGTGCCTCACACGTATTTATTTTATTATAAATACAGCTGTCAGCTCTCAAGAAAACACACAGATAAAATTAGGGTTTTTTGAGAGCAGTGAGTAGCGCCGATCGTGCATAGCACTTTTTCTCTCCTGGGACTTTCATAGAACGTTGTCCATCCAACGGTGAAAGCTGAGCGGGATACAGTTCAGAAGATCAGAGCTGGAGTCAGATTTTTCGCAGGAAATCAAGTTCTGGCAGTTTCAGAAGAATGGCCATAACTTCCTCTACAGAACTCCGATTCAGGCGAAACAGGCAGTCACGGAAAGCTCTCTCTCGAAGAAGAAGTCGTATTTCTGGGCAGAATACGATTTGAGGACGTTTGAGGGTTGAAACGAAGGCTTGAAGCTGACTGGTCTGTTCAGCTGCGATTTGACGAATTCTTCTGAATTCTTCAGGTATTTCTGAACTCCAACGTGCAGCACTTAAATTCATAGGAGCATGTTAGGGATTAATCGTTGTATTATAAATTAATAATATTCCAAGAAACGATCATCGGGCAAACGGAACGTTAATTCAATTTAATATTCCTTCAATTGGTATCAGAGCCTAGGATTAATTTCTTGGCTCTATTATTAATTTATGTACGATTAATAATGTGCGTTGTTTTTACTGCTGTTGTTCTTCGTGGTCTGTTGATTCGTGGAATACGTCGTTTTGACGTTGTAATCGTTTTTCCACCACGAGAAAATCCGTGGTTAGATTAGAATTTCAATTCTTTTGTTTTTTGGTTGTAATCTGTAATTGTGGAAAACGAGACGAAGACGACGATGATCAGACCGGATTAACGGAGGTCGGGTTGGACGGCTGCGGACAAAGACTAGGGCGAGGCGGGGGATGCGCGCTTGCGCGCTGTGCGCTGCGCACCCGGTCGAGCGATGCCATGCCGCCGCAGCTGCCGCTTCTGGTGTATGCCGTGGGCTGCCGAGGCTGGTCAGCCAAGGCAGGGCGAGGGAGGGCAGGCGGCGGGTAGGGGCTGTGCGCGCCGAGGGCTGTGCGTGTGCGCTTTGCGTGCTGCGCGCCCGGCAGGCATCGCACGGCCGCTGCTGCCGAGACTAGCTGTCTGCGCGCCGGGTCTGCCGTGACCACGCGCCGAGGCTGCCGAGCTATGCTACCGCTGCTCGCGCCGAGGAGGCTGCTGCTCGTGCCGAGGAGGCGCTGGACTCGGCTAGGGCGAGGGCTGTGCGTGCTGGGGCAGCGTGCGCGTGCGTGCCTGTGCGCTGCGTGCCCAGCGCTGCACTGCACGGCCGTCTGCCCAGGCTGGGTCTGCCGCGCCAAGCTGCTGTTGCTCGCGTCGGAACTGCCGCGCCGGGGTCTGCTGGAACGGCGCCGTCCGAGCTACTGCGTGGCAAGGTGGCGGCGGCTGCTAGGGTTTCCAAACCCTAGCTGGCGTGAGTTCTTCAAACCCTAGGGGGCCCAAACCCTAATTCCCTACACGGGCTTGGTGGAGATGTTCGGGCCGAGTTTTTACTTTTGTTTACAAAATGTAATAGATTAGTGTTGGGATTCCACGAATGGGTCACGAAGAACTTTATTCTTTTAATTCTGTTCTTTGCATGTCGTGGTGTTAATCCTTTATGCTCTTTGCATGCTGTTTTGTCTCTGCTTGTTAATATGTGTTTATTAATTGCGCTTAGACAAGCATGCTAGGTTTATCGTTTTCTTAAGCATGTTTTTGAATTCTGTAAGCATGTTTTACATGTTGCGTTCTAGATGAGCATGTTTAGGATTATGTGTTGAGCATGATCAAACCTTTTGAAAGGAAAAAGACTAAGCTTATAATTTTATAGATGATTTAAAATTATTTAGATTTCCACAAGCGGCCTCTAGACAAAGTGATTGACAATATGAGTAAACGTCCACACCACGTGGCTTACTTCATGTTTGTTCTTTCATAAGTTTGTCAGATGAGGTTTCTATAAAAATATTTAAATCCATTAAGGTAGTGAGAGTTTTTCACGAGTACTTTAGATCATGGATTTAAATAAGATAACTAAGAAATTAAATTGAATACAGCATGGTCCGAGTGAGTATGTCAAAATTCAAGAATTTAATTTCAAAGTTAAATTGTGGTTATTTCTAATTAATTTTATTCTTAAAATTATGTAGACCTCCACATGCGGTCTCTAGACAAAATGATTGACAATGTGAGTAAACGTCCACACCACGTGGCTTACTTCATGTTTGTTCTTTCATAAGTTTGTCAGATGAGGTTTCCATAAAAAATATTTAAACCATTAAAGTAGTGGGAGTTATGCAGTAAACGTCCACACCACGTGGCTTACTTGTGTAATTTTCACAAGTACTTTGGAGAATGGAATTAAATAAGATAACCAAGAAAATTAAGATGACGTCCAACCCTCTCTCCCGAACGAAACCCTAATTGCCGCCGTTACCTCTGCTTTCCGGTAATGGAGTCCGATCATCCAGTTCAGATGCTGGACAAAAGTTCTCTCAAGCTCCCCTTGGTTTCCTCTAACCGATGGGGCCTCGAAAACCCTAGTTCCGACGGCAATAGTCTCCAACGCTCCAACTAAATCGGGAACATCTACGGCGGTCCCTGATAGTAGTAACGGAGTTAATCCGACTACGTCTTACGCTCGTGTCACCGCCCTCAAGTCTATGCGACCGAAAGATATTCCGGCGCATAAATTTAAAGCCCTTCAACCGATACGTCATGGCGACCAAGGAACTCTGGTCATTCCTCGTGATCTCCAGCTGTTCCAACTGAACAAGTTCAAACATGCTCTTATTGGAAGGCTGATACTGAATAAAGGAGATAAGCCGAGACAAACTCGCGATCTCAAGGAAGAGTTGCAAAGCCTTTGGAAACCTACCGCTCCCTAGCACCTCATGCCTATGGGCAAAGGATATTATACCTTGAAATTTCAATCTCAGGAGGATAAGGCGGCTGCTAAAGAAAAACTCTTATGGGAATTATCTGTGGGATCGATTCGTCTACGTGACTGGGTCCGTTACTTTGATCCATACAAAGAATCTTCCTCAATCGCTCAAATTTGGGTAAGAATTTATTATTTACCGGTGGAGCTTTGGCATCCTGAAGTGATATCAGGCATTGGAAGATGGTTAGGGCAACCTCTCAAAATTGATGGCATCTCCATGACGGAGGACGTGGGAAACTACGTGCGCATGCTTGTTGAAGTTGATCTGGCACAGCCTCTGCCGGAGACAATGAACATTGATGGGGGTGATTATTCTTTCCCTGTGGAATTTTATTATGAATCTATTCCTTCATTCTGTACTCGTTGCAAGATTACAGGTCACTCGGTGGATAAATGTCGAAGGGGCGCTAAATCCAAACCCTCGGATGTGGTGGTGAAGCCTATGGTCAAGGAGCCGCAGTGGAAAAACGTGAATAAGACGGGAGGCACTGCTCTTGTCAATGTGACTAACATGGAGGGAGAGCACAATTCAATGGAAGAACAGCATGATCCACATCCCCGGAATAACAATACCGATATGCAACAGCAGGTCTCTGAGGAAGGGAAAACCACGAATAAAACGGGAGGTAAGCAAGTCCAGGAGAACAGATTTTCTGCGCTGGTCGATGGGAACAACATGGAGGGGGAGCACACTTCAATGGAAGATCAGCATGGAATGCAACAGCAGAACTCTGAGGAAAAGGACGCGCTGACTGTGGTGGATGTTTCTAAGAAGGTTGTTGAACATGCTTCGGTTATGGAACATCCTGCTAAAGAAAGATGCGAGCAGGAGGGAGAATCTGTCACTTTTGAGGAAGGACAAGTGGAGGATGTGATCGGAGAATCCTCTGATGACGAGGATCGATCACATGGGAAGATGATTGCAAAGTCTGACATGAACCTGGGCCATTCTGCGATGGAGGCTCCTTTGAATGAGACTAATGAGCATAGTAACTCTGATGCTATGATTGATATGAATTTGACAGTTGAAGCTTTGGAGAATCAGCAAACAACTACTCAAGTCATACAGGTGGCTGACAGTTCGTTGAACACGGCCAACAAAAGAAGGGGGAGACCGCGAAAGCAAGACCAAATTGCGCGCAATCACAATAATGCTCTGAAAAAGCATGAGAAGAATATCAAAAGCAGGTTGAGAAATTCTATAGAGGCAGGTCATACGCCTAAAGAATACATCGTGGATTATAGCAACACCAGTAGCCTGCGTATTATGGACAACGTGGTTCATAAACGTTGGAGTGATGAAGTGGAGGCGGGTGAGACCCGCTCCATGCAATTTTCTTAAGTCCATGAATATTATCGCTTGGAACATCCGTGGCTTTACGGATGAATCAAAGCGTCTTTTAAAAGAACATTGCTGTTCTTTTTCCCTATGATTATTGGTTTGATCGAGCCTAAGGTTCGCCTTCACAAGGTTCGTCAGAGTTTCTGGATGTCGATTAACATGGTCCCACGACATCAAAATAGCAGGCTCTTGCGTCGCCCTAATATTTGGTTAGTTGCTCATCCTTCTGTGAACACCAACATTATACACTCCTCCGAGCAAGCCATTGTAGCGGACTGTATCTGGAATTCGAGGAATTTCAGAGTTGCCATTGTACATGGCGCTAATGATCAGGTGAACCGTCGCGTCCTTTGGTCGGATCTTCTCTCGGTGATTGACGGAAACACTGCGATTTTAATACAGTGAAGGGTGCATATGAGCGTATTAGCATGGTGACCCCTAGTAGAAGCTCTTGTCGTGAGTTCTGTAAGTTTATTGAGGACGCTGACTTTATAGAATCGCCTACGACGGGGCTGTATTTTACTTGGTCGGGCCGTCGCTTTCTTCCCCGGCATATTGAGTCAAGGCTTGATCGAGCTCTTTTCTCTTCTGGTTTCGATGATATGTGGACCAATATTGTCACTCATGCGTTACCTAGACTGACTTCGGATCACTCGGCTTTAGTTCTTCAATGTAGAGACGCGGCTCCTCCTGGGAAACGTTCGTTCCGGTTTCTTAACATGTGGGTTTTGCACCCTGACTTTCATAACTTGGTTCATAACTCTTGGTCTGGTGATGTGGACGTCCGATGTCCCATTTTCAAGGTGATGTTTAAACTGAGAAGGCTCTGTGCTGATCTTAAGACCTGGAATCGTACGGTTTTTGGGCATGTTGATGAGCAGATTGTGACTTACCAAGCTGCGCTTTTGGAGATTCAGCAGCGTATTTCACAAAATGGGTACTCAGATTCGGTTTTTGATGAGGAGATACAGGCTCAAGCGCGGCTTAACATCATTTTGGAAAGAAAGAACAGTTTATTGCATCAGAAAAGTAGAGCGAAGTGGTTGACTGATGGTGATCGCAACACTTCCTTTTTCCACCATCTCATCAAATTCAGAAAACCGAAGTAGCGTCTGCATCATCTGCGCATTGGGGATCAGATTTCAAGTGATAAGGACGATATTAAGAATCATATTATTGATTTTTTTCTAACCTTTTCAGGGAGGAGGGTCCAGGTAGAGATGACAGGACCATGTTAGAAGCTATTATTGATCATAGTGTCACGGAGGAACAGAATGCTAATTTGATCAGAATTCCGGAGGATGAGGAGGTCAAGGCCTCGGTTTTTGGTATGGACGCTTCTAGCGCCCCGGGTCCTGATGGTTTTTCGGGTCTCTTCTTTCAGAATTGTTGGAGTATCATTAAAGAGGATATCTGTTTCGCTGTTCGGGCTTTCTTTTTACATTCTTACCTTCCTGCCGGCTGCAATGCTAGCACGTTGATTTTGATTCCTAAGAAAGATCAGGTTGATACGGTGGCTGATCTTCGTCCTATCATTCTCTCGAACTTCTTTTTTAAGATCATTTCTAAACTTTTGGCTACCAGATTGAGCGCGGCGGCGGCGGTTTGTGTTACTCCTAATCAGTTTGGTTTCATCAGTGGTCGCTCTATTCATGATTGCATTGTGCTGGGATCTGAGGGTTTTAATTGCATGAATAGAACTGGTCGGCGCTCGAATTTTGCTTGCAAGATTGACATTCGCAAAGCCTTTGACACAATGAGCTGGGGGTTCATTTTACAGGTGCTTCAAGTCAACGGTTTTCATGAGACTTTTATCAGATGGATTTCTGTGATTTTCACCTCGGCTCGCATTTCTATTCTTTATAATGGTCAGTTGAGTGGTTATTTTGCTTGCTCCAGGGGGGTGCGCCAGGGAGACCCCCTTTCACCTATTCTGTTTGGCATTGCTGAGGACGTCCTAAGCCATCTTTTTCTGAATTGTGTGCATTCTCGGCACCTGGTGCCCATGGATTTTAGCCGGGGATCTCACTTTCCCACGCATCTTTTATACGCGGACGATATCCTCATTTTCTGTAAAGCTTCGGTTAGAAATGCCAAAAAGATCAAAGAAATATTGAATCTTTATGGTGAGCTGTCGGGGCAGGTTTGCAATCCGCTTAAGTCTCATGTCTACTTTTCGTCTAAGGTGGCGACTCCTCTACGAAATAATATTAAGAGGGAACTAGGATTTGCTATCGGAAGTTCGCCGATCACTTACCTTGGTGTTCCTTTGTTCACGGGCCGTATTCGTGCTACTTATTTTATGGCTATTTATGATAAAATCATTAATAAGTTTGCAAGATGGAAAGGCTTGCAGCTCTCTATGGCAGGACGTATTTGTTTGGTTCGTTTGGTGATTCAAAGTTCGGTTACTCATTCCATGATGATCTATAGATGGCCGAAATCTCTTATTTATAATTTGGATAAAAAATGTCGTAATTTCATCTGGACTGGAAGTGTTGATATCAAACCTTCCTGCCCGGTCAGCTGGAATCGGATTTATGCTCCGCGTGCGGAAGGGGGTTTGGGAGTGCAATCTTTCTCTACGATGAACAAGAGTTATCTGATGAAAATGGCGTGGAAAATGGTCCAAGGTCAGGATTTTGCTTTTGCTGTTCTGCGTACTCGTTACCTCACTTTATTTGGTTACGCGAAGCTTAATATTGCCTCTTCCCCTTATTGGACGGGAATTCGGGAACATGTGAATCAACTTGTTGATAACTCTTTTTCTTATGTGGGCAAGGGGTCGACCACTTACTTTTGGAAAGACGATTGGTTGGGTTACAAGCTGGTTGATAAGTTAAGGATTCCAACTTTTATGCATGAGTTCCTCAATCAGGCTATCGATGATTATTTTTTTGATGGAATCTGGCATTTCACAGAGGACTTTATTATTCATTGCTCTGATATTGTGGTGGATATTCTCCTCCTCCCTTTTGGTGAAGAGGAAGATCAACGTTTCTGGAAGTCTTCGCTTACTGGTGAAGTTTCGGCTGCTTTGGCGTTTGCGGCCAACAATCATTGTTTCCCCAAGGTTTGTTGGGGGAGTTGGATATGGGAGAAATTTATTCCGGAGCACCGATCTCTGCTAACTTGGAGGTTAATCCATAGACGCTTACCTACTCAGGATATTTTGATTCGTCATGGGAAGATGGTTGGGCCGAATAGGTGCGCCCTCTGTGGTAGGGATGAGGAAACTATTAGTCATCTGTTTTGGAGATGCTCGGAGGTTAAGCTTGCTTGGCATGAATTCCTGGAGTGGTTTCATAAGATTGAATATCTGCATCAGGCGGACATTCACGACTTCCTGGTCATTGCTTGGAATGCTAAGTTCAGTTCGTTGGTGACTTCGTTCTGGAAAGTGGGGGTTATAAATTTGCTTTGGAAAATTTGGGATTGTCGCAATCAAGTCATCTTTGAAGATAAAAGTTTCTCTCCGAGGGATCTCAGCCGTTTTCTTAAAGTGGCTTTCAAAGAAATGGATGCTCATTTCTCCAAAATGGGTACTTCTAATAATTCTTGGTCGGATTATCTCATTTTGAGAAGTGTTGGAGTTGCTTCTCGTGCGGCTCCTCCACCGGTTATGGTCAATGTCCACTGGTGGCCTCCGGTGGGTCCTTGGATCAAAGTCAATACGGATGGGTCCGCGATGGGAGCTCCGGGAAGTATTGCTGCTGGGGGTGTTTTTAGGGATCATTGGGGCTGGGTCCGGGGTTGCTTCCACTTTAAAGGAGGAACGGGTTTTGCCTTTGAAGCGGAACTTCTTGCGGTGATATATGCGATTATGATCGCACATCATAGAGGCTGGTATATGTTGTGGATTGAAAGCGATTCGGCCTATATTGTTCGTTTACTGAATTCGAGATCGTTGGATGTTCCGTGGCATTTCATGGCGACGTGGAGAAAAGCGCTTAAGCTCTTGGAGGAGTTTCAGGTGCAGGTTTCGCATATTTTTCATGAGGGAAACTGTGCAGCGGATTTGATGGCGAATCCGGCTAGAACTGAGGGATGGTGGCCCTATGCCCGGGACGAGATTAAGAATGCGGTGGCCATGGACATGGCGAATCATAGCCATGTTAGGATCAAGTATTGACACGAGTTGCAGTTGCGGTCTCTTCTCGCGCTTGTTGTTTCGATTTAAACAGGGGGATGTTGCTGTGTTTCTTGGCTGCGGGGTTTTATCGAACAGATGGTGGGCGGGTTTCTGCCTGGGTCTTGTTCATAAGGAGGCTGGAGTGGAGTTTCTTTTTTATCGCGCAAGGGTTGCTTTCGGTTCAGCGGCGTGATCTGCGGTGGAATAAGGAGCAGCTATGCGTTCCTTGGCAGCTTAAGGTTTTTTCGATTTTGTTTGACTGGGACCTTTTTTCAAACAGCTGGTGGGCGGGTTTGGTAAGGATTTTCTGGATGGAGATAGGCATCGGGCGGTCGTTTGCTGTTTGGTTTTGGGAAGGTTGTATCTTCGGCGACGGCACCTCACCGGCCGCTATGATCACCTTGTCGTCTGGTATGGGCTGTGGAGGGAATATTACAGCCGACAACAAACTGCTCTTTGTTTCTCATGGCATGGTTGGAAGAGGTTTTTTAGAGGAGGATGGGCCTTCAGCGACGGTGTATCACCGGCTGCTTGGTTCCTCCGCCTCTGTTGAACGATGGCTGGAGGAGGGAATCGGCGACGGCGTATTACCGGCCAAATTCCCTTCTATGACAGCTTTCAGTGTGGCCACCTTCGTCGTTAGATGGCTGGAGGAGGGAATCGGCGACGGCGTTTTACCGGCCGAATTCCCTTCTATGACAGCTTTCAGTGTGGCCACCTTCGTCGTTAGATGGCTGGAGGAGGGAATCGGCGACGGTGTTTTACCGACCGCTTTCCCTTCTAGGATAGCTTTTAGTGATCGTTGGCTGGAGGAGGGTTTCGGCGACGGCGTATTACCGGCCGGTTTCCCTTCTATGATAGCCCTCGGTGTTATTTGTTGGTTGTTAGTTTTTGCTTGCATCTGCTTTTCCTCTTGTTTTTTCTTTGTGTTGAGAAGCCGGGATTATCTAGGAACGATGGTTCGGCCGGAGTTTCTGAGATTCTCCCAACTCAGCTTCCAGCACTTTTTTCTTTTAGACGAGTACTCTTTTCCCTCATGCTGATGTTTTAATGAGGCTCGGCCCTTAGTCTGCTTCTCTGTGCTTTCAAGGGTTTAGGTTCTCCTGTTTTTTCTTTTTTCCTTTTTAATAAAATCGTATTTAATAATAAATAACATAAGAAAAATCAAATTTATTAATTCATTATTTTAATATATGGACTGACATTATTGAATAAATTTTATTATTGGTCAAATTAATATTAGATAAATTAAATTATTTTAAAATAAAAATATAACTATCTATTTGGCCAACTAAGATAGCTTATGACGAAAAGAAAGCATGACGTTCTCTCTCTCAAGAAACCCTAACCCTAGCCACCGTTGATTCGCTCCGATCGTTCTGCCGTTCATGACTTCCGCTTCCCTTCCACCGCTGTCGACTGACAGGGGTGGCCTTAACCTTCCTCCGGTGTCGAACAATTTCCAGCGGTCCGCTACACCTCCTGCTGCGAGACCTCTTATCAACCCTAGTGCTACGATTTCTGACGTTCAGCACAAGAAACCTTCAATCCCAGGAACTAGTAAGACCCCTGCCGCTGTTCCTTTGATCTCTTATGCAAAAGCTACGGCACCGCAACGTGTCAAGAAGCCCGATCTGCCGGCACATAACTTTCGTGCCCTTCGCCCGGTCCGGCAAGGAGAGACCGGAATGCTGAAAGTTCCGAAAGAATTACATAATCTTCAAGCTTCGAAGTTTCAGCATGCGCTCATCGGTCGGTTTATGATGAATAAAGGAGAAAAACCAAGGTCTACACGTGAACTTAAATCTGAACTGCAATCTCTTTGGAGCATCTCTTCTCCATGGCATTTAATGCCAATGGGTAAAGGTTACTATACGTTAAAGTTCCACAATAAGGAGGATAAAACCATTGCGAAATCTCATCTTATTTGGGACCTGCCTGCGAGCTCTCTTAGATTGCGTGATTGGGTTCGTTACTTTAATCCGTACAAAGAATCTTCTTCGTTAGCACAGGTTTGGGTTAGAATCTATTACCTGCCTGTCGATTTTTGGCATCCCGAAATTTTAGCAGGTATTGGACGTTGGCTTGGACAGCCTCTGAAAATTGATGGCAATTCAATGGACGATGAAGTTGCACACTTTGCGAGAATTTTGGTTGAAATTGATTTAGCTCAATCTTTACCAGAAACCTTGGCAATTGATGATGGTGAATATTCTTTTAATATTGAATTCAGCTACGAGTATCTCCCGCTCTTTTGCACTCGCTGTCGAATAACTGGGCATTCAGTGGATAAATGTCGGAAAGGAAGAACCAAGGCCGCTGAGGAAGTGATCAAACCGAAAGAGCCAGGAATGGCATGCTGTTGGCAAGTTCTCTTCAGGAAAAGACTTGGAACCTGAGGATGTTCCTGCTGCTGACTCTGATGAACAACAAAAGGAGGTCGCGGGGCCGGATCTCCTTGAAGCGAAGTATAATAAGAGGATGGATTTGGATACTTCACTGAGGACAAAGGAGAATAGATTTCAAGTTCTGGATGATCTGGAAATTCATGACACGGGCGTTGGAGCGAGTTCACAGCATGATTTACAACAAGATCAAGTCGTGGGGAGTCAGCATGAGATGGAGACTTTGATACTTCATGATAAAGAACCTCCACCTCTGAAGCGGAATGAGATATTTGATTCGGACAGATCAATGGGAAGGGAAATTTCTACGCCTCCAAGAGTTGCTTCTGGTCTTACAGAGAAGAAATTGGATAGTAAGCATGAGATGGAGACCACGATCCTTCATGATAAAGAACCTCCTTCTCCGAGGCGGAATGAGATACTTGATTCGGACAGATCAATGGGAAGGGAAATTTCTACATCTCAAAGAATTGATTCTGGTTTGTTAGAGAAGACAGTGGATGTAGTAGGTCACAGTGAGATTGAGGTACAGCAGGCATCTAATGTGGAGGGAGTCGATCATAGTGAGACCGCGATACAGCAAGCTTCTACTGTGGATAGTGGGAAAAAAGCTTTACAGGAGGTTGACGGATCGAAGGAGACGCGCGGTTTGTCTTCAGGGAATAACATGGAGCTGGGGAGTGAAGGCTTGACTGCGAAAGAGGATCCTCCCAAACGAGGACGTGGACGTCCTTCCAGACAAGACCAGATAGCTCGGAATCATAACAAAGCACTCCAAATGCAGCAAGAAAGTATTAAAAATCGATTAAGGAAATCAGTGGAGGCGGGACACAAGCCACGTGATTTCATGGTGGATTATAGTAACACGGATAGTTTGCGTGCCATGGATAGCGTTATTAACAAGCAGTGGGGTAATGAAGCGGATCTGGGTAACTCCCAGTCCAGGACTCTCCATTAGTTCTATGAATATCCTTGTTTGGAACGTCCGTGGCCTGACGGACGAATCCAAAAGTCTTCTTAAGGAACATTGTCGTTCCTTCTCGCCCTTGATCTTGGGTTTGATTGAGCCTAAGAAAAAGTTTCATAAAGTTAGACAGAATTTCTGGAGATCTATTAATTTGGTCCCTCGTCACCAGAATTGTAGGCAGCCTCGCTGCTCTAATATTTGGTTGTTGGCTCATCCTTCGGTGAGCTCTCAGATTATTCACTCTTCGGCTCAGACGGTTATTGCTGACTGTACTTGGCAGTCGAAGAGCTTCCGTATTGCTGTGGTGCATGGAGCAAATGATTCTCTTGCTCGGCGTTCGTTATGGATTGAGCTTCTTACTTTCGTTGACGGGAACACGGTCTTTATTGGTGATTTTAATGCTGTTAAGGGAGCGCATGAGCGTCGGAGTTCGGTGTCGCCTTCTCAACGCTCTTGTCGGGATTTCTGCGATTTTATTGAAGCCACTGAGTTCATCGAGTCACCCACTTCGGGTCTTTGGTTTACGTGGTCTGGTCGCCGTTTCTTTCCTCGCCACGTGGAATCTTTGATTGATAGAGCCTATTTTCTCTTCCAGTTTTGCTGATCTTTGGGCGGGTATTAATACGCATGTTCTCCCGCGTCTCACTTCTGATCATTCTCCTTTGGTTTTACAGTGTAGTGCTGGCTTGGATAATGGGCGACGTTCTTTTAAGTTTCTCAATATGTGGGTGTCTCACCCTAATTTTCAGGATATTGTGGATTCTTCCTGGACGGGTTTGGTGGATACTAACTGTCCGATCTACAAGGTCATGTACAAACTTAGAAGACTTCGAGGGGATCTTCGTGTCTGGAACAAAACGGTTTTTGGACATGTTGAGATGCAAATTCAGGAAGGGCAGCAAAAGCTGATGGAAGTTCACAATAAGATTTCGAATATGGGCTATACTGAGGAGTATTTTGACGAGGAGGTTGACGCTCAGGCTTCCTTAAGCACTCTTCTGGCGAGGAAAAACAATCTCCTGCAGCAAAAAAGTCAGGCAAACTGGTTAACCGATGGTGATAGAAACAGTTCTTTTTTCCATCGTCTCATTCGGTTTCGAAAGCATTCTACGAGAATTGAGCATCTTCGGATAGGAAACTCCATTTCTTACGATCGTGAGGCCATTCAACAGCACATAATTGATTTCTTCTCAAACCTGTTTACAGGGGAGAGGAGAGTTAACGTGGATAGGGTTATGCTTGAGGCGATCATTGATCCTTATGTTTCTGATGATCAGAATGATATTCTTACTGGTATTCCTACTGATGAGGAAATCACGGCTTCTGTTTTTGGTATGGATGCCAATAGTTCTCCTGGGCCTGACGGTTTCTCTGGTCATTTTTACCAAAATTGTTGGAACACGATAAAAGCTGACATATTTGGTGCTGTTAGAGCTTTTTTCCTCAACTCATATTTGCCTGCGGGATGTAATGCCATCACCCTGATTCTTATTCCCAAGAAGGAAGCTGTGGATACTGTGGCGGATCTACGACCCATTATTCTCTCGAATTTCTTCTTCAAGATTATTTCTAAAATCTTGGCGACTAGACTGAGTGCAGTTGCGGCGGCTGGTGTCTCTCCGAACCAATTTGGTTTCATAAGTGGTCGTTCGATCCACGATTGTATTATGTTGGGATCGGAAGGGTTCTGTTGCATGAATCGTACGGGGCGTCGATCAAACATGGCTTGTAAGATTGATATTCATAAGGCCTTTGATACGATGAGTTGGGATTTCATCTTTCAGGTTCTCCGTGTGAATGGCTATCATGAGAGATTTATTAGATGGATTTCTATCATCTTTACTTCTGCTCGCATCTCCATTCTTTATAATGGGAAGTTGAGTGGCTATTTTGCTTGCTCTAGAGGGGTGAGGCAAGGAGACCCTCTCTCTCCTATTCTTTTTGGTATTGCTGAGGATGTCTTGAGCCATTTATTCTTGAATTGTGTTAGATCGAAGCATCTGAGTCCTATGGACTTTAGTAGGGGGTCGGTCTTCCCCACTCATCTCTTCTATGCGGATGACATCTTGATCTTCTGTAAAGCTACTGTGAAAAATGCGCGTGACTCATCCAAAAACACCTAGCGGATGGACTCGAATTTATACGAGGTCGTCCTAGGGCGGTAAGGTGACTCAAGTCGTCTCTCAAGGAAGGCTTAGCAGGGCTTCAATTGTGCTACTCACAGGAAACAGAAAGGAAACCTAAACACTCTAATCGGGTAGATTGGGTCTG
Source organism: Salvia miltiorrhiza (assembly GCF_028751815.1). NCBI lineage: Eukaryota > Viridiplantae > Streptophyta > Magnoliopsida > Lamiales > Lamiaceae > Salvia > Salvia miltiorrhiza. Next base: position 21,148,130 of record NC_080391.1, on the reverse strand, counting down.
ACACTCTCTCTTTAAATCTAGGCGTAATTAAATAAAGCTTGTAAATTATCTAATGCAGAATCAACAGAAAGCATATAAATCTATCTAGGCGAAAGATAGGAAGCAAATTAAGAACGCAGGAAAGCCAATAACCTAGGGTTCTAAACTAGCAATCAAGAAAGCAATAATAAAATCAACAACCATAGGCAACAATTATCTAGGCGAGATAAAAGAACAAGCATTCAACTAAGGGAAAGCATTAGCCATCATTAATCCTAAAGAACTTGTAAAGAAAAGCAACACAAATTCAACGGAGAATTACGGAAACAAATCAACCAACGATCTAACTAAACTAACTAGGCAATAAGATTAACAAAGCATAAATCAATACTAAATATCATGAAGTAAACGTGTTCAATTATCTAGGAAAAGAACTCCCAAGAAAGCTTATAGAATTCGGTAAATCAATAGATAGAACTTACAATTGATTAAAGGAAACGACGATCTAGCGTAATCCGAGAGTTTCTAATGTGTTTCTCCCTACCAAAACTCTAAGAAAATAAAGTGAAAATACAGTTGGAGGCTGGATGGGTCGAGAATGGGCGCCCAAAACCCTAAAAAAATGGGTTTTAAACCCTCAAAAACGTAACTGGCAGACCGCGCAGGCGGCCATGGCCGCCCGGGCGGCGGCCGCCGCCCGGCGGCGCCGCCGCCTATGCCCTTCGCAGAATGGACACGGCGGGCGCCGGCCACTGCAATGCGCAGCGTTTTTGTTTTGGTTCGTTCTCCCTTGTTTCAAGTCGGATTTTAGATCCGTTTTCGCCTACAAACTCGTATCGAGATGAGCTTCGATTCTTCTTCAGACCATTCAACTAAATCCTGACTTTATTTTTGTCCACATATCAATCAATTTGAGCATAAAATCCTGAGACAACAAAATTAGCACAACAACTCAAATCAATCAACTCTTGAGTGAAAGAGACCAAAATAAAAGTCAATATAAGATGTAAACACCCACAAATTCATCACAAAATAGGGCTAAACAACCCCCCCACACTTAATTCCTTGCTTGTCCTCAAGCAACAATCACAACATCAAATGGAAATCCACAAGCGATTCTACTCACCAAGCAAAACACCAACAAATCCAAGTCTTTCTAGATATCTATGTTCCCAATCAAGTGTTCAAAGCTAAGGTTTAAAATGCAACAACAAGATGATACAACTCAATCTGATCAGACCCAATTCTCCGCTAGGGGTGAATTTCCTAATGCAATTTCCTTTATAATCATATCTCGTTCCTTTTTCACATTCTTTCATCTTTTCACATTTCACTCTCTTTTCTGGGGTCAAGTTATTTTTGCTCTTAATAGATAGGCCATATTTCACGAGATTGACATTTTTGGAGGTGGTCTAAAACATTCTCGTGTGGTTTCCCATGCTCATAACGATACTATTAGAGGAGCAGAGACCCAGAGCTATCAAGTACTCAACAACCAACCAAACATTTCAACACAGAGAAAGATATTAGGAAATTGCAATGAAAACACTCCCCCTAGCATCTACCGGACAAATCACGTCAAGAGTTGCTCATCAGGGTGTTGCATCCAAACATTAAACTAATTACACCACACTGGGAACATATCTATCACAAGAGACAAGGACAACAATCAACACAAATCACAAACCAGAATCGCTAGTGAACCACCATCAACATGCGATGTGTACTTTAAAACAAACATGAAATCAAGACAAGGGGACCATTCGCCCCACACAAGAAAGCCCAAGAACACAACAAAAAGACACCCACAGGATTCACAACTACCAACAAACACCCCCCCACACTTAAAATCTGGCACTGTCCTCAGTGCAAACAAAAAGAGAGGTGAAAGAGGAAACTTCCCTAAATACCGATCCAGTGGTGAGTCTGTAGTGTCCCACGATGTCTGCCTCTCTCTCATCCATAGAACAAGTAGTCTCCAACGCAACAACCTGCACCAAACAGCAGAAGCAACAAAACACAACACAAACAAAACGAAAGAAAAACGAAACAAGAAAAAGCAAGAAAACATGGGTTGCCTCCCATGCAGCGCTAGTTTTTAAGTCGCCAGCCCGACTAAGAGAACCCCTTAACCAAAATCCGATTGAAGCTCCAGCTGCCTTAGCGCCCTTGTATACACATCTTCTTGAATTGCAGCTGCGGGTCCTCCAAATGAGTCCTCCATGCTCGTATCCTGGGATGGCCCTCTATCCACACATCCCACGAGATTGAATGACCCAACCTCATCAAGCTTCTCTTCTAGGAGCAAGGCACACAGAAAGCCTTGCTCAATATCACCTTCCTCGTGCAGCTTATCCAGAGATTCCTGCTCAATGTCAGCTTCATCCTGCAAGGTAGCAAGGAATTCCTCCACAATCTCGTCCTCCTCCTGAAACTTATTAAGGAATTCCTGCACAATACAATCCTCATCCAAAGCATCAAATGTTTCAACATAAGAGCAGATTTGAATTAAGGAAGTGGGGGGTAGTAGATTTTTTATCAAAAACTGAGAATGTTACCGCTCTACCTGCCCCTACCATACTTACAGTTCCCGTACCCACATCGATGCGAGTATGGGTGGTAGCCATAAAGGGTCGGCCAAGTAGCACGAGATGCCCATTCTCGCCTCTAATCCCTTTTCCCACATCAAGTACAACAAAGTCAGCTAAAACACTAATCCCCCTCACGACTACCTCAACATCCTCGACAAGGCCTCGTGGGCTGCTAATGGAGCCGTCAGCTAGTTCTATCTTAATGTTCGTGCATTTCAGCTCTTTATTTCCCAACCTCTCAAAAATATCAAGCGGCATCAAATTGACTGCCGCGCCCAAATCAAGCATTCCCAAGACCTTTTCAACCCCTCCTAAGCTAATATCAACGATAAAGCTACCTGGATCTCCTTGCTTGGGTGGTGGTTGGTCTGGTGCAACAGTGACAGGTGGCAGTGGCTCACTGGGGCATTGGGTTGCCTTGATTGCTTTGCACGGTTCTGCTTCTCCATTTCCCCGTGGTTATTGGGGTAGTTTCCTTGATTACCGCCACGGTATGAGTTTGACGCGGCTGTTTGTCCTGGTTTAGGAACTTCCCAGTTGGCTGTTCTTGCTGCAGCTGATTTAGGGCTCCTGTAAGTTGCCCAACTGTAGTCTCGAGGCGCTTGATGGTAGCACTCTGAGACTCCATGTTCTGTTTGGTCATCTCCATGAAGGACTGCATGGTGTCCTCGAGAGACGGCTTCTGCAGTTGAGCTTGCTTCTGACACTGTTGGGAGGCATTCTGGTATTGCTGCTGCTGCTGAAAATTCCCTTGTTGCATAGGGAACTGTTGATACTGCTGATACTGCGGGGGCTGCTGCTGCTGATAAGCTTGAGTGTAGTTCTGCTGCTGAGCTCTCCAACCCGAATTGGAGCTTTGTTGCCCTTGATTAAAGATAGGCCTCTGTTCAAATTGAGGCCTCCCCGGATAGCTCTGAGCAGCATAGACCTCTGCTTCTCCTTCAGGTGTGAATCCCCCCATGCGATGGCACGCGTTGGTTCCATGACCAAAATCGCCACATATTCCACATCCTTCTGCTGGTGGCGCGTGAACTGGTGGGGCTTCTGCCTGGTTCATCTTGAGGTGCTGAACTTGCCTCATCAATTCTGCTACTTGCTTCTGAAGCTCATTATTGGGAGCTACTGCATTGGCTTCAACCCTCCTTCCTCTAGCTGATTTCTGTTGAGAACTCGCTGCAAGTGTGTTGAAAATCTCCTTGAGCTCATCAGCTGTCTTCCGGGCAATGTTGCCCCCTGCTGTACTGTCCACCATAAACTGTGCCGTCTGAATCAATCCGTCATAGAAGAACTGCATCAACATGACGGGTGCTAACTGGTGCTGTGGGCACTGGCGGAGGAGCTCTTGGAATCTCTCCCAAGCCTCGTGGAAAGGCTCGTCAGCTCCTTGCATGAAGTTCATTATTTGGCTCCTAATCTCTTGAGTCTTGTGATTAGGGTAGTACTTGAGCATGAACTTCTCACATGCCTCGCTCCACGTGGTTATGGAGTTTGGCGGCAGGGACAGCAACCACGTCCTCGCCCGGTCTTTGAGTGCATAAGGTAAGCACTTGAGTCTCAACTGGTCCTCGGTGAGCTCCAGCAATGGGAAGGTCTGCACTTGAGTGCAGAAGTCTCGGACAAATTGTAAAGCATCCTCACTCGGCATCCTATGAAAGAGCGGTAGTAAGCTTGAATCATTGGGCTTCAGATTGTAGTTTCGGACTGCCGTGGGAAGCACTATCGCCGAAGTGCTAGTGTTCCCAATAACAGGTCTGGAGAAGTCCCCCATATACTGTACATTCTGCTCCGCCATGACTTCTTGGTCGGGATTGGGATAATCCTCTTCACAATCTTCCTCTGGATTCTGCGATTCCACAAAGTTTCTCGAACTGGACTCGGACTCCTCCTCCAGGCTAGAAAGGACCTCACGAGGTCGGTGAATGTTGTCAAAGTAAGGTACTAGCTTTCTCTTCAAGCTGCGGCGACCTTGCATACACAACACTAGCAAACCAAATCAAACGCACCGGAGGAAAAAAAATAACCAAGTCAAAAGAAGGAAGAAAAATAAACACGGAAACAAATGCAACACAATCAAATGCCTAAAGCCTTCCCCGGCAACGGCGCCAAAATTTGACTCATCCAAAAACACCTAGCGGATGGACTCGAATTTATACGAGGTCGTCCTAGGGCGGTAAGGTGACTCAAGTCGTCTCTCAAGGAAGGCTTAGCAGGGCTTCAATTGTGCTACTCACAGGAAACAGAAAGGAAACCTAAACACTCTAATCGGGTAGATTGGGTCTGACACTCTCTCTTTAAATCTAGGCGTAATTAAATAAAGCTTGTAAATTATCTAATGCAGAATCAACAGAAAGCATATAAATCTATCTAGGCGAAAGATAGGAAGCAGATTAAGAACGCAGGAAAGCCAATAACCTAGGGTTCTAAACTAGCAATCAAGAAAGCAATAATAAAATCAACAACCATAGGCAACAATTATCTAGGCGAGATAAAAGAACAAGCATTCAACTAAGGGAAAGCATTAGCCATCATTAATCCTAAAGAACTTGTAAAGAAAAGCAACACAAATTCAACGGAGAATTACGGAAACAAATCAACCAACGATCTAACTAAACTAACTAGGCAATAAGATTAACAAAGCATAAATCAATACTAAATATCATGAAGTAAACGTGTTCAATTATCTAGGAAAAGAACTCCCAAGAAAGCTTATAGAATTCGGTAAATCAATAGATAGAACTTACAATTGATTAAAGGAAACGACGATCTAGCGTAATCCGAGAGTTTCTAATGTGTTTCTCCCTACCAAAACTCTAAGAAAATAAAGTGAAAATACAGTTGGAGGCTGGATGGGTCGAGAATGGGCGCCCAAAACCCTAAAAAATGGGTTTTAAACCCTCAAAAACGTAACTAGCAGACCGCGCAGGCGGCCATGGCCGCCCGGGCGGCGGCCGCCGCCTATGCCCTTCGCAGAATGGACACGGCGGGCGCCGCCTCCCGGCGGGCGCCGGCCACTGCAATGCGCAGCGTTTTTGTTTTGGTTCGTTCTCCCTTATTTCAAGTCGGATTTTAGATCCGTTTTCGCCTACGAACTCGTATCGAGATGAACTTCGATTCTTCTTCAGACCATTCAACTAAATCCTGACTTTATTTTTGTCCACATATCAATCAATTTGAGCATAAAATCCTGAGACAACAAAATTAGCACAACAACTCAAATCAATCAACTCTTGAGTGAAAGAGACCAAAATAAAAGTCAATATAAGATGTAAACACCCACAAATTCATCACAAAATAGGGCTAAACAGCGCGTAAGATCAAAGAGATTCTCGACTTCTATGGTGAGCTTTCTGGTCAGCTCTGTAATTCTGCTAAGTCTCACGTGTTCTTTGGATCTGGCGTTTCTAACTCTATCAAGAGTGGAGTTACTCGGGACTTGGGTTTTGCTCTTAGTTCCCTGCCAGGTCACTTATCTGGGAGTCCCTCTGTTCACTGGTCGTATTAAGGCTTCTCATTTCATGGCCATTTATGACAAGATTGTTAACAAGTTCTCAAACTGGAAGGGTATGCACCTTTCGATGGCCGGGCGTATCTGTTTGGTTCGATCTGTTATACAGAGTTCGGTTACGCATTCGATGATGGTGTATCGTTAGCCCAAATCGCTTATTTACAGCCTTGATAGGAAGTGCTGCAACTTCATTTGGACCGGTAATGTGAACAAAAAACCGTCCTGCCCTGTTAGCTGGTCTCGGGCTTGTGCTTCTCGCATCGAAGGAGGTTTGGGGATTAGGTCGTTCTCTAATATGAATAAAAGTTTTCTGATGAAAATGGCTTGGAAACTGGTGCAACGAACTGACTTTGCACATTCCATCTTGAGCACGAGGTATCTGACAAGGTTTGGGTATGCCAAAGACTATCTGGCGTCTTCTCCGGTCTGGACGGGAGTTCGTGAGCATGTGAATAATTTGATTGATCAATCTTATTCTTATGTTGGAAATGGTGATCACACTTATTTTTGGCGTGATGATTGGCTCGGGTATAAGTTGTGGGATAAACTTCATATTCCTCCTTTTATGATGGATTTCTTTACTCAGGCTGTTAGTGATTATTTTTTTGACGGAATCTGGCATTTCACCGCTGATTTTGTCATTAATTTTCTGGATATTGTTGTGGATATCTTGTTGCTGCCTATTGGGGAGGATGATGATACTCGTTTCTGGAAGCACTCTGTTACTGGGGATGTGACTGCGGCTTCGGCTTATGCTGCTCAGAACCATCGTTTTCCGGAAGTTCGATGGGGTCGTTGGATTTGGGAAAAGTTCATCCCAGAGCGTCGTTCTTTGATTTGTTGGCGTATTATTCATAAGAAAATGCCTACGATCGATGGGCTTGTTCGCCGTGGCATGGCGGGCCCTAATCGCTGCACCATCTGTTGTCAAGATGAAGAATCCATTGATCATTTGTTCTGGAGGTGCAGAGCGTTGAAGACGGTGTGGACTGATTTTTTGGCGTGGTTTGGTAAAACGGAGTACTTGTTTTTTGAGGATATTCATAGTGTTCTCGTCGCAGCTTGGCATGAGAAATTCAGCACGCAGGTGGTCTCTTTCTGGAAAGCGGGTATTATAAATTTACTCTGGAAAATTTGGGATTGCCGTAACCAAGCGATTTTCAATGATGTTGGTTTTCATCCGAATCTTATTACGGGATTTCTTAAATCTATGTTTAAGGAAATGGATTCTCACTTTCCCAAGCTTGGTTGTGCCAGTAACTCTTGGACGGATTACCTGCTTCTCAGACGTATTGGGGTTTCCACGCGGACTGCGGCTCCTCCCACCATGATTGAGGTCCATTGGTGGCCCCCAGCCGGACATTGGATAAAGGTGAATACCGATGGCTCTGCGTTGGGTGTCCCTGGAAATATTGCCGCTGGCGGAGTTTTTCGTGACAATTTTGGCTGGGTTCGTGGTTGTTTCCACTTTAAAGGTGGAGTCGGTTTCGCTTTCGAAGCAGAGTTACTCGCTGCAATTTATGCTATTAATATTGCTGATAATAGAGGATGGCGTTCCCTTTGGATTGAAGCAGACTCTACTTACATTGTTAACCTTTTGACTTCTCGTTCTAATGACGTCCCGTGGCGTTTCATGGCTTTGTGGAAGAGGACTATAAGTTTGCTCTCGAACTTTAACTTTCAAGTGTCTCACATTTACAGGGAAGGAAACACTGCTGCGGATCTCATGGCAAATCAAAATCATTCCGAGGGCTGGTGGCCGTTTGCGATTGAGGAAATTAAGGATGCCGTGGCTCTTGATATGGCCACGCATAGCAGGGTTCGTATTAAATTCTAATGCTGAGGTGGTTTTTTTGTTTTGCTGGAGTTTTTCGAACTCCTCGCGCTCTTGGTGCTCTCCTCGGTTGGGTGGGTTCTTCTTGGAGGGAGCTGTACAGTTTTGCTTGTCAAGTGCTTGATTGGAGCATTCTTTTATGTTGGATAAAGATTTTGGGCTATTGGGATGATGGGTTTTGGGTGGAGATTACTAGCTGGGGTTTTTATTCGAACATTTGGTGCCCTCGTTTTCAGGATTCTGTTTTGGAACAATTTGAAAACTCGCTGGGGCTTTTATTCGAACACTTGGTGTTCTTGGTTTCTGATTTCTGTGTTGAAACTTTCGCTGTCGCGGATGGCTGGTTTGGGAAGAGTCCCTGGTTGTGCTCGGGGCTGTGGATGCTTTCGGTTATGGCTGATGGCTTTTGGGTGATTCGTTTTCGTTGTTTGTTCACAACTCGCTGGGGCATTTCTTCGAACATTTGGCGTCCCTGGTTTCGGGCTTCTGATGTGGAGTCTTTGCTGCTGCTGGTGGCTGGGTTGGGCAGCGGCTCTGGTAGTGCTCAGGGCTATAGAAGCTGTTTAGTATCCGGCGACGGCGTCTCACCGGCCGATGCTCGCAGCCTTGCGTCTTTCTACCTTCTCGATGTGCTTTTCCTGTTGGTTATTGTTGAAAGTTCATGGCGACGGCGTATAACCGGCCATGTAACTTTCTTTCTTTCTCTGGCTCTTTCGATGATTTTGTTAGTTGGATATTACCGGCGACGGCATCTAACCGGCCGTGTTTCTATCCCTTTGGTGTGCATTTCTGTGTTGGTTTTTGTTGATTGTTCATGGCGACGGCGTATAACCGGCCATGTAACTTTCTTCTGTTCTCTGGGTCTGTTCTTTTTGGACTATCGGCGACGGCGTCTTCCCGACCGTGTTGCCTTTTATCGTTGGCACTTTGGCGACGGCATTACTCCGGCCATTTGCCTTTGCTCGTTTGTTGTTTTGGGGGGAATCGCCGGGATTGTTTGGGGACTATGGTTAGGCCGGAGTTCCGGAAACTTTCCCTTCCGCTTTTCCCCTCTTTTGCTTTCATTTTTAGACGGGTACTCTTTTCCCTTTTCACGGTTTTTCCCACTGGGTTTTCCGTGAAAAGGTTTTAATGAGGCTCGGCCCTTAGTCTGCTTTTCTTGTGCTTTCAAGGGTTCCTTTTAGGTTTTTTTCTTTTCTTTTTTCTAATAAAATCGCATTTAATAAAATATTTGGCCAACTAAAAGTTAATTGATCAAATTAAATTGATGAAGCAAATATATAAATGATGAGATACTACACAAGTATTTATATAATCTTTGATCAAGATGGAGTTTAATTAAAATCAATGTGGAATAAGATATATGACTTGTGAAACGATGAAAATGAAGGAGAATAGAGAATTTTTAAAATGGTGAGATTCTAGATATGATACATTAGCAAGCATTTTGACTAATCGGTATTTAATTAACAATTATAGCAATATAAATATAATCGATACATTTCATATTTTGTATTTTTTGGGGTTGATCGTATGCTTCTTTATTGATTAGTAATTTTTATATTTATATGTATTATGAATTACTTCATTAAAAATAATGATTAGATATTATGTACTCCATCCGTCCCTAAAATAACTTCATCTTTTTCCATTTTGGGACGTCCCCCAAATAACTTCCTCTTTCTTTCTTTCCATTTTTGGAAACCTACCCCACCACTAATAATACTTTATTTATTCTTACTTTTCACTTTTCACCACTCCCAATACTAATTATAACACTTTTCACAACTTCCAATAATAATTATATTACTTTTTCTCCACTATCAATACACTTTACAACTTTTTATTAAAACTCGTGCCGTCCCCAAAGAGGAAGCCATTTCAGGGACGGAGGGAGTAAATATTATTATTATATACTCCATCCGTCCACGAAAGAACTTCCTATCTTTTCTTTTTGGGACGTCCACAAAAGAACTTCCTACCTATTTTTGGACTATACCCCACCATTTATAAACCTCTTACTTTTCACTTTTCACAACTCTCAATATTAATTATAACACATTTTCACCACTCTCAATACACTCAACAATATTTTTTCTTAAAACCCGTGTCACTTCCTATCACTCCCTCCTTGGAAGTTCTTTCATGGACAGAGGGAGTATTAAATAAAAAATATAGTGCGAAAATTTTAAATTACATTATTATATATATAATGGATATGAATTTTCCAAATTTATATGCATCTTGTATAAATGCACATTAATATTGTTTATGTAACGGTTAAATATATAAGGAAAGAAAAACAATTATATATATAATGATTAATTGAATTAATAATAATTATTTAAAACATTAAATGTAGGAAACAAAGAGAATACATAATACTTATAAAATTCAAAGAGCGTAAAAGAATTATGAGAGTGCCATATAGAAAAGAGAAAGATTATGGACTCTTCAAGATGTATCTCTTTTATACTTATAATAGATAATAGATGGATAGATATTTATGCTTGTTTAATTGACAGATTTGAAAATATGGGTTGAAACACAACAGTAGGAGAAGAGTTAGCTGTAATACATTCACAATTTCGGGCAAGAATTACAAATTAATCAACCAAATTCTTAAATAAAAAGTAAAATAGTCTTTGTTTCATTATTGTTGTCTATTTTTTTTAGACACAAATATTTAAAAAATAATATTATAGTGTAAAAATATATAAAGGTATATGATGTAAAAATTATTATCAAAAATAGAAACAGACCAATATTAATGAGACACCCCAATAAAATAATAATAATAATAATAATAATATACTCGCATGGCTATATTTGAAGAAGGAAACACAATATTTGGCCACTAATTGAAAAAACACAAAATCGGGCAATCTTTTACGTTTTAGGATTGTTTTGCCCTTAATTAGGACAGACCAAATTCGAGTCGAATTCAGGCTTTGCGCGCGGGTTAGGCACGCATGGCACTATTAGTGCCATGTATTCAGTGCTGCACGAATGGTACTTATGGCCACATTAGTGTTATACGAACGTTACTAATGGCCATATTCAGGGGCAGAGCCAGGCGGGCTAGGGGGGCTGAAGCCCTCTCCCAAATTTTGAGATTTTTAAAAATAATACTCCCTCCGTCCCCAAAATAAGTTCCTCTTTGGGGACGGCACGGGTTTTAAGGAAAAGTGGTAAAGTGTATTGATAATGGAGAAAAATATATTATAATTAGTGTTGAGAGTGGTGAAAAGGTGAAAAAGTGTTATAATTAGTATTGGGAGTGGTGAAAAAGTGAAAAGTAAGAATAAATAAAGTATTATTAGTGGTGGGGTAGTTGTCCAAAAATGGAAAGAGAGAAAGAGGAACTTATCTGGGGGACGTCCCAAAAAGGAAAAAAAAAAAGAAATTATTTCAGGGACGGAGGGAGTATACATATAGATATATGTCTAAATTATAAAAGAAATTTATTTTATAAAAGTTGATTTTCTTGTTATATTCTTCCATATATAATTAATTTAAGGATAATTGTGTTATTTTAAACTATATAATCTATAAAAATATTATACATTATTGTTATTATGCTTGTCTTTTAATTAAAAAAAATACAAAAAATGTATGAAATGACAAAAAAAAGTTTGTAATGTATTGAAATTAATTTGTAATATATTGAAACTATGTAACTATGAAAATGTTGTTATTTATTATTACTATTGTGCTCGTCTTTTAATAAAAAATGCCTTAAAAATACAGAATGCCTAAACAAATTTGTAATGTATTGAAACTAATTTGTTATATATTAAAACTATATAATCTATGAAAATGTTGTTCTTTATTATTACTATTATGCTCGTCTTTTAATAAAAAAAATGCTTTAAATATACATAATGTCCAAAAAAAAATCTCGGGGGCCCCGTACAAATTCAGCCCCCTCCCAAATTAATTTGTGGCTCCACCACTAGCCATATTAGTGTCATTAGTGTCATACACATGTGTGCTGATATTATTTAGATGGGTACAATTATATGACCATTTTGAACACTTCCCCGTATGATTTAGATTATTATCCATTTAGGCTTTAGATTCTCCATTTAGTGTGCTGCACGAATGGTACTTATGGCCATATCAGTGTCATTAGTGCAATATACTCTCTTATGTAGTGTTGCACAAATGGTACTTATGGCCATATCAGTGTCATTAGTGTCATATACTCTCTTATATAGTGTTGCACGAATGGTACTTATGGTCATATTAGTGTCATTAGTGTCAGATACTTAGATTTATTTTTTTGGTTGGCACATATGGCACAAATAGTGTCATATGTGCCTAACCCGTGCGCAAACCCGAATTTGACTCGAATCTGGTCCTACCCTGATGAGGAATAATATATGCAGAGCAGAGGAAACATCTTTATCAGAGGAATGGACCTCACCAAAGGAGCGGACATGTCAGGGAAATCATTCCCGATCAGAGAAATGGCTCTTGCCAGAGAAATCATTTACGCCAGAGAAGTCACTTACGCCAGAGAAGTCGCTGAAGAGCAGAGGAACCGCCCGCCTGGGGGGCAAAATTACCACTATACCCTTGACCACGCGGGAAGCATGCTTCAAAGGCGAAATCACTATTTTACCCTTAGCATGTAATCTATAAATAGCCGCATATACACACTCTGTAATATTACGATTTCAATACTTTTACTACGGCAACAATCTTTCCTCGTGCCCTCAGCAATCTAGCAATCTTCTCTCACTTTTACGATCAATCTCTAGGTAAAATCCACAATTCACCGATAATTCACCAAACAAACGATCATCGTTCATTTATGCTTTACCACACCCTAATTAAGGGCAAAACAGTCTTTACACGTAATAAATGGCCAAATTTTGTGGTTTTTCAATTAGTGGCCAAATATTGTGTTTCCTTCTTCAAAATAGTTATTTCAAAAGCGTTCTCTAAGAAAAATATGTGAACAATAATGAAACGAATGTAATAATCACATTTTTTCGTGAGAACTGAGAACCATGAATAAACACATAAAATACATGAATAAGAGATGGTCAGAACGTGAATAATTAAACATAACACATATATAGGATCTGACCATCTTTTCTTCATGTATCTTATGTATTATATTTGTTCACGGTCTGGTAAAAGAATCAAGCTACTCATAATTCCTCTCTCTAACTTTTTCGTAGGGAGAAATATTTTTCTTCCCAGCGTGGGAGAAAAAGTCCATGAGCGTGGTTAGGAACAGGATGTTCCGCCCATCCCCGCCACCCACCCCCTGACCCCTGCCGCCCGCCGCCTTACCTCGTCGGACGACCACATCACCGGCCTGCTCTCTCTCTCTCTCAGCCTCCGCCTCTCCCCCCATCACACCCAAAACTCCACCCTCTCTCTTCCTCCACATCTCTCTCGAAGAGTCGCCGTGCGGGGCTGCTGCAGCTGCTGCTGAAGGAGCGCCGCCGTCGGTCGCTGCTTCGCCCAGAGTCGCCGCCTGGAGCTGCCAGCCCGGAGTCTCCGCCGTTGCTGCTGTTCCGGAGCTGGCGAAGGACGGCTGAGCAGCTGCTGCCGACTGTACCCACCGACGCTGCGCCAACTCCGTACACCTACTTCCACCTCCGGTCTCGGCCACCACCGCCTTGAAGCTGCTACTGCACTCTCTTCTTACGGAGTCAGCAGCAAGAACTCACCAGGGATGCACAGGCGCCCACGCCAACGCCAACCATAGCCGTCCTAAACTGCCGTTCTCCTGTCGGTGATGGATTCGAATTCGTCGGAAGTCCATCGTGACAAGGGGGGCCTCAATCTTCCCCTGGTCTCTTCTAATTTTGACAGTTCTCGATCTAAGTCCCCTGCCAATTTTCCGTCTCAGCACCCGCCTCTCGTAAAGCCGGGTTATTCTTCCGTCGCAGTGGCTGTTGGGCAGCGCTCGTCGGGTTTTTCATCGGCGCAGAGTTTGATCGGTGATCCTAACCAGGCCATCCCTGGTTTGATACAACCGCTGCCGTCTGTTGTTACTTCAGTAGCGCAGGTGCCGGGTACTGCTCTGGCTGTTTCTTTCGCTGCGAAAGTTGCTGATAAAGTCCAACCCAAATCCCTTAAGAAGCCGGATGTTGCAGCGTATGGCCTTCGAGGCCTTCCAATACAGCGAGAAGGAAAGGTTGTCACCCTCTCAGTGCCCAAATCGGAATATCAAACAAAGTTGGAAGAGTTTAAATTTGCACTAATCGGTAGACTTATCCAACATAAAGGGGACAAGCCACGCACGTTTGCCGACCTCTCTCATGAACTTCGAACCATATGGCAGTGCGCCGACTGTCAACTGGTGCCCATGGCTAAGGGATTCTTCGTTGTTAAATTTTTGACGATGGAAGAGAAAAAGAAAGCTAAGGGGAGTTCTTTTCTCCAACTGTCAATCAGCACGTACGCTTCCGTGAATGGACTAGGTATTTCGATCCGTATAAGGAAGTGTCGTCTCTGGCTCAGGTATGGGTTCGGATATATTATCTCCCTGTGGAGTTATGGACTCCGGTGATTATTGCTGGTATAGGTCGTGTGCTTGGTCATCCTCTGCGAATTGATAATGCCTCCGCAACTGGTCATGTGGGACACTTTGCGCGGGTTTTGGTGGAACTTGACATGGCTTTGCCTATTCTCAACTCGATGTACATTGATGACGGCGATAGATCGTTCTACATTGAGTTTGGTTTTGAATCTATGCCCCTTTTTTGCTCGCGTTGTAAACTTACAGGTCATTTAACGGATAAATGCCGGAGAGCTGATAGGGCCACGAGCAAGCAAAAGATCACTGAGCCTCCTGCTGTGGTTGTGAAGAATCTTGATAAGGGAGAAGGTCCGACTCCTACATGGCAGCCCAAAGTTGATATTCTTAAAACTCTATCAGGTACAGATCTTCTAGACGCGGCTACAGTGCCGGTTAATAAAAATGATCTCCCTCTGGCGGGGGATGCTAACCGATATCAAGCGCTAGATGAGGATGAGGAAGAGGAAGTGGAGGAGACTATCATTGCGGACTCCAATTATGAAGCAGAGGCTTTAAATGAGGAAGAAAATGATGGGTCGCCTCACACGGACAAGGCTAGTGATAAGGAGGGCTCGAATGTAGAGGGAACTTTGGAGTTGGATCCTGGAACGAATAGTGGAGCTGTGGTTGAGCAACAACCGGTAGTTGGGGCAGAAGATTCAGCGAGCCAGCGGGTTAATTCGCCGATTAAGGAAGTTGATTTTGATAATAAATCTATTCCTTCTCCGGATGACATGGCGAGTCGTATTATTAGGTTAGAGGAGCAAGTTAATCAGGGGATGCAGTTGCTCTCGGAGCAGAAGCGCGGACGTGGTCGTCCAAAGGGCTCGGTAAAGGGACGAGAGCCTATACATGCAATTCCGGAAGGTTGTATTAAAAGTCGTCTCAGGAATGCGGAAGAAATGGGTAACAAGCCAAGGGAGTTTGTGGTTGACGTCACCAATAGGCCTAGTATGATTGCAATGAATAATGTCGTCCATAGGCGTTGGTCGGATGATTTGGATAATGATCCTGACTTTCCTTTTTGAGTTGTTCTCCTTCGCTTTTTAAGTTTTGTGCCCTTAGTCTGCATCTTGTGCTTTCAAGGGATGTTTTTTCTTTTTCACTTTATAATAAACCTCAATTTAATAATATTTGTTCACGGTCTAACTATCTCTTATTTATGTATTTTATGAATTTATGCATAGTTTTTAGTTCTCATGAAAAGATTTGGATCTCACCGGAACCTATATATATATGGATGAAAGCCTGTAGTATCCACTCCCCTCATAGTATATAGGTCCAAATTTAGACCACACAATGTGGTTACGTGGCTCACTAGGAGCGTGACATGTGGCAGATGCCTCTTAAGACCTTCCAAGATAAAAAAAAATATGGATGGATAAAATAGGAATAAAATTTTCAAACAATAGAAAAAAAATTATAAATATAACTTCTTTTTTTATCGAAAGTTCATTTTTTTCCCGCAGTTGCTGTCAAAATTATGCATCTCATTGATAAACATGCATTTTTGCTTCTTGTTATGTCATATTTGATGTTTAGTTGTGAGGATTTTGTGTGTTTCATGGTTTATTGAAGCTTATTTTGGTTTATTGTCAAGAACTTGTCACTTCCTTGTTGTTTGAACAAATTTTTAGAAATAATGAAGCAGAATTTGGAAGCATTAGCTGAAATACAAGTTCTAGTTTGCCTCGATAGGAGTTTGTGAGCGCAAACGGATAAAAAACGGACATCGGACGAGGGATAACGGACCAAAATAAAATTACTGGACAAAACTGTCAAGGTCATGCGGGCCAGCATGCGGCCGCATGGCAAGGTAGCATGACAGTTCAGCAACTTTGAGCAGACCATGCGGGCCAGACATGCGGCCGCATGGCCTGACCGCATGGTCTCCGTGTTTTTGCGCCCAAATTCAGTCTTTAAGTGAAAAACGCGATTTTTGGGAGTTTTTAGAGAGCTAAAAGACCTAGGGCACACAAAAAGAACCTCAAGACACCTGGAACGGAGTATGACTTTCATATTTTATTTTCCTGAAAGCTGTAGAGACAGACAGAGAAGATCACAAGAGCAAGACTGAAGATTCACAAATTTCTCTACGATTTTATTTGTTGATGTTGATTTTTTTTGTTCATGTTATTGTTCTAGTTCATATATCTATGTGTGGCTAGAACATCTTTTATCATAGGGTTAGGGAGTAAATAGATTTGGATTTTTTTTTATAGTATTTAATTCATTTATCGAAATTAATTTTCTTTTTTATGTTCTTATGTATCTTGTTTGCTTTATTGATTGGCCACCAATTTAGCATAATCATAGATTTTAATTTGAGATCGGGAGATGATAATTATTACCTGAACTAAGAATATAGAACACACCTATTTAATTCTAAAGGGAATTTATATTTGTGAGGACATTAATCCCAGGAACCTTTGGGAGTTGCATGTTAGAAGAGTGATCCGGGGATGGTAGCCTTGCATGTAATCAATTATTTGTATGCCACGGGAGAATTATCTTGTTTGTTGTTTTAAATCTGTTGAGATTTCCAATCTTTTACCTTGGGATAATCTAATTCTTCTTGATTTATTTTCTTTCCAGTTATTTATTTTTATTGCTTTAAAACAAACCCATCTTTTATTTGTTTTTAAGATAGAGAATAATAATTTAGGATAGTACTTAGTACTCCCTCCGTCCCGTGAAGTGTGACCCACTTTCCTTTTTGGGTTGTCCCACGAAGCTTGACCTGTTTCTAAAAATAGCAAAAAATTTACCCTTTATTCACCTTTTCACTTTTTCACCTACCACAGGTCCACACTTAACACATAAAATACCAATTTCTTAATTCCCGTGCCGAAAAGAAATGAGTCACGCTTCATGGGACAGAGGAAGTATTAATTAGTCTCTGTGGATTCGACCTTGCTTGCCTATACACAATTGCACCCGTACACTTGCGGCGTGTAAAGAAATAAGCGAACACTAATTGAACACAAATATGCGTAACGTTGGATAGAAATATGCATGAGAAAGTATCAATATGCAAACTCTCCGGTGCCTCTCGCTGATGCTAGTCGCGCGCCGTCATAGTTATGCATATAGTCGAATACTGCTTTGCGTATTTGTGTGTAATGTTATGCATATTTTTATGTTTTCCTTTATGCATATTCGTGTTCAACTATATGCATAATACTATGCGACACCGTCAAGTGGCTCTCACCGCTGGTTATTTGACGGATCATACTTTTCCAGAGGGGTCACATACTGATACTTTCTCATGCATATTTCTATCCAATGTTATGCATATTTGTGTTCAATTATATGCATAATTTTGGCGACGGTCTCTGAAAAAAATGAATTTTTGGTAAATAAAATAAAATATTGTTATTTTTTTTAATTTCTGAAATTTTTATTCTTATTTTATCCATGCGTGTATTTTTCCTTGGAAGCTCTTGGAAGACATCTGTCACATGCCAGTTGTCACTCTGCTAGTGCGCCACATACACACATTGTGTGGTCCATATTTTGGATATATATACTATTATAAAATGTATGAATCATGTGTAGAGCACGTATGAATCATGTGTAGAGCACGTATAAATTTACTGTGTAAATGTATGAATTGCGAAAAATAAATTTTTTGCTACCTATGAGATTCGAACTCGGGATCATGAATTCATCCAACAAAATGATGAATCAACCGTAGATCTTGATGATCTCAGGGCTGAAAATAGTTGCTATTTTATATTCTAAAAAGTATTTTTATTTTAGCTCACCTATATATATATATACACACTTCTACTTTATCACTTTTCTACTTTATTATTTAAGACTACCCACAGTTGTGACACTCACCCAACCCAACCTTACTTCACTTTTTAATAAAATATTCATTTCTCTCTCATCCACCTACACAACCCACAACCTAACATAATTTTTACTCCCAATGGTGACACCAACCCAACCTACATATTTTTTCTTTTCTCTTTATTTTTAAATTATCTTAATATCTAAAATAAAATATAAATTTAAATTAAATATTTATTTATTATATTTAATAAATAAAATAATTTTTTTTTAAATTGTAATTATATTATAATTAAACATTGTCATATATTATAATTGATATTTAACTCAATCACAAAGGAAGATTACAAGAATTAAACACACAACTGAAATTAAATATATTTAAGTACAATACGTGAAATTTAAAAATACAATTAGAAAATACAAATTACATATTTAATTGTCAGTGCCAAATTTTTCCCATATGTGCTCAATCAAATCACCTTGAAGAGTCCTATGAGCTTCTCTATTGCGAAGTTGATCTCTATTAGTCATATAAGTAGACAAGCTCGCAATACGTTCAGTAGAATAGCGAAAATGTTCGTCATCTTCTGTTTGTACTCTTGTAGGTGTATCCATAAAAAATTCTGTTGGATCATAATAATTTTGGTAGGTTTCTCGTTCATCCTCGACTATCATATTATGCATGATGATACAAGCCATCATAATTTTTCCCATCAAAACTTTGTCCCAAACAAGACATGGGCGTCGTAGAAATGCAAATCGAGCTTGTAGGACTCCAAATGCTCGCTCAACATCTTTTCGGACAGACTCTTGGTGTTGAGCAAACAACTTGTGTTTACGGATCCGTGGGGAAGTAATTGACTTGACAAATACAGCCCATGAAGGGTATATACCATCAGTTAAATAATATGCCATATCATAATGACGGCCATTCACTACGTAATTAACCTTTGGTGCTCGACCTTCTAAGACATCATTAAAAATAGGAGATCGATGGAGTACATTAATATCATTACACGAACCTGGTGTTCCAAAGAACGCATGCCATATCCACAAGTCGTATGAAGCAACAGCTTCCAAAATGATCGTTGGTTTTCCACTTCTCCCAGTATATTGGCCGGCCCATGCATTAGGACAATTTTTCCACTCCCAATGCATGCAATCAATACTGCCAATCATGCCTGGGAAACCACGTTGTTCTCCAACATAGAGCAGCCTTGCCAAATCTTGTTCATTAGGCATTCTGAGATACGTACCACCGAAGCAAGATATAACACCTTCCACAAAATGGACTAAAGCATCTCTTGTAGAAGATGAACTCATTCGCAGATACTCATCAACAACATCGGAAGATGTCCCATACGCCAACACCCTCATGGCTCCAGTACATTTCTGCAATGATGAAAGCCCAAATCTGCCGGTGGCATCTCGTCTCTGTTGAAAAAACTCATCATTAGCAGTAACAGCTTCAACTATTCGAATGAATAGCGATTTCTGCATGCGAAATCTCCGCCGGAAGATTTCTGGAGTATACGTTGGGCTGTCACTGAAGTAGTCGTTGATCAAACGCTCTGCACCAAACTCGCGTTCCCTATCAGAATATCTCCTGTTGGCTGTTGGAATTTGATTTCCTACAATCAGATTATGATTGTTTATGATCATATTCTGGATAATGCTATCAAGTTGACGATTTTGTTGATAAACTCGTTCTTCCCATTCATCAAGTTCATTGGAATGGGAAACATCAGAACTTGAGTCTGAATCAACTGAAGAGTTTTCATTCACAGACATATTTGTATGAGAAATGGAAAAATAATAGGGTGGAGGTATACTCGAGCAAAGATTGAGATGTGTTTGTGTTTTATTGAGATGTGTTTCATCTGGCATTTATAGACTAATATTGAAAAATGGGATAACAAGTGCATGTGACTGATGAGCCCATGTTTGTGCTCGTTTTTCGTGTCTGTTTTAGGGCTAGATAGAGTTTTTTTCCTTTGTTTTGCTAGAGTCAGTCGCCTGGGAGGGCGTAGTTCCAGGGCAGGCCCGTTCTTTGGGCAGAAGGTGCTTTTAAGGCATAATGTTGTTGCATTCCGCGAAAGAGGCATGAGTTTGAAGCAGAGGAGTTTGGGACACTCAAAAGCTTGTTTTGAAGACCAAAAGTCCGAGAAGCAGGATGTTGGGCAAACCGACCCTTTTGCCCATAAGTACCGCGCGGGACCCAGTTGCACCAGGAGATGATCGTGGGCAGAAGGCACAGACGGGGCAGAGAAGAAGAGTGGAGGAGACAAATTCGTGTTGAGGGCAAAGGCACGATCTGATCAGAAGATGTAGATAAGGAAAGATATCCAAAACCTTATCCCTTGAGGTTTGGATAAGAACAAATCAGCCTCCAGATCTGGATGCTATCTTGGGCAGAAGGAGCCCTAATTCTAGCCCACTCCTTTTGGGCCCAGCCTGGGCAGCCCTAACTCATGCCTATAAATACCACATAGCTGTGAACCATTCAAGGAGAGAGAAGGGAGAGGGAGGCACGAATTTTTGAGAGACCACTGCTGTAGTTTTACTTTCCATAGTTAGGTAGGAGTAGTCGCCCCTTATGGGCATAGCAGTTTAATTTTCTGTTCATGTTTTCTGCGGCACTTTTGGCCGTAAGTACTCTTTTGCCTTAAGTAAGTTTCTATTTCAGTTTTTACTTTATGTTTTCCTTTATGTCTTTTGCCTTTGTTATTTATTTTATGTTTGGCTAAGTTTTATATTCTGATTTGGGCAAGATGATCTAAGCATGAACACCTAACTCGAGAGGTCTAATTTGGGCATAATAACTGTATGAGCATATTCCCGATACACTAGGTTTGATTCCAAAAAGGTTGAAACAACTTGGTTAATTAATTGGTCACTAGTTAATTAGGGAGTTCTGACCACAAGTAATAATTTGGGCACAAGGCGAGTTGCCATCGACCTCCAAAATAGTACAACTGGTGTTGGAGCCGTGACTGCTGTGAAATATCGGTGTAAGAGTCAAGTGGGTCTATCTAGAGCTTAAAGCATTCTGGGCAAAGCACAACTAGCGATAGACCATCGCAGAGAGCGTGGATGTTGCCCGAGGTAGTTGATTTCCATTAGCTGACCCTTCTAAGGGATCATAAACTGAAAGAATAGATTGGGCAAGGGGTTTTGCGTGCGTGACGAGTGACAATAGGGGCGCAACAATTCTTATGCCTATAACCACTGGTATGCGAGTATAGTGATTAATCTTTGCACCAATGATCGAGTGTCCAGTTCATGTTTAGTGATTCGAACCCAAGTCAGAATTATTTTGTTATTTGATTTATCTACTTTTGTTATTTCAGTTTTAGTTGGAAACCCCGTTCTGCCCATAAGCACGTTGTGGTCAGAACACTGCAGAATACAAAACCCTTTTAGTGACACCCTTGCAGGAGGAGTTACTGCTCAGTTCCCTGTGGATTCGACTCTGGACTTACCACTAGCTAGTCTAGTTGTGGGCACAGGATATTTTATTTGCGCGAAGCTCAAACGACAGCTTCGTCAGTGACTGCACTTAAAGCTTTGTCAGAATTGGTCTTTGTCATTTGGGAACCTAACGGATCCAATGCTATTCAAGTTTACATGAAATGACAAGTGCATGTGGATAGGAAAAAATGACAAGTGCATGTGACTGCACTTAAAGCTTTGTCAGAATTGGTCTTTGTCATTTGGGAACCTAACGGATCCAATGTTATTCAAGTTTACATGAAATGACAAGTGCATGTGGATAGGCAAAAATGATAAGTGCATGTGACTGCACTTAAAGCTTTGTCAGAATTGGTCAAATGTTTTGGGAACCTAACGGATCCAATGCTATTCAAGTTTACATGAAATATACTTTTTCATTAATTAAACATAAAACAAGTACATAACACAATTTGCGAAAACTAAAATCAGACAAATAGAAAGCACACAAATTAAAAGCACACAAATAAAAAGTACATAAACTAAAATTACATAGAAAGCACATGATTAAAATACATTCACTCTCCAAACACAATTTTAGTTAGTTGACGTTTCATCTCTTCGTCTTCTGGAGATAAGTGATCTTTCGCCAACAATTGAAGCAACATTTTTTCTTTCATCTTCATTGCGTTTCTTTGCAACTTCTCACGCTCCAGTTCGATTCGAGTCTTTATTAACTCAGCTTCGGCATCTCTAGTGAGTCTCATTGCACGAAGTTCTGCAGCAACAGCAGATTCATGAGTAGATTCAGATTGTGAGACCTTACCTTTTCCTTTCCTTTTTGCCTTATCTCTTCCAATGGGACGAGTTGCAGTTGACTGTTCAGATGTTGGAGTTTCTGGATTAGAAGGGATAGAAAATCCCCCATCTTCCGAAGTCTTTGATCTTTTCGAACTGCCACCACTTTCCTGGTCATCAACATCTTCACTTTGACGACGAAAAACATGGGTGGTATCATGAACATTCCACTTGGGATGTTTACTCATAACTTCATTAAATACAACCAAGTCTAGAAACTTATTTCCACCTGCTTCGTAAATGGAATGAGCTTCTTTCTCAACATCGTTGTTGCTCATGCCACTCCTTCTTCGAGCATTTGCTTCCCTGCAAGCAGCAACCCATTTGTTTCCATTTTCGCTAAGACGTTTCCAGCGACCTTTCATCGATTCAATGTTTCGTTCGTTGAGCTCATTTGGATTTTCTGCTTGGGTGTTGTGATACAATTTATGAACACGTGCCCAAAGCGATTCCCCTCTTTGATTTTTTCCTCGAATGTTATCTTCGCTAGCATAGATCCAAGATGACATAAGGGCAACATCTTCCTTCACACACCAAGCTACATTTTTTGCCCCTTTATAATTTTTGTTTGGGCGTTGTTGAACACCCATAAACAAATTACGGGAGACATTTTCTGGTGTGGAAATTCTTTGAGATGTAGGAATCTGACTTAGATTTGGAGAAAATTGAGATTCATAAAATTGAGAATTTGGTTGATTTTCGAAATTTGGAAAAAAAGGAGGAGTCGGATAAGATGAAAAATTTGCAGAATCTTGAGGATTAGGATAATCTTGGGAGTTTTAATGATTTTGAGAATTTGGATAATAATAATTGGGATAATTTGGATCCATAATGAAAATATAGTGAAATTAAGAAAGAGAGAGTTTTTGTTTGGGTGTAAAAATATAGTGAAGTTAGGCTCTATTTATAGAGCAAAAAATAAGAAAAATTTTAATATAATTTTAATATATTTTTTATAAAGAAAAAACATTATAAAATTTTATTTATTCAAATATTTCATCCACCACTCAAAATTTGACAAGTGGCATGAAAGAGATCAAGTGGAGGGGCGTGACCTTGGGGCGGCAGATCCCCCAGGTCAAGCCAATGTCATGACTTTCCATTTTTTTTTATCACTCTATTTTGTCTTTTGTGGGTGACTCTCCCCAAATGTCACCATTGGGAGTAGTCTAAACACTTAAAACACTAATCTACAATTCTTTAATTCTCGTGCCGAAAATAAATGCATCAAGATTCGTGGGACGGATGGAGTAATAGTTAGCCACGAGTGTTGTGAGGAAGATTTTCATTATTTTTAGTGTGAGCCTAGCCAAAGACAATTCTTGTAGCTTTTGCTTAAGTATTTATTTTTGTAAAAATTCGCCAAAAAAAATTAATGGATTATTTTGCCATATTAGTATTCATAAGTTATAATTATAAGAGAGCGCTTTTGAAATAGCTATTTTGAAGAAGGAAACACAATATTTGGCCACTAATTGAAAAAATATAAAATTTGATCATTTATTTCGTTTAAAGACTGTTTTGCTCTTAATTAGGGCGGATCAGATTCGGGTCGAATTCGGGTTTGCGCGCGGGTTCCCCCTCCCCCCAAAAAAAATCTAAATATATGGCACTAATTAATATGGCCATAAGTACCATTCGTGCAACACTATATAAGAAAATATATGACACTAATGACACTAATATGGCCGTAAGTACCATTCGTGCAACACACTAAATGAAAATTTAAACCTTAAATGATAATCTAAATCCTAAATGGATAATCTAAATCCTACGAGAAAGTGTTCAAAATAGCAATACAAGAATATTTTCAATCATGTCATGTTTTTACAAAACAAAAATAATTTATGATTTAATGTGATGTTTTCCCCAAATAAATGTTTTTCCTCAAATAAACACATTACAATCAAAAAAGTGTATTGCGTTATAGAATAATATAAATAAGAGACAATATCCCATTCCAACCATTTTCATACAGTAAAACTAAATTATAGTCATGTAAATAAAAATATACAAATATTTGACTATTATGCCCTTACAATACGAACCAAAATTCGTGTAAATCGTAAAAATGTGTAAGGGCATAATAGTAAAAAAATGGTTACTGTTTTCATATTTTAATCTGCACAGCTATAATTTCCTAACACTATATACTTTTGGCTAAAATATGGTGTTGCCTCTAGTTAATAAATAGCCTATTTTTAATCAATTGTGATCCAGTGTACAACATTTGGTATTACACTTGATGTGCTATTTTCATTTTTTTTTTCTTTCATCTTTTTTTCTTCAATCTCAATTTTATTTGCATTAGTTTAATTTTGTGATTGTTAACGAGGATTTATTTCATCCAATTAGAGTATATAATTATTTATATCATTTAATTTTAATTTTATAAGTTCATAATTCATTAATAGGGTTGATAAATATAAATTTTGGATATAGAATTTTTTAATTTCAATTTTTTGAAATAAATATTAAGTATTCATAATATTATAATAAATTTTATTTATATAAAAATATATTATTAAATATCATATATATTTAGTGGGATTATATATTGGGATACAGCGCCTGCATACAAAATTATGGGCCATTAAATCTTGTCCGATTTTTATAAGGCGAATGTAGGTGGGAATTTTTCACTATAACAAAGCGACGCATGATTATTTTTTCTTTTGACAAATGTATACATATTTATTTATTAGAAAAAAAATTGGGCCTCAAGGTCCACTTTCTGAACTAATGGGCTATATTTTGGGTTTCTAAAAGGGTAAGGTCCACTATGTAATATATCAGTCGGTGGAGTAGAAAAACCAACTCATTTTGACCTTTTTCTGTTAGATCTTACATTAGAAACTTCAACCACCATTATATATTATGTATAGAATTATATATACAAATCGTTTATCCTACCGCAACTCTTAAAATTAAATCAAATAAATTACAAAAACTTTCGTGCGGACCTCCCAATCAATAATTATGGGGTTTTTACTAGAGTTTTGATTAGAATTTATTAGTCCATAAATATAGTTTAATTAAACGCTAATTAGGAGAAATCTTCAATGAAATATTGCATTCAACCGGTAGATCTCGTACGCACGATAATTTATCTTTAATATAAAATTTTCACACTATAAATTGGGTGGGTGGGTGTGTTGGGGGGGGGGGGGGGGTTTAATAATTTCGAGGTATTTGCATAATGTAAAATTAAGCCGAATGGGCCAGGGCCCTATTATATTGGGGATTGTCATGTGACCCCAATTAATTATAATTGTCATAGTGTCATAAATTTCATCAAAATTTCAACCACTCAATTATCAGCCTTTTAGATATTTAACTAATTATCTCACCAACTAAAGACTTCTACCTCACATTCTTTTATTTATTTATCTCTATCAATTGCAGCTCCACTCTTCACTCTTTATAGCTCAATGAATTGTAGCAATACCAATGATGCATTTATAAATTGGCTGTATATAATATATATTGCAGACCTGGGCTAAAATAAAAACAACTTTTAAAATATACAATAAAATTATTTTTAATCCTTAGATCATCAAAATCTACGATTAATTTATTATCTTATTGAATGAAATCATGATCCTGAGTTCGAATCTCATAAATAACGAAAATTTTATTTTTCACAATTCATACATTACAACAAATTCATGTGCTATGCACATTTGTATACAATGCTATACATATATGTGTTTATGTATATGCATATTTGCGTTCAATGATATGCATAATTAAGGCGGTAAACAGCAGCGAGAGGCACCTGAGAGGTCATCTAGTGCTATTCATATTTGTGTGTAACGTTATGCATATATGTGTTTACATATACGCATATTTGTGTTCAATTATATGCATAATTAAGGCGGTTGTGTGAAAAAAAAAACGACAAAAAATCGGATTATGTGCATATTTTGCTTACATATATGCATATTTATGTTCAATTATATGCATATTAGGTTGTATTTCGAATTTTTCGATTTTGAGATTTTTTTTCCTTGACATTTTGATTTTTTTTGGCTCGGTTAAGATTTTATCCAAAAATTTTCGGATTTTCGGATAATATGGTTTGGATTAGATTGAATATTAGGAAAATTTCAAATTTTCAGATCGAATTGAATTAGGCAAAAATCTGATTCGTATTTTTTTAAATACAACTTCCAAAAAAAAGTTGGAGATATTATTTGTTTATTTTTTTTATTGGAATTACAATAGGTATCTAAATATAATCAAATAAACAATTCGCACGGGGGACCTCTACACCACACAAAGATGAGAAATAACTGCACACAGGCGGGACCACTACCCACACAAAGATGTGAACACTACTCACACAAAAGTGAGAAAACTACACCGCACTCAATTGAGATTGAACCCAAGACATCTCACAAATGAGAGACTTGAGTGCTTCAATTTTGCCACTTGAGTTAGGCCTCATTGGCGCTCACCCCTAATTTACATGAGTCATTTTCTATATTTATAGGGAGAAATTCAAATGAGATATTTTATTTAAAATGAGAATGGAGAACCATTTTCAACACTTAGATCATGGAGATCTACGGAGGCATGCTTCATCTTGATCAATGAATACACCATCTGTATTCGAATTTTGGAGGGGGCAAAATTGTTATTATTTTTTTCCATTTTTCTCAAGTGCATTTAATTGCACAACGAATACAGTAACTTTACACGCCAATGCATTGTTCTCAGTTCCTAGATTGATTTGTGGATGTTGATTTAATGTATCATATGACTGATATTTATTTGGAAGAAGAAAAATTATACTAATTTTTTTAATATTGTTATTTAACACTATATACAGACTTATTCATTAGTCTCAAATCTCACGACAAATAGCAATCTCACTATAACTTAATTCTATATATATATGAGAACTTCACTTTTGTGTGAGAACTAAGAACTCTTGTTATCCATTGATTTCCATAATCTAACGATTGATTATGGATTCAGATTTTGCATGCCATTTTTGTTAATTGAGGACAAACTAGTAATATGATATTTTATTATAACCGATCATTTCCTTAATATGTGGGATTTAAAGTTTTATTAATTATGATAACTATTGGTTAAATATTCTTCCACAGTTAGAATCTTTATAAATATCTTCTTTTTTCGGCAACCTACTACTTTTATGTTTGCACGTTGGACAATTATATTTTCCATCAAAAATCGATTTCATATACGATCACTCGATCATCATCGATATAGAAAAAATTGTGTTATTTATTTTCTGAATGTGATCGTCTCAATATTGCTCGATGTCTACTTAAGGTAAGAAGGTATGACACATCGTATAAAGTTATGTTTTGTATGGAAACATATCGTATTGAGTTTTGTTTTCAATGTTTATGAATAGCTCAATGTATGGAATGTATTGGAAGTATTTTTCTGTGTTGATATAGAGCGCGGGATACTAGAGGGTACAAAACTTGAAATTTTGATTTTTGTGGCTTTTCTTCTAATTCAAATTCTACTGCGATGAAATTATTTAAATATTTGTTAAAGAATATTAGTTCTTCTCGCTTGTGAAATCATAGTTTTTCATTTATGTTCGTAAATTATTTCTAAACTTTTTATACACACAATTGCTTGTCAAACATGAATACTAGTTTATGACTTCATGAACAACAGTTGCGTGACATATATAAGTCATCACCGGGATAAAGATGGCACCACTGATTTGGTTTTCCCTACTTGCGATAAATATCTGATACTCGTAGTAGGACAAAGTTTTCGTATGTTAAAGGACTCAGTTGATTTTTATGATGTATATGCAAATGCGTATAATTTTGAGACTTGTTTGAGCATGGTGAAACTAGCTAGAGATAAAACTGTAATACATAAGTATGTTTTATGTAATCGTGAAGGATTGCAAGAGAAGTTCCCAAATTCGTTTGCTAATAACAATGGTTCATCTAAGAAGAAGCGCCAAACTGTATCATTTAGAGTTTGCATGGGGAGGATGAAGATGATGGAAAGATGATGAGTGAACTTCTTGATGTTGAGCTCTCTTTATGTTACTTGCAATGAATTCTTGCATGAGATTATTTCTGCTAGTATAATATTGAATGATTAGATGGGAAGTGATGATGTGAGGTCAATGGGGATTAAAATGAGGGCGAAGTTTGAGTGTTTTTGTTGATCCTAGATACAAGTATGAATTCCTAGAGTATGTGCTTGTTCAAGAGTGGGGTGCAGAAGTTGGAAAGATGGTTGGCAAAAAAAGTG
Organism: Salvia miltiorrhiza; assembly: GCF_028751815.1. Classification (NCBI taxonomy): domain Eukaryota; kingdom Viridiplantae; phylum Streptophyta; class Magnoliopsida; order Lamiales; family Lamiaceae; genus Salvia; species Salvia miltiorrhiza. The sequence continues at coordinate 21,119,307 of NC_080391.1, read as the reverse complement.
TTATGCAGAGCATGTACGAGCTTTATGACGTTTACAAAGAATTGCATCAACCTGACACCACAGCTACCACACGATCTTAGCAATAAAAAGACAATGAATCATCTCAAGGTTTGAAAAAACGTGCTATGGTTGAGCATTTCAAGAGGTAGAAAGTGCAAAGCAGAACTATCTTTGCAATAGATGAATTGGATCTTTATTGCAATGAAATGGTTGTATCAGCAGAAGATGAAACCTTTGACATTTCGATGTTGTGGAAACTTAACCGACATAGGTTTGCAGTGCTTTGACATCTTACTCGTGATGTATTGGTTGTCCCCATTTCCACTGTGGCTTCGAAACATACTTTTAGTACTGGAGAGAGTGCTCGATCTTTTTAGGGTTCTTTAACTTCTAAACTTGTTGAGTCACTCATATGCACTCAAGATTGGTTGATGATGTCAAAAGAGGCAATCACCATTGAAGAGGATATATAACAAATAATGAAGCATGGAGAAGGTCAATTTTTAAAGTTTTTTTTTTCAATTTTATTAGAATATATATACATATATATTTCTTGTATTACTCCATGAAGAATTTTTCCATCAATGACAAGAGTGAAAGTAGTGTGACTCAAGGGATGAGCAGTGAAGCATCACTCAAATGGTGAATATTACTTTGTCATGATGAATTGAAAACTTTAAAATTATTGTTTTTATGGTTTTTGTGACTTTTTTTAGGAATATGATTTGCGTGACTTTGTTTATGGAGTTTGTGAACAATATTTTGTGACTTTTGGTGAAGCTTAACATTCAAATCTATCTAAACAAGCCGGAAAAGGAGATCGGAGTAACCTGTATTGCAGTATGAAAAAGAGCTAACTCGGAAACTTGTAAACAAAATTCCTTAGAGTAAAATTGCGTGTGTGTTATAATGAGCTACAGGGCGTATTTATAGAATTACATTAGGGAAAGGGGTAAAAGGGTCTTTACAAGTCGTTCACGTACTCCACATGCGGCGTACGTGAACGATTCTCTTTCTTCTAACAGATTTTCTAACTACTTTGCAACTTTTCGTTGAACACGTGCTCTTTCCAAGCTTTCGACGTTGGTTGCTTCCATTCTTTTTCTGCGCTGAATCTACCGGGATTGTTTCTTTCCTTGAGTCTTCTCCGGATGTTGCTTTAACGTCGCGTTGTCTCCTCTAGTCTGCGCAAACATTCGTCGGCGCCGCTATCTTATTGTGTATGACATGACCTTGCTTCTTCGAGCCAAGTGTGCCTGGAGTTTAGACCAGCTTTCTTCTTAGTCGGCGCAGACATTCGTCAGCGCCGCTTACTTATTTCGACGATCGTGTGGTGTATCCATGCTTTCTGAGTCGAGTATGTTCAAGGCCCTAAGTCGGCGCCGCTATCTTTGTCTAGGATAGGATGGCTGATGGGATCCTCACTCCTCATCAACTTTGTTTATGGAGTTTGCTTATGGAGTATTATCTTTTGGTGAATTTGTTATCAAGAAGATTTGGCAATGATGAATATTTTTGTGGTAATTTGAATGTATTGATTACTAGTATATTGGATTATTGTTGTTAAATAGGCTAAAACATGTTTTAAAAGGCGCAAATTATGACATTTTTGTAGGCTGCCCGAACTTGCCAGTCTGGATCGAAATCAAACCGAAATCGACCATCGATTTTGATCGATTTTAGGGCGATTTTGGAGCTTTGATCGGTGCGGCTTAGTTCCATAAATTTTAGCTGTTCGATTCATGGATTTGTAATAGATTTGCCTATATCGGTTGTAGATGTGTGAACATATGTGATTTTGTTGTGATAAAAATGTAACCTTTAACAGAATCAGGAATAAGAAGATAGATAGGCGAAGAAGGAGGCGAGAGAAGAGAAGTAGGAATATATCAGATATTTCATTTCTAGGTTAAAAAACCTTTACATGCAAAGCATAAATACTGGTCCCCATGTATGTGGAAAACTAACAGAAACTGAAATAATTAAAAGGAAATGACATAATGCGCTTCTTGAAAGCAAATAACACGATTTGTTCCTCAGCCACGTGTCTCAAGAGAATCCTCTTCGGCCATGCTAAAAACATCCGCTTCTTCAGCAACTTTTCCTACTCCAGCCCAAATGCTCATCTTTCTTCATTATCGTGACAATACTCCCCCCATTTTGAGATCCTTGCCCTAGAGGATCCAGATCTGAAAATTTGCGGAGTAATGGCTTCGAATCCTTCCAGCTTGAAGAACTAACATCATCCTTAGACCACTTGTACCAGAAATTAGAGCACCTCTTTACCATGGCGATTAATCAACCGTTCTCTCACAATTGCACAAGGCACAAGCTTGAAGTGTGTGTCAGCATCAATGTCAGGAAGCTCTTGGGAAGGTACAATATCTCGACCAATGCACCGCTTCAAAAGAGATACATGGAACACTGGATGAATTCGAGACGATGTTGGGAGATCCAACTTATAGGCAACTGACCTGATTTTTTCAAGAATTTCGTAGGGCCCATAATATTTTGCGGCCAACTTCAGATTTCAACGCAAGGCCATTGAGGCTTGCCGGTAAGGCTGCAACTTGAGGTAAACCACCTCACCAACTTCAAAATTGTGTTTATTCATTTTCTAATCCGCAAAAAAATTTATTCTTGCTTGTGCCTGCTGTAGATTTCCTTTCAATATATGTACGGCTGATTGTCTCTGCACCAACCAATCCTTAACTTTTTGGTTAGTTGAATTTACATAAGCACTCAGTCCGGTGTAAGGGGGTGGGCAACCGTAGAGAGCCTGGTATGGCGAGCACTTTAGGCTGCTATGGTAGTTAGTATTGTACCAATACTCAGCCAAAGGTAACCATTTAACCCAATGTTTGGGATTAGACCCAGTCATGCACCTTAAATAATTTTCCAAGCATTGATTCACTCGCTCAGCCTGTCCATCGGATTGGGGGTGGTAGACAGTGGGCATTTCTAGCTTAGTACCCATAATCTTGAATAGCTCATTCCAAAAATTACTTGTAAAACTTTATCTCTATTAGATACAATACTGACAGGTGGACCATGTAATTTATAGATAAGATCCATGAATAATCGAGCTACACTCTGAGCAGCAAAGGGATTAACAAGAGCAATGAAGTGAGAATATTTGCTCAACCTATCAACCACCACCAATATGACATCCTTCCCGGCTGACTTAGGTAGTCCTTCTATAAAATCTATGGAGATGTGGGTCCAAAACTTATATATTATAGCCAGAGGTTGAAGTAGACCAGGATAGCTGGATAAGTCCGGTTTATTCCTTTGACAAACATCACATTCTCTTACCCAAATTTCAACATCTATCTTCATCTGAAGCCAAAAGAAGAAGGTTTTGAGTATAGAGTAAGTACCCTAGACTCCAGAATGCCCCCCAAAAGCAGAGTTATGCACCTCAGTGAGTATAGCTCTCATCACCTCTGTCGAAGAACCGATGACAACCCTTCCCTTGTATTTGATGATTCCAGCCTCCACCTGAAATCAGGATGTACTTGTGGATCCACAAGCTTAGCAGTAAGAATCTAAGTGAAGTGTGAATCTCCTGAACCTGCAACATCCAAGTAGGTGTTATAGTAGAAATTTCAAATATGTGATCTATTGCCTCCGGATATCTTGATAAAGCATCAGTTGCTTTATTTTCCACTCCCTTGTTATACTGTATCTCATAGTTCAAGCTTAGTAGCTTAGTTATCCATTTTTGTTGGACCGGATTCATTACATTTTGATCCAACAAATGCCTGAGAGCTCGTTGGTCAGTTCGGATTATAAACTTGTGACCTTATAAATAAGATTTTCACTTCTGGACTGCCAGGATTACAGCCAAGAATTCCCTCTCATACACAAATAGGGCTTGATTCTTTGGGCCTAGAGATTTACTCATAAATGTTACAGGTCTTTTCTCCTGGAGTAACACAGCCCCCATTCTAGTACCACTGGCATCAGTCTCTAGTATAATTTTTTTTGTAAAATCAGGCAAAGCTAGAACATGTGCTGTAGTCATAGCAACCTTAAGGGCAGAGAAAGCTTGTTCTGCTTCAGGTGACCATCTGAAGCAATCCCTTTTAAGGAGATCAGTTAATTGAGTACTAATCATCCCATAATTCTTAATGAACTTCCTGTAATATCCCGTTAGCCCCAAGAAACCTCTGAGTTGTTTGACATTCACTAGTACAGGCCAATTCACCATGCTCTCAATTTTACTCGGATCAGTGGACACTCCATCTCCAGAAATAATATGCCCCAAATACTCTATTTTATCCTGTAAGAACTGACATTTACTCTTCTTGGCAAAGAGAGTGTGATTCCTCAAAGTAGTTAAAATAGTTCTCAAGTGTAGCAAATGCCCTTCTGGTGATTTGCTGTACACAAGAATATCGTCAAAAAATACCAAGACAAACTTCCTCAAATAGGTTTGAAACACCTGGTTCATGAGGGATTGGAAAGTAGCTGGAGCATTGCACAATCCAAAAGGCATAACTAAGTACTCAAAGTGGCCATGGTGTGTACTCTAAGCGGTGAGATACCTGTCTGACTCCTTCATTTGTATCTGAAATATCCAGACCTTAGGTCCAGTTTTGAAAAGTATCGAGTACCATGCAACTCATCTAGCAGTTCATCAATTAGAGAAATATGGAAATCATGCTTCACGGTGAGAGAGTTGAGGTATCTATAGTCAACACACATTCTCCATGAACCATCTTCTTTCTTTACCAGTATAACAAGTGATGCCTAAGGGCTTTTACCGTGTTGTATGATACCAGCTTTAAATATTTCTTGTACCGTTCTCTCAATCTCATCCTTATTGCTATGTGATGTCCTATAAAGGTACTGGTGCTTAGGAATACTCCCAGCCTTGAGGGTAATCTGATGCTCAATTTCCCTTGTGGGTGGAAGACATTGAGGCTCAGCAAAAACATCTTGAAATTCTTCTAGTAACAACTCCAATTCAGACACTGTGGCATGCTCTCTCTGTATAATCTGATGGCAGTCCACTAGGTACATTTCCTCAACTTCTTCCAAGTGATTATGCACTATATGGTATAAACCTTGAATTGAAATTTCTTGGAATTTGGAATGATCTGTTTGTTAGGTCCGGGGGGTCTCGAATAGGTGTATGGGGGGGGGGGAAATACACCTATAGGCTATTTTTACAACAATCTACTGACCTCAATCAGAGGGATCTCAGTCAGAGATCAAAACAAAACTTTACACGTAAACAAGGACTCCTGTTTTACTGAAATCAGTTTTGACCAACAGGGTTGACGACTGATACTGAAAGCTCTTCAGTAATGAGTTATCAGTTAAGTTGCTAGAACTTAACTGATCCAAGTAAGGGCTTCAGCCGTGTTTGCTAAGATAGAGATGATATCACTCTTACTTACTATCAGATGATAGTTCAGTCAGATAGATATCATACGCAGCGGAAATTAAACTTCGTTTTGTAATAGCCTCGGTGGAGCAGATAGTTGGATTAAGGTTTCTCTTTGCTGTTAGTCAGTGTTCAGTTTTATCAATAGAAATAGCACAAGTAAGAATGTAAAACTGAAAGCTGTAAACAACACCGAGACTTTTACGTGGTTCGGAAAAACCCTTTCCTACATCCACGGCTGGTTGATCAGACCAACAATCCACTCCGCAAGTGCTTCACTGGTGCACTGCAAAATGTACCCGTGTGCTTGCCTGGTGCACACAACCGTAAACTGAAGAAAACCCTTCTTCAGCACCCACACACCTCGCGTAGGATTTCCCTGCTAAGCACACCTCGTGCTCAGACTTTTCACTCAGAGTTCAGAGTACCTTCCTGAACTCCGAACCACTCAAACACTCTTATGGGGGGGAGGTTTGAACGAGTGCCAACTATACTTACAAAGAACAAGTTCTTTGAAGCAAGTTTGACCTTTGGCTTCTTGGTAAACAGATATATGCCTAGGGTCTAAGAGAATGTATGTAATCAGCAGTGACTGATTTTGGCTTTGGAATTCTCTTCTTCGATTCAAGCTTTGGGGCGGTTAAGCTTTAGGTTGAGTAGCAATTTCGGCAGAGCTTCAGCTTATGTCGTTAAATCGGTGAAGGTTGAAGTGATCCTCGAGCGCTATTTGTAGGAGAACTCTTGAATAGATCCGTTGGCATAAATCGTCCTCAAGATTTCTTCCGTTGGAGAGCAATTTGAATTTGGGCTGAGGCTTCAATCTTCGAGGTTCCTTGTCTGTGTGGAAACGGCTCTCTTTGATGGACATGAGATGTGACATCTCTGAAAAGTAACCACCAGATAGGAATGACCTCTGCAGAGATAAGATATTCTGAGATCTCTGCATTTAATGCGGCTGTACTTGTGCGTACGTGGCTTCCTCTGAACGTTGGAAGATCAGTCCTAGGAGGAATGTTCAACTGATACTTGACTTTAGTATCAGTCCTTTGCGCGCATTAAATAATCAGTCTTCAACTGATTCTTCAACTGATACTTCAGTTGGTATCTGCAGTCTTCAGTCTTCAGTCTTCGTTCTTCAGTCTTCAGTCTTCAGTCTTCGACACCGCAACTAAACTAGAAACGAACTCTAACACTTGAGTTCAAAACGATTCTAGTCTATTACATATAAGTCCTATGAATTTTGGTATCATCAAAACAAGGGTTAGGATATTCCACAAGGTTCCCAACTATTTCTCCCTTTTTGATGATGCCAAAACCACACAGCAGTTCTAGACAGCAAAAAGACTGAACTCATAGTACAAGTTCTAAACAAAGGGTGAAAACAGTTCCCCCTTAACAATAGAACCTAAAAACTTGTACTTAGAGTAAGAACAAAAATAGTTCTAAAAACAGAACAAAAAGAAGACAGAAAAACCATAATCAGAGCCTGGACAAAGAGTCATTGTCTTCAGGTTGAGATCAATAAGAAGTTCATTTCATTAAAAATGACTGATAAGCCATCAGTCGAGGTACAGAGCAAGACTTACATTGGAGTAAAAAAGAAAACAAAAACAACATGGGAAACCCATGGACTCCAGCAGTCTGCTTGGCTGCGCCTTGAACTTCTTGATCTTCATCTTCTGTCTTCGTGTCTTCATGTTCCTAAGCTTGTTCCACTCTCACTTGTTTTCCGTTGAATTGAGGTCTTTTCCTCTGGTTAATCTTCCTCATGATCATCCTGATGAAAAGGATGATCATGTTGCTTGACCAACTTAAGTTCATTAGATATTTCTTCTTTCCCCCTTTTTGGGAACATCAAAAAGAAGGGCGAACCTAAGAAGGAAGCGAAGACCATACGAAGGTAATTTCGCAGGAGGAAGATATTGGGGTCATGGGGGATGCAGAAGGCGAAGGCTTAGAAGGAGGTTAGGAAGAAGAAACAAATGACGAGAAAAAAAAAGAGAAGCAGAGGGTTTGAGAGGTGAGGGGTTGTCAATACAGTGGAGATTGTGAGGGTCTCACTGTTGACATAGCGCCGGTTGACAATGAGTTCCTGCTCATTGTTGTTGCTCCGCATTGAAGCTTCACAAAAGGCGAGAGGCCTTTTGATGAAGGCGATGAAGTCTGTCCTTTTTCAGACAGGTACTACAAACCAATGCACCGGGCATGAGGATGGAAGACACTCGCTTCGCTGGATACAAGTGAGGGTAGAGCAAACTTTAACGTCGGAGAGACGTTGAGATCCAGTAGAAGGGTCCGGTGAAGACCAAGTGTGTGAGCGTCATTCTTCCACTCCATGACTTTGCAGTCATAGATTTCTCCTTTAGTCGGAACAATTTTTCTCTGCAATTTTTGAAACAATTGAAACTTTTTCTCACAGTGAAGGCTGTGGAGAGTTGTTAGTTGGTGCAGAAAAATATTGAAGACAACATGGTATAAATAGACAAGATTTGAACCATGTAAGAAGATGAAAGGTTTTTCGAAAACTGTGCCTAAAATGCATTTGAAGAGAAAATTCACGTCCGCCGTCACTGCGAGGGACTGCGTCTTCAAAAAGTTGAAAGGCATCATTACATACTGTCATGTCAATGAGCTTTTCAAGAAATTTTATTGCACAGGCAAAAAGGTTGGAAAGATTTTTGGCAAAAAGATCAGGACAAGTTCAATCAAAACAGATTTTCACTTTATAAAAATCTTGTCCTTCTCGGATATTCCATTTTCCAACAATTCCAACAATCAGTTAAAGTTTTTGAAAGAAACTGATCAGTTAGAGAAAAGATTTTGAACTAAAAACTTAAAGCTCATAACTGAAATAACTGATTTTGAAAGAGTAAGTATTTAAAATACTTACTGATCAACTGAACATCGTAGTCAGTTGATACCACGTGATCCTGGTTGATTCATCAGGATGATTTCTTCTTCAGATGAGCATTCGGACTTCATTGCTTTCCACATCGGCGAACGTAGAAGCAGCAGTTGGTTGACCACCAGTCAGCTGTTTGAGAAAATCTTCAAACACAGCATCACTCTTCAGGGTTGATGAGGTCGATCTTTGCACATAGATCATTGAACCTCTCTTCTGGAAGAGCCTTGGTCAGCAGGTCCGCTCTCTGAATAGCAGTGGGAATCCATTCCACAGAGACATTCTTCTTTTCGACATGATCACGAATGAAGTGATGTCGAATTTCAATATGCTTCACTCTGGTGTGATGAACTGGATTCTGGGAGATTGCAATAGCACTGGAGCTGTCGCAATAGATAGAAACTTCCTTTTCGTCGATCCCATAGTCCTTTAGTTGATGGACTAACCACAGGATTTGTGAGCAGCAGCTTCCGGCAGCAACATATTCAGCTTCAGTTGTAGAGGTGGCGACTGAAGTTTGCTTCTTTGAAAACCAAGAAATGAGCTTGTTGCCTAGGAATTGACATGTTCCGGAGGTTGATTTGCGATCAAGCTTGCATCCACCGAAGTCTGAATCTGAATATCCGGTGAGCTTGATGTCGTCGTCTGCTGGATACCACAATCCTAAATTGGGCGTGCCTTTAAGATATCTCAGAATCCGCTTTGCTGCATCCAAATTAGCGTCCTTAGGATCTGATTGATATCTTGCACATACCCCGACTGCAAATGCGATATCTGGTCTGCTCGCAGTCAAATACAACAAAGATCCAATGATTTCTCTGTACTTCTTCGAAGAGACAGAGTTTTCTTCTGAACCTGGATAAACTTTCCAGTTTGTGTTCATTGGGATCTTGACTGACTTCATGTGCTGAATACCGAACTTAGCTATCAGCTCCTTGGCATACTTGGACTGGCTGATCAGTATTCCTTCGTTGGTCTACTTGACTTGCAATCCGAGAAAGAAATTCATTTCTCCCATCATGGACATTTGAAACTTGTTGGTCATGATGTCAGCAAACTTCTTGCACATGCGTTCGGATTTGGATCCGAAGATTATGTCATCGACATAAATCTGAACAAGCAAGAGATCTTCTCATTCTTTGAGAGTGAACAGAGTTCTGTCCACAGATCCCTTTTTGAAACCTTGTTCAACCAGATACTCCGAGAGAGTATCATACCACGCTCTTGGTGCTTGCTTCAACCCATAGAGCGCTTTCTTCAGCTTGTACACCTTTTTTGGTCCAGCAACCTCAAACCCTGGAGGTTGTTCCACATAGACTTCATCTGTGAGCACTCAATTGAGAAATGCGCACTTGACATCCATTTGGTGTACCTTGAAACCTTTGTGAGCTGCGAAGGCTAAGAAGAGTGACTGCCTCCAATCTGGCAACTGGGGCGAACGTCTCGTCGTAGTTGATTCCTTCTTCTTGACTGTATCCTTTAGCCACTAGCCTTGCTTTGTTTCTCACAACGTTTCCTTCTTCATCTCCCTTGTTCTTGAAAATCCATTTCAAGCCAATCACCTTTGCATCGTCTGGTTGATCCACAACCTCCCAAACTGAATTCCGGTTGAATTCATTGAGTTCTTCTAGCATTGCGATGACCCACTAAGTAGACTTCAGAGCTTCTTCAATATCCTTGGGCTCTGTAGTTGATAAGAAATAGCTGAAATTCTTATCTTCATTGATGCAGTTCTGATTGATGTCGAAGACGAGGTTGCACATTGATCTCCGAGTCTTGACGCCATCTGATGGTTCTCCAATGATGTTCTCCTTTGAGTGGAGTTCAAACCATCTTCGATACTTCTTGATTTCTTCTGGAGATGGTGGGGTTTCTTCGGTCAGAATGGTTCTGAGGTGTTGAGCACCTTCTGGAGCAGGGGAGAGTTGAGTTGGGGCGGCTTCTGCGCGTTCAACTCGAACTTCAGCAACTGGAGTTCCCCCTTGACTGATGCCATCTGCATTGGCTCCAGTCTGAACTTCAGACCTTTGGTTAATCTTCTGATACTGAAGCATCTCAGCATCTTCATCTTTGCCAGGTCCCCACACCAAGACAGTAGAGGGCTCGATGTTGTGGATTTCAGCTTTGGAACTTTCAGCGATCTGAACATTCTTTTCAGCATCTTGTTCCCTGAAACCATCTGTAGACTCATCAAAGATCACATGAGGTGTTTCTTCAACACAAAGAGTTTGAGTATTAAACACTCGATAGGCTTTGCTTGAACGTTCTGTTCCAGAGTATCCATGGAAGACTCCTGGATCAGCCTTGCTATCGAAAGTGTTCAACCTCTTCTTATCATTGTTGTGTATGAAACACTTAGAACCGAAAGCATGAAAGTAGGCAATCGATGGCTTTCTGTTCTTCCATAACTCGTATGGAGTTCTTCCATGTCTCTGAGTGAGGAATGAGCGATTCTGCGTGTAGCATGCGTTGTTGACTGCTTCGGCCCAAAACTTCAAGGGGAGTTTTGACTCGGCTAGCATCGTCCTTTCTGCTTGCTTTAGAGACCGGTTTCTTCTTTCTGCAACTCCGTTCTGCTATGGAGTTCTTGCTGCAGAAGTTTGATGACTGATTCCTTGTTCATCACAATACTTACGAATGACAGTATTGAGGAACTCAGTCCCACGATCTGATCTGATGCTGATGATGTTGACTTCTTTTTCAACGCACAGTCTTCTCAGCAGCTTTGGCAGTTCCTCCAGTGTCTCTTTCTTCTTGAAGAGAAAGATAACCCAAGTATATCGTGAATAATCATCCACAACTACTAAGGTGTACTTCCTACCGTTGTAGCTTCTTGGAGTGATCGGGCCAAACAGATCCATGTGAAGTAGATGCAGAATCCTTCCAGAGGAGTGTCCTGTCTTTGACTTGAATGACGTCCGCGTCTGCTTTCCTCTGAGGCATGCTTCACATTCTTGCTTCTTCTGGAACACAATAGAAGGAAGACCTTCTACCAGTTGATGTTTAGCAAGTTTGTTGATCGTCTTGAAGTTGAGATGGTTGAGTCTCTTGTGCCATAGCCAATTGAGCTCCGAGCTGCTCTTGCTGATAAGGCACGTTTCTGGTGGGCTGTCTTCCCAAGAAACGACGTAGAGACTTCCTTGTCTGAATCCTTTCAGAACCACCTTCTTTTGATTGTTTCTAACAGTGAATTCATCCTTCTTGATCTTCACTGTGAAACCACTGTCACAAAATTGACTCACAGACAACAGATTATGTTTAAGACCAGAAACAAAGCTAACATTACTGATACTGGCGTTACCCATGTTGAGCACACCGTAGCCTTTTGTTTCTCCGATTGAGTTGTCTCCGAATGCAACTTTGGATCCAGCTTTCTCAACATACTGAGATAGATATTCTTTATAGCCCGTCATGTGCTTCGAACAGCTACTATCCAGATACCACGTTCTGATCGAAGCTTTGGCCTCTTCCTTCTTTTTGTGTTTCCTGACATTGACCTGCAAGGAAGGGTTGCTTCAGGCACCCAATCAAGCTTTGGGTCCTTCGATGTTAGCTCGAGTTCCCTTTGGAACCCATATTTGCTTCAGAGTTGGTCTGGCTGATCTCTTGCGCTTGGTTAAATGTCTGATTGACGTCGTTGGCGCTTCAGGTGGCACATGAGTATTCTTCTGTTAAGGAATCCTTTTGAAGGCCTCACTCTTGTAGCAGCTCTGTCTGATGAGTGGTTGAGGTCTTCTTTGCTCGGCGAAGTATCTTTCCTGAGATACTCGAGTCTTTGCAGACTTTTGGAGACTTGGCTGATGTCCAGAGTTTGTTGTCGTGGATGACTCTTGGCTCGTCTGGACTCAGCATTGCTTGGTCTCCATGAATGTTGTTCCTTCTGAAACTGAACTGAGGATGTCAGTTTCTGACTGATGTGACTTTTCTTTCCCCCTGGATGGGTGAGGAAGATTCTTCTTGACTCCTGATGTTCCTTCCCGGATCTTTGACTGAAATCTGCTTTCCAGCCTTTTCAATAGAATGATCTGGTTGGGGGCCTCCTTAGCTCGTCTGTAGTTTCTCGGAGGTGGAACATTTGATCTAGCCATCAGTCTGCGCTTGCGAACTTCATCCATATCATGATCTCTTGATTCTTCTGAGGTTGTGATTTCAGAAGGATCGTCCTTTGAGATGATCATGATATCCTTTCCTTTGACAGCTGCAACCTTTCCTCCGATGCTGTTGACCAATCCTTTCGATGGAAAGTTGCTCATCATGGGAGATTGCATCATGCAGTTCTTGACTGTTTCTTCCAGCTTGTGATTGAGCCTCTTGATTTCATGAGATGCTCTTTCACATTCTGAGTTGGAGATTCTGAGCTATTCTTCCAGTCGGCTGTTCTCCATGATTAGCTGATCAAGACAAGTTTCATCCGGAAAGTAGATGATTGTCTGATTCTTAGCTCGTTCATCATTGATCTCCTTGTCCATTTTCTGATTTTGCTTGAGGAGATCTTCGAACATTTTCCTCAACTGACAGTGATCAGTCATGAGCTGGTCAAACTCGTCAGTTTCATCGGATGAGCTATCTCCAGATTCTGAGTGGTCTCCTGAAAGCATCAGGAAGTTATCAGTAAATAGAGTTTTTGAGTGAGAGTTTACCTCTGAGCCATTCATTCCATTGTCGTAGCTGTTGTCAGCCACGCTTTCTGATTCATTGGCCATCAGGGCTCGGCTCTCATCATCTGAGCTGGAACTGTCGAAGTCGGATGATTCTGATGTGTCTTTGGAAGAGTCAGCATCGTCAGCAACCATCGCTTTCTTCTTCGAAAAGCTACGATCTTTCTTAGCTTTCAGTTCTCTGCGCTCAGCTGGAGTCAGATCAGGGCATTCATGTCGAAAGTGCCCTTTCTTTCTGCATGCAAAGCATTCCATATCTTTGATGTCGTAAGCGGCTGACTTCCTTTCTCCGCTTCGATCTGTGGAATGTCTGGAGTTGCTTTCTCTTTCTTTTCCTTTGTAGTGCTGCTAACCTTCTGTACTTCCGGAACTTGGACTCCATCTTGTTGAATCTTTCAGTCAACAAGGCATATTGACTGAAGAAGTCCTCTGGGTTGAGTTCCGTTGGTTCCTTGATCTGCTTCTTGTCTTCTCTGTTTGAGGCCTTCAGTGCAACTCCTATTGAGGTTGATGGACCATCTTCGTCTGATCCTCCAGCCTTCTTGTTACCAAGATTTCTCAGAAGGTCGAACTCATTTGCCATGAGATCGGAGAAAAGCTTGTTTGTCGGGAGCTGACTGAATCCTGGCTTATGTTGATGAGCGACTGAGTAGATCTGCCATTCTCCACGTGGCAATGCTCGAAGAATCTTCAGGTTGATTTCTCGTTGAGTGTATTTGTCTTTGGAAATGGATTGAACTTCATTCAAGATGAGATTGAATCTTTGTTCCATTTCCTCGACAGATTCATTCTTGAGCATGAGGAAGGAGTCGAACTTCTGGCAAGCTATCGATAGCTTATTCTCCTTGATTTCCTCGGAACCTATGCACATTCTTTCCAGAATGTCCCACATCTCCTTTGCTGTTCTGCACTTGATGATCTTCATGACATGCTTTTCAGGAACGGTGCCGGAGATGATGCTTTTGGCGAGGTTGTCTAACTCATCTTGCTTCCTTTCTTCTGTGGTGAAGTCTGCCTTTGACTTGGGCTGGACCTCATCGTAAGGATCCTGATGGAGATCATTAGGAATCCTTTTGACAGTTTCGGTGATGGTGATTGGTCCGCTGGTGATGACTTCCCACATTCAGCAATGTTGGGCGGTGAGGAAGCTTTCAAGTCGAAACTTCCACATGTCGTATTTTTCAATACTAAACATAGGTAGAGAAGATAATCTGCTGTGGTTAGTCTCCATCAAAAAAGAGAGAACAGATAACAGCAGATAGAGCAAATAGCAAGCACAAAAAGAAAGAGTAAAACTTTTTCGAGACCTTTAAGAAAAAGGATCTAGTTCAAATAGAACCTAGTCAGATGCAGATAGTTCTTGCGAACAACCTGCTCTGATACCAATTGTTAGGTCCGGGGGGTCTCGAATAGGTGTATGGGGGGGGGGAATACACCTATAGGCTATTTTTACAACAATCTACTGACCTCAATCAGAGAGATCTCAGTCAGAGATCAAAACGAAACTTTACACGCAAACAAGAACTCCTGTTTTACTGAAATCAGTTTTGACCAACAGGGTTGACGACTGATACTGAAAGCTCTTCAGTAATGAGTTATCAGTTAAGTTGCTGGAACCTAACTGATCCAAGTAAGGGCTTCAGTCGTGTTTGCTAAGATAGAGATGATATCACTCTTCCTTACTATCAGAGGATAGTTCAGTCAGATAGATATCATACGCAGCGGAAATTAAACTTCGTTTTGTAATAGCCTCGGTGGAGCAGATAGTTGGATTAAGGTTTCTCTTTGCTGTTAGTCAGTGTTCAGTTTTATCAATAGAAATAGCACAAGTAACAATGTAAAACTGAAAGCTGTAAACAACACAGAGACTTTTACGTGGTTCGGAAAAACCCTTTCCTACATCCACGGCTGGTTGATCAGACCAACAATCCACTCCGCAAGTGCTTCACTGGTGCACTGCAAAACGTACCCGTGTGCTTGCCTGGTGCACACAACCGTAAACTGAAGAAAACCCTTCTTCAGCACCCACACACCTCGCGTAGGATTTCCCTGCTAAGCACACCTCGTGCTCAGACTTTTCACTCAGAGTTCAGAGTACCTTCCTGAACTCCGAACCACTCAAATACTCTTATGGGGGGAGGTTTGAACGAGTGCCAACTATACTTACAAAGAACAAGTTCTTTGAAGCAAGTTTGACCTTTGGCTTCTGGGTAAACAGATATATGCCTAGGGTCTAAGAGAATGTATGTAATCAGCAGTGACTGATTTTGGCTTTGGAATTCTCTTCTTCGATTCAAGCTTTGGGGCGGTTAAGCTTTAGGTTGAGTAGCAATTTCGGCAGAGCTTCAGCTTATGTCGTTGAATCGGTGAAGGTTGAAGTGATCCTCGAGCGCTATTTGTAGGAGAACTCTTGAATAGATCCGTTGGTGTAAATCGTCCTCAAGATTTCTTCCGTTGGAGAGCAATTCGAATTTGGGCTGAGGCTTCAATCTTCGAGGTTCCTTGTCTGTGTGGAAACGACTTTCTTTGATGGACAGGAGATGTGACATCTCTGAAAAGTAACCACCAGATAGGAATGACCTCTGCAGAGATAAGATATTCTGAGATCTCTGCATTTAATGCGGCTGTACTTGTGCGTACGTGGCTTCCTCTGACCGTTGGAAGATCAGTCCTAGGAGGAATGTTCAACTGATACTTGACTTTAGTATCAGTCATTTGCGTGCATTAAATAATCAGTCTTCAACTGGTTCTTCAACTGATACTTCAGTTGGTATCTGCAGTCTTCAGTCTTTGTTCTTCAGTCTTCAGTCTTCAATCTTCGACACCGCAACTAAACTAGAAACGAACTCTAACACTTGAGTTCAAAACGATTCTAGTCTATTACATATAAGTCCTATGAATTTTGGTATCATCAAAACAAGGGTTAGGATATTCCACAAGGTTCCCAACACTGTTTCTGCCTTCAACTTAATCCTCTGTGTACCCTCATGTACTGTGAAAGCCATCCTTTTGTAGTCCAATATAATAGGAGAGCAAAACTCCAGCCAATCACTCCCTAGTATCAGATCATATCCCTCACTGGCCAATATCCTTGGTGAATAAGTGAATCCATGCCCTTGTACTACCCAAGATAAGTCCATGGCCCTCAATCTACTGACCAACTTTTACCCATTGGCAACTTTGATTAGAATAGGTACATCAGGTTCTAGTTTGACTCCAATTTTCTTAGCAAACTTCTCTTGTAGGAAACTCAAAGTACTGCCAATGTCTATGAGAATTCTGATTTGATTATCCCCAATCTGTCCGATAACTCTCATTG
The DNA here is from genome assembly GCF_028751815.1 of Salvia miltiorrhiza. Classification (NCBI taxonomy): domain Eukaryota; kingdom Viridiplantae; phylum Streptophyta; class Magnoliopsida; order Lamiales; family Lamiaceae; genus Salvia; species Salvia miltiorrhiza. The sequence goes on along the minus strand of NC_080391.1, from coordinate 21,103,033 downwards.
TTCTTGAGTTGGTATTTCCCATCATGGAGTGTGTATTAATATGTTAATCTTCCATAGGCTCATTTTTTTTTCCAGATTTAGCTCATCATCCTCATCTTCATATTGTAGGTAAGCTAGTTCATGTGCCTCATCACAATTGAAACACGGCCCTTTCTCCTTCCTAGATGACATCTCTGTAGCTGTGAGTAACTTGATAGGAGTTTTGTTAGTACCCTGATAATTAGGCTTAGTGGCAGTTCCTCCCTCTGGCCTTTTATAGCTAAGACCTTAGCTCTGGAAATTCCTAGGAGGTGGTTTCACCCTTTTAGCAATAGCTTCAAGTGTTGCTATTTGTTTATGCCCCATTTCTATTGCTTCAATCAGTGATGTGGGTTTAAACAATAGTATAAACCCCTGCATTTCCTCAGACAAACTGCTAATAAAATTCGCAACAAAATACTCCTCTGAGTAACTCATGCTATTACTAAGCAGTAAACAGGCTCTTAGCTCTTCAAACTTTTTCACATACTCATCATAAGTACCATTATGTTTAAGGTTTTTGAACCTATAACTATTTTTCTCTCATTTAGATCCTCAAACCTAGCAGCCACCACATCCATGAATTGTTCCCAGGTAAGAGAAAACAGATTTTCACAACCAAAATTTTGTAAGCACTGCAATGCTTTCCCCTCAAAGTCGTGAACAAACAGTTGGATCATATTTTCATCAGACATAGTAGCAGTCAATTTGAAATAGGTATTACACTTAAGAATCCATCCTCTAGGGTTGGTACCATTAAATTTTGGGAAATCAATTTTGTGGATAGGATTTCCAGAGTTGAAATTAGGTTGAGATGAGTAATCACTTCTGATTTTAGATGTAAAAGCAGGAGTTCTAGCAGAGCTACCTTCCTTTTTGATTGAGCTAGGAGTTGGGCCTAGGATAGATCTCATTCCCTCTTTGTTCTGACTCAAGCCTTGGAGTTGCCGTTTGATTTCTCCCAAAGTAACAGATAGTTGATCATACTTAGCATCAACTTTCTAATCCAGCCCAGCGATAAGCTATTTCAATCTTTCCTTAGTGACCGTTCTCTGCATTGATTCAGCTTGTAATAACTTATCCATTTTCTTTTGTGCCTCTTGCAGCTCCTTCAAGCCCGTACCATCGGCCATTATCGAACAAGCTTTGCTAAATAAAAGCAAAGAAACCTTGCTCTGATATACCAAATGTAATAGATCTGTCTATATCAGTTGTAGATGTATGAACATATATGATTTTGTTGTGATGAAAATGTAACCTTTAACAGAATCAGGAAGAAGAAGATAGATAGGAGAAGAATGAGGCGAGATAAGAGAAGTAGGAAGATATCAGATAATTCATTTCTAGGTTAAAAAACCTTTACATGCAAAGTATAAATATTGGTCCCCATGTACGTGGAAAACTAACGGAAACTGAAATAATTAAAAGGAAATAACATAATGCGCTTCTTGAAAGCAAATAACACAATTTGTTCCTCAACGACGTGTCGCAATAGAATCCTCCTCGGCCATGCTAAAAATATCCCCTTCTTCAGCAATTTTTCCTACTCCAACCCCTTCCTCAACGAATAAACCTGAATCCAAATGCCCATCTTTCTCCATTATCGTGATAGGTTTCAGCGGTTGAGTCTGACCGAATGCACATCCCTTGTATATAGATCCAAATTTGGCCTACACATTGTGTTTATACGGCACAATAAAAATGACACACGTGATAGAGGCCTTCATAATCAAAATACATGAAGAGGTAAAATAAGAATATAATTTTATTTTATTTTTCGTATGGCTCGCCGCCTTAATTATGCATATAATTGAACTTGGAAGACCTCTGTCACGTGTCACATTCTTAATGCGCCACATGAACAAAACATGTGGTCCAGATTTAGATCTATATACTACGTATGGAAAAGGTTATACAAGATCTCACTCCTATCATAAAATTATACTCCCTCCGTCCACGAAAGAACTTCCTATCTTTCCTTTTTGGGACGTCCATAAAAGAACTTCCTACCTATTTTTGGACTATATCCCACCACTTATAATCATCTTACTTTTCACTTTTCACAACTCCCAATATTAATTATAACACATTTTCACCACTCTCAATGCACTCAACTACCTTTTATCCACTCTCAGTACACTCAACTACCTTTTATCCACTCTCAATACACTCAACAATATTTTTTCTTAAAACTCGTGCCACTCCCTCCTAGGAAGTTCTTTCATGGATGGAGGGAGTATAATATTATATTAATAAATTAATCAAATAATAACTTAATTACTATAAATTAAAATATAATTATATGGAACTTAAAACGAAAACAAGTTAATTTCATTTAAAGTGGTACAATGCCAAAATACTGTGTGTGTGTTGGCCAAACGATAATGAGTTAATACCTAAGGTCAAGGGTCCAAAAGTATTGAATATGAGTCCCATGTGACGCTGTCTTTAAATGTCTTTATTTAATACTCTCGTTCTATCAAAAAGTAGTTGCAGAAATATTAATATTTGAATGAAGATTTTGTCTTTATTTAAAATCACGCGAAGCGTGAATAATTCCAGCAAAAATATTTTGTATTATGAAATAAAAAAAAAGAATGTATTCGTGGACAAACATGGCATTTGGAATGTAGTATTCCACAATCATTGATGGATTAATTTGTTTTTTCACGGTAATATTTTTTCCGTAACAGAAAGTAATTTATTTTTATCATTTAGTATGTTTATAAAAATTAGTACCCGTACAATTCATGAAAAATAATTTTATATTTCATTATATATGAAATTCATATCAATTTAACTATTATATAAAAATTTATAAATATAATAAAAGCATAAATAAGAAATTAATTAAAAGAATTGAAACATAATACATAAGAATTGAAACAATAAAAGAATTGAAACATAATACATAAGAAATTAAAGAAAAATAAAATAAAAAAAATTATAGTTTATAAATAATCCTTCAATTTTATTATAATCACAAATTTGTCATTCAATTTTAAAATTAATTCCAATTTGATTTTCAATTGAAAGTACTTTTTAATATAGTATAGATTCTTAATATATCACTTTAATACTATTACTAAGGTTAAATCTTTTCTCCACTCACAATACACTTATCTATTTTTATTGAAATTTTGCTCCCTCTAAGATTTGAACCAAAGAAAAAACAATTAACCTTATAATATATATATTAAATTAACAACCGCAAATCAATCTAAGATCTTATCATATATGAAAGATCTCATTGGAACCATTTCCTAGATATGCCTCGTGCATTAACACATTTTTAAGAACAAACTTGCTAATTAACACAATACTAATTGGATACCATGTCGTCCCTGTCCAAGCGCAATCCATTTCAAATTCCTGATTTAAACATTCGAGAATTCTAATGTTTTATATATATATATATATATATATATATAGGGTGTGGTTCTAGAGAGAACTACATTATTTGTGAGAACGGGAGAACCATCAAATCTAATGCATTCACTGTAAAAATTAATGCATCCGCTGTTAAAATTAATGCACTCAAAAAAATAAAAAAAATGCTCCCTTCAGGATTCGAACCCAGGATCTGCATTCATCCAACAAGATGATGCATCCACCGTAGATCTTGATGATCGAATGGCTGAAAATGGTTCTCCGGTCTTCTTTTATTTATGGTTCTTTCCTGAACCTCTCCCTATATATATATATATATATATATATATATATATATATATATATATATATACTGAGTATTTGATCAATCTTCTTTATAAACGAAAATTCCTTTCTAAATAAATTCAGACACGATCACAATTTATACAGCTTGATCTAAATGTCCAACAAATTTTAACACTACATGGTCCTTGTATTCGTGTTTTGCATTGGGCATATATAAATTACGCAATCTATGGATTTTATTTTATTTTAGTTTTGCTAATGGCACATGCATTTGCATGGGTGAAGTAATAATGAGGAGTGGTATAACATTAGCACATGCACATGGGATGCAAAACCATTTTTTGGTCAAAGAAGAAATTTGTGTCCCCACCCTACAAACTCTTTTCTTTTAGCAGCTTTTCTTTGTATTCAACAACATAACATGTCCATGATCAATGTTGGCCTATTATTATTTTTATTACTGAGAAAGGATTAATGGATAATTGTTTCCATAAGTGAGGGAATGAGTTTACTATATATTGTCTATTAATAACAACCACTCTAACCACTCAATCATTCAAACTCTTTAATATTTAATTAATTTATTTCTCTTCCACATCAACAATATTCATTTGAACCCAATAACATCTATTTTGCGATATTTATCCCTGATCGCTCTAACAACAACATTTTAAATAGTTATTTTTAAATATAAAAATTACATATAATAAAAATAAAATAAAAAAGTATATATAATTATAATTACAACATATAAAATGATAAAAATGGCAAAACGTATAACTAAACAATAAACAGAAAACACACTAATATAAAGAAATCACAAACTAAACTACTCCTGTAATTTAAAACAATAGCATAAACTTGTTTTTATGAATGGATACATATTAATTTATTCTTTCAATATATTTTTATTAGAGATAACGTCGTGCCATTCACATAATTTAATAATTTTTTTATAAATATTTCAATAAAATAATTTAAAATATCTTATTAAAGTGTACCAGTAATTCTCAGTATGCAAACAGGATAATTTATACTCCATATAAAATTTTAAGTACATGGGCTAGTTATTATTTTAATAAAAGAACTACACGGATGCCATGTGCAACCTATTAGCTAGGCACAGAATTTATGTCAAAGACAATTATTACTGCTATTTAAAAATGATTGTGTTTTGGATTTTGTTAGATGTTATTAAAGGTAATTGAACATAAATAAACTGCTCCTCTAAGAAAAGTATGAAATATATTGGTCTTAATTCCCTAAATACATTACATTTTCTCATTTTTTAGAATTACACATCATCTTTTAAATCCGTCTCCTAATACATTATTATTATTATTATTATTTTCTAAAATTGCACATGGTCAGCCAACCACCAATCGAAAAAATGACGTGAACGCCGGAAACACCACACATATACACGCCGAAAAATAAATTTTAATTGATGTAGCAGCCATGTAGATTTTTTTTTTTTTTGCTATTAATTTCTAATTTTTAATATTTTAGCTCAAACCCACTTATTTTCCTAAATTCTAAATTTGTCCACATCAGATTACACAATTCAATTGTGGGAATTCTTTTAATTAAATTTGTCCTTGTTGGAGTCCAGAGGCTGCAACAGAAGACTTGCTCAAAACACCTGGACGATTGAAATGTGCGATGAATCGATTAATTTTTCTAGTTTCTGGTTCGTTAAAAACTTAGCATAAATAACACATAACCATTCATTAATGAAGCGAAAACACTCATCTTTAGACGTTTTCCAGTTGCAAATAGCAAGGAGCAACTATATATCAATAAGATCACAAATAATACATTGAACAAAAACACAACTATAGATGGAAATATGTAGAAAGCTTACTCATTTTTACACATGTCTTAAAATAAGCAGAGTGGAGGAAGAAGGAAATGGCCCGAAAAGGAGCGGTTTAGTTCAGATTAGATAACAGGTTTCAGATTAGATAACAGGGGAAATCAAGACCACAAATTTCCAGATGGGCTGGAGCCTTGGTCGCCTCTTCGTAGGGTGTGTCTCCTTGCCTGATTCGATATGCGCCGGAGCCCACATGCGCTAGAGCCTTGGTCGTCGGTTCGTCGCGCGCCATCGAACCCATACCCAGATGCGGCCGAGCTCGCCTCTCTTGGTCTTGGTGGAATGGCTGGAACAGATGGTCGAAAATGAAACCAGACGCTAGCTAGGGGCAATTCTAAAATGGGGGGAAATTGTAAAATTAGGAAATTTAGGGGAAAATTGGGAATTTGGGAGATTAATGCCTTAATATTAAAATGTGTAAATTAGAATCTAATAGAAAAAAAATAATTTCCTATGGCTGCCATATCAATTATTTTTTTTTCGGCGTGTATATGTGGCGTTTCCGACGTCCACGTTATTTTTTCGATTGGTGGTTGGCTGACCATGTGCAATTTCAGAAAGAAAAAAAAAGTGATGTATTAAGAGGCGAATTTCAAAGGTGATGTGCAATTTCAGAAAATAGAGAAAAATATATTTAAAAGCAATTACCCCAAATATATTATGCTTAGTCATTCTTCGGGATTGGTTTCTTGAATATTCAAAGAAAATGTATAAGTCAATTAAATGATTATAATTATATACGCTCACATTTTCTGTTAACTTTCACATTTCATTTTATCAATAGGCATAAACATATTTATATCTATAATACCGACTATATAGTTATATATATATATATATATATATATATATAATATTAATATTATAATAGAAATGAATATGACATTATATTTTTAAAAATAATGCTCTGTATATCTGTCCACCAAATGAGTACATATTTAAGAGTGACACAAGTTTTAAATAATTGATAGTGTAGGTGAGTGAAATAAGGGTCTTATTAAGAGTGACACAAATTTTAAATAATTGTAAGTGCACTTAACAAAAAAAAAATGTGTACTCACTTGATAGAAAGATAAAATAAAATAAAATTGAGAACTCATTTAATGGACAAAGGGAGTATAAACTACCGTAACAACCCATTGCACCTTTGAATTAATTATTAATCAAATTCAAAATTTAAAATATGATATATATATTTATATAGGGTCACGTTCAATGGAGAACACGAACACGCTCATGTTCATCAAAATATATTGAACATATCAATCATTTCGTTGAACGTTCATCAAAATATACTGATTTTTTGGGGTTCGACCCCCTACATGTTCACATAAAAATTCGTTGAACATGACGTGAATAAATGCTGACCGTTAGATTAGACAAGATCAACGACTGAGATTTGTTCTCTGTTATTTGAATATTTAGTGTTCTTTATTGAACTCTTTCCCCCATATATATATATATATATATATGGAAGAGTTCAATGGAGACCACTCCCATATATGGAGAATGAAGATAAATCAAAGCCATTGATCTCACCAAAATCAATGAATCAGATTCATCCGAATTCTTCAAATCTAGGAAATCCTATAAATTCCTCATTTTTCAATTCTGGGAACCAACGAACATTATTATGAACTTACGAATATAAGTATGTTTATTTGTATGTTCATTTGTTTTTATATGAACATATCGACGAACATTAGTATGTACTTTTGTTTTTTTATACGAACACATTGACGAACATTAGTATGTTCGTAAGTTCATAATAATGTTCGTTGGTTTCCAAAATTGGAAAATGATGAATTTACGGGATTTTCTAAACTTCAAGAATTCGGATGAATCTGATTCATTGATTTTGGTGAGATCAATGACTCTGATTTGGTCTCTATTCTCTATATAGGGAAGTGGTCTCCATTGAAGCTGACTATATATATATATATATATATATATATATAGGGGGCGGTTATTCAATAAACCACCCTTATTTTAAGAATTACGAACCAGCAACAATGCATGAATTTTATGTATAACACGCATGAATAAACTGTATAAAGGTACGAATTGCGAAAAATAATTTTTTGCTACCTTTGGGATTCGAACTCAGGACCATGAATTTATCCAACAAGGTGATGAATCAACCGTAGATCTTGATGATCTAAGGGCTGAAAATGGTTCCTAATTTATATTTTAAGAAGCGTTCTTATTTTAGCCTTCCCCTATATATATATATATATATATATATATATATATATATATATATATATATATATATAGGGGAGGGCTAGAATAAAAACACTCTTAAGTGTATAAAATATAAATGATTTTCAGCCCTTAGATCATCAAGATCTACGGTTGATTCGTAACCCTGTTGGATGAATTCGTGGACCTGAGTTCGAATCCCAAAGGTAACAAAAATTTATTTTTCGCAATTCGTAACCATGTTGGATAAAATTCGTACATTAAAAAACGTTTATATTTTATACACTTAAGATTGTTTTTATTCTAGCCCACCCCTATATATATATATATATATATATATATATATATATAATTCATACATTAAAAATTGCTCTTATTTCTTATTTTAAGAAGTGCTTTCACGGTAGCCCACCCCATATATATATATATATAGGGGAAGGCTAAAATAAGAACGCTTCTTAAAATATAAATTAGGAACCATTTTCAGCCCTTAGATCATCAAGATCTACGGTTGATTCATCACCTTGTTGGATAAATTCATGGTCCTGAGTTCGAATCCCAAAGGTAGCAAAAAATTATTTTTCGCAATTCGTACCTTTATACAGTTTATTCATGCGTGTTATACATAAAATTCATGCATTTTTACTGGTTCGTAATTCTTAAAATAAGGGTGGTTTATTGAATAACCGCTCCCTATATATATATACATATATATATATATATATAGATCCGTAGATCCGTCAGAAAATCAGTTTTTGAGGAAAAAAAATTTGGTGGGGAGGGGTGGGTCAGCGACTCAACAATCAGAAAATCAGTTTTGGGGGGTCAGTGGTCAGAAAATCAAGTTTAAAAAAAAAATTGGGTGGGGGTGGGGGTGGGGGTGGGGGTGGGGTGGCGAAAATACCAGTTTTATTAAAATGAAATGCATTTTTTTGTATAATTTAATGCATTTTTATGTAAAATCTTTATGCACTTTTGTTTGATTTTATATGCATGTGAAACATGACTATTTTGGGGGGTGGTAATGGGGAGGGTTGGGGGGTGGTGTGGGGTGGGGTGGTGAAAATACCAAAACTGGAAAAATCAAATGCATTTTACTGTTCAAAGTCATACATTTCATGTGAGAACTTTATGCATCTTTGTGTGAAACTATATGCATCTAAAATATATCTATTTTGAGAAAATCTAAAAAAAATATATATTTTTTTAATTATTAAATCTGAAAATTACATTCCAATTTTACCCCTCTCAAGATTTTGCCTTGAAATGCCTTGCCACGTGTCACCATCTTGATGCGCCACATGTCATAAATGTGTGGTCTAGATTTGGATCTACGAATCTATTATAAGCATTGGATACTACATGATCTCATATCCTATATATATAGTTTATCCTTTTCTATGCCTGCAAGTAATCGAGGAACTTAATTGTAAATTGAATAGTATACAATTTATGTTGTTATTCTTATACGATATTAAATATAACCTTTTGTGATTTTCCTTGTAAAGTTTTATAAAGCTGGACCACATTTCATTCTTGAAAAATGAAAATTTATTGCGAGAAGACCTCTAAGGCTCTAACAGCAACTAGTTAATATAACTATCAAAATAAATAAAATATTAAATATAACTATCATTTTCTTGGGGCCAATTTTTTCCAAAGTAGGATATGATGGTCCATCATCTTCATTAAAAATAATACTACAAAAGTAAAAAAATAAAATAATATAGAAACGTGAAAAAAGTCAGAAGAGAAATAAATAATTCAGACTTTATTGTATTATAATCATGTTTGGACATCCTTGTCAACCAACGACACATCCCATCCTAAATTCATACTCCTTTTATATCAATTTTTTATATATATTAATAATAAACTCTTCAATTATATATTTTTTTACTTACGAACATTTCAATTTGATATGATTCAACTCAAATTAATGACATTCGAGACTACAAACAATCATATTATTACATACCGATATGAATGTCGTGTAATTTATTTTAATTCAATCCATTTTGACGAAAATCGAGATGAGAGCAGTATTTTAGAGCTTAGTATCACACTAAAATCAAACCCACACACGTAATGAGACATTAGTTTGAGGATTAGTTAGATGAGATTATTATAAACCGTGGCTTACGTTACGTTAATAAAAATCCACAAAAAAAAAAAAAAAAACTCATAAAAAATTTACAGTCTTTTTCATCGTTTTGCCACCTTCCTAAAAACGATCTCATAACCAAAGCCTGAAAAAGAAAAAGAACCAAACTTTGATTGTAAAAATCCGATCTCTCTCCTCTCTTTCCTTCTCTCTCCCAAGTCCCATCTTGCAGTGCAGAGGGAAGAAGGGAGCAGAGGGATTGTGAAAGAAGAGAGAAGGGACACATTTTCTTGCAAAGATAATTCCAATCCGACATTCCTTGACCACGGCCCCCCCGAAAAAAAAAGAGGAAAAATCAAATCTTTTTCCTCGAATTATCAGGTAAAAGAAATTCTTGATTCTTAAGCATGACATATATTCAAACCTAATCCCGCATTATTTTAAGTTTTGAAGCCCCTGACTTGGGAAACATTCATAAGAATCAAGACATTTGACAGTCTGTAGATATGGACCACACAACCCCTTTGCCACAGAAAATTGCATAAATCCCTAATTTAATGCATGAGACAAATGGGGTGGCCACATTATATATGATTGAGAAGGATTAGTATATTTCCATTGACTCCTTGCAAAAATTCTAGCTGATGTTCATCATTGGCTGCTCCAAAAAAAATTCCCATTATTTCTTTTCCTTGTAGTTTTGTGAAGCTTATTTCTCGCCCCCCATTTTCTGGGGTGGAAAATGGGGACTGTTGAAGGTGGAGAGGAGGTGGTGAGAGGCAGTGAGGAGAGGATTAACGTGTCGGTGCGTTTGAGGCCGTTGAATGGGAAGGAGATCTTCAGGCATGATGTTGCAGATTGGGACTGCATCAATGATAACACTGTTATTTATAAGAATGTTAATGTCTCTGCTTCGGATAGGTCCATGTATCCTACTGCTTACACATTTGGTGAGTTGCAATTTTCCCAAATGTTTGCTCTGTTTGTTGATAGTTTTGATGGTTTTTTGTAATTTCCCCAGAATTTTGTGTGTTTGAGTTTGATCGTGATCATAAGTTGCAGCTTCCGAATGTAATTTGTGCATTGATAATTTTGATGTTTTTGAGTTTAATGAGGAGGTGTATGAAGATGATCATGATGTGATGTATCATGTTTTGTTTCGAGCCGTTTTTTTTCATGCTTTTCTCAGAGGTCTGGAAAAAGCTGCAATCAATAGGCTAAATGAGAATGTTGCCTTGTTGAACAGAGCTCATTGTTGCCTATCTATGGATTTCAATTCTAAATCTGGTGTGTGATATTTTAGGATATCTTGATTTTATGCTGAAAATAGTTGCCTTCAAATACTACTGTTATATTGATGTCATTTGAGAATAGCTGGTGAAATGCTGTTTTTCTTTTGGCCCTTTTTCCTGTATAGATAGGGTGTTTAGGCCCGATTGCTCGACAAGGGAAGTGTACGAAAGAGCAGCCAAAAATGTCGCAATTTCAGTTGTTAGTGGAATGAATTGTGAGTACAGTCTATGCACTCTTATCCCCATTTCATGTATAGTCTCTTTCAGTGCATACTGAACCAAACTATGATTCAAAAAATTGTGTAGCAAGTGTTTTTGCATACGGCCAAACGAGCAGTGGGAAGACATTCACAATGACTGGAGTGACCGAGTATGCAATAGCTGACATATATGAGTACATACAGAAGGTAATCCTAAATCCCATTTTTTGTTTTATACCTCTCATTTGCAAATGCAGAGTAACTTCTTGGAGTAAATCGGCTAATTACTTCAACTAACTATGATGTTTCAGCATCCAGAAAGAGATTTCGTGTTGAAGTTCTCTGCTTTGGAAATCTATAATGAATCTGTGAGAGACCTCCTCAGTGTAGATAGCACTCCTCTTAGGCTCTTGGATGATCCAGAGGTGAATCCTTTTCCCCGCCCACATTTTCAAGATTCTATTTGAAAATTTCCTGACAGATGACCCTTTTGCTTTTGCTAGAGAGGGACGGTGGTCGAGAAGCTCACAGAGGAAACTATAAGGGACTGGGATCATGTGATTCAGCTGCTTTCTGTTTGTGAAGGTAAGAAATTTAGTCGATTTTTGAATCTTCAAGTGACCTCCTAAGCCAGTCGAATATGTGGAACTATAGATTCTGAATATTTTGTCGACGTTTGCAGCTGAAAGACAAATTGGAGAGACATCCCTTAATGAAGTCAGCTCCAGATCTCACCAGATTATTAGACTGGTAAGGCTTGTTTTTTCACTTTCCCATGTTTTCTTGAGAACTTTTGTGAAGAAATACCTCAAATCTTGTGGGATCAAAGCGCTTGTTTTAGATGATTTTTCATTGAGACAAATTACGTTATTGCAGACAGTGGAAAGCTCTCCCCGTGATTTTATAGGCAGGGACAATGCTAGCGCACTTGCAGCTGCTGTGGTATGGAATCATAGGAGCACTAATTGTGAATAATCTTTGATGTTTCCAAATGCTGTGCATTTTTTTTTTCTCATTGAAATCGGTTCTTCATTGTGATATAGAATTTTGTCGATCTTGCTGGAAGTGAACGAGCATCACAAGCTAATTCAGCTGGGACGAGATTAAAAGAAGGCTGCCACATAAATCGCAGTTTGCTGACATTAGGAACTGTCATTCGCAAGCTAAGGTATTCACACTTTCGTACTTTTTTCCTTTCTTCCAAATTTCAGTTACATTTGTGGTAATTGATTTGTGGCATTATATAGCAAGGGTCGAGGCGGACACATTCCTTACAGAGATTCTAAACTGACACGAATCCTGCAAACATCGTTGGGGGGGAATGCTAGAACGGCCATCATTTGCACAATGAGCCCTGCACGCAGTCATGTTGAGCAATCAAGAAACACTCTTCTGTTTGCTAGCTGTGCAAAGGAAGTGACCACCAATGCCAAAGTTAACGTGGTCATGTCTGACAAAGCTTTGGTCAAGTATTTGCAACGAGAGCTAACGAGACTAGAGAGTGAGCTGAGAAATTATCAATCTACTGTCTCCACGCCAAACTATCCTGCGATGCTGAGAGAGAAAGATCTTCAAATCACTAAGGTACTAAACTTTTGTATGTTGCTTGAAAATGAACTTTGATTTCATTAACCGTTGAAACGTGACTTTTAATCCACGATAATAAGATCACTACGTACATGCTGGACATATGAGGCAATCCATATTTAGGTCATAAATTTTTAAATAGATGAACTTATATCAGTATGTAAATTTTATGGTTTTACTATGAATATTGAGTGTTATGATTTCACTTTCTTCTAGCTCGAGGAGAAGATAAACGATCTTACTCTTCAAAGAGATGTCGCTCAATCACATGTCAAAGATTTGCTAGAAATCATTGGAAATGAAGCATCCTTGACACGGGTAACATTTCTCGTATAAAATTTGAAATATTTTCTTCCATTTTTTGTGTGTTCACTTCTTTCTCGATTTTCTTCTCCAGGTCGGATCAGGACACTACCCTCACTTGCGAGTCCAAAGATCACCAGACAGTACGATAGCAGAAGAGGAGACACGGACACCTCACTCCTTGGGAACATGTTCCGGTGGACACAGCAGAACGAGTTCAGACGATCAGATAGTGAAAGTCCCGTATTTTGATGATGACTTTGTGCCTAGTAATTCACCACCGAGGATCTTAGCTTCAAACTCCAGCGACAGTTACTCCAATCACGATTGGGAGGAGATAGAGAAGGAGAGTAGTGGGGCATCGGAGGATATATGCAGGGAAGTCCGTTGCATCGAAGCAGAAGAGTTTAGTAACAAAGTGGCTACAAACTGCGATTCCGTATGTTCAGAAGAGAACACCGAATTCCCTCATGTGGAAGTATATGTAAATGGACATGCGCAGACCATGGAAACACCGTCAACTCCTTTTGAAAACAATCAAGTGATCAAGTCTTCTCCGATGGAGAATGATTGTGCAATGGAGGAAGAAGAGAAGGAACACGAAGAGAAGGACTCATCGTCTCCTCCATCCAAGGAACAGAGAGAAGTTAGCTCAATTCACTCACCAGAATTCCCATCTCACGTTACACAACTGAATCAAGATTCACCCCTAGCCAGCTTCTTCAAATTGACTAAGAGCAGAAGCTGCAGAGCAAGGATTGCTGACTCGAATTCACCTTGGCACAAGATGATGGATTTTAGTGAGATCACGTCGTCGTTTGGATCAGAACGAGGATACGTAGATTTTGAAAAGAAATTTTCCCCATGGAGCTTTAGTCCCTTTGTTCGAGATTTATCAAGGAAGGATTCTCAGTGTTCCCCCGACAAAACTTTTGATATCGAGATCGACGCCCCAAATGAGAAGCTTCCAACCCAAGATATTCACACCAAGAATCAGGTGAGTTATGCTTTCTTTCTCTTATACTTAGTTAATAATCACAGCATTTTAGAAAACTAAGGTTTCTTGTTATCCTCATTCCAAACTCGTGTGTCCATTTACTTGAAGCATTTTTTGTTAACGAATAAAAAAGCTTTTCGTTTCATATATATAACATGTCATATAATGATGCAGTCGATGGCGACTGTACCAGAAGCCGATGAATCTCCAAAGAGGGATGTCAAAGATGTCGGTTTGGATCCCATCGTAGATGAGTTCAAAGGTCTTTCAAACTGGCCTGCCGAGTTCAGGAGGCTCCAACGAGAGATAGTCGAACTCTGGCATGCTTGCAACGTCTCGTTGATACACAGGAGTTACTTCTTCATGCTCTTCCAAGGTGGTGATCCTTCGGATGCTATATATATGGAGGTGGAGATGAGGAGGATGAAGTTCCTTAGGGATAAATTCTCTCGAGGCGAGAATACCGTCGTCAACGGACAGTGTCTGACGCTGGCTCTAAGGTGAGATCACGGCTCCCCTTTCCAAGTCTTGGTCGAAAAGTTCTGCTACACGTTTTTGAAATGTTTCAATAATGACCTCATTCTTTGATATATAGCAAAATAGACAGGCCCAAAAATTTCCCGATGCTCGGAAAAATGACGTGGCATGAGGAAAAAATCACGCCGCATCATTTTTCAAGTCGTCGGAAAGTGAGGCCATTATTCGAACGTTGTATAGATCATGTCTAAAACCAGAATCAGGTCAAAGTTGGTGAAAATTTTCGGCGATTTAACCCTAAATAAGCTTCGCATGACCAAGAATTCTTCAAAACACATGCATAAAACTCTACTACTTTTATCCTCAACTGCTGATATATTTCTTATGAACAGCCTGAAGGCACTTCGCGAGGAGAGGCGAATGCTGAGCAAGAGGATGTCAAAGAAGCTTTCGGAGCAAGAACGCGAGAGCCTCTTCCTCAAGTGGGGCATCGGCCTCGACACCAAGCTCAGACGCCTACAGCTCTCCTACAGGCTATGGACCAAAACGGACGACATGGATCACGTTGCTGACAGCGCATTCCTCGTGGCGAAGCTGGTCAGCTCCATGGAACACGGTCAGACGCATCACAAAGAGATGTTCGGGCTTAACTTCACACCACGACGCTCCACAAGATCCCACAATAGCTTCAGACGGAGCCTGATATCGTTCCTGTGACCCGTGAGATCGTTGTTATCGTCGTTCTCTCTACATTCTGAGTTGTGATATGAAATTGCTGGGAATAAGCATTAACTGTATAATTTTTACCAGGCTAGAAATGGTTGTTGGTGTAAAGTTAGTATCTTACTATTTGACTCATAGAAAGAGGGCTTGAAAATAACGGAGTATGTATGTAGAGCCATTGATGAGCTATTATTTTTGTATAAATCTCTTTTTGGTTGTAAATTGTGTCTCCATTTACTTATACATTCTTCAGGGTTCATTTACTTTTCTTTCTTTTTTTGAATTCTTTTGTGAGCAGAACCAAAATATATTTCAAGAATCTAACAAGAAACATAAGCTCAAATTCCCTTATTGATATGGCTAATGACGTAGGATATATATGAAAACAATCGATTGTTTACCAATATGGCATTTACTAGCAAGGTTTCAATCGTTTCCCCTCTTATCAAGTTTGCACATTGAAGAATGAATCACATATATTGAATTTCAGTACCAATTTTATACACATTACTCCCTCCGTCCCACTTGAAATGACTTAATTTCTATTTTGGGTTGTCCCACTTCAAGTGACCCAACCCAAATTTAGAAATAAAATTAGGTATTTAACATTACTTTTTGGATTGCCCCACCACCACTTTACACTTTTATCACACATTTCTTAATATTAATGACCAATTTTTTTGGGTCATTTGAAGCGGGACGGATGGAGTATATTTTTGTAAACCTTTTTTGTTTTCTTTTATTTCCTATAGCGATTCGCCGAAAAATTCGAAGGTTACTTGAAATTGGAAGAGTAGTCCAATGAAATAACTGAGTTGGAGAAGAGAGCTGAAGATTGAGAAGTGATCGAAGAAGGAGAAGAACTAATAATTGACGCGATTTCTCTGATTGTCGTATAACTCATAAACTTTGTTTACTTGTGCAAAAGTTTATAAACAACAATACAACATAATCATAAATTCCTTAAAATAGTGGTGATGGTGGTATATTTGTAACTTTTAACATAATTAGAAGTATTTAATTAGAGGTAGTGGCGGAGTCAGAAATAACTAAACATATTTTTTCAAGAGTAGTAAGTAAAAAAAAAATTAAAATATTCATATTTCATATAATTAAAATATTCTCTAATAATGGAACTGAATATTAAGGAATTGAAGATATATCATATAAAAATTTATCTAATTTAATTTGTTAATCCATGAAATAATTAAACAAACATTCAATAATAGATATAAAATTACAAAAAAAACATCAAACTTGTAAATTATAAAATTTAATTTAAAGAAAGAAAGTCCAATCATGATTTCTATATATATACCCACTATAATGAACCTCAAATCAAAATACCATGATATGATTTTATTATAATTATTCGTTAATACATACTACTAATTAAAAAAAATCCAGGGGGCCATGAACCCTCTGGGCTCTATGCAGCTCCGCCCTGATTAGAGATAAGTTAAGCAAAATTAAGGTGGGTCAAAAGAATAACATATATAAATCCCAATGAAGATTGAACTTAATTAGGAACTAAAAGAAAGAGCTAATTGATGCATGCAGCGGAATGTTATTCTATAACAAGCAATGAAGAATCTTCAAAAACATGGTAATGAAAGGTGAAAAAATGAGAGGGAAAAGATGGAAGATGAGGATCTCTAAAACCACAGCCTAAACCTTGATCTCAAGTCAGGAGCTGCAGGTTTCTCTTCCTCCACTTTCTTCTCCGCCTCCGACGCTTCCTGCGTTGTTGTTTCACTTTTCTCAGCTTCTTTCTCCATCTCCGGAGTAGCGTCTTCTGACGTCTTTTCATGATCGGATGCATCAACTTCTTTCTCCATCTTTGCATCCTCTGCAGCGTCGACTACTTCATTCTGGATCTCCTCACAAGTTTCTGTAGCCCGAGATTCTTCGGCTTCTGCTTTATTTTGCTCAGCCTCTGTTACACATTGATGGGCAGCTTCTGTTTCACTTTCTTCACAAGGTTGGGGCGATTTCACTGTTACATTATCATCGGGGGTTTCAATTGGAAGGCTCTCTGTTGTTTCCTCCTCAAGAGTTTCTTCAGTTTCCTCCTCAAGAGCTTCTTCAGTTTCCTCCTCAAGAGCTTCTTCGGCCTTCACTGTTTCCTCCTCAAGAGCTTCTTCGGCCTTCACTGTTTCCTCCTCAAGAGCTTCCTCGACCTTCGCCTCTTCTTGCTCCATCTCCTCTTCGATCTACACAACATGATTAAGGCCCCACGTAGTGTATATCACTAATATATGCATGCAAATCTAAATTCAAAAGGAAATATATGCGACAAAATGGACACACACACGCAATAATATGAGTTTAATTACCTTGACGGCCATGGCCTCTTCTACTTTGACCGGAGCCTCTTGGTTCTCCGGTGCCGGAAGAGGAACGAGGTCGGCGTCGTCGTCGACGTTCTTCAGCATTGACTTGGAAGCACACCCTCCCATTTTCTCGCGTTGTGGTCTCACTCTCTCTCTCTGTAAAACAAGTTTTTTTTTTTTTTTTGAGAGAGAGGGAGAGTAGAGGAGAAAAAGAGAGAGTCGGCTTGCTTGCACGCAATCGCAGATCAGAGACGGGATGTGGGAGAAATTGGATATCACGAATTTAAAGAGAGGGGTTGTTGCAACGTCGGTTTTTGTTCCCACATTTCTACTATTTTTATGCTTCGGAGATATTTATGTTTCACCCTACATCAATCTTCAAAATTTCATCCACAAACAAAACTTACTAATTATAAATATGGAGTATGTTACTTCATCAATATAAATATACGTGGCTAGTGATTTTTGGCCACCTAGGTGTCAGGTAAAAAAACCGGTTTTTAGCTTAAAAATGAATGGGCCGATTTTTTTATAATTAGTGGATTGACTAAAATATTATTTCTGTTGAAAGTAGAGAGAAAAGTAAAAGAGAAGAGAAAAGCGTAGAGAGCGTAGAGAGAATAAATCTGTAGGAGTGATTTATTGTGAGGACTAAATGCCTCTATTTATAGGAGATACAAAGCTAGGGTTAGGGTTTAGGGTTAGGTCATTAAGTAGGGAAATATATATATATATTTACAACACTCCCCCTTAAATGACTAACCCTAAAAAAATGCTGCCTCATTAAAACCTTGCCAAGAAAAACCCAATGGGACAAAAACTTGGTCAAAGGAAAAAGAGTACAGCTGCTCCCCCTTGAAAAATGATCATGATATATCTTTGAGTCGACGCATGCCGATCTTGTGTACTAGCTTTCTGAATGTCGATGTTGGTAACGCCTTTGTAAATAAATCTGCCACATTATCACTTGAACGAATTTGTTGGATGTCAATGTCGCCGCTCTTTTGGAGGTCATGTGTGAAGAAAAATTTGGGAGATATATGCTTCGTCCTGTCACCTTTGATGTATCATTCCTTGAGTTGCGCAATACAAGCGGCATTATCTTCATATAACACAGTTGGATTGTCCTTTGGTGAAGCCAATCCGCACGTCTCTTGTATATAACTTGTCATATTTCGCAGCCACACACACTCTCAGCTTGCTTCATGGATTGCAATGAGTTCAGAGTGATTTGAGGATGTTGCAGTTAGGCTTTGCTTCACAGATTTCCAAGATATAGCAGTTCCTCCACATGTAAAAACATAGCCAGTTTGAGACTTGGCTTTATGTGGATCTGATAAATAACCCGCATCTGCATACCCTACTAAAGAGTAATCAAGACCTTTAGAATAATATAATCCAAGGTCAATGGTTCCCTTTAGAGCGTAGAATGTGTTTAATACCATTCCAATGTCTTAAAGTGGGAGCAGAGCTATATCTCGCAAGGAGATTTACAGAAAATGCTATATCTGGTCTAGTGTTATTAGCTAGATAAGTCAATGCTCCAATTGCAGTAAGATATGGTACTTCAGGACCAAGTGTTATTTCTCCATCTTCAATTGGTCGAAATGGGTCTTTATTCACATCAAGTGTTCTAACGACCATTGGTGATGTTAATGGATGCGCTTTATCCATGTTAAAACGCTTTAACACTTTTTCTGTGTATGAAGATTGATGAACAAATAAACGTTCAGGGACATGTTCAATTTGCAAACCTAGACAAAATTTTGTTTTTCCTAAATCTTTCATCTCAAATTCTTTTTTCAAGTATTCAGCAGTTTTATTGAGCTCTTCAGGAGTCCCAATCAAATTTAAATCATCAACATAAACTGCTATGATTGCAAATCCATTTTCAGTTTTCTTTATGAAAATACAAGGGCATGTATCATCATTTTTGTATCCCTCTTTCATCAGATATTCACTGAGTCGATTATACCACATACGTCCGGACTGTTTCAACCCATACAACGATCTTTGGAGTTTAATTGAAAACATATTTCTAGGTTTTGATTTACATGCTTCGGGCAATTTAAATCCTTCAGGGATCTTCATGTATATGTCACTATCTAGTGAACCATATAGATATGCAGTTACTACATCCATAAGGCGCATATCAAGCCTTTGTGACACAACTAAACTAATCAAAAATCTAAAAGTGATAGCGTCCATTACTGGAGAGTATGTTTTTTCATAATCAATTCCTGGTTGTTGAGAGAAACCTTGTGCTACGAGTCTCGCTCTATACCTCGTAACTTCATTTTTCTCGTTTCTCTTTCTAACAAATATCCATCTATATCCAACAGGGATTTTGGATTCCGGAGTTAGCGCTATAGGTCCAAATGCTTTTCGTTTATGTAAGGAATTTAATTCCGTTTTTATTGCTTCTTCCCACATTGGCCAATCATCTCTCTTTTGGCACTCTTTAATGGACTGTGGTTCAGGATCCTCATTTGAAATTTGAAGAGCCATATTAAAAGCGAATGTGTCGTTCACGACAATATTTGCTCTCTCCATATTACATTTGATGATGAATAATTAATTGAGATCTCATGATTTTCAATTTCTTGTGGTTCGTCAAGAACTTCATTATTTTCATTTGATTGATCAATCATTTTTGCCATTGTTTGGTCCATATCTTGCCCTTTTCTTTTTCTAGGCATAGAATCTTTGGAACCAATTGGTCGACCACGTTTTTGACGAACTTTAGAATCATTTGTTGCCGCTATTGTTTGTCCTTCAGGGACATTTATTTTAGCTGGAGCATTTGCAGCAGGAATATAAGATAGTGTCACTTTTCTTGTGTCTACGAAAGCATCAGGAATTTGGTTTGCAACCTTTTGTAAATTAATTATCTTTTCGACTTCTTGTTCACATTGATTACTTCGTGAATCAAAATGCGACAAATTTCTTTCATTCCATGATATTTCCTTATGCTTTTCTGGATGTAGATTTGTTCTACCTAATGTTGGAAATGTCATTTCATCAAAATAGCAATCTGCAAAACGTGCAGTAAATAAATCACCAGTTAAAGGTTCTAAATACCTTATAATCGAAGGTGAATCAAATCCAACATATATCCCAAGTCTTCGTTGGGGACCCATTTTTGTACGTTGTGGGGGTGCAATTGGGACTTGAACAGCGCAACCAAAAGTTCGTAAGTGAGAAACATTTGGTTCTCGACCAAAAACAATTTGTAAAGGAGAGTATTGGTTATTGGCTGCTGGCCGAAAACGAACTAATGTTGCAGCATGTAATATAGCATGACCCCAAGCAGAAATTGGAAGTTTTGACTTCATAAGTAATGGTCTAGCAATAAGTTGTAAATGTTTAATAAATAATTCTGCTAAACCATTTTGAGTATGGACATGAGCAACCGAGTGTTCAATCTCAATCCCAGTAGCCATACAATAATTATTGAATGCTTGAGATGTAAACTCACTAGCATTATCAAGACGAATCTTTTTTATTGGATTGTCTGGGAATTGAGCTCTTAATTTTATAATTTGAGCAAGTAGTCTAGCAAATGCTGCATTTCTAGTAGAAAGTAAGCATACATGAGACCATTTTGAAGAAGCATCAATCAATACCATGTAGTATCGAAATGGTCCACTTGGTGGATGTATGGGTCCACAAATGTCTCCTTGAATTCTTTCTAAGAAAGATGGAGATTCGATATTAACCTTCGTGTAGGAAGGTTTAATCACTAACTTGCCTTTTGCACATGCATCACATGTAAATTCATTTGTTTGGAGAATCTTCTGGTTCTCTATGTTGTGTCCATATGAATTATTGATTATTCGATCCATCATAGTTGCTCCAGGATGTCCAAATCTATCATGCCAAAGCATAAAATGTTTTGTGTCGTTGAACTTCGGGTTCATGACATGGTTTGCCTCAATTGCTTTTATGAATGTGTAATACATTCCAGATGGTAGTGTTGATAGTTTTTCTTTTGTTTGCTTCAAGCCACGTACAAAAGAATTTATGCATAAATATTCATTGTTGCCTTCTGATGTTGTTTCAATGTGGTATCCATTGTATCGGATATCTTTAAAACTTAGTAAGTTTCTTCTGGACTTACTAGAGTAAAGGGCATTCTCAATATTTAATTTAGTATCATTTGGTAAAATGATACAAGCTCTTCCGGAGCCTTCAATGATGTTCGATGCACCTGATATAGTATGAACATTATCTTTAGCTAATGTTAACTTAAGAAAATATTTCTTATTTTGGAGAATGGTGTGTGTGGTGGCACTATCAGCTAAGCATATATCACAATGATCCATATGAATTTCTGAGAAAATTTTCAAGAAAAACAAAAATAGATTACTACATAATCAATTGAAAAATAAACCATTGTTCCAAGCAAAAACTAGACAAATCAAAGTTTGGTAAAATAGATAAACTTCATAACATGGAGAAAAATAAATGAATAAACTATGCTAAATTCACTTTCTTGTCTTCTAGCACACCACCTCCAATCATGCCATCAATGTTTCCATTTGGGTCAACAAAGAAATCCGAGACATCTTAGTGAGTTGTATCAATTGTTCCATCAAAGTCAAGAACATTGGTCTCGTTCTTCACATTTTCCTTAATTGACTTTTGATAAAGATCAACAAGGTGTTTCGCCGTACGACAAGTACGTGACCAATGCCCCGTCATGCCACATTTATGACATGTATCTTCCCATTTGGATGAGTTGTGGTCTTTGGATGGTTTGTGCCTTTTGTTTCTAGATGTTGCATGGTCTACATTACCACGTCCATATCCACGTCCACGACCACGACCACGGTCACGTCCACGACCACGACCAAAGCCACGCCCACGTCCACGTTGGTTCCCACGACCACGGTCATACTCTTGTTTGATCGTTGCATTAGCTTCAGGTAATGCAGTGGAACCTGTGGGTTTTAACTCATGGTTTTTCATTAGCAACTCATTATTTTGTTCGGCAACTAATTATAAGCAAGATATAAGGTCAGCGTACTTTTTGAAACCCCGCTCTCTATATTGTTGTTGTAAGAGCACATTTGAAGCATGAAAAGTTGAGAATGTTTTCTCAAGCATATCTTCATCGGTGATTGTTTCACCACATAGTTTCAATTTAGAAGTAATTCGAAACAATTCCGAATTATAAGCACTCACACTTTTGAAATCTTGCATTCTTAAATGCATCCACTCAAAACGAGCCTTAGGAAGAACAACAGTCCTTTGATGATCAAACCGTTCTTTGAGGTTTTTCCACAATTCACATGGGTCTTTGATGGTAAGATATTCAACTTTCAAATCATCATGAAGATGATGACAAAGGAAAATGAGTGCCTTAGCGCGATCCTGCTGGGATGCGTCATTTCCTTCTTTTATTGTCTCTCCTAGAGATCTTGCAACCAAATGAACCTCGGCATCAAGAATCCATGGCATGTAATTCTTGCCAGATATGTCAAGTGCAACAAACTCAAGTTTGGTGATATTTGACATTTTGTGCAACACTGCACAAAGAAAAATCAAGGTCAATTAATTCATAAGGGTATGTTTTTCCTTTAGGAATAAACATATATCACCCACTATATAGTTGCTCTTCAAGAGCATGAGATATTCTTCAAGAATATTAGTTGTGCTACTTTCATAGCATCAATTTTAAGATCTTGAATGTAATATTCTTCAGGAATACTACTTGTGCTATTAAATAGCATCAATTAATTTTCAAGATAATTTCAAACATGTCAAATTTCGAAATAAGAACAAAAATAATAGAATTTGACATGGAAATAGATATAAACAAATTTATATCATACATCAATATAACAATTGATAGGTAATTTGCTAATAGCAACAGATATGAATTGATACATAAAAAAAATTAACTAATTGAATGGGAAGTTAAAAAAATGAGTTTAATCATTGATTCAATACCACATCAAACAAATTATTATCACCCATGTATTTGAATAAAGTAATTAATCAAATGCAATTGGAACATAAAAACAAGCTATCGAAACATATACACATTGATTGGATAAAATTGAAGATACGTATATAGACATATATTTAATTAATTCATAGATTTAACATACAACACTAACTGATTCATAATACACGAATGATAAAAGATATAGTCTTTTCCCAGGCAAACCGAATAGATTTAAAACTAATTCACAGATCTACCGAATAGATTTAAAACTAATTAATTCACAGATCGAAAAAAAAAAATCCTAACAATTTCATGTAATTAATAAATTTAAGAATATAGTAGTACCTTGCAGGAAAGACAAGATTCTTTCCTAGGGCAAACAATCAAGAATGAGGGTAGGAACAATCTTGTAGAACAATCACGAACAATCTTGTAGAACAATCGTGCTGATAACGTGTTGAAAGTAGAGAGAAAAGTAAAAGAGAAGAGAAAAGCGTAGAGAGCGTAGAGAGAATAAATCTGTAGGAGTGATTTATTGTGAGGACTAAATGCCTCTATTTATAGGAGATACAAAGCTAGGGTTATGGTTTAGGGTTAGGTCATTAAGTAGGGAAATATATATATATATATATATATATATATATATATTATATTATATATATTTACAACAATTTCCTGAGAGCAGCGCTCTACTGTTCATCCATCTTTTTCATTCGCAATCTGCACTGTTCATCTCTGATTTGACGAGAGCAGCGCCTCCAGCAGCTCCTCCACAGCGCCTCCATCAAGATCGGCGTGCCGGAGAGGCTGGAGAGAGATCCAGCAGCAGTAGTGGAAGAGTCGAGATTCATCGCCGATCCGCTCGCCGATCCAGCAGCAGTCGCCGCTCCGCCTCATCGCCGAGAGAGCTCGCCGTTCAGCATCTTCGCCGGTTGGACCGAGCAGCAGCAGATGGGGCAGCCGCGCACCATCCTGAGAAGCGACGTACGGACGACGGGCTGCTCCTGAGCGAGGCGGCTGCGCACCTCCTTGAGCTCCGCCGCCAACGAGCATCAGCGCCGACCCTAGCCGCCACCGGACTGGATCATCATCTTGCTGCTCCGGCAGCCTCGCCGGCCGGAGCTCATGATAAGGGAGCTTCAAGAACTCCTCCATCAAGCTTTAACTCCATGACTCATTCGGCTACTCGGGCCACCTCGTCAGCCGGAACTCAAGATAAGGGATTCCTAAATCTCCCCTCTGTTTCTGCGAATTTTGAACACCCTAAACATTCATCTTCTTCCGCTCGATCTATATCTGTCACGGTTGGTAACAGCGCGGTGAAGACTACAGAGGCCCAGGATGCCGCTGGGAAGACATCGGCCACAAAACCTTGTGATGCCGATTGCACGGCAGTTGATATGAATTCTGTAAATCCTAGCGTGGCCGATAACGCTAGGATTTCTTATGCCAGTGCTACTGTTAAGCGGCCCGTTAAACGGCAAGATTTAGCTGCTCATGTTTTTCATGATTTGCGTCCAACAAAGGAAGGAGATCAATTCTCTCTCAAAATTCCTAAGGCTTTATATTTAAAGGAGGTCCAAGCTTTTGAGCATGCACTAACAGGACGACTTCTGCTGGGGAAAGGCGATAAGCCACGTTCAACTATGGAGTTGAAATCGGAGCTTCAACAGATTTGGGGTATAAATTCTGACTGGCAACTGATCCCGCTGGGAAAGGGATTTTACACGCTCCGTTTTACTACAGCAACTGATAAAGCTACGGCAAAGGCAAAGGTGATCTGGGAGTTGTCAAAGGGTCTTCTTCGGCTCCGAGAGTGGACTCGCAACTTTGATCCATTCAAAGAAAACTCTCACTTGGCTAATGTTTGGGTGCGAATTCATTATCTTCCTATCGAGTATTGGAATCCACAAATTATCTCTGGAATTGGTCGTTACTTGGGCCATCCTCTAAAGATCGATGGTGCTTCGGCAGGTAGAGATTTTGGACATTTCGCCCGTATTCTTGTTGAAATAGATATGTCTCACCCTCTTCCTAATACTCTTCTTATTGATATGGAGGATTTTTCTTTTCATATTGAGTTTGTTTTCGAAAATCTCCCTCTTTATTGTGGTCGTTGCAAGATTACGGGACACTCCCCCGATAGATGCCGCAAGTCGAAGTTTGGGGGGATGAGTGAGCAGAATGACACTGTCAATGACAAGGCTAACAATGGGCCGCATTGGCAGGCGGCGATTACCTCAAATGAACAGGCTGCAAATATGCAGGAGGCTGCCACTTTGAAGAAGCAGCAGCAGGTTGCTCCGACGGAATCGGCAGCTAAACCTGCTGCGGCTTGGTCAAAGATTGCCGAACAGGCGGTAAAAAAACAGATTGTTGTTCCGGTTCTTCAGAAAGAGGCGGTCGAGACACGAAATGCATTTGAGGCTCTGGACTTGGAGAATAATGCGGAGACTTGTTTGGATACGGGCGTGGATCCTATTTCTGGACCGTCTTTCGGGGTTCATTTATCTGAGCCGGATTTGTTGGAAAAAATACTGGTTCCGATTCAGGGGAATAAAGATGTGATTAAAGATAGTGACTTGGTCATTAACGAGGAGGATTCTGATGTGGAGGAAACTTTGGAGATGGAGGCTCCGGATGGCACGGGTTTGAACAAACCGATTATTGACGAAACTGCTGTTGCTCTCGAACATGACCCAACTTTGGACAAAAGCGGGTGTGTTTCGCATGAAGGTAACAAGGATTTGTCCGCTCTTGGGCCGGACAATATTACTAGTCACATTAGTCGGTTAGAGGAGCAGGTTAGTCAGGGGATGCAATTACTCTCGGACAAGACGACCAAGCGGGGACGTGGCCGTCCAAAGGGCACGGGAAAGGGAATGGGAAGTGAGCCCATGCAAGCAGTTCCGGAAGGTAGCATAAAAGGTCGCCTCAGGAGTGCGGGGGAAATAGGCTACAATCCGAGGAACTTTGTGGTTGATTATAGCAATAGTGATAGCATGAATGCAATGAATAACATAGTTCATAGACGTTGGTCAGATGAGATGGACGACTATCCTGATTTATGGGATCGCTAGTGTCTTCAGGTTTCTTTGTTTAACGATCTCTTTTCGAGTTTCGTGCCCTTAGTCTGCGTTTTGTGCTCTCAAGGGATTCTTTTTACTTTTTCTTTTATAAAAAACCTCTATTTAATAAAAAAAAAATATTTACAACAATTTCCTTAAAATACTCAATCAATTTGAATTTAATCCTATTTCTGTTTTATTTCCGTTTTTTCCCCTAATTTTCGGTTTTTTCGAAAATATTTTTTTTCCGAAAATTATATGTTTTTTTGAATTATTTTTGATTTATTTGTT
This sequence comes from Salvia miltiorrhiza, assembly GCF_028751815.1. Taxonomy (NCBI): domain Eukaryota; kingdom Viridiplantae; phylum Streptophyta; class Magnoliopsida; order Lamiales; family Lamiaceae; genus Salvia; species Salvia miltiorrhiza. The sequence continues at coordinate 21,075,934 of NC_080391.1, read as the reverse complement.
TCTGAAATTATATTATTTTATTTTTTTTCACTAATTTATGAATTGCTGTAAAAATAATTCTAGATTTATTTGCAGATTTTTTTTTTCTTGTTTTGAAAATAATACTCCATCCGTTCCGCTCCAAATGTCTCCTTTCTTTTAAGCACGGATAGGGCTGTAAATGAACAGAGTTACTCGCAAGCTATTCGAGATTCGGCTCGAAAAAAGCTCGTTCGGAGCTCGATTCGATAGTAAACGAGCCGAGCTCGAGCCTGATTTCGAGCTCGAAATTTTTATCGAGCCGAGCTCGAGCCTGATAGTACTCGGCTCGTTGAGCTCGCGAACATGTTCCGACTCGATTGTTTGCGAACATGTTTGCGAGCCTGTTCACGAACCTTCAGTCGAGCCTTCAATCGAGCTATTGTACGAGCCTTAAACGAATCGAACTCGAGCTCGAGTAACATTAATTAAGAAGCTTTTCCCAAATTTATAAGGAATTTGAGCTCGAATATCACATTTAAAAATATCTAACGAGCCGAGCTCGAACTCAAGCTCGAATTCGACATTATCGAGCATCATCCGAGCCGAGTTCGAACTGAGCTCGAGCTTGGTAAGTGGATTACGAGCCGAGCTTGATCAACCAGATAAAAGCTCGAATCGAGCTCGAGCCGAGCTCGAACACCCGAATATTTAAACGAGCCGAGCTCGAGCCTGCTTGTATTCAGCTTGGCTTGGCTCATTTACAGCCCTAGGCACGGACATTAAGAAGTGTGTATAAAGTAGATTAAGTGGGTTGATGGAAATTGTTTAAATATTAAGTATAGAGAGATGATGTATTGCTAAAATAAGAATTAAGACATTTGGAGTGGGACAACCCAAAATAGAAAATAGGACATTTGAAGTGGGACGGAGGGAGTATTTTTTTTTCGGAAATTAAATTTTTTTATTCGAAATTTATGTTATTTGTTTTTCGAAGATTTATTTTTTTATTTGTTTCGAAAATTTTGTTATTTTTATTTGTTTCCACTAATTTGGATATTCTTCTAAAAATAATCATAGATTTGTTTCCACTAATTTAGAGATTTTAAATCTCATAAAAATAATCCTACATTTGTTTTCACTAATTTAGAGATTTTAATTCTCCTAAAAATAATCCTAGATTTGTTTCAACATATATATATTTTTTTCGATAATTTTTTTTTTCTTTCGAATTTTATGTATAAAAAACATTTAGAAGATGGTTTTTTTTTTTTTAAATCAAAATATAGGAAAAAGGTGCTTAGGGGATTCAAACCTGCGACCTCCTTATTATATGAATGATACTTCGACTAATAAATTAAACTTTATTTAATTGAGTAAAATTATTTCGACTTCATTACTCACAATATAGTAGTTCATTTTCTTATTATTATATCGTGTTTAATACTTTATTATAATACATTGAAATAAAGTATATGTTATTTAGTTTTTTGAGCGATCTCCCATCATATGATTCATTTTTTTTTCAAATCCACTAATTTATTTCAATTAATTAATTAAACTTACTTTCACTGAATATAATTATTTCGACTTCATTATTTAATCTATAATAGTTCATTTTCTTATTATCAAATCGACTTCAATACTATATTATAATACATTGTCTTTAAGTATATGTTACTCCCTCCGTCCCAGCTTTTTGTATCCACTTTTAGTTGTATTTACAACTAAAAGTGGATACAAAAAGTTGGGACGGAGGGAGTATATAATTTTTCGAGCAAAATCCCTTCGTATGATTCATTTTATTTTTTTTATTTTTTCAAATTCGCTAATTTATTTCAATTAATTAATTAAACTTTATTTCATTGAGTATAATTATTTCCACTTCGTTATTTACACTATAGTAGTTCATTTTCTTATTATTATATCGTGTTTAATACTTTATTATAATACATTCAAATAAAGTATATGTTATTTAGTTTATAGATGGATGTCTCATCGTATGATTCATTTTATTTTAAAGTACCATATGATATTATACTAACGATTATACTAATCCAATTTTTTTTTTCCAATTTCACAAATTTATTATTGTACGTCTATAATAACTTATCACATAATTTCATTGAGTAATATATTTATTCATTTATAATATATTCTATGAAAGAACATGTTTTTTTGGGGGAAAATATCTTCAATTGTTTTGCCAATATATATATTCCTTCATTTATAATATATTTTATGCTTTTTTTTTGGAAAAGTAACTTCAATTATTTCTCCAACAAAAATTTTCCTTCATTTATAATATATTTAATTTTGTATATATCATCATTTATTTTGCCCACATATATATTACAACATTTATAATATATTTAATTTTGTATATGTCTTCATTTATTTTGCCAACATATATATATATATATATATATATATATATATATATATATATATATTCCTTCATTTTTAATAAATTTTCCGTCATTATATATATCTTATATAATTCAACTTAATTTCATTTTTTTTTTATCATTCCGAGTTCACTTCAATTACTCTCGGACAAGACGACCAAGCGGGGACGTGGTCGCCCAAAGGGCACGGGAAAGGGCATGGGAAGGGAGCCGATGCAAGCGGTTCCGGAAGGTAGCATAAAAAGTCGCCTCAGAAATACGGGGGAAATGGGCTACAAGCCGACTAACTTTGTGGTTGATTGTAGCAATAGTGATAGCATGAGTGCAATGAATAATATAGTTCATAGACGTTGGTCAGATGAGATGGACGACTATCCTGATTTATGGGATTGCTAGTGTCTTCAGGTTTCTTTGTTTAACGATCTCTTTTCGAGTTTCGTGCCCTTAGTCTGCGTTTTGTGCTTTCAAGGGATTCCTTTTTCTTTTTCTTTTATAATAAACCTCAATTTAATAATTATTGACATGTGTTATTTAGTTTTTCAATCGATGTATCATCGTATGATTCTTTTTAATTATTTTTATTTTATTTTTTCAACTTCTCTAATTTATTTCAATTAATAAATTTAACTTTATTTAATTGAGTAAAATTATTTCAACTTTATTACTCACACTATAATAGTTCATTTTTTTATTATTATATTGCGTTTAATACTTTATTATAATACATTGACATAAAGTATTTGTTATTTAGTTTTTCGATCGATGTCTCATCATATGATTCATTTTATTTTTATTATTTTTCAATTTCACTAATGTATTTCAATTATATCCTTCAACTTTATTTCATTGAGTATAATTATTTCAACTTCGTTATTTGCACTATAGTAGTTCATTTTCTTATTATCATATCGATTACAATAATTTATTATAATACATTCAAATAAAGTATATGTTATATAGTTTTCCGAGCAAAATCCCATCGTATGATTCAATTTATTTAATTTTTTTTTCAAATTCACTAATTTATTTCAATTAATTAATTAAACTTTATTTCATTGAGTATAATTATATCGACTTCATTACTCACACTAGTTCAATTTTCTTATTATTATATCGCGTTTAATTCAAGTATATGTTATTTAATTTTTCAATCGATGTCTCATCATATGATTCATTTTAAACTAATTTCTAATCATGGATTAATGCGCGGTTGCCACTACCGGACAAGGTAACAAAGTATCATGTTACAACCGGGTACACGTTCAAGAACTTTTACAATTCAAGCTAAACAATCGAAGCTAAAACTGAACTAAGAAAATAAACAAATTAGAAATAACAAGGAGACGAAGAACAGAATTACAATAAAATAAAAACAAATTTGAAGCAACGCCGAGTCGAGATGAAACTCTTCCCGCAAGAAGATTATCGCCCCGGTAGTGCTCACGGTGTTAGCGAATCTTCCCCAAAGGTAAAACGATGACGTCTCGTTGGATGTAGCACCACAATCCGGCGAGCTCCGACGAACGGAATAGGATCAAGAACTGAGCAATATGCATTGAGAGAGTGAGGAGTGCAGATCTTCGTACGATCCAAATGCCAAGACACCTATTTATAGGCATAGCCCAACCACGCAAGGGATTAAAATTGCCTCATCAAGAGAACTAAACAGCAGGAGTTGTTTCTGGATGTTACAACATTTGATTTTGAAAGCAGCTATTACAGAATTCATTCTGCATCAAGTGCAGAATTCAAAAATTGTGCAGTTTCAAAAATTGCTTCTACTGTGAAACTGTTCTGCCTTCATTCTGCAGACCTGGGCTGGAACGTGTGGGCTTGGTGGTTGGGCTGGAAATAAAAACAGTTGGCCCAAATTATATAGTCCAAACTAAATAAAATAAAGCCCAAATGGAGTTGGTCCAAAAAGAATATAGTTTGGACCCAAACACCACCCAAATCACCAATTGCCAAGATCCATGTCCTTGGCCGCGGCCCGTACCCGACCCGCCCGTCCGGCGGAGCGCGTTTGTATGTGCGCGCGAGGCCAAGACCTTCATCCAAGCCCACTAGCAAGCCACAAGTTATTAGCTCCTTGTGTTTAGCTATTCTTATACATGAGAAGACTTCTCTCAAATTCCAATGTGGGACAATAACCATCAAACTGAATCAAACTCCTCAAAAACCATCAAGGCTGCTGGCGTCGCCTCTTGCAGATAAGAGCGACAAGGGTGGGTAGCCTCGTCATTTGCCACTGTTAAGCGCAACGCTGCTGCTTCGGCAGTGCCTCTCTCAATAGCGCTGCCATCTCTTCTCTATGCTTCAAAGACGACTTTGCTGTTCAAGAAAATCTCACCGCCTCCCTCGCGATTCCGACGTATTTACCTTCAGTGTCCCTTTCCTCCCTATCACTACCGCCCTCTTACGGTGCCCTGCTTAGCCGAACTTCATAGCTCAGTCCGTCCGCTCCCACAGAACGCAACGGTGTTCAGCCGCCTGACCACTCTCAAAGACGGCAGGATACCACCCCTCCCGTCGAAGTGTTCGCACAAATTCGTCCAACAATCAGAGTTCTGCGATGGCATAAACCAAGTCGAAGCCCTAACTTCTCATCCCAATTAGAGATCACCGCTGCTTCTGTCTGAATCCGGCACCGCTGCTATCACAGGAATCCGACAGAACAAGATAGTCATCTCTGTCCCCCAAAGCTAAGTTCTCTAATCTTTTTTCTCTTTGATTTCATAATTAAGTTTTCATGGCATTGTGTTAATAAAAATCAAAGACAAAATCGAAGTATGCATAGGTATCATGTGTTTTGGGCAATGTTGTGAAAATCTTAAGGCGGGATTAATTGAGGCGTTTTGCCTTGTCCAGGCGAGGCAGTAAGCCTCGAGGCGGTTTGAGGCGTAAGCCTCACACCGAACACAAAAAAAAAAAACTCATAATCATTTTAAATAACAAATAACACCATTTAAAAATAAAAAAAGAACATGAAAAAAATACTCATAATCATTTTAAACAGCAAATAACACCATTTAAAAATAAAAAATATATACTCTAAAATTATGGGTTTAAAAGTCTTAAAATAATTAAACTAAAAGCTGAACAATGAGGAGGCTGACTGATGCTGCTCTAGTTTGCTGTTTGTCAAGTGCTTGTATCTCAAGAATACTCTTATTTATACTTTCAATGCATTAGGAGTAAACTATAATATTTTTAGGGCCCACTTAGATAAAAGTTGCGGCTGATATAGAACTTGCAAATAAGAGAATATAAGAAGTCAATAATTGCGGCTGATATAGGTTTAAAAGTTGAATTATTTATCACCGCCTCATTCAGAATTTAATCCTTGAGGCGGCGCCTCAATGGGACTAAGGCGCTAATTTGTAAAATATGCATAAAGGCGTATATGCGAGGCGGGTTTATCACCGCCTCGCCTTGAGGCGCGCCTCAAGGCGGCCGCCTCATTCGATTTTCACAACATTGGTTTTGGGCACAGAAAAATATGCAAAGGTGAATTCCGAGTAAAATCCATAGTATCAAAGGCGCAACACAAAGTATTCGAAGGCGCAATTCAAAGTATTAGGAGGAAAGAACTCCGAATAGTCAATGCGTATTCGAAGTGCCTAAAACAAAAAAATAATTTAAAAAAAAGAAACAAAAAAAGAAGAAGTCTATTTTTCAATTCAAACAACCTTGTCCAAAAGTTTATTTTTTGTAGGAATCAAATCAAGAACACGACCACGACAACACTAACTCTCTAGTCCATCCAAAACACTAAATTGTCATGTTTTGACTAGACTAAGGGGGGAGATGCTGACGAGGACAAAAATATGCAGCGCTTAATTTCCGGAATTTGGCCTTATCTCGAAAGCTATCAAATAAAGAGAAGATCAACACGAAGGCACATGATAAATATGAAGAATTATAGTCCTTTTTAAAGTAGAATTGTTAATATTTTGCAATAAATAGAGGCGTGTATTTTCATTATTGAGGTATCTCGATCGATCCCAAACGATCCAACCTTGTACAATGTAATCTCTCCCCAAAATATAGTGAAAACACCCCCAAACTCCGTGGATGTCGATCTTATGATCAAATCACGTAAATTCTTGCACATTCTTATTGTTTTATGTTATAGGTGATTTTTTTGGACTCAACAATATAATACTTGATGGTTTCAAACCGTCAAGTATACCTGCATAACCGTCAACAAAAGTAAGTATACACGACGGTTAATAACCGTCATCTATACTAGGAACTATAGATGACACCACTATACTTGACGGTTCGTGGAAGGCATAGATGACAGCTAAAAATCGTCTACTATGAGCGAATTTCTTATAGTGCGACTCAATTTAGCTAAGGTTTAAATATAAAAAAGAGTAAAAAATTACACAACATAAAAAATACCATTGTATATTGAGACTAGCGCGTAAAAGACAACAGTTAAAACACACGTTGTCTAATATGACTATAGACAACGAGTCTTAGAACAACGTTGTCTATTTATCGCGCTCAATTGTCTATGAGAGAAAAGAGAACGGTTTTTGGTCACGTTGTCTATGACCGCCACCAAATAGACAACCGTCTCCTGAAAATGATTGTCTATAGTCATATTAGACAATGGAGTTTAAGCGATGTCGTCTAAATTCTCGCTGATAGACAACGTTTACACTATAAATTATTGTCTATCAACGTATAGACTTCAAAGCATGTTGTCTATATTATATCATCTATGAGTATGATCGAGCTGAATTCTTGTAGTGCAAGAAAATGGAATTTCAATATTTCAATACGATACAATATAATTGAGTGTTACACGTCATGTTTCATTTCATCGGTGCACTTCACGTGGACATTTACATATGTTATTATGACTAATACAATTGCACGTCATCTAATATACACATGATGCGTACTGATGACAACAATACATAAAATGTAACACTAAAATGTATCATGAAATCTCAAATATCACTGAAACACATGTGAAAAGTATATATTAGATCTAATATAACCCATGGACCATATATATGTATTAATTGAACTCTATGTAGTAGTAGTCTCCCCTCCACATGCTTTCTCAACATCTCCAATTTGTTGGCATTCCCCTTTTTCCCTCTCTTCTTCCTTAGCCTTTCCCCATAGCACAAAATAAAGCCCTCCAACTAGGAGAATTGCCCCAATAACACTGCCACATATACATTTCAAACTCTCTGAGTCATTTCAAATCTTGTATTTCATTTTATGAGCACAAATATAGCGAATGTAGTAAGTGGAACATTATTTTTATAAAATTGCTAAATATTTATCAAAAAAACTATCTTCTGGAAGTCGAAATTTAGAGAGAGGGGAATGGTTACCTTCCCAAAGTGATGATCTCCCCCAAAACAATTGCTGATAGAATGATTGTGAAAACCATGATCCATGGAGTGGTCATGGATAGGTAAACCGGACCTTTCTTCTCAACAACCCATGTTTGAAGGTAGAATGTGAAGCCAGTCACCACTATTCCCTGCCAAATAAATCGCAACCCATTTCAGTCAACAATGTATATTCATATTTCAATTACATCGAAAAAAAGGGGGCTTACACAGTAGGCTACAGACACAAGTCTGATGTTCCATCCAAGTTGCCACTCATTAGGGTCTCTTGTAACACTAATAGCAACTAAAAATGATTGTATTGCGCTCAGAAAGCATTGTAGGGTTGTCAACAGCAACTTTGATGGATAACTTCTTAATACTCTCCCCTGTTACAATAAATTAACAAATTAGTAAAAGAGACACAAGATAATGGTATAACAGTAAAAATTGTTCCGCCAGATATTCCAGATAATGTTTCGTCTAATATATATATTCAAGACACTAACACTAGGATAAGATTTTACATTATATATTTAGAAATATATAAGATGATGGATGGGACCTGTAAGACGAGCCAGAAAGCCCAGCATAAGTTGGCAAGTAGCATGAGAAAGACACCCTGAATCCAAGTATTTTGAGGGGACAAATGTGGTTGGATTTGATTGTGTATCAAGTGATGGTGAAGCAATAGTTTCAAGAAAGGGCCTCTGTACAATGCAATGGTCACTACTCCTCCTATGCAAAGTGTTACTCCACAAACCTTCATCAACCCAGGCCTGCTTCTTATATTCACCTTCTCCATCCTGCAATTAATCAACACCAATGCATGAGATGCAATCCAACAGTATAATATTATTTAAAATGGAATGTCTGTGTGCGTGTGTAATTCTTTTCTCTCCTCTCTCTCTCTCTCTATATATATATATATGAATATTATTCCTTTTTTTAATATCTTATCCATATTATTTTTAAATAGTACATATATGATGGATGGTGAAACAGTGAATTTCCTAGAAAGAAAGAAGTGGGACATATATGATTTTTTCTTCTTTTTTTTCTCTTTTTTTGTGGGGTACCTTAGTGAACTGTGAATATATATATCTACTGAGTGCGACAACAAATTCTATTAGCTGCCCAACTTTTATATGATAAAGATATTGGCTTTATTCCAATTTTTGTGACTAGAGAAATATAATATACACTTGGGGAGGTGAGGATGGCCAACGGAAACGACGGAAAGGGGCTCGAATCTTTTAATTAGTTAATTATTGTTTCATTTTTGTTCATCTGATGAACATTACGTATGTAAATGTAATATGGATATTATGAACACACACACACACACACATATATATATATATATATAGGGTGTGATTATAATGAGAACCACACTTATCGTGAGAACATAAGAACCATTAAAATCAATGCATCTGCTATATAAATTAATGCATTCGCTATTAAATTTAATGCATCCGAAAATAATAAAAATTTTGCTCCCTTCAGGATTCGAACCCAGGATCTGCATTCATCCACCAAAATGATGCATCCACCGTAGATCTTGATGATCGAATGGCTTAAAATGGTTCTCCGTTCTAATTTTATTTAGTGGTTCTTATTTGAACCTCTCCCTATATATATATATATATATATATATATATATATATATATATATATATGTATGGAACGCATGAATATTTAGTATAATGCAACACAATATCTTGGCTGTCTAATGAGGGGGTATATTTTGCAGATAAAAAGCATATTGAATATTTTTATTCTCAATAGTAGAATTTCTTTAATGTCACCATTTTAATGGGATAAAAATCAAGTAAAACTAGCTTAAATAATAGAAATAATCAAGGATCTTGGGATATCCCAAAATTTTAATCAATCAAAGTAAACAAGGAATTAGTACTATTTTTATCTATCAAAGTTAATGTTTCAAAGTAAACGCCCCCTGAGAGTATATATATATACTCCCTCCGTCCATAAAGAAGGTGTTTGATTGCTCAAACTAAATTGTCTCAAAATTATCCAAGATTGAATTAGCCTGAGATTAATTTTGTTATAAAGGCAAGTCATGAATCATGACTAATCCTACATGACATTGTCTCCGGATATTAAGTACCAAACCATATCTACCCAACTGAAAAGGATGTTATAAGAATAAGACTAATTTTATCTAATCCTACAAACAGAACAATTATACGACACAATTTTATTTTTTTGATAAACTATACGACACAAATTTTAATAAAATAATTAGTGGATGTATGTTTAGTGAATAAAAGATCTCACTATGTAGAAATAAATGATTAAACTTAATTGATCGTGAGTCATAGGTGATTTTTTGATAAACTTTTTGTAAAGTTTAAATATATATATAAGAAGAGGGTGTAAGGACTTAATTATATTGAAAGAAAATGTAGTATATTCTTTTTAGATGAAAAGAGTATATTTCAAGAATAAGTTTTATCATCATAGTTTAATCCCTTATTATGGTTCTTCCCTGATAGGGTTCTTTCCTACGTAAGAGCCTTGCTATAAATAGGTGGGATCGCCTTTTTCTTGATTCCGTCACACTTCACTAATTAATTCGTTATTTTGTTGAATAGCAATAATTAAGTTTCTAATTTATAAAAAAAAAGTCGAATAAGAAAATACTTGTTAATTTATTTAATTCAAATTTAGTATACGTATAGTTGAAATTAAAAATAGAAATATAATCAACCAACCTTGCAAATTTAGTCTATATGCAAATTTAATATTTAGTGGTGGGATTAAATAAATGATATTGACAAACTTTTCTACTTATATTTTGTGGTTAATCAAAACAACTTTATTTTGAATTCTTAATCGAAACAGCTGACAATTATTCCCTTTGATTAATCACACCACACGATCAATTATAAAGCAAAACCCCTCCGAATTTTTCCTCCTCCTTGAGTTTTACGAAGTATAGAGGAATTATATGACATATATTAGTATAAAATTATAACGATAACTGAATTACCCAAAAAGAAGTGCAAGGAAGAAAGTGATAACAGGTAGTGTATTGGAAGTGGCAGCTCCCAAAGATGCTGACGTGTACTTCAAACCCACACCCACAATATCCAAGCTCATTGTAATCCTGCAACACCACCGCCATATATATATTACTCCATATAGTTAGAGAGAAAGAGATGGATCAGCTACAAACTAATTAATTACCCAATTAGACTGAGCATGAAAATCTTGATGAGGAGTGAAAGTGGCAATGGTGGAGCAGTTTTCCTGCAAACCAAAAAAATTAGTAATTAATTAATTAATGTTGTTATTTTTTAGAGAGAGAGAAAGAGAGAGAGAAAGAAACCCTATAGCTAGAGAGGTAATATTATTAATTACCGCTCGAGAGAGATGGCAATGGGGAGCAAGAAGAGGGTAGCAGCAGCTTGTCTGTAGAAAACGAAGACAAAAGTGTTCATTCCCACATCAAATGCAAGCTTCGTTAGCAAGAAATACCCTGCATACACTAGCTGTATCGCAAGAACTGCCAAAAGGGGCTTCTTTTCCTCCATTCCCTCTCTCTCTCTCTCTCTCTCTCTCTGATGGAGAATTATGATACACAAGATTGCTGGAAAGATGATTGTCTATAAATATATATCTCTCTCTCTATGGAAAGTTAAAGCTGTGTGTGTGATGCACAAGTTCGCTGGAAAGATGTGTATATATAGGGCTCTGAATGTACAGTGCGAAGCCATGTGATGAATTTGAATAAAAAAACACACAAAAAAGGTGAGATGTTGCGAGTCTTGTTACATCTCAGTTAAAAGTTTATATACTTCCCCCCTCCCCCAAAATAATTTATAGCATTGGAGGGCACCAATTTTAAGATGAATTATTGAATGTATTGAAAGTTAAGAAAATATCTTATATTTTTTCGTCTTAATTTTTAGTATTTATATTTTCATTCTTAAATGTCTTATATTTTTATATTCATTTCTATTTTTAATAAAAGTTAGTTGTTACCCTTATTTTATTCACAATACACCCAATTATTTTTATTAAAATCTGCGTCACTCTCAATTGAATACTAAAAATTAGGATGAAAGGAGTAATTAACATTGAAAGTTATGAAAGTGTATTATAATTAATATTAAGAGTGATAAAAAGTAAGAGTGAATAAAATATTATTAATGGTGGAATATTGCCCTAAAATATTGAAAAGAGAGGTTATTTAAGTGACAGTAAAAGGAATAAATTAAAAAGCTATTTGGTGACCGTAAAAGGAATAAATTAAAAAGTTATTTGTGGGAGGAAGAGAGTATTAGTATAAAGAAAAGAAAATATAAGTGTCCGAGTTTGATTTAACTATTTATTATTTTGTTTGTTTGCTAGTGGAGACTAAACGATTTCTTGTCATCATATACATAATGAGGTTAGATTACCGACTATGATTTAATATCAGGTGTGACTTTAGTGGTTAGAGTCTATCTATTTGGGCAAATATACAGAGAGCTCAACAGTTTGATATATAGGAGTATCTTTTTTTTCTTTAGGTGTGTGTTCGATAGAAATTATGTTGTATATATAATTTTATTCAGAGTAGTATGAAAAGAAAATTCGAGTAGTTTATTTTTATTTTTAATTTCAATTCATGATAATATCATCATTAATTAGGCGTTGGTATTAACTAGGCGTTGGTGTAATAATATTTCCTCATATTTTCCACCCTAAAGAATATGAAATGCAAAAAATGATGTTACTTTTACATGTACAACCAAAGATAACGCACTATTTGTTAAAGTTTATTTTTCATTATTGATTAAAAAAACATGATTTTTATCAAAAAATAAAAAGGAAACATGATTCGTATTTTTATTCTCATTGTTAAGATTTCTCTAATATTATATTTTTAAGGAGATATGAATCAAATAAAAATAATAGTTAAAGTAATAGAAATTGCTAAGGATATCTCAAAGTTCCACGATCATCTTAATAAACGAGGAATTTGCCTATATTATTTTGAAGTAGTATGCGCTAGAATATCCCATCAACTCCATTATTTTTAACAGTTTAGGCTAGTTCTCAGAAGTTAGCGCCTCCTATAAGAGAGTGTTTGACTGAGCTTATAAATTCTTTAAATTAAAATAATTTATAAGCTGTTTAGGAGCTTATTAGCTCTTTTAAAGTGTTTGCAAAATAAGCTCCTAAAACGCGGTTGGGAAATGAAAGATATATCCAATCCTTGTGTTTTGATTATACCAAAACTGTTAGAAGACACATTCTAGCTAGTAGCTATAGAGGTTATCTTTCTGGACTTAAATATTTTAGTCCCTATAGTAGCTAAACTGAAGACTGAACGTCTTGAAGACTGAAGATGTAAACTTAACTGAAGAAGAGTTCGACTGAAAGCTTCTTACAAGTTCTGAATGCATCGGAGTTGCAGATCCAACTGAAGTCCTGACTGATGGAAAATACACTGGAATCACCTGAAGAATCCACGAGCCATAGCAAGCACTTCAACTGAAGACAAGTTCGGTTACACTAAAGACTATGACGAACTGAAAGAAGAAATGATGTCTTACTAACTCCAGCCACGTGGATAGCTTTCTGGACACGCCGCATTTAATGCCTAAGTCGGAGCATTGACTTTAAAAGGACATAATTTCCTTTTTCATGTAAGCCTGCAACACCTATTCTGAAGGACAAGAAGACCAACTCTCCATTCATCAAAGGAGAATGAAGACAAAGAACCTGAGCTGTAGGGGTGTGCAGCAGGTCGAACTCGGACCGACCCGCCGAGTTTGTAGACCCAAAATTTTTAGAAAAACGGACCGACCCGGACCAAAAAGCGGGCCAACCGGGGACCGGACCGAACCCGAGCAACGGGTCCGATTTGGTCCGGATCGGACCCGCTAATGACCTAATTTTTTTTATTTTTTTTCCCTATTTTTCCACCTATTATATGAAGTAAACGAAGCAAAGTAATTATATGAAGCAACTTCAATAATTTTCTTCAATAAGAAGCAATAGGAGGCCAACAGCATGGCTGCACGAATTAAGCATGAATCGAGACTTAACATTGGGCATCAGAATCGAGACTTACCGGAGGAGGCCGTGGCGAGGCGGCGAGGGCCGAGGGGTGGTCGCAGGTCAGCGTCTGGGCAGGGGAACACCGCGCTGGGCGCGCGGAGTCAAGGCAACCGGCAGTGGGTGCGCCGCGCGCGGAGTGGCTGTGGTCGGCGGCGAGGTGTCTGGACTCTGGGCGCGTAGGGGGGAGACCGAGAGTCGGGCGTCACTACGTCTGCGCGTCAAGCCTAGGCTCGCAGCGGTGCTGGGCGTGGTCAGTCCGGTAGGCGGGGCGGCGGGGCGACAGGTTTGAGTGGAGTGGATGGGTGCGGCGGGGGGGTTAGGTTAGAACTTGGGTTTGATTTGATTCAAAATTCAAATTGAGGAGTCAGTAATAGTATTCTTAGGGTTAGATAAGTTAGATTAATATTATATTATTATTATAAATATTCATTATTAAATATAAATATTAAATATTAAATTTTTAATAGCACGGGTCGGTTCCGGGTTCGCCGAGTTTCGACCGGGTTCGACCCGGACCGACCCGAAAAACTTTCGATCCTCAAAATAAGACTCAACCCGGACCAAACACCTATAGTGGGCCGGTTCGGTCCCGTCGGTCCGGGCGGGTCCGGGTTGGGTTTGCACACCCCTACTGAGCTGATTTGGACCACGTCTCACAACGGCAGAATTCGAAGAGGGGATCTCCACCAACGAATCTATTTTGTAAAGCTGCCTATAAATAGCTCAGGAAAACACCCAAGAAAATGGGGTTGCAAATAGAGAGAGAGAATCTGATTCAATCATCAATGTTAAAGCTACATCGAAAGATCAACTCGAGCTTAACCACCATAAGCATTGAATCGAAGAAGAGCTAGAGCAATCAGAGATAACCCAATCAGTGCAACTGATTACATAAACTCTCTTAGTACATCTAGGCAATTAAACAAGATATATCCTTAGCCTAGTTTATGATTACTTGAGAGTTTGTTCTCAGTAATCCTAGTTGGTTTATTACATAACCTTTTCTTTAGAGTGAGAAGAGCGATTGTAATCGAGTTCGAGACTGAGACCGAACTCAATGGTTGTTTAGTACCAGCAAACTAAACAGTTAGGTTCCTGGGCACCCGCAAGCTAAGGGAGTTCCAGACCAGTGTTCTGACTCAGAGATCTTAGCCAAGCGCTGCAAAGGCATTATTGTCTTAGCGTGCTAAGAGAAGAGCGAGAAATCCAACCCAGTTTGTTGGTACTGAAAATTGTTTTTCAGTTCAAGGTTTGTTGTGCACCCGTAAGCACTAGCCCAGAGTGTTTGTCAGACTGATCATCTGACCGTGGACGTAGGAACTTGTTTTTTGAACCACGTAAAAATTCTTGTATTCTTTATCTACTTTCAGTTATTCTTATTTGCGCTAAAATTATTTACAACTGAATCTGACTAACTGAAAAGTGAAACTAAGGATTTCATTAAGTGACAAACTTTCTAAAGGCTATCTGAACTAAGTTTAAATTTCGCTGCTAGTGTTATTAGTTTAACTGATAAATCTCCGGATAATTAGTAAGATTCATAACACTCCTCTGTTTACGTTCAAACTCGACTGAGGCCTTATCTGGACTGAAGTTATCTGACTATTTCAGTTAACTGAAGTCATCCACTTATATTAATATCAGTATCAGTCGCTAGCATATCTTCAGCTGAAAACTGTTTTGAGACTTAACTGAAACCTTCAATTGATATTCTATCCAAAGCTTTTCAGTGTCAGTTAAGTTCTCTTATCTGTTTAAACATCAGTTTTCGCGAAGAATTCTCCTACAGGTGTATTCCCCCCTCCCCTCCCCCCCCATACACCTATTCAATGACCCTCCGAGACCCAAAAACAGCTTATAAGCTGTAAAAATAAACTCCAAGAGCTTATAAGCTCCCCAAAAAATAAGTTTCTCTACCCCAACTTATTTTCTCATTATCTTATAAGCAATACTCATTTAACAAAAAATACTCAACTATGATTTTTTATTTTCGTTATATATCATTCTAATTTCATTTTTCTTCGATTTTCTTTCTCTAACAAAATTTTTCTCACACTAACTAAAAATTCTCTCTCTAGCTTATAAGCTCAATTAACCAAACACTTTGACAACTTATAAGTTCTTAAGAAACTACATCTTATAAGCTCTTGAAACATCTTATAAGCTTCAAGAACTTATATACTCTTTAAAATAAGCTTAGCCAAACACCCTATAAGTTCGGTGAAAGATTTTTCTTGAAAAACATTAAGAAGAGTTTTTTTTTATGACTTTTGGGGAAGGGGGAAGCGGTCGGATTTGAACCCTAGACCTCAATGTTTGCAGACAAGAGTTTGCATCGCTTGGTATCCTTTGAGGATAACATTAAGAAGAGTTAATATGCAATAGTCATTTTTATTGTAAAGATAAAAATGGCCATAATTAATATATAAAGTAGTCATTTTTGTTTAAAGTACTATTATATCCTTAATTACCAAATTTAAGACTAAATTCACGACCAACCATATTTTTGGTTGTAGATTGTTCTATTTATAAGTCATGAATTAAGGGGTAAATAGTAGTGGTGCTTATTTTTTATTTTTTAATGACTAATGTTTATCTTTATTGTCTTAAAATACAAGGTTAATTTTTATTTGGATTTTTTTGAATTATTTAATTAAAATGTTAGTTATTAAAAAAAATTAAACATAAATCAAAATAATTAATGCTCCTTTGGTCGGCTTCAATAAATTTGTGAGGCGCGAAATCTTTTATAAATAAAATTTGAAGCTCGCGGTTGCATATAAATAAATAAACTAAATTTGCGCACATTAATATTTAGTTCATCAGTTGTGTTTGGTTTGATCTGTTCGACTAATGCCCCTATATGTGCGTAGATATATAATTAGGTTATCTAAGGTCATTTCTTAATAGGAAATCACTACCAAAGAATCTAACAAATGGGATCCCAAATTACACTACGTTTCAGCACAAAATCAGTTAAACGAATTTATTCGTAAATGGACACCATATTTCATTCAATTAAATTCACATTTTACTTCATAATTAGTACATCATCTCGTTGGATCACGATATATTTTATTATTTTTAAATTTTCAAATTATATAAAAATATTATTATTTATGATTTTGATTAATTAGTAACAAAAAAATTATGTTACTTTAGATAGGGTTAATGGCCGGAAAATACACGAACTATGATTACCGAATTTGCATTTTGCACATGATTATAGTCAACGTGTGTATCTTCGCCTAGCCAAGGTTCACCGCTTGGTTTCCGAACCTCCTGTCTTCCCCACTCGTGCTCTAGCACTTTAACCTTCGTCTTGTTCTTCTCTTCTCTGCTCTTCAGCTTCTTCTTGCTTCTCTTCTTCAAATCTGCACAAAAGAGAAAGAAAACAAGTAAAGGTGATAAAAGAAAAGGACGAAAGAAAGAGAAGAAGATAAAAAAAAGGGAGAATTCAGAGAAGGGGAAAATGTGTCCTCGGGACACTGTTGGGCTCAGATTTTCCCCTGTACTCGGCTAGCCCTTCCGGCAGCTGTACAATCATGGCCAACAGGAAATGGAATGTGGTGTGGCTTCACAGATCTCAGCGCAGACAAGTCACCAATAGCAGGAGCCAAAGATCAGGCCTCCGATAACTCAAGAGCAACTGATCAGGTAACCACCAAACAGGGCTCCGATGGACTGGAAGGCCCGGTGATACCACCACTCACACAGGGAATCCCGAATTATCAAGAGAACAACACACAGAAAGGAATAGCAGAGCCCTTCTTGCCTTTGATAATTCGTTATCCCTGGTTGAATGACCATCAAGGGTTAAAAAAGAAGGGAAGAAGAAGCTGGACAACGGTAAAGAGTGGAGTGCCATAATGGTGATGAAGAAACCAAGGAGGTGGGCGGTGGAGCGGCGGAGGAGATGGAGAGTCAGGGAGAGAGAGGACTTAGGGTTTGAGAGAGAGCGGCGCAGAGCGAAATAAGAGAGAGTGAGAACTTGGGGTGGGGGTATATCAGGAGAGGGTAGTGGGCTAGGGTTAATAGTGGGCTTGGGTTGGGCCTGAACAATAAATGAGAAATGGGCCAACATCCACATTTCCACCTTTGGCACATTGATCATTTTGTCACCAGGGAAGGGCCATCCATTGGAGTTGTCATCACAGCCCCTATTTTTACCCTTAACCTATCACACAGACAGGAAAGAGAGGGTGAGAGATAATATTAAGCATATCATTCCCAATCTCAAGCCACAGAGACCAACCCAAGATGAAATCACCATTTCTCAAACCCAAAAGTAGGTTATCATTGAAGACTCAACAGACACAACAGACAGCAGAACAGACTAAAAACATGCAGAGCAGACAACAGACAAAAGACAAGCAAAACAGAGTAAAACCATAGAGCAGAGCAGAAGACAAGACCAGACCAGAGCTCAAAACAAAAAACAAGCACAGAGCAGAAACATAAACAAGGACAAACAAAAGACAACACAAAAGACCAGAAACAAGCAACCACAAAGGCTGAACTTGTCACACAGACAAGATTCTAACCCAGACCAATGTTCAAGGTCTTTTTGCAAGATTCCAGCTTTGCAACTAGTAGGCACTTAGTGCCCATATCTGCAGGGTTGAATTCTGAGGGTATCTTATCAAGTATAACCTCTCATTTTTCAACAATGTCCCTGATGAAATGAAATCTGACATCTATATGCTAGGTTCTATCATGAAAAACAGGATTTTTGCATAGTTGTATAGCAGACTGACTATCAGAGAAAAGCACAGGTTTATCATCAATGAATTTTATTTCAGATAAGACACCATTTAACCAAATTGCTTCTTTCACAGCCTCAGTGGCAGCAATGTATTCAGACTCAGTAGTAGACAATGCAACTATACCTTGCAGTTGAGACTTCCAGCTGATGCATGAACCACATAAGGTAAACACATAAGATGTGGTAGATTTCCTATGATCTCTGTCATTAGCATAATTAGAGTCAACATAGCCAACACATTTAATACCATCTTCAGCTTTAGCAAAGGTCAGACCTTGATTCATAGTAGATTTCAAATATCTGAAAAGCCATTTCATAGCTTCCCAGTGTGGAAGTCCAGGGTTTGCCATATATCTACTCAAGCAAGACACAGCATAAGCAATATCAGGTCTGGTGCTAATCATAAGATACATGACAGACCCTTAGGCATTTGCATAAGGAATGTTTTTCATTTCAGCAGTTTCAGACTCAGACTGGGGAGATTGGTCCTTACTAAGCACAAAATGGGAAGCAAGAGGCACATTGACAGACTTATAGTTATCCATGTTAAACTTAAGAAGAACTTGTTTCACATAATCAGACTGATGCAGTAACAGGGTGGATTTCTCTCTATTTCTTTCTATGCTCATGCCTGAGATTTTCTTAGCATCTCCTAAATTTTTCATGTCAAAGTTTTCACATAAGCTTTTCTGCACATTTTCAATAGTTTTCAAACATGGACCAAGCAGCAGCATGTCATCAACATAGAGCAGCAAATACACAGAAGGTTCAGAGTTTGAAAAATACAGACAGTGATCAAATTGGCTCCTGGAGAAATTCAAGTTTTGCATGCATTTATCAAACTTCAGGTTCCACTGCCTAGGGGATTGCTTAAGGCCATACAGAGATTTCTTCAGTAAACACACATGATCAGGGAAATTTTTTTCCACAAATCCTTCAGGTTGTTTCATATAAATGTCATTTTCAAGATCACCATGAAGAAAGGCAGTAGTTACATCCATCTGTTTTAATTCCCAGTTGAAGTGAGCACACAAAGCAAGCATAATGCGAACAGTGGTGAATTTAACAACAGGTGCAAAAATCTCATTGTAATCAATGCCCTCTTTTTGAGTGAAGCCCTTAGCTACAAGTCTAGCTTTGTACCTAACATGGTCCACCTCATTCTTAATCTTAAACAACCATTTACACTCAACAACAGAGCAATCAGCAGGTTTAGGAACCAAAATCCATGTATTGTTGCCATGCAAAGAGTTCATTTCAGATTCCATAGCAGTTAACCACTTATCAGAATCATCAGAATTAACAGCCTCAGTATATGAGCAAGGTTCAGAATGATCCACATTATTGAACACATTAAAAGCATACATAGATAGATTGTAGTCATCAAACCTAGCAGGCTGCCTCACATGTCTCCTTTCCTTATCTCTAGTGAGTTGATAATTATCCAGATTTTCATTCATATGCACTTCATTGTGGACAGGTTGATGCACAATAGGTTCAGGTTCAACAGGTTCAGGCACAACATGTTCATGCACTATGGGTTCAGGCACAATAGGTTCAGGCTGAACAACAGGCTCAGGGACAGGATGAGGTTCAGTGTTAGGCTGAGGTTCCACCTCAAAAGGAACCACATGTGTGAACATAAATTCATATCTAGTATGATCATAATCATTCAAGTTCTCCACCTCACTTGGAGTTGCAGACTGTGAGGATTCAAGTAGACAAGGAAAGTTTAGTTAATTGAAAGACACATCTCTACTTATACATGTTTTAAATCCAGGGACAGACCTATCCCACAACCTATAGCCCTTGACACCCTCAAGGTATCCAAGAAAAATACATTTCTTAGCACTGGGTTCTAGTTTCCCAACATTCTGATGAACATAGGCAGCACACCCAAACACTTTCAAATGATTTAAACACACAGGCTTATCATAGAAAACAGACTCAGGTAGTTTGCCAAGTAAGGGGACAGAGGGGCATCTGTTAATCAAATAAACAGCAGTCATAAGTGCTTCACCCCAAAAATGTTTGGAAAGACCAGATGCAACAAGTAAGCTCCTAACTCTCTCAAGGAGAGTCCTATTCATCCTTTCAACAACTCCATTCTGCTGTGGAGTGTAAGGGACTGACTTGTGCCTAATGATGCCTAACTCAGAACACCAATTATCCATGGAATGATTGCAAAATTCAAGGCCGTTATCAGTTCTGATGCACTTAATCCTTTTCCTGGTTTGATTTTATATTTCATTAGCCCATTTTGAAAGTTTTTCAAACACATCAGACTTGTTTTTCATGAGAAATACCCAGGTTTTTCTGGAAAAGTCATCAATAACAGATAAGAAATACATATTTCCACCATGGGTGGGCACCTTAGCAGGGCCCCAAACATCAGCATGAATGTATTCAAGGATTTCAGAACTGACATGTTTTCCAGGGTAGGGAGTAGTCACAGGAAAAGAAGATTTATGGTGTTTTCCAAAAATGCAAGGTTCACAGAAAGATATGCCAGACACTTTGTCATTTCCAAAAGACCCAGACTTTTTCAAAATCTCCATGCCTTTATTACTCATGTGACCTAGTCTAGCATGCCAAAGTGCAGACTTATCTTCATGAACCACATTAGCAACATGCAGGGGCACAGACTCATCATTCACAGCATACAGATTTCCTTTCCTTAGTGCAGAGAAATAAGGCATAGAATCCTTTTTAAACTGGAAGCTTAAGTGATCAACAGATCCAGTTATCATGCTATCAGCAATTTGAGACACAGACAACAGACTGAATTTCAAGTTTGGCACAAATCTGACTTCAGTTAGAGTGAGAAACTTTCCATTTTCAAATTTCAAACACACATCACCCTTTCCCATGATTTCACAGTTCTGCCCATCAGCCAAAGCAACATGTCCAGATTTAACAGGTTGGAGATTATGAATCATATGCTCAAATGGGGTAACATGAAAAGTGCAACCAGAATCAATGAGCCATTCACTGGAACTCATGATTTTTGAAATAGCATTGGAGTAACTGATGAACTGAAAATCATAATCATGCATCATGTACACACCATCATCTTCATACACATTATTAGCATTCTGATTAGACTCATCTGGGACAAATTGCTTTTTCTTCTTAGGAAGTTTGCATCTATTTATAAAATGTCCAGGTTTTCCACAATTCCAGCAAACTTTCCTTGGTTTTTGGTCAGAGTTCTAATTCTGACCTCTATTTTCACCATTATGATTATCAGGTCTCATATCATTGGATTTTTCAAAATTCTTACCCCTATTGAAGTTCTGGAGTTGGTTTTTATTAACATATAGTATCTCACCATGCAAAGGTTTTGATTTTATCAATTTAAGCTCACTCTCCTTAGACTTAAGCCCATTAATGATCCTATCACATGTAACCTTAGCACCACCATATTTTAAAGCAGATTTTACCTCAACAAAAGTTTCAGGTATGGAGTTTAACAGAATCTGGGGTGCATATTTTTCAATGGAGTCATCTCCAGCAAGCTTTAAGTCATGAAGCAGTTTATTGAAAATTTTCATATTAGTGTCAACATCTTTAGAAGAATCCATTTGGAAAGACATAAACTGATTTTGCAAAGACCAAGTGGATACTTCAGAGGGTGCAGCATAAATAGAGCTTAGTTCATCCCACAGATCTTTAGCACATGCATGGTGTGACACTTTCCTTACAACAGAACTGCTTAAATTCAACAGAATTGTTGCCCTAGCATTATCATTCATGTCAAGCAGTTTTTCATCAGTGACAGTCTTATCAATTTTAGTTAACAAAGCCTTGTTAACCTTTTCTTTAACAATAATGTATTCTATTTTGGTTTTCCAGTCCTGAAAATCATCCCTGCCATTGAATGACACCAAATGCATGTTGTTCATGATTAATGCAGTTGAAACAGGTAGACAGACCAACACAAAGACAAGAGCACAATAGGCAAAAGGTAACACAGAGTAGAGGGCAGGTCAAAAAGACCCAGGGGGAAGCTACTTAGGGTTAAAGAGCAGTGGAGAGCCCAGATCTCAGCACAGATTGATATGTGGAGCAAGGGTCACACTGGTCACCCTAGAGGTCCCAGCTGACTTATCTAAGTCAGCACAACTCAACTTTAACAAGAGTTAACACAGAAAACAAACAGAACTTCACAGATCAGCAGAAAGCACACGATTTGAACACACAAATCACACAGTCAATCTTGACAGACCCTTCCCTTAAAGCTATCCAGGATACTCGCACGAGGAGACTCCTTTAAAGGAGAATCCAAACGAACTGGACCGTAGCAGTAAGGTCCGGACTTGGCTTGGAATACCAAGGGTCAGCCGGATTAAGCAAAGCGAAAGCACAAAGATCATAGGAACGCAAGATACCAAAAAAAAAAGGGAAAAGCAGCACCTTGAACCAAACCTAGATCTAGGAGCTAGGGTTTCTGCCGATTTACCAGAGCCAAACTCTTCCAGGGGGAAGAGCTGGACTTACCCTTCTCCTTGCTCGTCGGGAGCGAATCAGCGCAGCCAAAGGGCGGCGGGGTGGGTAAGATGTGTTCGGAGGGTGGCCTGGCTAGGACACCGTGGCTCTGATACCACTGTTGGGTATCTTCACCTAGCCAGGGTTCACCGCTTGGTTCCCGAACCTCCTATCTTCCCCACTCGTGCTCTAGCACTTTAACCTTCGTCTTGTTCTTCTCTTCTCTGCTCTTCAGCTTCTTCTTGCTTCTCTTCTTCAAATCTGCACAAAAGAGAAAGAAAACAAGTAAAGGTGATAAAAGAAAAGGACGAAAGAAAGAGAAGAAGATAAAAAAGGGAGAATTCAGAGAAGGGGAAAATGTGTCATCGGGACACTGTGGGGCTCAGATTTTCCCCTGTACTCGGCTAGCTAGCCCTTCCAGCAGCTGTACAATCACGGCCAACAGGAAATGGAATGTGGTGTGGCTTCACAGATCTCAACGCAGACAAGTCACCAACAGCAGGAGCCGAAGATCAGGCCTTCGATGACTCAAGAGCAACTCAGGTAACCACCAAACAGGGCTCTGATGGACTGGAAGGCCCGGTGATACCACCACTCATACAGGGAATCCCGAATTATCAAGAGAACAACACACAGAAAGGAATAGCAGAGCCCTTCTTGCCTTTGATAATTCGTTATCCCTGGTTGAATGAGCATCAAGGGTTAAAAAGAAGGGAAGAAGAAGCTGGACAACGGTAAAGAGTGGAGTGCCATAATGGTGATGAAGAAACCAAGTAGGTGGGCGGAGGAGATGGAGAGTCAGGGAGAGAGAGAGCGGCACAGAGCGAAATAAGAGAGAGTGAGAACTCGGGGTGGGGGTATATCAGGAGAGGGTAGTGGGCTAGGGTTAATAGTGGGCTTGGGCTGGGCCTGAACAATAAATGAGAAATGGGCCAACATCCACACAACACATGTGCAAATTGCAATTAAATCAAAATGTGATGTATTGTGGAGCTATTTTTTAAGGTCATGTGCAATTTACAAATTTGGTGATAGTTCGTGTATTTTCCGACTATTAACTCATTTAAATATTATTATTTGATTTAAAATAGTGTATAATAACAATATTATTAACTTAATGAATATAATTTTTAATTTAATTAGTATTGTATAATAATAATTAAATATGTATAACAATAACTAAATTTATAGCTAGATTGTATAGCAAATAATTTAAGTAAATCTTATTTTGAGCAAATAACACTAAACCATCAATATAACAAAATTAACGACTGTCATTTAATATAACAATTTTGGGCTCTTAAATTTCCAAGCTATATTATTATTAAAAGTTCATATTTAAATAGTCCAAAACTAATTAAAAAATTAAGAAAAATATGAAATATGATATATATATATGATATATATATATATATATATATATCAATAAATATATTTATATAAATAAATAAATATTTCGTACACATAATTAATAAATCTATATAATGTTTTAAATTCTAATTTTTAAATATATAACTAATTTTTTTTACAAATTCCTATTAAAATTAATATAAATTTTCTTCTCCTTAATTGCATTAAAAATTAATTTTTAAAAATATTTTGAATTTAAAATAATTATAATTAAACAAATATGTAAATTTTTTTTAATGAAATCTACTTATTTTTTCACCAACAAACAAAAAGAAAATAAAAAAAGAGTATGATGTTAACATTAGAGATAGATGAGAGACAACAAAAAAATATTTTTGACACTTACAAGTATAACTTATTCGTTTAAAAAAAATTACATCGAATTAAACATCTTTTTTTAATCTTTAATTTAATATTCATATTGAATATGTTTTCATGAATCAAAGTTAACTATTTTTTAAAAAAAGATTAAAATAGTAACAAAGGAAAAAGGAAGATAGAGAAAATTTGATTGGAAAAATTAAGAGAAGAGAGAATATTTGGGGATAAAAAACTCTTTTTTTTATTATATATATTCCCAATAAATAAATAAATAAAAGGGATTATAGCCAAAAAATACACGAACTTTGAAAAAAGTTGCAATTTTCAAATGACCTTTCAATTAAGTCAAAAAATACATGAATTTATATTTTTGTTGCAATTTTAACTTGAGTTTTATTTTCGGCGAAATTAGAACTTATTTGGCAGTCGAAAATTCACTTGATGTTAGTCTAACTAATGATGATTAATAGTATTTAGAAGCTCGGAGGTCTAAGAAAGTAAAATTAATATATTTGACTTAATTTCGATTATCAATTAAGCTCTAATTTAATTGAAAGTCAAACTTAGGTGAAAATTATAATAAAAATATAAATTTAAGCTCAATTAAAAATTCAGGTGAAAATTACAATTTTTTTCAAACCCATGAAGAAAACATGCCTTTCGTCATTTCTTTAATTTTTTACGGCCCTTTTTATCGAACTTTCATCACATTTCCTGATTTTATTCGTAAATGGATATTATATTTATTCAACTAAGCCCACGTTTTAATTAAATAGTTCAAATCACAACAAAGTATGCCTTTCTTTATTTTATTTTTACGGTACTTTTTATGGAATTTTCACCTTTCCTGATATTTTTTGGTGGGTTGAAATCCCAATGGTTTGTTAAAGTGGGAGAAGAAGATTAAAAAGGTTGATTCCCCAAATAAAGAAATTGTTGGAATAATAAATAATATATATAATAAGAAGTGACAATTCGATAAGAAATTCCATGTCACACCAAAGCGAGCACTTGCATGTGTTGGCACAATTTTGAAAGGCTAGAGAAAAAAGAAATGTTCTGCATGTTCCTCCCTACTCGCTCATGTGGTAAACTGAATTACTTTAATTTGACCAACCCAAGCAAATATATTTTAAAAGATTGTTATAACAATTTAAAAAATTTAAAATAAAATACTTAACTGCCCTCAACTACTGCGCAGTGCTAGTTAATGTATATATTTAAAGTTAATCAATTTGTTTCTAAAGGCGTATCAACACCAGATGAGATCCTCTGTCCCACAATGTTGTGTGTACCACTCTTCATTTTTTTGTTTTATAAATTATTTTTTATAAAAATAAAAATTATTATTATATTATAAACTCTAATTAGTACTTATTTATCATTGAAAAATTAAAATTTTAAAAATTATATACCCTAACTTTGAATTAATGAACTCAAATAATCTATTATTACTTCAAATAAATATAAAAAAATAATTATAAACCCTAAATGGATGAGTGAACCCTTGTTAATTATCTTTATATTATATAAAAGCATAATAAATAAAAATTGAATAAAAAATAATTTAAAAATATAAAGAAATGAAGAGTGATACACGTGGTACACCTATTCTTGAGTGCTTAGTTTGAACACATGCTTGTAATGCCTTTTCCTATTTTAGCTTAGTGAAAAAGAGTTCCACTAATTGATCAGTCAAAAAGTTAAAGCTCACTAATCGCTTAATCACGAATTCGAAATGATCAATTAGTAATCAATTTTAATTAGGATACTTTGAGAGATTCATTATAATCGTGAGTGATTTATAGTATAATTAAATGTGATCTCTAAAGTGATCTAATAAGTTCGATCTTGATTTAAGAAAAAAAGATTAATTGAACTTGTTAGAGTGATAGTTTAACTAATTAAGATCCTTTTTTTTGGTTGATAAATTAACAATTAAATAAAAATTTTAAAGATTACGGGTCTGAACTCATAACCTTTGACCTTAAACAGTAACCACCTAGGGCTAGAGCAACACACACAACTAAGATCTTTTAAATACATATAACGTGTATGCTGGATTATAAAATTTCGAACTAATGACTACTTAGTTATGCAATCAATACTCCACCAAATATCCTCTAATAATTCTTATGTCAATTTTTACCCAAAGGATGAGAAATACAAGCTAATTAAGCTAAATTATAATAGAAAAATTAAGATATATAGCTATATATATAGCTAAAAAATTAAGAAAAAATCCGTCGGTAAATCATTTACCGACGAGCGTTTTCACGACGGGTGAAATCCGTCGGTATCTCCATTTATCGACGGAATTTTGATTCTTACCGACGGAATATTCCGTCGGTGTTCGGCCAGATTCTGGCTTACGTAAGTGTATTATTTTTTTAGGGCATGTTCGATTTGAAGGATTAAATAGGATTAGATTAGATTAATCTTATCCTACGTATATAATAGCAAAATAAATCTTATCCTACGTGGCATCGTATAATCACTACATTCTAATTTTACTCCATTTTTCTCAATTCTCATTCATTCTTATTTATTTATATATTTCTAATCAATTTTTACATTATAGCAAAATAAATCATATCCTACGTGGCATCGTATAATCGTTCCATTCTAATTTTCCTCAATTCTCATTCATTCTTATTTTTTTCTAAATTTTTAATCAATTTTAATATCCAAAAAATATTAAACTATAAATACATAATTAAAGATTTGGTTTTATCCATTGCGCATATATATATACACTAACGGACAAAGGGTAAAACAAAAAAAAGGTACTATAGTAAGGACTTTATTTATTTATATTTTCTTAATATACATATAACAATAATATATCATGTAAAGCATGATAAGAATAATAGTAATAAAAGTGCATCAATATTTAATACATTAAAATTGACTCAACACATTAATCTAATTCTAACCTAAATAGTGAAACATCTATATATAATTATATAAATAATATAAATATACATAGATAAATAATTAAATATATATCTAAAAATTATAAAATTTAATTATTAACATTTATTTATTCAAATATCATGAGTACATGTATAGATAAATAAATTAATTTCATAGGTAAGTGCGTGTATTTGATCAAGATCACAATTATTAACAAATACTCCCTCTCTCCGCCAAGATTATGTCACAATTATTATATCGGGCGTCCGTCAAGATTATGTCACTTTCCTTTTAAGGCAATGGTCTCATTCTCTTTAATATTTTATCCTTACTAACACTCTTTATTTACAAAAAACTCACTCAAAATTCAATCTCAATCACACACCTCATAAAGTGGTGGGACCCATTCTCCCCTACATCAAAATCATCACCAATTTTATTAAATCATGTGCCCAAGCAATTTGACATAATCTTGGTGGACGAAGGGAGTAACTGATTGACTCAAATATAGATAAATCCTATCAAAAGAAGAATACTTTAACAAATCAACAATTCTTATATTTCATCTATAAAAAGGTGTATGATTAATTTTATTTCTCAAGCTTTCAAGTATATATATATATATATATATATATATATATATATATAGGAATGAGATCATATAGATCCCAATGCTTATATTAGATCCCTAGATCCAAATCTTGACCACACATTTATGACATGTGGCGCATCAAGATGGTGACACGTGGCAAGGATTCCAAGGCAAAATCTAGAGGGGTAAAATTGGAATGTAATTTTCGGATTTAATAATTAAAAAAATATATATATTTTTTTAGATTTTCTCAAAATAGATATATTTTAGATGCATATAGTTTCACACAAAGATGCATAAAGTTTTCACATGAAATGCATAACTTTGAACAGAAAAATGCATTTAATTTTTTCAGTTTTGGTATTTTCACCACCCCACCCCATACCACCCCCCAATCCAGCCCACACCACCCCCCAACCCTCCCCATTACCACCCCCCAAAAATATGCATGTTTCACATGCATATAAAATCAAACAAAAATGCATAAAGTTTTCACATAAAAATGCATTAAATTATACAAAAAATGCATTTCATTTTAATAAATCTGGTAGTTTCGCCACCCCACCCCTGCCCCTGCCCCCCCCCACCCCCCCCACCCCCCCACCCCCACCCCTCCCCCAAAATTTTTTTTTTTTTTTTTTTCAAAAACTGATTTTCTAATTGCTGGCCCACCCCCCCCCCCACCCCCCACCGACCCACCCCCACCCCCAAAAAAAAATTTAGATGCATATAGTTTCACACAAAGATGCATAAAGTTTTCACATGAAATGCATAACTTTGAACAGAAAAATGCATTTAATTTTTCCATTTTTGGTATTTTCACCACCCCACCCCATACCACCCCCCAATCCAGCCCACACCACCCCCCAACCCTCCCCATTACCACCCCCCAAAAATATGCATGTTTCACATGCATATAAAATCAAACAAAAATGCATAAAGTTTTCACATAAAAATGCATTAAATTATACAAAAAAATGCATTTCATTTTAATAAATCTGGTAGTTTCGCCACCCCACCCCTGCCCCTGCCCCCCACCCCACCCACCCCCCACCCCCACCCCCCTCCAAAAAAAAAATTTTTTTTTTCAAAAACTGATTTTCTAATTGCTGGCCCACCCCCACCCCCACCCCCCACCGACCCACCCCCCCACCCCCCCCAAAAAATTTTTTTTATTTTTTTATTTTTTAAAAAACTGATTTTCAAAAAAAAAATTTGGGGGTGGGGGGGTGGGGGGGTCAGTGGTCAGAAAATAAGTTTTTGAAAAAATAAAAAAATAAAAAAAAAATTGGTGGGGGGGTGGGGGTAGGGGTGGGTCAGTGGTCAGAAAATCAGTTTTTAAAAAAATAAAAAAAAAAAATTTTTTTGGGGGGTGGGTGGGGGGGTGGGGGGTAGGGGGTGGGTGGGGGTGGGGTTCTGGGGTGTGGGGGGTGGGGTTGGGGTGGGGTGAAATCTTATGCATATTTATATGAAACTTTATGCATTTTTATATGAAAGTTCATGCATTCTCGTATGAAATTTTATGCATCTAAAATATACCTATTTTGAGAAAATATAATTTTTTTTTTTTTTGAATTTCGAAAATTACATTCCAATTTTACCCCTCTCCAGATTTTGCCTTGAAATGCCTTGCCACGTGTCACCATCTTGATGCGCCACATGTCATAAATGTGTGGTCTAGATTTGGATCTACGGATCTATTATAAGCATAGGGATCCACCGGAACCCAACCCTATATATATATATATATATTAAGAAAACGTATCATATCCTACGTGGCATCGTATAATCACTTTAATTCATTTTTTCTCAATTCTCATTCATTTTTATTTATTTCTAAATCTCTAAAAAATCTCCACATCTAAAAACTATAAAATAATTAATCATATAAACTTATATTAAATCCTACACTATTAAATAAAACACCATTGTATTATTTATGTTAGTAACTATATATCATTGATAAAATAAGAGACCCGGTCGATATTTATGATCTATATGTGTGTTTATTTAGTGGTTCTTTCTTGAACATCTCCCTATATATATATATATATATATGTGGTTCTAGAGATAACTACATTATTTGTGAGAATGTGAGAACCATCAAATCTAATGCATCCACTGTAAAAGTTAATGCATTCGCTGTTAAAATCAATGCACTCAAAAAAATAAAATAAAAAAATTGCTTCCTTCAGAATTCGAGCCCAGGATCTGCATTCATCCAACAAGATGATGCATCCACCGTGGATCTTGATGATCGAATGACTAAAAATGGGTCTCCGTTCTTCTTTTATTTAGAGGTTCTTTCTTGAACCTCTCCCTATATATATATATATATATATATATATAATGGCAAAATAAATCTTATCCTACGTGGCTATATAATCATTCTACTTTAATTTTCCTCAATTTTCATTATTTTTATGTCTTTTCTAAATTTTTAATCAATTTTCATATCTAAAAAAGATTTATATTTGTATTTATTTTACTATATAATACTCTCTCCGTCCCACGAACCTTGAGTCATTTCATTATAAAAAAAAATTCCCTTTATTCACCTCTTCACTTTTTCACCTACCACACTTAACACACTAAATACTGTTTTCTTAACTTTCGTGCCGAAAAGAATTGATTCAAGATTCGCAGGACGGAGGGAGTACGTATTAGTTTGAGTTTATCACACTAAATGGCATTTTAAGTTTCAGACAAAATGATGCTCAAAACTAAGTTGTGACTTTTTCAAGTTCCACACGAGAGGGTACTCAAAAGTCAGAGATTGTATGTCAAGCTCCAAACGAGATTATTCTCATAACTTAATTATAGTTTCACAAACTCTAGACAAAATGATACTCACAAGCAAGTTATAATCTTCAAGCTCCATACAAGATGATGCTCAAAATTCAGATGTGGTATTTCAAACTCCAAAGAATATGATTTTCAAAATTTTGACGTTCAAATGTCATATGTGGTCTTTAGAGCTTCATATGATTATATGGTCTTATTAGGTTCATATGAAATGATACTCAGATGACATATGTTTAATTAAATTATTTTTTATCCGTCAAATTTAAAGAATTTGAACAAACTTAATATTACATTTGTCCCCCAAACATCTTTCTAAGAGAGTATGACACAAGTTTTAATAAAAGTTAGTTATGCATTTGATAAGTGGAGAATGGGTCCCACAAAAAAGTGAAATTATAAGAGTGATAGTTAGTGAAAGTGGAGAACGAGTCCTACAAAAAGTGAAATTGTAAGAATACTAATTAGTGAAATTGTTTCCAAAAATAGGTTAGAAAGATGTTTAGGGGACGAACCAAAATAGAAAAAAAAAAAAAAAAAAAAAAAAAAAGGAAAATGTTTGAGGGACGAGTGAGTAAATATTATCGATATATGATTAACAGCAGATGCGACACATCAATCGTACATCATATCATACTTCAAATTTACATATTTTTTTCTTCTAAATTAAATCTTCAATCCCACATCAACTTTTTATAAACTTCATCAAATAAATATTTATATAAAAATATATTTCTATTATCGCAATCTACATTTAATTGGCGAAAGTGATTAAGATCAATATTATTTTAAATATTGTACTACTAATTTAATTTGATCATATCAAATCAATTAAAGAAATAATTTATGGCATCAAATAATTTTCGTCGAATTTCGACGGGTTATACGCTAGTAATATCTTATTTGATTGGGTGGATACGACTCAATATTTAATATCGGGATAATGCCACGTAGGAATAGTGCCTACCCCTACGACAAAATTAATGTCGGATCAATTTAATTTAAGATAATTTTAGATTAATTCAATCTTGGCGATCTAACGCTCCCTAGAATACGAAATTTTTAATATTATTCTGAATCGTATGTAGTATTGGAAGAAATAGGTGCAGGCGCGTCAATGAAGCGCCTATATCTAGAGATACATAAAGAACCTAGCTAGCTAGGTAGCTAATCGTATTAGAATATCTTTTTCGATTTTGATATACTTAGCAACATAACAACTTTCTTAACCGGCCATCTTATATATTCTTTCCAAATCTTTGAGTAATAGACAACACACATTCTTCATATTCAAAAGGACAAGTGTGTGGGGGTGGAGAGGAACACCATTTATAACATCTCTATAACCACCCTTAAATGATCATCACTAGAATAGCAATGTGATTTTTGTGCATGTTCAAACAAGTATCAACTCATCACATCAATCCCAATTATGCACTAGTAGTTCCAAGAATTGGACAGCTACATTTCATCTTTTTTAGTCATTATCAAAATTTTAAGTGTTGATAACTCTATCCCTCATTTGGGCCTCCCTTTTCACACCCAATCAAACAGTATCTCGTGTTGTTTTCCATGAAATTTTTGAAAGTTACACGTAAGGATCTTAGCTTCGTGAGAGGAGGGGGCAAAAAAAAGGAAAGAGTGAAAGTAAAAGCAAATTTTAATTTCGTGAGCCAGTTTCTTGCTTCTTTCTCGAGCGTTGCTTCGTGGTCGGTTCAACAAAGCAACGCGGATGGAAAAGGAGCGTTGGCGCGCTCCTTTGAGAAGGGCCGATGGCCACTCATTGGAAAAGTAATTTTGTTTTCATTAATAGTATTAGATTAGATTAGACGTATGTAATTTCGAAACTATTCGCCCATTTTATGTAGCGTACGATATGGATCATATTTCATGTAATTTTGATATGAAAATTAAGGGAAGTGTAGTTATCTTGATCGGAATATTTTTATTTTATTTTATCGTGAATTTTAATATACACTCATATACGTGGTTGTTCATTAAGCAGTATTTTCGATCATATTTAATTTATTGGTGACTTTTGATATATCTGAAATTCTAATGTTAGAAGAGCCGATAGCCACTCATTGGAAAAGTAGCTTTTCTTGTAAAAATATAGAGAACAAAACATTAAAAAAGAAATAATAATTATTGAGATATATACTCCATAATTTATATGTATGAAAGTTGTTCATATCCGATCAAATTCATTTGATAAATAATAAATTAAACTCTTGCCACGCTCAAGAACGAAATATCTAAACTCAACTTTTCGGTTACGTCTCTTAAATATATTCCATTTAATTATTTGATACGAAATCCATAATACATTAATTTTTTAATAATTCGTATATATACGTATTAATTATAAGTATTGCGATGTGTATAAACGAACGTTTATAGTGTTGGAGGTTGTGTACAGTGTAATTATAAGCAAAAGTGGTCAATTTTATTGTATTAAGAAGTCTACTTCTTTTATACGGCATATAAAGTTTTGAGGGACCTTGTTTATAGTTAGCCACTTCGGCTTTTAATTATAGTACTTTAACATGCAAAACTTTTTTTGAAAAACATGCAAAACTTTTGACAATTAATTTTAAAGTTGGAAAAACATGTGCTCCAAAATCTAAAAGTTTAGCTTAATGATCCAATTATTGAGATGCAGGAAATGTCAGAGAAAGCCCAATGAAAATGCCTCCGAGTTATTAATTCTTTTTTCTTTTTTTTTGTGAATTGAATAACGTGATTAATTATTCATCGATCATATTAAGTGAAGGCTCGTTTAATAAAGTATGTCATGATGATATGATGAGATAATTTAAGTTAAAATAAATAATTGGTATCATTTTTACGTGTTTAATATGAATTTTGGGCTTTATTATCCTTTGATATCTATTTTTATGGTGTCTGTTTTCAACTCCAGTCTCTGGCTGTCGGATTTTGTGCTGGATTTTTGGTGTTTCGTTGAGGTCGGGTTCTTCATGTTGATGGAGCATCATTTGCTTTGGTTGGAGTTGACCGATGGGTTTTGGGGTCACCACCAGAGCTTTTTCAGGCTACATTGGCTGTCTTTCTCCTTGTCATGGCGAGAAGATGTTTTCAACTCTTCTCGTTCTGTTCATGCGTGGCCTCACCTGCCTTCTTTTGCTTCATTCTTTCTTTCTGGTTTTTTATTCTATTTTTGCTTTTGTTTTCTTGCTTTGTTTACGTCTCTCATTTTTTTGTAATGGATGGGTATTCTTTTTCTTTCAGCGGTGTCTTTTCCCCGTCGGAAAGATTTTAATGAGACTCCACCCTTAATTAGTGATTTTGTGTTTTAATTCAATCGATTTCTAGGATTTTTCTTTTTCTCTTTTCCTCAATACAGTTTTAATTCATCATACTAATTACTAAATATGACTTTTGATTGACGAATGATTAAGATTAACGAATATTTATGATTGACTACACACATAATAATATTCTTTTATGTATATAATTAATGATACTTGTTTAGATCAGATTGATAATGATAACATGCTTTGTAAAATCATTAATTAGTCACATATAATCTGAATTATCTCCTCCTTGCCAAACAATGGGAGAGCGCTCCAATGAGACCCCCTATTTTTAGTGAGATCTTAGACACGATCTCGTGTGTTTATTTTATCAATTCTATGGTTGATATTGTACCTAGAGGACGATTTTTTTTCTCAGGGTTCGAGTCCTGGAGGGAGCGAAATATTTTAAATTTCGTTATTCACCAGTATATACTGCATTGTTCATCAATATATACTACCTTATTAATCAGTATATATGTCTTATTAATTGAAAAATAAGGGTGTCAGTGTCTCACGAAAAATAAGAGTCTCGTTGGAGCGCGCCCATATATATATATGGGTGCGCTCCAGTGAGACCTCCCTATTTTCGTGAGACACTGAGTATAATGAATAAGACGTATATACTGATGAATAAGGGCCACAAGGCAGTATATACCGATGAACGATGCAGTATATACTGATGAATAACGAAATTTAAAATATTTCGTTCCCTTCAGGATTCGAACCCTGAGAAAAAAAAAAATCTCCCTCAAGATACAGTATCAGCCATAGGATTGATGAAATAAACACACGAGATCGTGTCTCAGGTCTCACTAAAAATAGGGGGTCTCATTGGAGCGCTCCCCTATATATATATATATATATATATATATATATATATATATGGAGAAAGTTCAATAGAAATACAAATATTTTCAGAGAAAGGAGACCAAATCTCATGCGTTGATCTTATCTAATATAACAGTTAGCGTTCGTTCATTTAACGTTCAACGGGAATTGTGTTGAACGTATACAGGGTTCGAACCCCAAACGTTCAACAAAATTATTAGTATGTTCAACCGCATTTACTGACATGTTCAATGTTTCTCCATTCTCTACTTATATATCCGTTTCTATGGAATTTAACGTTATATATATATATATATAAGAGAAAGTTCAATAGGAAAATAAATGTTTGCAAGGAAAGAAGAAACAATCTCAGCCATTGATCATGATCCATTGAACTGTCAATAATTAAGATTAAATTTCGCATCCAAATTTTTTATGAACATATCGATAATTGTGTTGAACGTATCCAGGTTTCGAATCCCAAAAACTCCAAACGTTCAATAAATTATTGGTATGTTCAACCGCATTACTGACATGTTCAATGTTCTTGTATAAGCTATTTTTCTTGTAGAATGCGACCCTATATATATATATATATATATATATATATATATATATGGAAAATATTCAATAGAGACAGGTAAATATTGAAAAAATGGAGAAACAATCTCATCCATTGATCATGATCCATCAAACGGTCAATAATTAAAAATAAATTCTATGCCCAGATTTTGATGAACATATCAATAAGAACATGTCAATAATTTTTTATGAATGAACGTATTTGTTGAAAATATTGCACTCCAGGATTCGATCCCAAATGTTAAATAAAATTATCGGTATGTTCATAAAAAATTATTGACATGTTCAATATTTTTAAATTTCGTAAAAAAATTAATTTTTTAATAGAAACTAACCCTATATATATATATATATATATATATATATATATATATATATATATATATCATCCATGGGCGGGTATGTACATTCTTTTTCTCTCTTTCTTTGTTTAGTGCAAAACTTAAAAACAGTATTCTTTTTTCACAAAAGCTATGGTGGGCTTCTTGGGGGATGAGCGCACCATGCGCTCTACCTTTGCGAAGCTCTTGTCAGCATGATTTTTGTGATTTTTCATAAAGAGGGAACGAGATTTGTTAGAGAAAGAGAGGTATGGGCTGCTTTGGACTTTTTAAATTTATTTAAATGAGCCCAAATGATATTAATAAACATAGGTTCTTTCAATTTATTTAACAAATTGGGCTATTATTATTATTTGTAGATTGGGCTTTTAATTTTAGTTAAGTTTTAGCTTCGTAGTAACATTTTTATTTATTGTAAAATATATTCAACATAATATCGACTTATTTCTTAATTTAATTAATAATAAATATATTTGTGTGTATTATAAATGACACTTTTAATGTAGAGAAAAAATCTTTTTAAATACCACATAATAAAAGGTAGAAGTTTTTACACACATTTATAAGAGTATAACATTTATAAGAGTATAAGTTTTTTATACCAAAATATGTTAAATTACTACATTACACTTACTATATATTAATAAGTTAAAAGAAATAAAAGAGTAATTTACGGTTTGCACACAATGGCAAGACACGGTCGTGTAGCTACCGTGTACAGCCACTGTGTGCACAATTGTGGTATGTAATTGTGCATATGATGGTTGTACATGGTGGCTACACGATCATGTCTTGATCCATCGTGTGCACAATTAGGGGTATATATACGTGCACACGATGACTGCACATGGTGGCTACATGATTTATGCCTAATTGTTCTGATTTTGGGGGTTTGTATGTGCTTGTTTTAAGTTAAATATCCTGGAAATTGGCGCAGTTATGGGTTTATTTTATGCTTTGCAGGAGATTTAGGTTTTATAGATGGAAGAGTGTGATTTTGGAGATTTTGGGTTAGAATGACGTTTGTAGGCGTAATTTGGTGTCCAGAGCTAAAAAGCCCGCGCCAGAGTAGAAAAGCCCGCAGCAGAGTAGAGCTGAAAAGGCACATGACAGAGTAGAGCTGCGCGGATAGCTCTGTATCAGAGCAGAGCTGACTTTCATAGTCAGAGCTGAACTTCCCTATCAGAGCTGAAATCTCAAGAGCAGAACAAACTTGTCAGAGCAGAGATAACTTGACAGAGCAGAGCTAAATCATCAGAGCTAACTTACGCGCCAGAGTAAACTCGGCAAAGCAGAGCTAAAGATCGACAGAGTCAACATATCCAGAGCTGACTTTCAGCTCTGCCATATTCGCCAGAGCTGACTTTCAGCTCTGTCATACCATTCCAGGGCCGAACTTCCAGAGTTAGCCAATCCTTGCTAGAGCTATGATTTCTTGCAGAGCACGATACAGCTGGACTTACCTTTGAGTTCACGATTCTATTTCCTTAAGAGTCCAGTTTTGCAAGGCGAGTTTGATGGTGATTAGGATTGGAATGAAATCTATAAATAGGGTCTTGATATTCATTGTAAAATCATTCCTTTGCCCTAATCTGTGCTCCGTCTTTTGAGAGTCATTCTTCCGCTAGGCAGCCAAAGTTTAGGTTTACAAGCTTTCTTAATTTAGTCAAGATCTCGAATTTATTGTTCTAGTTAGATTTCAATTTAGTTTTGTTTTTAGTTTCTTCTTGGATTGTGATTGAGTGACAGCGATTGCACGTTCAAGGAGTTTACGATATTTCGTATTTAATTCAATTTCTTTTGTTTCATCATGTTTATGCTTTGCCTTTACGTTTATGCTTTAATTTAAATTATGCAATTTAAATTATGCACTTTAGTTTCATGCCTAGATTAGAAGCTTTTAATTTACAAGTCTTTAAAATTCTAAGTTGCATTTACTTTAAGCGTTTAATTCTTGTCTAGGGTTTAATAGTTTATTGCCTAGTTAAATTTACAAGTTTAAGTTTACGTTTGAGTTTAAATTCACGTTTAAGTTTTAAGTTTAAGTTTACCGTTTTTAAATCAAGCCTTTACTGCTTTCTTGCGATATAATTAAAAGCCCTTTAAGATCTTCCTTGAGAGACGACTTGAGTTAGCTTACACGTTACAATAGATCTCGTCCTATTGCAAGTCAATCTAGCGTAGTGTTTAGGTTGAGTCACTACACAATCGTGACTTGAGTAAAAAAGATATAACTTTTATTTAGGGGTGTTTTAGTCTTTTTATTGATTTTTGTATGAAAAACTTATACTCTTATGGATAGGTGTAAAAAACTTCTATGTTTTATGCTTTGGTACAAAAAGATACATTCTCACTTTCATGTATGCAAATAATACTTCATCAATGATTTTTTATAAAATTAAATGATATTTTATATAAAAATAAATGTGTTGAAAAATTAATGAAATATCCTTATTGTCCTAGTTTTGATGATACCAAAACCCTTAGATTTTCTTTCACAAGACTAGAACTTTTTGAACTCAAGTGTTAGAGTTCAGTTTACTAGTTAGACTGAAGAATGAACACTGAAGACCGCTGGACTAAAGATCGAAGAACTGAAGACGCTTGACTGAAGATTGGAAATAAAAAGGGTGAAGACAAAATATTGAAGTATTTAAAAGATGAAATATCATTGAAGATTCAGTTATGACTGAATAATTCTACTGGCCACGTGAAAATAGTGGACTGATACTTGAATCAAGTATCAGTAGATATTCTTCCTCGGACTGAAGACTTAAGTTCAAAACAAGCCACGTATTCATGCCAAGTACAACTGCATTAAATGCGTAGATATGAATATCGTCCTCGCCTGAACATAGCTTCTTATTTCGTGCTAACTTCCTACTGCTAAGGACACCTATTTCTCAACCAATCAGGAGCCTTGAAGATTGAAGCATCAGCCAAAGATTCAAATTTGTCTCACAACGACAGAAATCTTGAAGATCATCTCACCAACGAGTCTATTCAAGACAATGCCTATAAATAGAGCT
This sequence comes from Salvia miltiorrhiza, assembly GCF_028751815.1. Classification (NCBI taxonomy): domain Eukaryota; kingdom Viridiplantae; phylum Streptophyta; class Magnoliopsida; order Lamiales; family Lamiaceae; genus Salvia; species Salvia miltiorrhiza. The sequence continues at coordinate 21,036,739 of NC_080391.1, read as the reverse complement.
CGAGGATCACTTTCAATCTTCACTGATTCAAACACTTAAGCTGAAACTCTGCCAAAATTGCAACTCAGCCTACTCACTGCTTTCCAAAGTTTGAATGGAAGAAGATAATATCCAAAGCCAAATCAGTTCACTGATTACCTAAATTCTCTTACAATCTTAGGCAATATCATTGTAAACCCTTAGCCTAAGCCCCGATTACTGAGAGCTTGTTCTCTGTAATGTAGTTGGTATTCGAACCCTTTTCAAAAAAGCGAAAAGAGAGTTTGAGAGAGAGAGTTCTAGACTGTTGTCTGAACTCAAGAGTTCTTGGCCTCCGCAAGCTAGACGTGTGTAGTCTTAGCAGCTGTGAGCTGAGAAGGAGACGAGAAGTCCAATCCAGTGTATTAGGACTGAAACCTTGTTGTTTCAATCTAAGGTTTGTTGTGCACCCGCAAGCACAAGCCCAGAGTGATTGTCAGTTTGATCAGCTGGCCGTGGATGTAGGAACTTGTTTTTCGAACCACATAAAAATCTTGTGTTGTTTATTGCTTTCAGTTATTTTCTTTCTTCCGCTGTGTTCAAACTCTTTATCTAACTGAAACTGATAAACTGAAAAGTGAAACCTAAAACTGACTAAGTGTTAATCAAAGGCTATTTCTGTAAGTTTAATTTCTGTTGCTGGTTTTATCAGTCTAACTAACAAATCCCTGGATAGTTAGTAAGATTTATAACACTTATCTGATTTCAAAATACTAGACTGAAACCTTACGTGGATTATCAGTTTATATCTATTCCTAAACTGAAATCAAATACTGAAACAATTTCAGTATTAGTCTAAACCCTTTTCTAAACTGAAACATCTTTGACTGTTGACTTCGGACTATGCCCTTTCAGTATCAGTTGATACTCACTTCAGTTTTATAAAAGAATTTTTAAAATAGCCCACTGGTGTATTCCTCCCCCTCCCCATACACCAGTTCATTGACCCTCCGGGACCCAACAAATGATAATACATTAAAAATGACACTTTTAATTAACGCAAATGACACTTTTACTCACAGTAAATAGCATTTTTATTTATAGTAAATGATTCTCAATATAATATGGCTTATTTCTTTATATAAATAATACTTTTTCATATATGTAAATGACATTTGACTATATTTTTATGTCAAACAAAAATAATAACAAATCACATTTTTTGACTTTGTAAATGATACTTGTTTATATAAGGAAATGACACTTTCAAAATACGTAAATGACACAATTTAACTATGCAATACCAATGACACTTTGAATAACATAAAATGATATTTTTAATATATGTAAATGATACTTATTTTTTATAAAATCAAATGATACTTTGGATAAGAAAAATGATATGTTACAAATGACACTTTTAATAGAGTGGACTTTGAAAATTGCCACTTTGAAATAGTAAAAATAAAAATTGTCCACTAAGATAAAAGAAAAAAAAATTAAAATATAGCCACGCTTATCATTTTATCCTTCACATAAAAAACTTAAAAATATTCACTAATTTTTTAGTTGTGAATTTGAGTTTTTGAATTACAATTCACAACCAATAAATATTTCTAGATGTGAATTACATTATATTAATCTCAACTATACTCGTGTGCGTGTGTTGGCCAAGTGGTAAGGAGTTAATGTCTAAGCCAAAGGTCTTGGGTTCTCGAGTCCCCTGTGACGCGATCTTTAAATTTCTTTATTTAATAATGTTAATTTATCAAAATAAAAAATCTCAACTATACTCGTCAATTAACTGTTAACTTTTTGCTAGAATAATAAAAATACCCTTTTATATAGATTGCGTACAATTTTTTTATATTGATGAATAAAAAATTAATTTAAGATCTCATCTGTTATCTAAACATCATCTCGTCTCAACTCTTTAAGACCATATGATCATCAAGAAATCGAAAGAAGATATCTGACTTTTAAACACCAAACTTTTGAGCATTATCTCGTCTGTACCCTGAAATAATATATTTGACGTTTGTGCGTCAAACGTTCGAACATCACTATCTGATGCTTTAAATATCATAACTCGCTTCTAAACATCATTTTCATTATAAACTTGAATGACCAAGGCTGACTTTTGCGATTATACAATCTGAAGCTTGTAAGATCATAACTAACTTCTAAACATCATCTTATATGGAGCATGAAAAATCATAACAGGCTTTTGAGCATCATCTCATTTGGAGTATAAAATATCATAAGTATAAAGTATAACTAAGTTTCAAGCATCATTTCGTTCTATTACATCAAGTTAAATTAATTAAAAAATAATTATATTACCAAAAAATATTATAAATAATAAAATAAAATTTCCGTCGAATTTCAACGAGTTATATGCTAGTATAACATTATACTTTGTCGCTCCTCGTAGATTAACTCCACCTTTCCTTTTCTTAACATTAGTACTCACGTGGCACATCTTGATTGGGTAGGCCATGCCTTTCAATTTGATGACATCAATTAATCTCCTAGTACTTAAAGAACATTTAGATTCCTCAACTGACTTTGAAGATCGTTTGATCCATAAATTCATTCACCAAACAAATGTCATGTAAACATAAAAAATAAGCTTCTTAAACAATGAGTTGCAATCTAAAAAATAAAGTTTTGACATATCAATAGTTTCAGGGGTTTAGATATAGGGTTAATTACGTAAAAAATCATGAACTTTGGATCGATTTCCAAGTTTGCCATGAACTTTTTTTTTTTATCAAATTTTCCCTGAACTTAACCAACTGATCAATTTTGCCATGGTTTTCAAAAATCCCTAAATTGAGTGCTGACATGGCACTTTTCAGTGACCTGAAATATGACATGGCGCCGCCGGATGGGAACCAAAACGACGTCGTTTAGTTGGGCGTAAAACGGCGTCGTTTTACCTCAAATTCTAGCCCCCATCTTATCCTCTCTGAACTCCGGCAAAAAGCCGCCCACCGGACCGCCCCTGCCCTCAGTTTTGCAGAGCCCTAGTTTCCCAAATCTCTCATTCCTTAATCTCGCCAGAGCGATGAAAGGCGGCGCGAGGTCGGGTGGTGGCGCTGCGCGAAAGGGGGCGCAAACCCTAGTGAGGTGTGAGGTCAGCAGCGCGAGATCTGGGGAAGAAGAAGATTTTTTAGGGAGAAGAAGTCGACGTCGGCGATGGATGTTTGGGGAAGAAGAAGAACGGCGCGAGGTTTGTGGTGGACGACGGTGGTGGAGGTATGGGGAGAAGAAGAATTTCTGGAATGATGCGAGGTCTGCGGTGGATGGCGGCAGTGGAGAATTCTGGATTGATGCGAGCCTAAAATTGAAGATGACAAAGAGTTCCAGAGCTGACTAAGCCTTGCCAGAGTGCAGAGCTGCCAGAGGCAGCTCTGCCGACTCTGCCCGACTCAGCTCTTCCCCGACTCTACGACTCAGCTCTGCCGACTGTGCTCTGCCGAATCTGCTCTGCTCTGCCGACTCTGCCACATCAGCTCGGTATTACCACGTACGTGCCACATCAGCTCGGTATTACCACGTAGGCGACAGGTCAGCTTGGTATTACCACGCAAGCGACACGTCAGCTCGGAGCTTCACCGGAGCAAAAAAGCATGGAAAAATTGTTCAACCTCTTAAGTTCAGAGAATTTTTGATAAAAAAAAAAGTTTATGGCAAACTTGGAAATCGGCCCAAAGTTCATGATTTTTCGCGTAATTAACCCTTAGATATATAATCGAACATCATAATTTTTCCAATATTTTTTTCCTTTAGTGTGGGATTCTTTATATACTATTAGTATTTTTAATGTGGACCATTTCTCCACTATTAATATCTTTTATTCATTATTATCAATATATTTAATAATTTTTTTTAATTATTTTTATTAAAACTCGTATTTGAAAATTTTGGAACGAAGAGAGCAGATATAGTATGGAATAATGAAAATGAGCTAAGTCTAAATTTACAATTATCTGTGAATTAGGAAAATAGAATTCACAAACACATGAATGGCACGTGAGAAGAGAAGAGAAGAATTGACAGGTTTTAATTAGGGTTTTAGGAGCTCCCAAAACCCTTGTGCTACAAGGAAGCCGACTTCAATGGCGCCTGCTACTTATCTTCCATCCCACAAATGATCGCCATTCTCCATTCCATCTTTCACCGAATTCTTTTCCTAATCCCCAAAAATGAAGCCCATTCCTCCGAGGCCAATTCTCACCCTCTCCATTCTCACCGCCGCGAACCATAAAGCGACTAAAATCCCCCATGTTGTGGCGTTCTCCACGCTGCAGAGCCACCACCACCTGCGGCGGCAGGAGGAGGAGAGCCGCGCTGTGCGGGTGTCGGTCTGGTGGGACTTCGAGAACTGCCATGTTCCGGTGAACGGCAACGCTTTCAGGGTGGCGCAGAGCATCACTAATGCGATTAGGGCTAATGGGATTAAGGGCCCCATTGAGATCACGGCTTTCGGAGACGTAATGCAGATTTCGAGGACCAATCAGGAAGCTCTTTCAGCTACTGGGATCAATCTCACCCACGTTCCTTCCGGTAGTTTATTTATTTATTGTTCATTTGTTTTGGTACGGTTTTCGATTTCATGTTGGAAATCAACTATGAGTAGGTGGACTTTTTTTTGTTCGGTGATATGGAATGAGCGATTGGTTGAGAATGTGGTTGAAATTTGCTTGTGACACTTTGGATTGAAGACTTAAATCGGCTTTAAATTTTTTTGATGGAACGTGATTTGAATGAGTTGTTGGAGTGGACTTTAGCTAGCTAGCTTCTAAAGCTTAATTCTGTGGACATTCAGATTTTCAGTGTATACATTTCTTTATGGTGGTCATGGGCAGTGATTTTCTGTGTTTCTACTGTTCGTTCATCGGTGAAAGGAAAATGTATTTTCCAGGAATATAACTGAAGCTAGGCTACATTTAGATATCTCGGAAGTTAGGAGTTTAGTAGCTACACATTCAGAAAAGTGGTAAGATCAAATCATTAAGGAAAGTGTGTCGTTAGATGAGTTGTTGTTATGAATGTGATTTATATTTGAGTTATAGTAGGAACCTTACCTTTGTATACATGAGCTTCGGCGATGGTTTGTTGTTGATGAGTGTCTGAACTAGATGAATGTGGGAAGTCTTGATCAAGGTGGAATTTTAAGGTTTTCTAGTTTCAAAATGTGTTGTTAGTTTGTTCCGTGATTTCTTTCTTATTTCTGTATATTTTTATTCTATTTCTATGCTATGTTGATATTTCACAGAATGAAATCTAGAATGCTGTTGCGAACTCTTTCTAGAATAGGATCTTTTCCTACTTCAGTCGAAGTCAAAGAGATTTTGTTTCATAGTTCTGGCATTAGAAGATGGAGTTTCTAATACGTATGTATGATTCTTCAAATTGTAGGTGGCAAGAACAGTGCCGATAGATCTCTTCTTGTGGATCTTATGTACTGGGTTTCCAAGAATCCTCCACCGGCGCACCTTCTATTAATTTCTGGGGACAGAGATTTTGCGGGCATTTTACACCGGCTTAGGATGAGCAATTACAATATTTTACTAGCTAGTCCTGATAGCGCCCCCAATGTGTTATGCAGTGCTGCAACTATTATGTGGCATTGGAGTTCTTTGCTCAAGGGAGAGAACCTATCAGGAAAGCTCTTCAACCAGCCTCCGGATGGCCCGTATAATTCTTGGTATGGGCATTACAAGGCTCCTCTTGTGGATCCGTTTGCAGTTACGGTACAGTCTACATGCTCGAGTGCTGATCAATCATCTCTATTGGCTTCAGAGCCCAAGCTTCTGGCAGCTTCAGAGCCCAAGATTCGACCAATTCCAAAAGCAGTGATGAAGCATATCTCTCAGATTCTTAGATCAAATCCAGAAGGAGTCAGTATAATAGATCTTCGTGCTGAATTAGCTAAGAGTAATGTGGACAAAGACCTTTATGGATATAGAAAGTTCTCTCGTTTTCTTTTGGCAATGCCTCATATTTTAGAGCTTCATAGAGATGATGGGAGCATTGTGGTGCGACATGTCAACACCAAATTCTCTAATGAGCTGTCTGCATCTGAGGAACCAGGGACGGCCAATGGAGAGTCTGAAGTTTGTGGTGATACTAAAACTAATAGCCAGAAAAGCTCTTGTGAAAACGTAGCAGATAAGTCAACGGTCGGTCAAGTTTCAGGTCCTAAAGTGAAAGCAGAGTTAACGAAGTTGCAAGAAGCCCCGAAGGTAGAAAAGAAAAATGAGTCTTCTGTAGCAACGAAGATGCATGATGTTAAAATGGAAGCTCGTGCAGCAAATTTGAAAGAAGCCCCAAATGTAGAAAAGCAAAATGATTATTCTGTATCAATGAAGATGCACGATGTAAAACTTGAAACCCATGCAGCAAATTTGCAAGATGTGAATAATGAAAAAAATCAAAAAGCATCCCTTCCGAAGAAAAATATTCAAGAGGATAGGACGGTAAAACCGAAGACCCAACCACATAAAGATGAGGTGACTCCAGCTACCCCAGTTGTTGAAGTCAAGGATTTGTCTGAAAACAATGAGAACAACATGCTTGTTCCTGATGATCGCAGTTCTGCTGCTGGATTTGGTATCTTCAGAAGGATATGGATGAAGTTGTTCGGGAGTACAGATGCGAAACACAATGACGCGCTGAGTGGGAAGGAAATTGATACACAGGAAACCTTTACAACATGCCAATCTTCAGAAACTGTAGGTCCAGCCTTGTTTTCTCCTTCGAGCCATGAAGCTCTGCTTAATGGAAAAGTTGCTCAGAATGGAGAGGTAGCAGATCATCTTCAGGTCAGTATTAAACAGCTCGATGAAAGTAGAGAAGAAAAAAATGGTGAAGCAGTTCATGTTGATGCGGAGTCCAAGCAGCTTGAAATTTTCGCAGAAGAGTCAATTTGGAAGGAAATTGAGTCATTCATTAGTTCATCCCAAGGTTCAGCTGTATTTTCCAAGTCCCAATGGACCAGGTATCATTTTCCTAAACCTTTATCGTATAATAGCTCTGTCGGTCATCGAAATTTGTTCATTATGTAGCACTATACAAATAACTATGTTCTTCCTAGAATCTCACAAAATAGTAGCAATGATGTCATCATTATTAATAAATGTGATAATGAAGTTCGTTTTTGCCCGTGAGATGTTAGTTTCTATGCATTCTTCCTTGCATTTATCCGCATGATGTAACTTAAACGTATAATTGGATTCATATTGTTTTGGTAGCAGTTATGGACTACAGATGGCTGTATAGAGGCTAAATGTTCTTCTTACAGATTGCTTTACGTGCTGTATACTACTTGCATCAAGTTTTTTCTTACATAATTTCCTGGCGATTCAGGAAGCATTTGGCACAGAATTTACAAAACCAGGGACCTATGGTTCTGCGGTTACTTTCCATAAGTGATCTTCTGCACATAATTGACTTGTTAATCTCTGATAAGAAGTGGTTGGAGGAGCGTGGCACCGGGAGATATCCTTTCAGAGTTGCTTATCCAGCACGAAAACCTCTACAAAACAACCGTCCTTTAAGTTCGAGTGGGTTGAGTCATATCTTCTCGGACAGACAGCCAAGTTCACAGGAATCCAAGGAGAGGAAGCACCAAAATCATCCTCATACTGGAGTTCCACAACCTATAGTTCACAGAGGCTCTTCAAGCAAGTCCAAGACTGAGGTATTGGCCGACTGCAAGAAGCTTGTCGATGAAATAGTAAAGGAATATCCTGAAGGGTTCAACGTTGGAGGCTTTAGCAAACTATTCCTCGAGAAATATGGTTATGCTCCTGACCTCCAGATGCTTGGCCTCGAAAAGTTCACGACTCTTTTGAAGATCATGCCTGGGGCGGTGGTGGCGTCCAATTTGATTTTACCACGTGGTGCTTCCAAGAATCTTAACCTACAAAATACTGGTCTTCCTATTCAAGAAACGAAGACCGGCCCTGTGGTTGATTCACATGGAGATTCCTCGATTATATCAAAACAAGATGACGAAAGTGACTCTTGGGACGAACTGGGCCCTCTTGATACTTCAGGCTCCGAAAAGGATGAAATGGAAGCACAAGTAACTGGGAAAAGTCGAAAGGGAACGGATATGGGGCTTCCATTCTATGAACCTTTAAGAGAGGACGACTTCTCTGATTCAGAAGATGAGATGTCGTCTGATGCTAGGTCAGAAGACGAAAGCAAGTCTAACCCTTCATCAGAAAGCGCTCTGCTCGACATTCTTGATTCGTGGCACAGTCAGAAGGAAGGCAAAAGCAAGAGGGATGAATCAACGAGCAAGAATGGTTTGGATCTTTCAGCAACTTGTAGCTCCAAGAAAGGATCCGAGGTTGGTAAACCCACTCGTAAGTCCAAACTTCAAAAGAACTACACATTCGTTAAAGAGGTTGATAGCAAAGACAGGCTGATTAATGGTATATTAGGTAGCATGAACAAATGTGGTGACAAGTCAGGTGATTCCAAGGTCTTGAGCTGAACCAGTGCGCCACAAGGGGTGCATTTCTGCATGGGTAGTCGGGATGATGGTAAGGTGTCTGGTGAACGGTTGCCATACAAGTTAGAGAGATGGTAGCCTAGAATAAGCAGGTCTGGGGAGACATTTTTTCACAGCCATTTTACCAGTATTCCAACAGGTAGCATTCTCCTGCAATGTTTTCTGTTGCAATTTCAAAAAAGTCAATTTATTAGGGTATGTTTATGTGTTTGGACATTTTGACTGCTTAAATTTAGAATTTTCATCCCACCTTGATTTAGGTCGCCACGCATGAAACTTTGGAGCGGCGCTAGTAAGATTCAGTCTCTTCTGAAAATGGAAACTGTATTTCAATATTTAGCTATTAATGATTGTGATTAATTAGCTATAACTAGATGGAATTCACAGCCGTGTTGTCTATTTTTATATCAACGGTACAGCTATATCCTTCAATTTAAAGGAATACGTAAAGAACTACAACGCGTATTATTGAGATTGGACAAGCAATAAAGAAACTCAATAATTATTAAATTAAATCTAAAAATCAGACAAAAGCCAGATCTAAAATAAATACTAACTAGTACGCACTCCCGTGCGATGCACGGACATAATAAATTTATAACCTAAAAAAATTAATGATGTAAAAGTACTAATATATGGTCTTTTATGAAAAATTACGTATTTTGAAATATAAAATTTACATACAAATAAAATACAAAATTTACATATAGAATTTGTAATGGTGATACAAAAATATATATGTTCTCTCTGTCCCCTAAGAATGTATCACATATTTTATTTTCGTCTGTCTCATAAGAGTGTATCACTTTCATTTCGAGACATGACCTCATTTTTTCTCTTTTTAACCACAATCATTCATTTACAGTCAACACATTATCTACCAACCATTTCTTAAATCTGTGTCATCTCATTCATATGTAATACACGCTAAGGAACATAGATAATAATTCACCACAAAATATATTGAATATCAATAGTGTTACAATGCAATTTCAAATTTGTTGCATGACTTTTGAATTATATAAAAAATTAAATAAAGATATCTTACTCATTGTCGATTTTTTATTTAATTATGTTGTCTCTCTTTTGATTTTTTGGTCATGAAATTTTTCAGGTGTCCCTTTTTTCTATTATCAAATTTCAATAAAATTGGTAAAAGGAAAAGGAAATTCAAGTCGGACCTTATATTGCCTAATCATATTAACATATGTCAATATTTAATATTGAAATTTTTTGGTATTAACTAATGAAGTTATAAGGCAAATTTTAAGCCCCCTAATTAAACTATTGTAAAGGATGAAAAATATGCCAAAACAAAACAATTCTTAAATTTTCGCCATTTCAACAAAAACTCAACATATTAATATAATTTGTTTATGTTCATTTTTATCTAAGGATGAGAAAAGAACTTTGAATTAAAAAAATGCAGATTGAGAAATATCTAAACTAAAAAGTATACTATGAAAGTTGGCAAATTTGAAATAAAAGTGCACTTATTTATATTTTATTTTTTTTAATGAAAAATCTTGTAAGACATAGTTGGGGGATTCAAATATTTTATGAAAATTGTGTAAACGCATATCTATATATGGTTGAAAACTACATTTTCAGTGAGAATCTAAAAATACTGTATTGAACTTATAAAGTTAATATTCCATAATTTGTATCTATCTACAAAAAAAAAATTACAACACCAAAAAAAAAATTACAAATGCCTCATAGAATTTGAACAAATAAATAAAGAGATAATATATATACTTCCCGTATTTCATAATAAAATTTATATCATTTACACAAAACTATGTTTCCATGATTTCACAAAATATTTTAACACAAATAATAAAGACAAGTTTTTTTTGAAAGAGCTAACTTCCTTTTCAAAAAAACTTGTAGTATAAAATACTAAGAGAAAGGAGAGATAAAAGAAAATAACTTTGAAAGTTTTAATTTGAATAAAATTCATATTTTAAACTTATTATATATATATATATATATATATTATCAAATTAAATTTTTTGTCATGATCTTTAATTTGATATATATATTGAATACATTTAATTAATCAAAATACATAATTTGTAGAAAAAACAAAAATTCTCAAAATGAAAAGAAACCGAAAAATAATTTAAAAGAAATTACAACAAAAAAACAAATAATAAAAAAGTAGAATGAAAATATGGTCAACCCATCATCTCCATTTTTTATGCAACACGTTTTTTTTTAAATTAATGGAATTTTTTGGTTATAGATTGATTTGAGTTTTGCAAAAATTATGACTTTAATTTCTCCTTTATTTACAAAATTGCCATCTAAATCAATTTGAAATTGATTTCAAATTGAAAACTGCCTTTTTAATATAGTATAGATTTTTTGGTCATGAAATTTTTCAGGTGTCCTTTTTTTTTATTATCAAATTTCAATAAAATTGGTAAAAGGAAAAGGAAATTCAAGTCGGACCTTATATTGCCTAATCATATTAACATATGTCAATATTTAATATTGAAATTTTTTGGTATTAACTAATGAAGTTATAAGGCAAATTTTAAGCCCCCTAATTAAACTATTGTAAAGGATGAAAAATATGCCAAAACAAAACAATTCTTAAATTTTCGCCATTTCAACAAAAACTCAACATATTAATATAATTTGTTTATGTTCATTTTTATCTAAGGATGAGAAAAGAACTTTGAATTAAAAAAATGCAGATTGAGAAATATCTAAACTAAAAAGTATACTATGAAAGTTGGCAAATTTGAAATAAAAGTGCACTTATTTATATTTTATTTTTTTTAATGAAAAATCTTGTAAGACATAGTTGGGGGATTCAAATATTTTATGAAAATTGTGTAAACGCATATCTATATATGGTTGAAAACTACATTTTCAGTGAGAATCTAAAAATACTGTATTGAACTTATAAAGTTAATATTCCATAATTTGTATCTATCTACAAAAAAAAAATTACAACACCAAAAAAAAAATTACAAATGCCTCATAGAATTTGAACAAATAAATAAAGAGATAATATATATACTTCCCGTATTTCATAATAAAATTTATATCATTTACACAAAACTATGTTTCCATGATTTCACAAAATATTTTAACACAAATAATAAAGACAAGTTTTTTTTGAAAGAGCTAATTTCATTTTCAAAAAAACTTGTAGTATAAAATACTAAGAGAAAGGAGAGATAAAAGAAAATAACTTTGAAAGTTTTAATTTGAATAAAATTCATATTTTAAACTTATTATATATATATATATATATATATATATATATATATTATCAAATTAAATTTTTTGTCATGATCTTTAATTTGATATATATATTGAATACATTTAATTAATCAAAATACATAATTTGTAGAAAAAACAAAAATTCTCAAAATGAAAAGAAACCGAAAAATAATTTAAAAGAAATTACAACAAAAAAACAAATAATAAAAAAGTAGAATGAAAATATGGTCAACCCATCATCTCCATTTTTTATGCAACACGTTTTTTTTTAAATTAATGGAATTTTTTGGTTATAGATTGATTTGAGTTTTGCAAAAATTATGACTTTAATTTCTCCTTTATTTACAAAATTGCCATCTAAATCAATTTGAAATTGATTTCAAATTGAAAACTGCCTTTTTAATATAGTATAGATAAATGGGAGAGAGAATAAAAGTTGCATTCCATTCGATGCCCTCGGATATTATGCTCTACGCCGGCAAACACATGAGTAAATATGGTGAATTCGATGCCCATTTCAGTTAAATCAAATCAAAAGATAAAATCACAAAATTAAAAATAAATTATTATTATTATTATTATTGCTCTTCTCTTTCCGCCTCTTCTCCGATCAGAGAAAATTCCAAGATTTGATTCCTCATTCAATTCTCCACCACGACGTCGTTTCCACGTGCTCACCCAAAATCCTCAGATTCGCTGATGTAATAACCCTCGCAAACTGCCCCATTAATTTATCGTGATTTCTTGTTTCCTTTTTTAGTTTTAACACTTTTTTGAGATTGAAAGAGAAGAATCTTATGGATTCGGATGAATTTCGGGCGATTTTATCGAGATCGGGAGTTGGAATTTGGGCGCTGATTGATGCGGCGATCGGATTCGCCAGCTCCGACTACGGCGATGAGCTGCGCAGCCGGAGAGACGGGATCGTCGAGTCTCTTTACGCACCCGCGGGGCTGCTGTGCCGGAACTGCGGCGGCGGCACTAACGATTGTGGAGACGCCGATCAGGATCATCGGTTTTGCAATCGGAGTACCAAAATTGAATACAGCAGCGATGATGTTGACCATAAGGATAATAACTTCGATAGCAATAAGAAGAGCAGCGTTGATGATGATAGGAATTTGAATGCGGATTTTGGTAAGACTGCGTTGACTCCGGAGTCAAACCATCTGAATCTCAGCGGTGGGAACGACGAAGGCGATGCCGATCCGTACGCTGGGTTGTTTGATGATGATGAACAGACCACAATTTTCAGCATCAAAGAGCAGCTCGAGGATCCACATCAGGTTTTTTTTTTCTCCTGTAATTTTCAGCTTTGTGTGATGTTCATTTTAATTTTGATTTTTCAATTTTTCTTTTGTTGTGTAGAGTGAAGAAGCTGTGGTGGAGTTGCTTCAGACTCTTGAAGATATGGATATCACGTTCCAAGCTCTCGAGGTAAAAATTCAATATTTATTTCTAGCTGAAGAAGAACAGAAAATGGCTAAATTTTGTTCATTTCGAACTATTCAAGAATGAACCACTTGTGCTTGATTGTATCTGTGTTGAAACGAGTAGAGCTTGTGGTGTAGGATACCGATATAGGAAGACATGTGAATCGACTGAGGAAGCATTCGTCCAGTGAAGTTCGTAGATTGGTGAAGCAGCTTATCAGGTTCTCACTTTCCCTCCAAGAATAAAGATCCCTTTTTGGGGGAAAAGATGAATTTTAGTGCTTGATTAAGTTTAAAATTTGAGTTTCTTGTTTTGGAAATTTTGGTTTTTTGATTGAATGCAGAAAATGGAAGGAAACTGTAGACGAATGGGTTAAGGTGAACCAGCCACAAGCAACTACTGCAAACCTTATTGGTAAATTTTATTCGCCGTTTCAAAATTAGAAACTTGTTTCTTTGTATAGTAGTAATTGCAGATAAGCTATATTAAATAAAACTAGTTTCTGTAAATGAATAATATGAAAGTAAAGAAGAGATTCATGTGTTGATATATTGGTGGTGATGGTGGTGGCAGCTGATGTGGACTCACCTCAGCAGAACATACCCAAAAATCAGCAAAATGGCCATCACCAGGTGAATTGAAAGTTGTTCCAGTCTGTTAAGTTTGAGAAAATTAGAAAATAAAGAAAAAAAGGAAACGGAAACGAGAAAAGAAGGCAGAAAAGGGAAAACTGGCTTTAATTATTGCGGTTGAATTTCTGAAGTTTTTTGGTGTTTTCTGTCGCAGGTCCCGGATTTTGGATACTCCCCAAATCCGCGGAGTGAGTATCGAATTCGCAGCTAGTCTATCTTTTCCTCACTGGTTTCTATATTTATCGCTGCGGTAGGCTAATCTCATCAATCTTTTGTTTTTCTTAGATGGGGCTCCTACTCCAGAAAGGAATTATGTGGAATATGAGTCAAAACCTAAACCATCTCCATCTGCAGCCGCTCGAAGAGAAACTCCATCGAGGCCACCACAATCAGCATCTAAATCATCCTCTGCTCCGCCTCCCAATGTACCCAACTGATCAATTTGAATCTTTGACTACTTTTAGCGCTTCTGATCTTGTTTGTGGTTGTGTTTGGATCAAAATAACTATAATGATATTGAATCTTAACTCCTGATCTCACAAACACTTGATATATGGATAAATTTAGATTCTTGAGCTCTAATTCCCTCTTGTTAGAGTATGTCTATTTAAATGTAATGGGCAACATTGCATTAAAACATACTACACATATTTGCTGAAGATGTGTTCAAAATTGTCTTTAAAGATTTTGGCTAATTTGACTAGTCTAAACCAATGAAATGCTATTTTGCAGAGAGCACAAAGGGAAACTGTAGTGGATGACGAGAAGTTGAACTCGGCAAGAAGGCGGCTTCAAGAGAACTACCAAGAAGCTCAGAATGGTCTGATTTCACAATTTGGAATCTATAGTAGTAGTACCACTTGCTTTTATACTTATCAGCTTTTGTTTTTCTGTGGGGCATTTTCACTCGGGAAGCCAAAAAGCAACGAACGATACAAATGATGGATATTCATGAGATTCCCAAACCAAAGAACACCTTCTTTGCCAAGAACAAGGGTGGCTTTCAAGGGAGGCATCATCGATGATATGTTTGTTGTTTTGTCATTCTTCTTCTTCTTCTTCTTCTTGTACCATAAAAATGGGATGCAATTTATCCAAGGGGTTTCCAAGGAAACATTGGGTTGGCCTCGTGTTACATTTCGTGTTTATTAAGTTATATATGAACTGTTGTTTTTGGAGCTTATAATAGTCGAACAATTCTCTCTTAGCTTTTATGTTTGGTGATTAATGAAAGTACATTTTGCATAGTATTGCTTGTGCATTCATTTGTGAAATGTTGGGTTTCTTTTGCGTAATTATTTGGACATTGTTTTTGATAATGTGTTTTGAGATGGCTAGTTTTATTGTAATTTGTAAACCTAGAATGAAATGGCTTGCATGAACTCATTTTTGGTGAGGCCGTCGAGGTTGGGAAGGATGTCACGCTCATCTTGGCGACTCATATCTGATCCAAAATCAATTTCTGTTACCTCAAACAACCCAAAAATCATAAAAATCTCTCAGGAAATTTAAAGGGAAATCTTGACGCCTTAGCCCCAATTTTCCACATATTTGATAGATGTGCTAATTCTATCTTACGTATTTTATACGATTTCGGGACAAAATTATTGCTCGAGACGATGGTTCTTTTGACAACATCTTCGGCTTGATCGAACAACACCTCAGATCAGACTCTCTGATATGCAATCAAGAAAGAATAAGAGATCATGTCATGCGTTCTTCCTCATATTTTCTACTATATTATAACACTACCTCATATTTATCAATGAGACCTAGCTCAAGTAGCAAAGCTGATGAACCCATAGAGTCAAAGACTCTCCTTCACACTTGCGTGCCGTGCGGTGTAGTTTTTTTCACTTTTATATCGGTAGAGGTCCCTCTTACATGCGGGTGATTTATTTGATAATATAATAGATACCTCTTGTAATTCTAAAAAAAAA
Organism: Salvia miltiorrhiza; assembly: GCF_028751815.1. Classification (NCBI taxonomy): domain Eukaryota; kingdom Viridiplantae; phylum Streptophyta; class Magnoliopsida; order Lamiales; family Lamiaceae; genus Salvia; species Salvia miltiorrhiza. The sequence goes on along the minus strand of NC_080391.1, from coordinate 21,021,002 downwards.
AAAATTGTTGATTATTTATTTTTAAAAAAAAACTATCTCATATTTAACTATTCTTGATCCCCACTATCATTATTACTACATTTACCACCAAAAAAAAAACTATCTCATATATGTATTTTAATTTTTGTATTATATTTTAACTTAATTAAATTTATGCAATTATACGAATAATTTAATTTTTTAAATAATAAAATATAATTTTAAAATTAATATAGTTATGCTAAAAAATTTAAAATTCAGATGCACGTATTTTTGAAAAGCAAATTCGTACAACACACAATTAAAATTAAAATTAAAATTACACACAACATGTTAATAATAATATTGTTCTTATTATTAATTTATTTATTTGAGAAATTAATTAATAATTTGCATTAAGTCTTGCGAAATTCGTATACTAAAAATAAATGAATAACTATAAAGAATTTTGGCTTACGAAATTCATACACTAGTGAGGCTTACGAAATTCATCATACAAAGCCTATAAATTTTCTTGGAAAAAAAGTGTACATAATTAAAACTAAATTAAAATTCAACTAAATAGAAAGAAAATAAGTACAATTTCACAATGGACCCATAAAAATAAATAAATAATTACAATGATGGCAGAAAAAGAAAAATTAAACATCTGCAGCTTTAAAATAAAAACGATGGCAATGTACCAAAAAAAAATAAAAACGATGGCAGCAAAAATGAATAAAAAAAAAACTTACGGTTGGAAAAAGAGGTAGAAGAAAAGGAAAAAATAATGCACAAACAAACATATGCTCGTATCGCCCCCGATGTAAAGAAAGCTCAATCACTATTCGCAACTCACAAAATCAGAACAAACGGCTTCTGCAGCAGTTTCGCCTCACCCTTGCGTCCTGCTCTTCTTGTAAGTCTAGATCGGCAATTACCATTCCATTTCTTAATTAGGGATTTCAAAATTTTTCCTATGCTCGTAGATTTATTTTTCAATTTTTCTGTACCCTTTTGTTAGGTTGTTTTTGCTCAGATTTGGAGATGGAAACTCATTCAATCCAGTGTCTTGCAGTGATATTTCTCATAAGCATCAAATCCTTCGTGCTTGCTTCGACTTATGTAAGTGAAAAAAATCCTTCGCTGCACTGTTAAAAAGTGTTTTCTTTAACAGTGAAATGTGTTAATTTGCTTAAGATTTTATGATATGTCAGTGATTTCTGTTCTTAAATATGTACATTTTATTGAGCTGCAGTTGTTTCTTGCATTTTACCTCAGGGACAAACATGTTATGTCGATGAATACATCGCAGAAAGCTATTTCAAGAAATACGATAGTTTTATAGAACGAGAATTTGACAATTTCATAGCAAATAAAATCCCACTAGGCTCGTGCAAAGTGCTTGAAGATAAAAATCAAGTTTTGGTGAAGAGTCTAAGTCGAAATGTCACTGGTGAAGGGTCTCATCGTTGGCTTTCTTCTTCTATAAGGCTTAAGTTGAAACACAAGCTCACTGCACATTCTTGTGTAGTTGTAATTATTGAAAGGCTTCCATCTGGGGTCTTTACTGATCCTTTCGAGCTGCAGCACTTTGTCCAGCGCAGTGGTAGTTGATTACTATAATTCCAATGCAATTTATATGAGTTCTCCTATGTGGTTTGGTTTATTTGGTTTATGTTTCTTGCTGCAGTGTTCACAGATGCAGCCGTCTTTGGTGACACAAATTTAGAATTACCTTCTTTCCGCTCTAACCAAACAGTTGTCGAGATACATATGAGCATCGATTCCAGAGTGGTTTCGAGAGATGAGCATGAGTCAGAAGTCAACCTTAAGGTTCCATTACATGCACGATATCAGGTTAGTGCGCTGGAGAAAATTTTATGCAGAAACCCGCGGTTTTCATAGTTGTGTTTGACTTTTACAGATTGATAGTTTATATTTCAGATGCAAACTCTCATTTTTTTTAATATTTTTTTTGTTCTTGTTTATATCTCAGTTTTTTCATTCCAGAAAATGTTTTTGATTTAAATCCTTCATTTCTAATTGATTTATTTGGAGAGATGAAATGAAAACTTTAGAATTATTTGGGTTTTTAGTCCACACTCCTATTTGTAATTGTTTTAATGTTTAGAAAAGAACTCTAATGCTGAATATGCAGGCTTCATAAGAATCAAAGCTAGTTGTAAACTCACCCTTAGATGTCTATATCTGTAACATTCCTCGATTGCCTGTTAAATGAAGGTTATTTGGATAGTCCCATTAGGGGGCATTTACTTTTGAGGATTAACTTTGATAGATAAAAATAGTAAGATTAATCCCTTGTTGACTTAGATGTATTGAAACTTTGGGATATCCCAAAGCCCTTGATCTTTTTTATCATTTAAGTTAGTTTTTTGCTTGATTCATATCAAATTAAAATAATGAGATCGAAGAAATCCTACTCTTGAGGATAAAAATATTCAATCATGCATTTTATCAATCATGCAAAGTAAATGCCCCCTTAGAGTACTATTAACAATAGCAATCTAGTAGGAGTATAATTTTTTATATAAAGATCTAGTTGTGACATATGATGACTTTAGCATTATTAGAATTTCTGATGAGCTTCTAGAGACAGGGGACGATTAGAGGAAGAACTTAGTTTTTATGTCATCGATCATTTAGCAACGAACCTTCTACTATTAAAAAAATAAAATACAAGATGTTTTTTCTCTATTTTTTCAGGCTTCTTTGTTTCCCCCTCTTTCAGCCTCTAGGACTTGGTTTCTCAAGGGTTGAGTTTGGGGCACCTGATATATTCACGTGCTGCAGAAGCACTGAACGAGACGTGCCTAAAAGGCTCTGTCAATCCATACCCACGAACCTCATCACGGACAAGAAAGCTAGTCCACTTATATGGGAAATACCATGTGGGAACAAGGAACATGCTGCAGTTGTGTCCGCTGTTACTTTCGGGTTTGCTGTATCGACTGCATTGCTTATTGTATGGACATCTATTTCTTACTCGAAACAGTGAAAGGTTAGACTGATCAAAGGGTTGGTAACTAACTAGACAATGTCTTGTTAGTTGCTTAAAGTTGACAGGATTCTTGGCCTATCCTTACTGAATTGTTCCACTGCAGATCAGCAACTACCATGGATTTCTCTGCAGTTCTCCTCATAAAAATCGGGTGAATGGGTGAGCATACTGGATGCTGGCTGATTCTGTTCAACTTCAGATTCTGCTGCTCACCTGAAAATGATGAAACATGTCTGAAAACGAAAGCAAAAGCGAAAGCGAAAGCAGTCCCTGTTCAACGGTATTGTATGAAGTGTGAGTAGCTCTTCTTGCATAATGAGATTAGAGCATGTGGATTGTGAATTTTTTATCTTGCAATGCAACTCATTAGTGTGCGTGATTCGATCTGGTTGTGAGTTCTTTCTTTTAAAGCCTGAAAGATAAAGACTATCAACGTAAAGGTGTTCAGGTTTAGTGGATTAGACATGACTTAATCTCACAATATGTTGGTCGGTTTGGTGGATTCTGACCTCTGTTCATATAAACTCTTTAAAACAATTTATAAGCCCCTTCAAAATATTTATCAAAATAAACTTGTAAATTGCCTATGAGTTGTAAAAATAAGCTTCAACAACTTATAAGTTCTCCAAAAGATAAGTTCTTTTATCCTAACTTATTTTTTCATAATCTTATATTCAACAATTATTTTATAAATATTATGATTTGTTATTTTCATTATATATGTTTTCAAGTTCATCACTTTTCAATTTTCTCTCTAATACAGAATTGAGAATTTTTATTCTAGCTTATAAGTTCAATTATTTATATACTTTGACAGCTAATAAGCTTTTAAGAAATTAAATCTTATAAGCGTTTGAAACAAAATATTTTATAAGTTTCTTTGATCTTATAAGCTCTTTAAAATAAGCTTAACAAAACTTTCCTTATTCTCAAGACAACGTTATGTAGGATTAATCTTACCTTGCGAGTCTTGACCTCCTTGTATGACAAAATTAATTTTGGATTAATTCAATCTTGAGTAATCTTATGCTAATTTAATCTCGAGTAATCGAACAACATTATAATTATAATAATTTGAATGATCGAACCTATTCATGTATGACTCCAAAAGTAAAATTTATATATTCGTCTCTGTTTATTTGTTCAGATATTTCTTATGAATCATGTATTGATCTTTGGTGTAGCATTCTTTCAATATCTTATTGAAAATGAATAGTATAAGTATGTTTAAAGCATGTTTCTTTTTTCTTTCTTTCTTTCTTTTTTTTTTTTCTTCTTTTTTATGGATAGTAATGGATAGTTTTTTCGTATCCTATACTGGTTAAATCGATAAAAAACTTTTTGCTAAATTTTTAAGTCTTTGGAGTTTGGAGACGAAAGAGAAATACTATTAGGGTTCGTTTACTTTGATGGAAAACGAGAGAAAAAATATATTTTCATAATTTTTATTATTTTTACGTGTTTATTATGATAAAAAAATTTATTTGGTTACGGTGAAATATTTTCTCAGGTAGCTCATTTTCACTCATCATTTTTTCTCCAATGTTGAACAATATTATCTTTGGATAGTGATGAAAAATATTTTCTAACATTTTCTCATCTTTTCATCTCTTATAAATATATAATAAAAAAAGAGATAAAGATAATATTTTCTCATATTTTATTATCCATCATTTTTCAATGAAAAATTTATAATTAGAGTGTGTTTTCTTTGGTTGTAAATTTATCATTAGAAAAGAAGGGATAAAAAAAAATTCATCCTTTAAGAATCAAATTTTATTCAGTAGGAAATGAGAGAAAATAAAAGAAAAATTTAAAAGGTGATTTTTTTTTTATCTCTCATTTTTTCATGATAAATTTACAATTAAAGAGAATACATCTTTAAATGATGGCAGCCTATAGTTTTTATTTCCAAAGGATAAACGAAATATAATTTAAGTTAGCATCTGCCTGGACATCGTTGAACAAACAATGAGGCCCAGCAAAATATATTTGGGCTATATGGGTTTATAAGACTTGGATGTTTGGGCCTATATCATGAATTTTCACGGGGTTTTAATGATTTTCTTTTTTTTAAGCCTCATAATTAAATAAAATATCGTCACATGATTCTTTTAAATATTTATCTTTCCTAAAGAAAAATGAAGCTCAATTTATAATTCTAAAGACTGATAATATAAATTCAGAAAAACTCAACAAAAGTTGAGTAATAAACCAATCAAAAGTTGATTCATATTGAACAAATGATGGGAAACTTTTGGACAAAAACAAAATTGGTCCCAGATATTCCTAAAAACCAAAAGTAATTAAGACTATAGATTATCTTAAAATTATAACCAACATTTCAAGCATAGTTTGACGTGTCTTTAACCTACCATTTACCAAGCAAAAATGCAATAATTATAAGAAACCTATAATTTTAAAATAGCCTAAATGTCATGTAATGTCAATTTTTCATGCCAAATTGGTTACCAAAACAGTTACATTCTACAATACGTACATGTAACATATAAAATACTTAAATTTATAAAGTAGTGCATTTTTCATATACAACATAAAGAATAGGACATTTTTGCCTATTAACGCTTATTACCGTCTCTAGAAAAACAAAATTGTGTGTTGTTATTCTGTATTTCGACCACTAAATTCACTTTGGATAATTTAAACTTATAATATCTCGGTTATGAAGTTGTTCACTGCACAAATTAGTCCACCAAATGACAACAATGACAAATATCTGGATATTTTATTTTAAATATATTTTTTATTATATATGTGAAGCTAATTTTTAATAGATTCGTTCATTGATTTCATAACGCACATGGGTAATAGTCAATTTGTCACATGTAGCAGCATTGACTGAATTACCTAAGAATATGGTCTGACTTTTTGGCCACACATGTTTCAAAACAAATTTAAATTATGTTTGGCACCTTTTTTGAAATGGTAGCTTCAAGGTTACTACTTTTTGTTTTATTTAGTTGATCATTTATTGATTAAGTGATTTTTATTATTAATTTTGGACACAAGGCATAAAAAATTATATCATATTAAAAATATACTCCCTCCGTCCCGTTAATAATGACACGTTTTCCTTTTTGGGTTGTCCCGCTATTGATGGCACGTTTCCTATTTTGGAAAAAATAAGGGGTCAATTAAGGTGTTAATTACCCTCTTAATTACCTAAACTAATTCAAACTTGGGCCTAGCCCTAAAGTAATTCATTTTTACTCCTTCAAACAAATCAGCCGATTCATCTCTCTCGCCTCTTCTCCACAATCTCCCTCACAATCCTCCCCACATCCGCCTCCACCGGCTGATCGCACACGAGGCTCAGCAGCGCGGAGACATCGCCGAGGAGATTCTCTGACTTGGAAACGACGTCGGAGCAGCGGGAGAAGAGGGCGGGGAAGTCGGAATCGCGGTAGCAGCGATGCGGAATCTGCCGTCAATGTGCCCCCCCTCAACCGTAGCACCACCTCCGCCGTTTCGCCGTTCCGCTTTCTCCGCCTCCACTCTAGCCTTCTTTCGCCGTCAATCAGCCTCCCATCCACCGCCTCCACCGATACGGCGCCAGATCTATCCGCCGTCCACAGACCCGTCATTGTTGAGGTTTTTATTTTGAGAGATTAATAGGATTTGCTATAGATGTTGATGATTTTTCTTTGTTTTCATTAGTTGCAGTGAAGGGAGGTTCATAGGATTTTCAATATCTGGGTTTTATTTTGTGTAGATCTCTTTGTTCAAAGGGTAGATAATCTGGGTTTCGATTTTTTTTTCTCTTGTCTTCAATAACAGGGCAGATCTCTTTTGTTGTTGAGTTTGTTTCAATAGCTGGGCAGATTATTGTGTTTCGATTTTTTGTTTCTGGTTTTGGAGATGACATTTCAGTGAATTGGAGATGCTACTGGGCAAATCTCTATTACCGAACAATTGGTGATGAACAAATTGTTAAACACACTATTAATCCCTTAATTTTCTTCTCCTTAATCTCCGTGCCGAAAAGAAACGTGCCATAAATAACGGGACGGAGGGAGTAATTAGTATTGGAGTGCAGTTATGTGGTTTTAGCCATACTAATAATTGAATTGAGTCTTTCTAAATTTTAATATTTGTGGGCAAAACCTCAAGCGAGAGGCCAACGTGGAGAGTTTTGGATAGAATAGTTAAATCTTTTAATTGATCATTTATGGATTTGCACACTGAAAGGAAAGATTGAGTTGGGGGCTCTAGCATGTGTGACGCGTGACAATAAGGGCATTATTGTTTTTTATCTATAACTAATTGATATATGCATGTAGTAAATATAATTACGCCTATGATACAATGGTTATTCATGTTTGCTGATTCGAGTCCAGATGATCAGGTTATTCGTTTCTTTTGACCAAATTACTTTTCTGTTTCAATTAAGTTTTATTTATTGTTTTGCCCATAAGAGTAATCATAGTAGAGAGTAAAATCTAAACCTTCTTTAATGACACCGTGACTAGAGAAGTTATAATCAGTTCCCTCCCAATGGATTCCACCCTAAACTTGCCGCTAACTAAACTAAGCTGTGAGAACTTGATTATAAATTTATTTGCACGAAGCTAAACGACGGTTTCGTCAATAACCGAAAGTTTAGTTGTAATAGAAATGTGGTTTTCAATGATGGTGAAACGGGAAACCAACACCTAAACTAGAAAGCTGTAAACGACATCGGATTTACGTGGTTCGGTCGAGAAGACCTACGTCCACGGGGTGTTGGGGATTTTTCACTATAATCGAGAGAGTATTACATTTTACAAGAGATGAATGAATAAATGAGATGATCCCCTTCTAACCTACTCCTAAGTCTCTATTTATAAGCATGTAAATAAGCCCTAGGGCCTCAAGCCCATTTACTAAGATAACTGGGCTTAAGCCCCTTTAATACATTGACCTTGGTCTGAATCGCCTATGCTTGCTTGACTACGCCGGAAGCTCTATTATTTCTTTTATTATCCCAAGTCTTCAATTAAACCTGCACTGGTTAGCTTAATAATAATAACACTAATCATAAGCATAAATAGAGATGTTCCCATTATATAGTGCACAACGCTGGTGCATATTTCAGTTCTCATCAGCTACTCCCCCCCTGGTCTGGTTGAACCGGGTATTTTTCGTGTTCAGCCAGCGAAGTATTGTTAAAGCCAGCGCTGTGCTGTTTTCCTTAATCCCTGCAAATCATGAAGATATAAGAGTTTTAATATTATAAGAAAGCAAAGATAAGCATTTTCCCCTTGACTTTGGAATTGTAGTTCCAAGTTAGATTTCCTTCTTGTTTGTTGAATGTTGACACAGATAAATAATTTCCATTTCTTTGGGCGCACAAGAAGACCAGCGCTGAAAATACCCCATATTGAATACTTTGCATAGATAAGCAATATAAATGCTTTGTGTTGGATGAACCAGAAGATTGCTGCAAGAATACCCGAATAACATAGGAAGACCCATGTCGAAGTTGAGAAATATGATACTCTGATCATGTGAGAAAACCCGTCATAAATATTTGTCGAGTCTGAACAATATACCCTGTTGTTGAGCGCGTAAAAAATCCAGCGCGTGAGAAGACCAATAGATAACAGTGGCACGCCCAAGAGGCGGCTTATTTCTCGCTGAACAGCGATTAGAATATATCAAAACAGCCCATAGAGGAGAGGCGCAAAACAGTGTAGCCCGTAGAATAGAGCAGAGAAATACCCGGTCAGAGCAGAGAAATGCCTATCAGATCAGAGAAATGCCTGTCAGAAAGGTCCGGTCAGAACAGAGAAATGCCCTTTCAGAACAGCCCGGTCAGAGCAGAGAAATGTCTTTTCAGAGCAGAGAAATGTCCCTCAGAGCAGCCTGGTCAGAGCAGAGAAATGTCTTTTCAGAGCAGAGAAATGTCCCTCAGAGCAGAGAAATGTCCCTCATAGCAGCCCGGTCAGAGCAGAGAAATGCCCTTTCAGAGCAGAGAAATGTCCCTCAGAGCAGCCCGGTCAGAGCAGAGAAATGCCCTTTCAGAGCAGAGAAATGTCCCTCAGAGCAGCCCGGTCAGAGCAGAGAAATGTCCTTTCAGAGCAGAGAAATGTCCCTCAAAGCAGCCCGGTCAGAGCAGAGAAATGTCCCTCAAAGCAGCCCGGTCAGAGCAGAGAAATGTCCCTCAGAGCAGCCCGGTCAGAGCAGAGAAATGCCCTTTCAGAGCAGAGAAATGTCCCTCAGAGCAGCCTGGTCAGAGCAGAGAAATGCCCTTTCAGAGCAGAGAAATGCCCCTCAGAGCAGAGAAATGCCCTTTTAGAGCAGAGAAATCCCAGCAGAGGATTGAAATCCCGGCAGAGCATTGAAATCATGCCAGAGCATTGAAGTCACGGCAGAGCATTGGGGTCACGGACGGCGGCAGAGCATTGGGGTCACGGACGGCGGCAGAGCATTGAGATCACGGACGGTGGCAGAGCATTGGGATCACGGACGGTGGCAGAGCATTGGGGTCACGGACGGCGGCAGAGCATTGGGGTCACGGACGGCGGCAGAGATCACTGTAGAGCAGTGAAATCACGGTAGAGCAGTGAAATCACGGCAGAGCAGTGAAATCACGGTAGGGCAGTGAAATCACGGCAGAGCAGTGAAATCACGGCAGAGCATTCCTCAGCTGCTTCCCTCCTTTGTATGCATTCCTTTGCTGCTTCCCTCCTTTGCTGCTTCCCATCCAAGCTTTGAGCACTCTGCGCGGAGCATGGAAGACCCGGGGGGTGCAACCAACTTTCGCGGCTTACGATTAAAAGAACCCCCTGCACGGAGCATGGAAGACCCGGGGGGTGCAACCAACTTTCGTGGCTTACGGTTAAGTGCAACCTCTGCACGGAGCATGGAGGACCCGGGGGGTGCAACCAACTTTCGTGGCTTACGATTATGTGCAACCTCTGCGCGGAGCATGGAAGGCCCGGATGGCACGACCAACTTTCGCGGCTTACGATTAAATAGTAACCCTCTGCGCGGAGCATGGAGGACCCGGGGGGGCGCAACCAACTTTCGCGGCTTACGATTAAGTAGTAACCCTCTGCGCGGAGCATGGAGGACCCGGGGGGTGCAACCAACTTTCGCGGCTTACGATTAAATAGTAACCCTCTGCGCGGAGCATGGAGGACCCGGGGGCTGCAACCAACTTTCGCGGCTTACGATTAAATAGTAACCCTCTGCGCGGAGCATGGAAGGCCCGGAGGGCACGACCAACTTTCGCGGCTTACGATTAAATAGTAACCCTCTGCGCGGAGCATGGAAGGCCCGGATGGCACGACCAACTTTCGCGGCTTATGATTAAATAGTAACCCTCTGCGCGGAGCATGGAGGACCCGGGGGTGCAACCAACTTTCGCGGCTTACGATTAAATAGTAACCCTCTGCGCGGAGCATGGAAGGCCCGGATGGCACGACCAACTTTCGCGGCTTACGATTAAATAGTAACCCTCTGCGCGGAGCATGGAAGGCCCGGATGGCACGACCAACTTTCGCGGCTTACGATTAAATAGTAACCCTCTGCGCGGAGCATGGAAGGCCCGGATGGCACGACCAACTTTCGCGGCTTACGATTAAACGATGATTTCTGCGCGGAGCATGGAGGGCCCGGGTGGCGCAACCAACTTTCGCGGCTTACGAGCGCTTCCCTCTGTTCTGGTGGAGCATGATCCCTCTGTTTTTCCCTTGACTTGCTGAGAAACAATTTTTGAATTTGAAAATTGGGGACTACGGGTATACACCCTACTCCCCCCTCTGGTGACATGTGCAATACTCTGTTATGAACATGTTAAGTGTGTGTGTGTTTGGTGCCCATGCTTGTGATGATTGTGAGAGAGTTAACATAACTACAATTCCCGAGTAACATAATTCAAGTTGCATTTCAAGCCCTAAGCACATATGCAGAAGTTGTGCAGCTTGGTGTACTTAGTCAATTCATAATCTAGCCCTAGGCACATATGCAGAAGGTGTGCAGCTTCCAAGACATAATTATTATTGCATAAATCCCAGCACAGATCATATAAGTCATGGTTTTGCCCAAGTAAAGAAGTAGAATATTTCCCAAATCCCTATCATACTTACATGTTCCCATAAAAATACCCTAAAAACATAATTTTGCCTAGTAAAAAAGCATAATACTCCCCCATCATGCTCACATGCTTCCACGAGATCAAGTTCAGCGAAGTACCTGAATTACCACTTACAAGTGGTTTACCGTTTTCACGTTATGGCGGTTCCCATATTTTGTTCAAAGCTTTCTCAAATTTAATTTCCCTGTGCTACAAGATCTCTTAGGCACAGATATTAGTATAAATATGAAAGCCCCTTTAAGACAGGGCTGCAAAGAGAATTCGAACACTAGATTATATAATCCATTGCCACAACTTGATTCCCATATTTATATCCCGCTGAATTCATTTAAATTTTCAAATCCCATCAAAGACCATATAAATCATGCTTTTGCCCAAGTGATAAAATATCACATATCCCAATCATGCTCCTCCCATTGATAGAGTTCAGCGAAATACCTGAATTACCACTTACTAGTGGGTTACCCTGTTTTACATTATGGTATTTACCATAATTGTTCAAATCATTCCCCAAATTTGTTTATCCTGTGCTACAAAAATTCTTAAGCACATATATTAGTAATAATATGAAAGCCCCTTTAGATAGGGTTGTAAGCCTGTTAATAATAATAATAAAAAAGTGTACACCTTGCTTTTACTGAGCAACAATGTTGTTCTAAACATTTATTCCACCGAATAAAAGTTGTGAGAATCCCTTGTACTACAAGAACTTCTTCCCGCACATGTCATAGAGCAACTCTGTATCGTCGTCATGCCCAAATAGTATTTCGTTGAGCTCCACTTCCTCGATCAACAATTCCTTAAGGAGATCAAATCCGACTCTACTTTTCGGTGTTGATATACCCTCGCACAATGAGTATAAGAAATTAAGAGATTAAATCCTGATTAAGGCAAGTTAGTTGTCCAGCCAACACGATATATGAACACAAATGACCCTAGTCAAGTATTCCATTCGACTGATATGAGTACATGATTTGTTTCAAATATGAGCTATAAAATAGCATACAATCACCCGATTAATCCCCAAATATGTATTCACCACACAATTATATAACAAAAACATGCCCAGAAAAACATAAGTAATCTCATTGAGTGAGCAGGAAAAAGTTTCTATTTGCAAATCTTGTTTAAGTCACCCAAATCAAAATATAAATTGATTGTTAAATTATGAGAATCTAAGCACCCCATTAAGGTACTTAATTGTGAAGTATAGCTCGATTTCCAACGACCACCTGCTTGTCCGTCATGATAACTATATTTCAGACTCAATCAATGTAACAAATATACATATAATATGCATGGATAGCTTATGTATCCCATCACATAAAACAACGAGCATTAATATAGTTCAAATTCCAACACGTAGTAATCTGCTTATTATGAATTCTCTACAGCCAGCTGCTCAACAATCAGTACACATCCAAACACCTTCAGTTAACCCAATAAACGTTCCAAGGTTTGTTAAGTCCAACCCAATATCATGTGATGATACGAGAATTTAACTCCATAATTATTATTATCGTCAAACATAACTCAGCTTTTAACCCCCAATTAATTCAAAACCAGATTCCATTTAGAGAAAGAAGTAACTTAGCTTGATATGCGTACGCTACCATATTCAGAATAAATTTCATATGGCGGTGCCCTGCTCCGTCGAGCTGAATTGAACGACGGCGGCAGTATAGGACTGAGCATCGGCAACCCACCGAGCCCGGGGTCGGCAGTGCGACGACGAGGCCACCTTCGCTGTTTCCAGGCGGCGCTGCCGAGCAGAGCAGCGATAAGGGCGAGGGGCGTCGGCGCTGACTGCTCTGCCGAGCAAAGCAGCGACAAGGGCGAAGGGCGGCGGCGCTGCTGGCTGCTTGAAGTTCTCCTGACGACATCGGATGCAACGGATCCGATTGGGATTTGCGATTTATGATTTCAGAGTTGGAGCTGTAAGTTTCGATTCACATGGGGTTTCAAGAGGACGATGGGTGAGCGAGATCTACAGTAGATTTCTAAGAATTTTTCTGGTGTTTTACGAGAGAGAGGGAGATCAATTTTTTCGAGATTTTTCTTCGCGATTGGGATGGGGGCTGTCGGATCTGTGAGAGAACAGCCGTGGAAGTCGGCGGACCGTGATTCAACAAGGAAATGAAGGCATTTCAGATATTTTCTGGTGAAATTGGTGATCGAAGCTAGTGAGAGCTGCGGTTGAAAGATAGCTGCGGTAGAGAGAGAGAGCTGCGGAACTGAGAGTTTCAATTTTTTCACCAGAGATTCTCGGTGAGAATTTTTAGATTTGTGAGAATAATGACAGATCGATGGATGCCGGAGAGAGGGATGGCCATTTTGGGAGAGAAAATTGAAATTGAGATGCCTCGGCCATTGTCGCCGGAAACTGGGAAAGGAACAGCCGGAATATTTTACAGATCCCCCCTCGATGAACAGTATCCTCCCGATGAACAGTACCTTCGATGAACAGTAACTTCGATGAACAGTATCCTCTCGATGAACAGTGCCTTCGATGACTGTAGCTTCGATGAACAGTAACTTCGATGAACAGTGAATCTCACACATTAGCTCGATTTTCCCACAGACGGCGCCAGTTGGTGAAACGGGAAACCAACACTTAAACTAGAAAGCTGTAAACGACATCGGATTTACGTGGTTCGGTCGAGAAGACCTACGTCCACGGGGTGTTGGGGATTTTTCACTATAATCGAGAGAGTATTACATTTTACAAGAGATGAATGAATAAATGAGATGATCCCCTTCTAACCTACTCCTAAGTCTCTATTTATAAGCATGTAAATAAGCCCTAGGGCCTCAAGCCCATTTACTAAGATAACTGGGCTTAAGCCCCTTTAATACATTGACCTTGGTCTGAATCGCCTATGCTTGCTTGACTACGCCGGAAGCTCTATTATTTCTTTTATCATCCCAAGTCTTCAATTAAACCTGCACTGGTTAGCTTAATAATAATAACACTAATCATAAGCATAAATAGAGATGTTCCCATTATATAGTGCACAGCGCTGGTGCATATTTCAGTCCTCATCAAATGAACATGTGATGTACAAGGACAGATTAAAGGCATCAAATTCTAGCAATTCTGCATCTCAAGTGATCAAGTTAAACATCTCAAACTCAAGTGGGAGAAAGGAAAGTCATAATGAAGAAGAGGTTCTTGAGGAAGAGCAAAGAACCCCACCACTAAATATTACTCCCTCCATCTCTGAAACATCTTCCTAAGAGAAAGCGGCATGAATTTTAATAAAAATTACTTGTGTATTTGATCAGTGGAAAATGGGTCCCACAAATTAGAAAAACTGATGATAGTGACCAATGGTCCAATTAAAATGAAAGAGGTGGGTCCATTAATGGCAATGTGTGTAAATATGTAGAAATTGTAAGGGTAATAGTTACTTGAATTGTTTCCAAAGATAGATTAGGAAGATGTTTTGGGGACGGACGGAAAAGAAAATAAAGGAAGATGTTTCAGGGACGGAAGAAGTATGTTGCTAGAGAGAAACGTCCCATTGATAAGTAGTCGCCATCTCTATTATTTGTTACTTACTGATGATGGTGAACCTGAGTGCTATGTAGAGGCAGAACAAGTTGGTGATAGACATGAGTGGAGAGTTGCTATAGACGCTGAGTTAACATCTTTTCTGTTAAATGGTATTTGGGAACTTGTTAGGCCTCCAAATACAATAAGGCCTTGTAATACAAGTGGGTCTATCAAATAAAGATTGAAGCTTATGGTAACAAAAGCTACTAAGCTCGGGTGGTTGTCAAATGGTCTGAGAAGTGCACTATATTTATAAATACTAATATTTTTACTCTTGTTGTTAAACTGACTATTATTCGTATGGTCATTGCATAAAACTTATTGTTACATCAAATGAATGTAAAGACGACATTCAGTCATGGTGATTTGGATCAAGAATTGTACGTGACACAACTTGATGGGTAATGACTTATGTGCATATTGAATGAGGGTTTGTATGATTTGAAGCAAGATCTGTACCAGTGGTACAGAACTTTGACAGTTTTATGCTTGGGATAGGCTATGATAGATGTTATGTTGACCATTGCTGCTACAACAAAAGGTTCGACAAATGTTATCTTATTATACTACTATGTGTTAATGATGTGTTAATTGCAGGAGCTTATGCAAGAGAGATGGATAATTTGAAAAAGCAATTGTTCGGATGATTCTCCATGAAAGATCTTGGAGAGGCAAAGTAGATTTCGGGTATAAGGATCGAGCATGAGAAAATGGTGGGAAAGTTATATCTTTCGCAGGAAAATTACATTCAGAAGGTCCTGGAAGGATTTAACATGGATGATTCAAAGCATGTAAGCGTCATGTTGTGTAGTTAATTCAAGCTTTCGAATGAGTCATAGAGTAGTAAGTAGAAAGTGCCCAAATGAAGAAGGTTCCCTATGCTCCAACAATTGGTAGCATCATGTATGTCATGGTGTGTATGAGACCAGATATTGCTCATGTATTGGAAGTGGTGAGCCGATTCATGGTTGATCCAGGCTAGCAACATTGGGAAAATGTCAAGTGAATTTTATGATACTTGAGATGTACCACACATAAGCTGTAGCCTGTATGTTTCAATGACAAGAGTGTTGAGTTGGTGGGTTATGTTGATGCAGACTTGGCGTCGAATGACCTTGATGGGAGAGGAAGTACAACTATGTATGTTTTTAGTTATGGTGGTATTGTTATATCTCATACTTCTAAGTTGCAGAAGGTTGTTATGTTGTCTATTGCAGATGCTAGGTATGTAGCCGTAAAGGAAGCAAGCAATGAGATGGTGTGGTTGCAAAATTTCTTGGGTGAGCTTGGGAATGAGCATAAGAATAACACTCTCTGAGTGATAGTCAAAGTGTTATATTCTTAGCAAAGAATCCGATGTTTTATTCGAGGACGAAGCATGTTGACTTGCAGCATCACTACATATGTTACATATTAGATAAGAAAACCTTGCAACTAATGAAGATACTTGGAAGTGAGAATGCAACCGACATGTTTAATAAGGTGGTGTCCTTAGAGAAATGGAAGCTATGCATAACTTCAATTAGCTTTGAAACTTGAAGATAAGGTTTAGCGATGCTAGGCAGATACGGGAGGAGAACAAGAAGATATGGTTACTTGAGAGTTCAGTTTTCAAGTGAGAGATTGTTAGAGTATGGAGCCTGAAAGTACTTCACACTACAGTGAATTTTTGGGCTAATCGTACAATGCATGTGCGTGACTTTTTGCTTCTTTTTTTTAGACGGAATTATGATGGGCTTAGGATTTAGAGCTCGGTTAATTGATTATAAATACTCCTATTGTATATTATATCAAAAGATATAGTGAAAAAATTATGATCTGACATCACTCCTAGACGTAGTCTCATAAAAACGCATTGAGTAATCAATTCTCGTATTGTTTTCATTTCTGTGATTGCATATGTGTTATTTCCGTATATCTCATACTCCTCCGTCCCAATTCAATAGGCCACAAAACTTGGACACGAATGTTAAAAAATGAATAGTTTATAATAAGAGGAATAAAATAACTTTTTTAAAGGTATGTTCGTCAAAAAAGTAGGAGAAAGAAATGAAGATATTATTTTTAAATGAAAAGAGATACGCTTCTCGTCCACAATAAAACTTTCTACGAGGGAATGACACAGATTTTAAGATGGGATTGTGAGTGTATTGAGAATGATAAAAATGTGTTGTAATTAGTGTTGTGTTGTTTTAATTTGTATCGGAGGTGGTGAAAAGCTGAGAAGGTGAAAAAGTAAGGGCAAATAAGGTACTCCCTCCGTCCCATTAAAGTTGGCCACATTTCCTTTTTGGGTGTCCCACTAAAGTTGGCCACTTTCCAAAAATGGAAATATTTATTTTAGTTAACTACAATTAATTCACTTAATTAAAATTTGCTAATTAAATCTAAACCCTCTTTATTTAAAAACACACACACAAAACACACACTAACACACGCACACAGCAACCCCCCTCCCCCAGCGCCCCACCCCCTTCTCTCTTCTTCTCCGGCGGCCGCCCCGTCCCCTGACCTCCCTCTCACTCTCCCTCGCCTCTGCTCTCTCAGGATCTGGCCCTCCACCGCCTCCCTCCACCTAGCGCCGCTCCACACCTCCATTTCTTCCACCTGCGCCGCCTTCCTCCACCTCCTCGCCTTCCTTCACCCGTCTCCTCCTCCGCCTCCCTCCACCTAGCGCCGCTCCACAGCCTCCATTTGGGGCTAGAGCTTTGCCTCTCCGCCTCTCCGATTTGGGTCTAGGGCTTTGCCTTCGCCGCCAATTTGGGCTAGGGCTTTGCCGCTCCGCCTCTCCAGTCGGTTGCATCTGCGATTTGGGGCTAGGGCTTTGCCGCCGCCGCCGATTTGGGCTAGGGCTTTGCCGCTCCGCCTCTCCAGTCGGCTGCATCTGCGATTTGGGGCTAGGGCTTTGCCGCCGCCGCCGATTTGCCTCTCCAAGCAGCGCCGCTTCCTTCGGGTTTGGAGATTGAGGGGATTTCGCTGCGATTTGGGCGAGCTGCTGAAAATCGAAGCCTGGGTCCGCCGATTTAGGGGTGAGCGATGGAGTGTCGATTGGGTTATCTCTTTCTCCCTCACTGCGCGAATAGGTTGAAGAATTAAGGGGTTGTCGGCGTCGCCGTCTCCGTCTCCCTCTCCTCTGCTCAATGTTTTTTCAAGAATTTGGTTTGATTTTTTGGTGAAAATTGGATTGATTTTTTGGAATAAAAAATGGTTTGAATTGATTTTTTGGTTTGACAGCCAATTTCTTGGTTTGGATGTTGACAGTCGTCGCCGGAGCTGACAGCACCGGCACCGGTGCCGGCGCTGGCTTGAAAAATAGAACAGAAACACTTGGAAGAAAAATATGGACCACAATTAATTAATTCTTTAATTTTGATGGTCTATACTTAATTAAAACATACTTAAAACATAACAATCTTTTTCTTAATCTACGTGCCGAAAAGAATGTAGACGACTTTAATGGGACGGAGGGAGTATTATTTATGGTGGAGTACAATTATTTGTGGGCCGCAATGACATTTGAGGTAAATAATGAGTTATATTGAGTAGGAATGAGATCATGTAGTACCCAAGTCTTAGGTAGTATGTAGTACCAATTATGGACCACACATTTTGTCCATATGATGCATTGAGAACGTGACACATGGTTGAGGACTTCCAAAGCCTTCCAATGCAAAATATATGTAGAGGTAAATCAAAATAAAAAAATTTGGATATTAAAAAAAATTGATTTTTTTTAAGCTCATATGTTTTTCATGCACAAGTTTGCACAAAAAATGTCTACCATTATACACAAAAATGCATAATATTATACAAAAAAATGCATTGCATTTTACGACCGATCAGGTATCTCTTGCCACTGACCCCCACCCATCACCTGTCAATTTTTATTTATTTTTATTTGTTAAATTTGACATGTTTTTCATGCATAACTTTTTACATAAAAATGCATAACATTGTACACAAAAATGCATTGCATTATGCGATCGGGTATTTCTCATTGTTGACCCCTTCCCCCCCACCCCGTTTGAATCATGCATTTTGTGTGCAATGTTATGCATTTATGTGCACAAAGTTTTGCGTGCAAAGTTATGCATGAAAAACATGTCAGCTTTAAAAAAAATTTAATATTCAAAATTTTTATTTCGATTTTACCCTGTGTGTATTTTGTCTTGGAAGACTTTGAAAGCTCTATGTCACGTGTCGTGTTCTTAGCGCGCCATATGTACAGAATGTGTGGTTTAGATTCGGCACTACATACTATCTAAGGATATGATACTACCGAAACTCAACTCTACTGGAGTGATTATTATATGTTGATTTTTCACTTTAGAAAGTAATTTAGTGATCTATTGAAATAAAACGTCCAAATAAAATAATATGAGCTATTGAATTCAGATGAATAAATTATAATTTAGGCACTAAATATGTAACATCCCAAATATTTAGATTTATATATAAGTTGAATTATTAGTATTTTTCTTATATAGCTTATTATTTTTAGATAATTACATATGGATATGCACCATTAATTTCATCTAGATTATTATTATTATTATTATTATTATTATTATTATTATTATTATTATTATTATTATTATTATTATTTTTCTATTAAGATTAGAACTTTTTTATTATCTTTATTCTTTATTCTATTAGGAGATATACATAGACTACAAATTCTACACCTATCAAACTCTTTTAAAAGACTAGTATAAATAAAGGCATAATATTTACCCTAAGACACACGCACACGCAATAAATTTTTTTTTTCCGGTAATTCTCATCTCTCAAGTCCTTCATCAATATTCTGTGATCGCATCTATTTTTTTTTGGGTAAGCTTCTTATTCCTTTTTTTTCGTATTTACACCCACTAGATCCTTAAGAAGTTATTAACCAATCTATGCATATAATATATATACGAGTAAAAATTTGTTAGAAGCCCGATACTATTTAATATTGCAAATCAATGAAGTATAATACTACGCAAGTGTTTCCTTTAAAATTTCAATTGCTAATGATAGTCAGTTGAGAATAATTTTTTATTTAAGTTGCTTTGGTGTTCGAAGTTGTTTTCTGTTAATAGTGTGTTAACTACTATTAATTAGTAATTCTTTTATTTTCTAATCACATCAAAGTGGCTGCTCTTTTATTAGTTTACCAAGTCTTGATACTTTCATGTATTTCAAAAAATCCATTTAATATATATAGCTAATTGATTAAGTTAATCAATTTTTCTATAATTTAATTTATTAATTTAGATCACAGACGGTAACTGTTAGTATAAGATTATTTCTATTTTGAAATTTATTCAATTTCTTTAATTATAAAAGTTGGTTTAATTCTTAGATTTTCGAACAATTAGTTTAACTCCAAATTGTTTAGATTTTGTTATGCTTAAGTATTTATTTTCGATTAGATAAGTTTTAATATAGGATTTTAATTAAGTTATTGTAGGATTTTTTTAAGCGTTGTATTTATTGAATTAGGTGCGGTGCGATTAAGACCCTCATTCCGAATTTGATTTATAAGTTTCGACATTAAGGTGAGGGATTATATGCTTGTGGTTATATTCATGTATGTTTATATGCTTTTATTTTCATGTTTGATTATACTTGCTCAGTCATGTAGAAATACATGTTCAGAATTTCAGCCATGTAGAAATACATGTTCAGCCATGTAGAAATACATGTTCAGAATATCAGTCATGTTGAAATACATGTTCAGCCATGTAGAAATACATGTTCAGAATATTAGCCATGTTGAAATACATGTTCAGGGGCTCTCAGTTCGCCCATCAGATTATCAATATATGTGTATGACAATGTGAATTGTTTGCATGTTTAAGCGTATGTGAATATGTGCATGGTTCCTCACTGAGTATATTTTCAATATGCTCATCCCTTATCTCTTCAGTTTTGCAGTCTCAGAGTCGATGTGGCTATGGAAGTGGAGAATGACTAGGGATAAGGATGTTATATTGAACTTTTTAGTTGAACTTGTTAAGTTTTAGTTTATTGTTTTATTTTATGTTACTACTTTAGTTTTGGCAAATTGAATTGGTTTTTAAATTAGTTTAAATTTTTTGATAGTCAAGAAATTTTATTTTTATCTATTAGTTCTTCAAAATTTTAAATTGCAAAGTTTATGAAAATTGAGGTGTTACAAAATAAAATGTCCGAAGATTTTTTAGCCTGATGCAAAAAATAACCGAGACAAGACTACAAGTAGGGTTGTCTAATTGGTTATCGGATTTTGGATAATCAATTAACCGAACCAAAATTTTTGGGTTTGGGTATCCAATCGGGTTCGATTATCGGTTTTTTAGAAATTTCGAGTATCGGTTAACCCGATCGGTTATTCGAGTTAACCGAATAATTAAAAAATATTTAATTAATAATTTATTATATATATTTCAATTCTAATAATTATTTAAAAATTAAAAAAATCGAATTTTAACTAAAATAGAATTATGCTATATTTAAAGTTTAAGAATGAGCTTTGATTTAGTGGATAAGTTGTTCTTTAAATTTCTTGGAGACCAAGGTTCGAATCCCTATAACTAGCAAATAATTGTTAATTTTAATTTTTTAAACCGATCACCTAAAACAGTTCGGGAACGGTTAGTGAAATATGACATATTTCGAGTTCGGGTAACCAAAAATTTGGATACGAGTAACCGAACCCGAATCGATCGACATCTCTAACTACAAGAGTGCTCTCATTAGATATAAACGCACTCACAAATGGACTCATTAGTTACAATAAAAAGGATTAGTAAAGAAGACTAATTAGATTAAAGTTTACATCGATTTTCTTCAACTTTAGAAAAGATTCCATGCTTGTTTGAGAATTTTCATGTCTAATCCAAAATCAAAGATCTCTGACTTTTAAAGATTGACACTACGAAAATGAAACTAAAGTCTAATAGGTGGACCAATTATATTTAGGGGTATTAATTAATTAGTTGTAATAATTGATTATTTTGCTTGAACTAAAAGTTTGTTAGTTTTGAGGTTTCGATTCATACTTTGGTTTCACGATTTATCAAGTTTAGTTTTGGGATGCAGGTTGTCGTAGCCAGTTATGTTGTAACACGTTTGATTGAAGAGTCACAATTTTGATTATATTACGAGCGCGTATAAATTATTTTTTTAAAAAAAGATAAACTATATTAAAACGCACTAGAATATACAGTATCTAAAAGTTAAAGAGGAAATCTCAACTCTCAGGTGTGTGTTGGTTTAGTGGTAGAGAGGTTAATATCTAAGACCTGAGATCTTAGGCTCGAGTCCTCTGTCGCACGCTCTTTAATTTCTTTATTTACTTATATAATTCGCCTCCCTATATGACAAAACTCAATCAAAATATACTTCAGTTCCGAGCTTCAAATACATAGAAATGTGTATTCAAACACTTCAATTCCCTTGGCGAGGAAGATTATTTGTGATAATAGAAAGGTTTAGAGTTCAATCGTCAATATCTCATCTTTCTCTTTATGATAAATTGATTATAAAATATGATAAACTTGTTGAAAAAATGGAATTTCCACCTTTATAAAATTTGAATTTTTAACTTTAAAATCATTAAATAAAGTGAATAATTTACCGTATAAAAAATCAATAGGCGGTTGTTTTTCCAAAATTGAGGGATTCCAAATATCATCTGAGGCAATCAACAAAGCTTAAATATCCAAGATATTAACAATATAAAATATACATTATAGTGTGCTTCATTTTATGAACGAGAAAAAATGATTCATTTTTTTTATCATAAAATGATTCATGTTTTAAAAATATAATCCAGCGACATTGTGCTTCGGTATGATTATCCATACGTAAAATACACAAATCGCACTATGTTGTTATTATTATTATTATTATTATTATTATTGGCTATATAACACATGTCCCAATTCACAAATTTGTCGCCGACCGCACCAACTCCATTAAGGGTGCGTTCTCTTTGGTTGTAAAATTATCATGAGAAAATAATGGAAATGAAAATGTGGGAAAATTTTATCATTTCCACTCTTGTTATCTCGTGTTCTCTTTGATAGATTTTTTTTTTATCCTATACTTCATTTATCCTATACACATATTCTCTTCATTGGAAAATGATGGATAAATTGTTAAATGACTATATTACCCTTATTATTTACTTAATTATTATGTCATAGCCATACTTTTAATTTTGCCGCTGACCCACCACCCCCTCCCCCCCAATTTTTTTTAAAAAAATTTCTCACCAGCCCCACCCACCTACCCACCCCCTCCCCTCGCCCATTTTTTTCTTTTTTCAATTTTTCTCGTCACCCTACCCCACCCAACCCACCCGCCACCCACGCCCCACCCCCTTCCCCCCTAATTAAAAAAAAATCTCGCCTCCCCCACCCCAAACCCCCCCACCCCAATTTTTTTTAAAATTTTTTCTCGCCACCCCCACCCTCCCAGCCCCACCCCAACCCCCATCCAATTTTTTTTTATTTTTATTTTTCTCGCCACTCCCATCCAATTTTATTTTATTTTTTCCCGATTTTTTTTAAATTAAAAAAAATTAGTGGGGTAGGGGGTCGTGAAAAAAAAATTAAAAAAAAAATTGGGGAGGGGGTGGGGGGTGGGGGCGTGGGGTAGGGGGTGGCGAGAAAAAAAAATCTTTGGGTGGGGGGAGGGGGTGGGTGGCCGTGGGATGTGGGGGTGTGGGTGGGGGTGGCGAGAAAAATTAAAGAAGAAAAAAAAAGGGGTGAGGGTGGGGTGGGTGGGGGCGTGGGGTAGGGGGTGGCGAGAAATTTTTTTAAAAAAATGGGGGGGAGGGGTGGGTGGTAGCATGGGGTAGGGGTGATGAGAAAAATTAAAAATAAAAATAAAAATTGGGGGGGCGTTTGGGGTAGGAGGGTGGGGTGGGGTGGCGAGAAAAATTAAAGAAAAAATAATAATGGTTCTGATCTGAATAAGACCCATCCACTGACATTCCTAGTGTTAAAGGTAAAATGAGAAGATCAAAAAAATATACATTATGAGAAAATTTTATCACACCTACAGGTCATGATAATATTATCATGATTTGGGATGGAAATGTGGAAAAAATGACTGCTCGGAAAAATTTTCCCTTCTGTACGAAGAAAATTTGCTAACAAAGAGAACACATGAAAAAGATGAAAAATGAGGGAAATTATTTATTTTCCACCCTTTACCCACAAAGAGACGGAACCTTAAAAAGTTACAGACAATGATTAATCACTGGAAAGATATTTGCTAATGATGGTACCTTTTCTAATCATGTTCCATTTGCAACATGGGCCAGCTTAGTGAGATAAATATTTAGTTAATTCGTAAATTTTGTTTGAATTAGAAAATCTCTATATACAGTAAGAATTATATTTAAAAAATAAAAAATAAAGATATATAATTAAAATAATGTATTAAATTAAGCTATATATTAATTAAGTGTTTTGCAAAATAAATTATAATATATAATTTGTTGTTATTTTATATTAAATACATAATTTCCTATTAATAATTATTTATATAAAATAAATCGAACTACGTAATTTTTTTAAAAAATAAAACACTAAAATTAAGGGGGGGAAAAGGAGAACTAAAAATGAGATTAGTTTCAAATACTCAAAAAATATAAATTATTTAATACTCCCTCCATCCCATAAAAGTATATCACATTTTTTATTTTAGTTTGTCTTATAAGAGTGTGTCATTTCAATTTTTGGATATGACTCCACACTACTCTTTACATTTTGATCCTCCACGTATTATAAAATTACAAAAGTACCTAATTTAACCTACACTTAATTGAACTAATTTCAGACATTTAAAACTAACGTAATTACTACCCATCGATTAACACTAATTCTACACCCATCGACTTAATATCTTCTCTCTCTCATTCTTCTCGAACCCAAGCCCCCTCCCTCCCCGTTTTGAGATGTCTGAATCGACTCCACCAGTTGAATTGCCTTCACCTGTTGAATCGCCTCCATGGATTTGGGAGGGTTTGATTATTTGCGATGTGTGCTACGATTGGGTGTGGAGCAATGTGGCCGATTCCATGGATTCCAACGAAGAAATCATGCCAGAAACCTTCGTTCCGATTGATGAAATCGTGCCTGAAACCTTCGATCTGATCGATGAAATCCTACATCAAACCTTCACGGTGGCTAATGAAGACGTTCTAGATACATTTGCTCTGACCGATGAAGATTTGCCTGAGGTTTGGGCTTCTCGCATCTTCGGTCGTTCATCCTTCAGATGCTTGTAGTAGAAGTGAAATATTAATGCTTGCTAGTTGCATTTATTAGGGTGGTTTGGCTGTATTTATAGTTGGTGTAACTTAGTATGAGCAAAATTCAAAATTATAATTATTTAAACAACATAACTCATAATATTAATATTATATGTAATCAAAGTAGTTCATTAAAAGTAATTTGTGACTCGCATATACAAACATAAAAGATTAAATTTTCACCTTTAAAAATTTGAGGACATTATAGAGTAGCAGCTCTCAATCAAGACACGTGATTTACTACATTTGTTGTCAATTTTATAATTTTTCTGTAGACAATGCGACTAAGAGGTGAGCGGGATTAAAAAATTTAGAATAAGATCAAATTTGTTATTATAATTTGAACTTATGAAGATGATCAATTTTGTTTATGAAGAGTCTATTTCTATATAAAAAGAAAGCAAGAATGTGAAAAATGTCAATTCAAAATAATTTCACTTCATTGAATTTTTTTAAAAAATCATTTACTTTTTTCAAATAAAATTTAAATTTTTATATTATCTTATGTCATTTTCCTCATTCAATTTATTCCATTAAAAAAATTAATTCATTTTAGTTTCAAATTTATCTAAAAAATTCATAAATTCACACCGAAAAAATAGCATAAATTTTTGTGTGCTTGTCAATTGTCTCACCTCTCCACCACTTAATGTGTGCTCCTATAACCAAGATTAAAAATGTCTTTATTGGTCCCCTTGGGATGGCCTAGTGGTTGGGGTGGTTGCCTGTTGTCCAAGAGGTCACAGGTTCGAATACTTTCGGCCACAATAACCACTAGGTGGGGTGTGTGTGTGGTTTGTATTATTTATAATGTAATTTTATCAAAAAAAAAAATGTCTTTATTGAGGGTTGTAATGTAGGCTCTTTGGTAGGGTAGGATATATAAGTGACTAAAAGATACGGATCAAAGTAACACAATCACCAACCTTATAGCATTCTTACTCAATACCATCCTCCACCTCTCATAAAACCAGATTTTTCAATATAGAATCTATCACAACTCATCAATTATTTCTCATGACATTATGACTTTCTTAAAGCATCATTTGCACCCATTTTTCCAATTCTTTTCTCTCTTTTTTTTCACAATCACAATTTTTTTTTATCTTTTTTTTTTTCAACAACTTGTAGGGTACTAGGGTTTTTTCCATCAAGATCAAAGTTCATAATCTATAATCACACATCTCCACAAACCAACTATCCCATATCAACAATTTCCAAGCTCTCACCCAAAGCTAAATCAAAGAATATGGATAATAAGGCTCAAAGGGAGCGAACTAGGATCATATGTAATAAAAGGACAATTATGGGAAATATAGGCTAGCAAAGATGGCCTTCTATCATCTCAAAGTTATTAAGCACACTATGTGACCTCGAGGGAGAAACCAAGACAAGTTCTAGTGAGAAACATGCATGCTCGAACAATCACTCAATAATAAGAAATAAGACTGTAAAAATGGAGACAATCAAGGCTCAAATCTCACAGCTTATTTCATTTATTGCAACATCAAAGAGACTATGCTTATCATACATCAATCATGCTCAATCTCAATAATATCAACACAAACACATACAACTTCAAAAGTTTTAAACAGAAATCATCATGAGCCAGTTATCCAACCAATCTCTACACTACTCGCATTATCATCAAGGTAACATCACAGAGAGAACCATCAAAGCAAGACTAAGAAAACTCAACGACAAAATAAAAATAAAAAGTGCACCCACAAAGACACATTCCCCCAAACTTAATCACCACTAAGGAGAATAAGTTTGAAAAGGAATTGTGGAGCACGAAAACAAACAAACAAACAAAAAGAAACGAACTAACCTAAATTGGGTTGCCTCCCAATAAGCACTATTTTTAACGTCGTTAGCTCGACTATACATCAAATCCATCACGGGGGCTGGTACAAGCAGTGCACCAAGCGACTGCTCCCTGCTCCATGCTTTCCATCCAAGTCTCATCCTTTAAATTTCTGATCAATTGGGTCCTGCCAAGAAAAAGAATCCGTAACAAATGTATTAATAACATCAACACTTACCTTGCCCGGATCTTTAGCTTTCTTGGGCACTTCGTCCTTGTGGATGCGGCACGGTTCATAGACAAAGAACGTTTGGCTTTCATCATGAACTCTTAGCGTGAGCTCTCATTTCTCCACATCAATCAAAGCTCTTCCCGTTGCAAGGAACGGGCGCCCCAAAATCAGCGGAAATTTGTTGTCGTCCTCAATGTCTAAAACCACAAAATCGGCAAGGAAAATAAAATCCCCCACCTTCACGAACACATTTTCCACAATTTCACGAGGATAAGTGACCGACCTGTCTGCCATCTGCAATCTCATAGATGTAGGCTTTAACTCCTCAATCGTCAGCTGCTGAAAAACAGATGAAGGCATGAGATTGATGCTTGCGCCCAAGTTGCAAAGTGATCTCCCGAAATGCTAGCCTCCAATAATGCATGAAAGTGTGAAACTGCCCGGATCCTTGACCTTCGCCGGCAGCTTCCTCTGCAGAATTGCGCTGCATTCTTCATTGAGCCTCACGGTCTCAAACTCCCCCAACTTCTTCTTTCGCGAGACTATGTCCTTGAGGAATTTGGCATATTGCGGCATCTCCAGTAACATCTCCACCAACGGAATGTTGATGTTCACCTTCTTAAAGATCTCTAAAAACTTAGAGAGCCGCTATTTCATTCCCTCTTGGCGCTGAGGGAATGGTATAGTCACAGTTGCTGGCGAAGTAGCTTTCTGCTTTTCATCATTCTTTTTGCCAGAAACCTCAACAGTGACCTCCTCAATTTTTTCCTCAATCGGTCGTGCACTCTCATACTCTGCCGTCTTGGCCCCTTCCTTTGTAGCCCCGCTTGGCAAATCGACGATCTTATAGTGACGCTGGGAAAACGACATCCACCTGAGAGGACGCAGATGAGGTGGAACTCGTCGGCTTTCCTCATAGCTTTGTTTTGTCTCATCTCCCATCTCACGAAATTTATGGCTGCTTTCAGAGGTGGCTATACTCTTCAATCCAATGGCCATGCACTGCTCCTTTGGGTTCACCTTGGCGTTGTTTATGAAATTGTCCGACTGTTAGAGTTTGTTGACGGACGTGAGCCATTTGGGTCTCGAACATCTTCATTTGAGTCCCCAAAGCAGCCGTAGTGGATTCTAACTTCTACATCCTTTCATCGGCCTTGGAGATGAACTTCATCATTAGCTCCTCCGTCTTTGGCTTCTGCTCTTCATTAATGACTCCATTGGTAACAGAGAAGCCTGGTGGATGCTGAATTGCGTTGTTCGGGTTTCCATATGCCAGATTCGGATGTGCGCGCCCTCCGTGATGAAACTACTGTCCACTTATATCCGCTTTGTTGCCCATGCTAAAAATTCCCATAGTTTCTGCCATCGATGTAGTTGACGTCTTCTACGCCTGTCGGGATCTTTACAGCCGGCTCAGGATTGCCCAAAGCTGTAATTCTCCAGTTCATCTCTGCCAGCTGAGTCGAAATCAATGCCACGGGATCTGAGCTAGACGCAACAACAACTTTCTTCAACTGCACAATCTCGAATGGCCATTGGTAACTTGTAGCGGCCATACTTTCTATGATCTTCATTGCTTCCGACCTCCCTTTCTTGAGCAGGGAACCTCCAGCTGCGGTATCCATGAACATCCTCGTGCGCTCTCCACATGCATTGTAAAACATTTCAATTAGAGTCCCTTCATCAAAGCCATGGGACGGGCACTTCCTCAATTTTATCCTAGTACCGTTCCCATGTTTCTGCTAATGATTCCCCTTCATACTGCTGAAATTGAACAATGTCCATCTTCAGCTTTAACGTGAGACCAGGAGGATGAAACTTTCTCAAAAATAAGTGCGCCACTTCCTCCCATGTAGGAGTGGGTCCCAATTGTAGAGTGTGGTACCATGACTTAGCCTTGTCCCTTAGTGAGAAGGGAAATAGACGAAGGCGAATGATGTCATCTGCTACGCCGTTCATCTTTATCGTACCGCACAACTCCAAAAACTGCCTCAAGTGCGCGTTGGGATCCTCTACGGCCTTACCTCTATATTGATTTTGTTGTACCATTGTAATCAACCCAGTCCTCAGCTCAAAGTTATTTGCGTTGACTCTTGGTGGCTCTTGGTACTGATACAAGGGAGTAAACGCCTCGTCAATTGGGGCTTGTTTTTGCTCACCAGCATTTTTCTGAGCATCCAATTTTATTAAATCTTGTGCCCAAGCAATTTTATTAAATCTTGTGCCCAAGCAATTTTACATAATCTTGGCGGACGGAGGGAGTACAAATTATTGAGAATGTTGTTGTAATAGAATGAGTAAGTACTTGAAACGATGTCTATTACTCTCTCCGGCCGCCAAGATTATGTAAAAATTACTATACTTGGCATCCGCCAAGATTATGTCACTTTCCTTTTATGGCAATGGTCCCACCATCATCTTTAATATTTTATCCTTACTAACACTCTTTATTTACAAAAAACTCACTCAAAATTCAATCTCAACCACACATCTCATAAAGTGGCGGGACCCTTTCTCCACTACATCAAAATCATCACCAATTTTATTAAATCTTGTACCCAAACAATTTTACATAATCTTGGCGGACGGAGGGAGAGTATTAGATACTCAAATGATTTAAGCAATGCATACTCAAAAAAATCCATAGATGCATAACCATTATTATCTCACAATCCACTACAAAAATTCCTTCAACTCATCGAATTCATATTTTGAAGTCTCATGTTTAGTCAATTGTAACACTGTGCAATTGAGCAGTAAATATACTAACTAAATGTTCAAAAAATAATAAATAAATAAATAGATATGTTATAAGTCTATGTATAATCATAAATTTTGTCAATATCAATATTTTAGTAATTTTATTTATGTTTACTAAATATTTTATTTATATTTACTGAATATATGTGATCATTTTAGATAAAATATATTATTACATATTTCATTTAAAAAGAAATTATTTAATTTGCTAGGATTATAATTGATATACAATTATAGTAAGAGATAAATTTTTTTAACTAATATAATAAATTATAATGCTATGATTATGTAATAATCAATTTGCTAGGATTATAATTGATATAGAATTAAGTGATTTGGTTAATTTTAAATATTCAAAATTTATCTTACACTTGCTGACTAAATGTTCATGAAAGAACAAATAAATAAATATGGTAAAAATTTATGTATAATATTGATATTAATATTTTAATAATTTTATTTATGTTTATTGAATATTTTTTTTATATATTTTACTGAACATTTGTGATCATGTTATATATCAATATAATTAACATCTATAATATATTCAAGAGATAAAAAAAACTTAACTAATACTTTAATTGAACAATAGAAAAATTTATAATAAAAAGTATACGCATTATTTGGAGTAGACAAAAAAATTATTAAAATAAAAATTAGAAAATAGTAAGGTGATTTTGGTGGGAATACACAGCTTACAATTTTTGGAAATGGATCTCAATTTATATATATATGTATATTATATATATATGTATATATAGATATAGATTTGTGAAAATCAAGCCACTAATTATTTGTAAGATATAGAATAAAAATAATATTAAAAAAATATTGACATAGATTAAATGTGAAGTGTTCACAGAAGGTACTTATAATAGGAGATTATATGCTAAATTAAATATTTTTAATGTAATCGCCTAAAAAAATATTTTAAATGTAGTCTTTATATATTTGTCATACAAAGTGCAAAGAATCCCAATACATAGGATCTTCTTACGCGGTTTCCCTTTTACGCGTTTTGGTTTCTCTCTCTATATCTCACTTGCATATACATGTGTGCATCCAAAAGCAATTTTGTGTTTCTCTCTCTATAATACTATCTCTTATAAAAAGCAATCTTGTGTTTCTCCTTCTAATATATAGTATTTCTGAAAACATTCTCCATAATATATTCTTGAATTGACTGAAAACTTAAAAAAAGCATAAAAAATAATAATAAAATAAGAAGGCACA
Organism: Salvia miltiorrhiza; assembly: GCF_028751815.1. Lineage (NCBI taxonomy): Eukaryota > Viridiplantae > Streptophyta > Magnoliopsida > Lamiales > Lamiaceae > Salvia > Salvia miltiorrhiza. Next base: position 20,990,039 of record NC_080391.1, on the reverse strand, counting down.
TCCAAAAGAGGGAAATGTACAACTACAGGAAACAGACAGCATGATAAAGAAATTCACAAAATATACAGCCAACATCCACAGATCACCACCCATCGCAGCTGGATAGCAGATATCCCCTCTCTCTCTCTCTCTCTCTCTCTCTCTCTCTCTCTCTCCACATATACATACACCTTTATGGAGTAGTATTTATTACTGTACCAACTCCGGTGGGGACGACTCAGAGCTAGCACAGCCACCACGACATTTTGGGCCCCAATATTTACACACACACAAACACACTACTTTTTTTCGACATTAATTTAGAGAGAGGGTTTCATTGTTTTGTTAAATGAATATTAGTATAAAGAATACAAGTCCACCCAAATCTGCACTCCCTCACTCACACACACACACACAGTGACACACGCTCTCTCTTTCTCTCTCTATCTCTATCAATCAAGACTCTAAAAAGTCTATCGGTCCTGTCCAGCTATATTACAGTGCAGCGTTAGCTTGTAAAGAAAAAAACTTTAATTATTTTCATTAATTAATTTCTTCATTTTTAGTTCTATTTGTTTTATCATCACTACATTTCTCAAGGAACACAACCATACATAAACCTTTTGGTTTTCATGACTTTCCAAAATATTGTATAATAGTTTTTCCTCTTTTATACTATTAAATCTTTCTTCTAATTGGGGTTCTACTTTTTTTATGTGTGCTTTTCCCAATGTGCTGAATTCTAATGGGGTTTACGCTCGGTTAGAAATACTCGATTTTAAGCCCAAAATCCCTCCTTTTTTCTTCAGCCATTGCTCGCCAAAGATAAATCTAGAGGTGGATTAGGTGTATCTGATTGAGATTTTGGGCACAGAAAAGCAAGAATCTGAAGCTGCATTAGGGCATTTGGAGCTAAATCTTGAGGGGTTTTAAGTGAGATTTTCAAAGATTTTGAATTTGGAAAAAAAATTGTTGAGCGTTTGGAGAAATTCCAGCTGTTTCTCCACCACAGGGGATTGAATTCTGGAGTGGGATTCGAAAAGTTGGGATTTTTGGCTGATTTTCGTTCGTGAGAATGGCGATGAACACAGGAGGGAGGCTTGTTGCTGGTTCACACAATAGAAATGAGTTTGTGCTGATTAATGCTGATGAAATTGGGAGAGTGAGTATTTGGCTAAACCCTCATTTACGTTTTCTAATTTCATCTCTGTTGATGCTCATTTCCCTCTTTGTGCTTCTTGGGATCCTTACTTAGATTTAAGTGTTAGTTTGTGTGGAATTTGTTTGTGGCTTAGTTGATTGTGAGAATTAGGGATTGGGATTCGAGATTATATTTTAATTGCAAAAGGCTTAGACGTCTGCATTGGCATGTATTTAGAGGGTTGTTGAAGTTAATATTTTTTTCTCATCTGTAATGATTTTGCTGTGTTTAACTTCTCCAATGGAAATAGTAAGAAGACGAGTGTTCAGATTTTATTGTATTTCTTTCAATCTGCCTTTATGATGTTATTTTTCTTGATTTTTAAGTGATTGTAATCTAATTTTTGATGCATTATCTCACATGCTAAACTTCTTGCATTATATGAATACTTTGTTCTTCTGCAAACCGGAAGCATGTGGTTCTGATAGTGTACCAAATGCTGACTATTCTAAGATAGAATGCAGAAAAAAGAAGACTAATATCTTGGTCATAAATGATAGAATAACTAGTAATCACAAGAAAAGTTAAGAACTTGTACTAAAAATTGTTCGATGAGGACTTCCAAGTTACAGTAAATGGCCTTAGGAGCTATATATTATGCAAGTTACTAGGTGAGGAATCTTTCTATTAAGGAGTTATTGTCGAGTTGGTTTTATATGGAGGTCAAGGAAAAACCATTTATGTTGCTTTATGGTCATACTTAAGGATGACAGACTAAGGTTATCACATTCCTGATTTCTTTTGATTTTATAGATTAAGGCTGTTCATGAACTAAGTGGGCAAACATGCCAAATTTGCGGGGATGAAGTGGAGATAATAAATGAGGAACCGTTTGTTGCCTGCAATGAATGCGCTTTCCCCGTCTGTAGAACTTGCTATGAGTATGAGAGAAAAGAGGGAACTCAGGCCTGTCCTCAATGCAAGACCAGATACAAGCGCATCAAGGGTGAGTCTGTCGAAGTTCCTTTTTTTGCAAATGGTTGTTGTTTAGCAGCTGAAATCTTACTATGTTGTGTTAATGTCTAATTGGCAATTGCATTTGTGCCATAGGTTTCGCTAGGGTTGAGGGTGATGAGGATGAAGATGATATTGATGACTTGGAATATGAGTTTGATTATGTAAAGAGCGAGCCTTTAGGCTTCACCCAAAATGGTGGCGCAGTAGGATCTGCGTATGGTGGTTTAGCTGGATCAGCCACGACATCTGGACATGATTCATCCCAGGGTATCGATATCCCTCTTTTGACATATGGTGAAGAGGTAATGAATTATCTAGACCTTCTCTCTCTCTCTCTCTCTCTGTCTCATATCCTGTGTGTAGCTGTCTATTGCATCATGTTGACCTTAATGTCTTTTGATTATGTCTAGGATGTTGAGATTTCACATAATCAGAGTGCTATAATAGTACCCCCATTTGCCAGTAATGCGAATGGAATTCATGCGACTCCTCCTGGTACAACAGCACCTCGTAAGTTGTTCTTCTGATTCAATTTCTGCAGTGGGAAGCCTTTTTAGTTTGTTTCAGATTATTCACTTGTTATTATTTCTGATGTAGCAGTGCATCCCCGGCCTATGGTCCCAGAGAAAGATCTTGCAGTATATGGCTACGGAAGTGTTGCATGGAAAGATCGTATGGAGGAATGGAGGAGAAGGCAAAATGAAAAACTTCAAGTGGTCAAACATCAAGGGGCTACTGGCGGCGACTTTGATGGGGGTGATTTTGGTGCAGATTTGCCTATGTGAGTGCTGAGTTGTAGCCATGATTTCATGAAAATGGCTCATCTGTCCTTTGCTTTGTATAACAATCTTTAACGTGCAAAACTGGCTCATCTTTCTTTGCTTTCTATAATATCTATGATATTTTATGTGGTTATAACTTAAAACAAATCTGGAACTTACGTAGTTCTGGCTTCTGTCTCAAGTTATCTTCTAGATGTTATGCAAGATAATGCATGTTTAGCCACTACTCGCATTAAAGTGTGAGATAAATGGTGATTACCTTTGTTTATAACAACTCTACATTTATTCTCATTATCCTTGAACCTATGTAGGATGGATGAAGGGAGACAGCCACTTTCAAGGAAACTGCCAATTGCTTCAAGCAAGATAAATCCATATCGGATGGTAATTATTCTACGTCTTGTGGTTCTTGGCTTGTTTTTCCACTATAGGATTCGCCATCCCGTTCCTGGTGCATATGGCTTGTGGATGACATCAGTTATCTGTGAAATATGGTTCGCTGCATCATGGATACTTGATCAGTTTCCCAAGTGGTATCCTATTGAGCGAGAAACTTACCTTGATCGACTCTCTCTTCGGTAAGCATCATCTCTCACTCTCTCTCTCTCTTGCTCATTTTTGTTCATCTTTTGATTCTTGTTTTTAGCATTTTCTAATTATTATAGTCATTTCAACTTAAACTCTTGAATTATTTTCTACTGTTGATGTTGTAACATTGCTTGAACTTTTTATAGGTATGAAAAAGAAGGAAAGCTCTCAGAATTAGCAGATGTTGACGTCTTTGTCAGCACAGTAGATCCCATGAAAGAACCTCCTTTAATTACGGCAAACACAGTTCTCTCCATCCTTGCAGTGGATTATCCAGTTGACAAAGTATCATGCTACGTGTCAGATGATGGTGCAGCCATGCTTACGTTTGAAGCACTTTCTGAGACATCTGAGTTCGCTAGAAAATGGGTTCCCTTCAGCAAGAAATTCAATCTTGAACCTCGTGCTCCTGAATGGTATTTCTCTCAGAAGATAGACTATTTGAAGAATAAAGTCCATCCTTCGTTTGTTAGAGAAAGGCGTGCAATGAAGGTTGGTATCATCTATATTTTGTGACTTGTTGAGATTCACACAAAAATGAAGGAAAAATGAACATCTTCATTCTCTTTGTGCATGAGTTCACTGATGAATGATTCAGTTTTTATCATATCAAATAAACTGACTATATGGGTTTCTGATATCTGTGTCTGGCACAGAGAGAATACGAGGAGTTCAAAGTTCGGATTAACCGTTTGGTGGCCATGGCTGAGAAGGTTCCTGAGGAAGGTTGGACTATGCAAGATGGAACACCCTGGCCCGGTAACAATGTCCGGGACCATCCTGGTATGATTCAGGTTGGTGATAGTTGTAACAACTAATCTCCTTGGATTTTCTTCTGCAGTATGTGATTTTAATATATCTTATACAAAGGAAGTAGTAGTCGCCTCAATGTTGAGGGCACTAAATTGATTCTATGGGCTATAGATGTTGGATTTTACGATGCATGTCATTTTCTGTAGGCATAGGTTTCAGAGAAGCTTATTTCTTGATTCTAACAAAGTGTAGTGCCAAAATCCTTTTAAGTTTTTTCCAATGTTTTGCAAACAATATATGAATTCTATTGTTTTCATTCTGTAATAACAATTTTAGTGATGGACACTGGCATCTTGATTCGCCTAATCCAATTTCTAGTGCACTAACTGAATAAGATCTCGTTGGAGTTTTGTCATGTTATCTCTTGGTCCAGTGCACGCGTCATGTGCAATAATATTGTGCACTATGTGTGCCATTGCATTGCTTTTAAGAGTGGGGTTATTATGTGTTGTGACAAGCAAAGTAATGATGTGTGTATATATATATATATCTATATTTTGCACATAAGCGCAATAGGCTGGTTGCATATAGCTAACTACTTTATGTCATTCTTTTTGTGCTTCTGTTAGTTTTTATAATTGGTTGCTCTTTCAACAGGTATTCCTTGGTCATGAAGGTGTTCGTGATATTGAAGGGAATGAGCTCCCTCGTCTGGTATATGTTTCACGTGAAAAGAGACCTGGTTTTGAGCATCACAAAAAAGCTGGTGCTATGAATTCACTGGTGAATGCCTATTACTTTTCTATATATATATATATATATATATATATATATATATATATATATATATAAATGCAGAACAACGCCCCTCCCAACAAAATGAAAAAGAAGAGAAAAAAGAAAAAAAGGTTTACTTTGTTACTGAACTTATTACTGTGTTAATTATACAGATACGGGTTTCAGCTGTTCTGTCAAATGCTCCTTATCTTCTAAATGTCGACTGTGATCACTACATAAACAACAGCAAGGCACTGAGAGAAGCTATGTGTTTCCTGATGGATCCCACCTCAGGAAAGAAAGTATGCTATGTGCAGTTTCCACAAAGATTTGATGGGATTGATCGTCACGATAGATATTCCAATCGCAATGTTGTGTTTTTCGATGTATGTATATCCTCGCTTATAGCCTATACTTGCTATGTTACCCTTACCATCATGCAGGAAATAACTCTTCAACTTTGTGCAGATCAATATGAAAGGATTAGATGGTTTGCAGGGACCTATATATGTCGGAACCGGGTGTGTCTTTAGAAGGCAAGCGCTATATGGATTTGATGCTCCTGCTAAAAAGAAAGCACCTAGTAAGACATGTAACTGCTGGCCGAAGTGGTGCTGTTTGTGTTTTGGTTCAAGGAAGAACAAGAAAGGGAAAACTGGGAAAGCAAAGAGAGATAAGAAGTCGAAGCACAAAGAGGCATCGAAGCAAGTACATGCTCTTGAAACCATTGAAGAAGGAATTGAAGGTAGAATATACATATATATATATATATATATATATCGAATTCATGAAACTTTTGTAGCTTTAATCAGAGAAGAAACGTTAGGAAATACTTTCTGCTAAAGTACATACTGTTGATTCCGTGTAGAAATAAGTACTGTTGATCGACCGCCCATCTCCCAAGAAAAACTTGAGAAGAAGTTTGGTCAGTCACCTGTTTTTGTGGCTTCAACACTTCTAGAAAATGGCGGAATGCCAAATTCAATTAGTTCGTCATCACTCTTGAAGGAAGCCATCCATGTCATCAGCTGCGGTTATGAAGATAAGACAGAATGGGGAAAAGAGGTATGTGGTGTCTTGTTCATTCTGCCGTCATATATGAGTTGTGTGGATTCTTCTAAATTTTCAAATTTCTAACCAGGTCGGCTGGATATACGGCTCAGTCACTGAAGATATCTTGACGGGGTTCAAGATGCATTGCCATGGCTGGCGTTCTGTCTACTGCATGCCCAAAAGGCCTGCATTCAAGGGATCTGCTCCAATCAACCTTTCAGATCGTCTACATCAGGTTCTTCGATGGGCTCTTGGATCAGTCGAGATTTTCCTGAGCAAACACTGCCCGATCTGGTATGGATATGGCGGAGGATTGAAGTGGTTGGAACGATTTTCCTACATAAACTCTGTTGTGTATCCCTGGACTTCTATTCCGTTGCTTGTATACTGCACATTGCCAGCTATCTGCCTTCTTACAGGGAAATTCATTGTCCCTGAGGTATGTTGTTTTTTAGTTGGCTCTCCATTTTTACTACGTATAAGCTATCTTCCGTGGTCTCCTTCGCTATGTTGTCGTATTCTGCTGTTTGTTTTAACTAATGCATCATTTGAATTTTACAGATCAGTAACTATGCCAGCATCATATTCATCGCACTTTTCATCACCATTGCTGTGACTGGTATCCTTGAAATGCAATGGGGAGGTGTTGGAATCGATGACTGGTGGAGAAACGAGCAGTTCTGGGTGATCGGAGGCGTTTCCTCCCACCTATTTGCTCTTTTTCAAGGGCTCCTCAAGGTCTTGGCTGGTGTGAGCACAAACTTCACCGTCACCTCAAAAGGAGGTGACGAAGATGGGGGATTTGCCGAGCTGTACCTCTTCAAGTGGACGTCGTTATTGATCCCGCCCACGACTCTGCTGATCATCAACATAGTTGGGGTGGTCGTGGGAGTTGCGGACGCTGTCAACAACGGCTACGATTCTTGGGGCCCGTTGTTCGGTAGGCTTTTCTTTGCCATTTGGGTCATCATGCACCTCTATCCGTTCCTGAAAGGTTTGATGGGGAAGCAAGAGGGAGTCCCGACAGTGATCATCATATGGTCCATCCTGCTCTCGTCGATACTAACCCTCGTGTGGGTCCGGATAAACCCGTTTGTCTCGAGAGATGGCCCGGTTCTCGAGATCTGCGGGCTCAACTGTGACGACTGAGGATCGTGGTGCCAGCCTCAACTCTTTGCAAGTTGCAGGGACAGCTCTTCGTTGTTGAGATCGATCTTTCCTTGTGCAGCCAGACGCGTTTGCTGGTACGTTTTTGCCCCGATGTACCTAAGGTAGAATAAGAAGTAAGAAGTGTTGCTCAATGAGTTTAGTTTGTATAGATCAACTGATTGATTGATAGTATTTGTTTTTGAGATATGGTTTCATTGATTCTTTTGTTGGATGTGTTTGTTTATTTGTGGTGTCTGAGTTATGGCCCTTAAAGGGTTATAAATGTAACTGAAAAAAGAGGATTATATACCGGTTTAAATATCATTCTTTTTTCCTTTTTCTTTTTCTGTGGTTCAAGAAAATGTTTATGTTTCTCTTGGTTTTCTGCCAATTATTGGAAAATTTAGGGTTAGGAGATAGAGATTTGATATACGTGTCACGTGTTAAAAAGACTTATCTCTTGTCGGCAATCCGTACAAGCCTAGTCACTCAGAACGATGTCGTTTCGATAAAAGTTGCAAAATGTAGTCGGAAATTTGAAAAGATCAATTCAGCCGGTCATTTTAAATCTCACTTTCAAAGAGCTTATAAGATATTTTAAAATTTTATAAAATGTACTAATTTTTTAAAAACTTGTAAATTGTTAAAGTATTTAAATAATTGAGTTTATAAGTTAGATAGAAAATTTTTAGTTAGAAAAATATTATCGAAAAGAGATGAAGTTAAAATGGTATATTATAAAAATAAAAAAATCATATATAATTGAGTTATTTTTATAAAATAATTATTGCTTATAAGATAATGAGAAAATAAATTGGAATAAAGAAACTTATTTTTTCGGAGCTTATAAGTTCTTCGAACTTATATTTAAAGCTTATACGCTGTTTATGAACTTATTTTGCCAAATATTATGAAGAAATTTATAAACTTCTAAATAACTTATAAGTTGTTTTAAAGAGTTTATAAACTTAACCAATCACCTTCTTGATTTTTCAATTTCATCAATTTTTTCCTTGTAGATTGTAACCGTAAAGTCGTTAAACATGTTGTAATTGAAATTATTTCACAGTTATGTTAGGTTAGTATATGGACGAAGAATAAAGAATGAGGTGGATTTCAGTTTGTAGATGACATTTGAGATACTTTCCTAGACTTCTGAAATTCGACGATAGTTGGACCGATTCATTCGGGGAATGTTTGGCTGAACTTATAAGTTTTCTAAATCAACTTATAAGTTTCTTTAAAATATTTGGTAAATAAGTTCATAAACAATTTATAAGTTCAAAAAAATTTAAGAGCCTTATGATAAAAAAATAAGTTTCTCTATAGATAGAAGAAAAAAAAATATGAACTTTTAATTATGTATGATAAAATAATAAATTATAATTGAATAATATTTGTAAAATGATTATTGCATATAAGATTATGAAAAAATAATTTAGTGTAGAGAAACAAATTAAATATTTTCTATTTTTAGCAAAAAAATTCTTCTAATAATTTTTTTTCTCTAACCTATAAGCTCAATTATCCAAACACTTTGACAACTTATAAACTTTTGAAAAATTATACTCCCTTCGTCCCATATATATAGGCTAATTGGTATTTACACAAAGATTAAGAAAAATCATTGAAAATGAAAAAATATAAGTAAACTTCCTAATATGCCCATATTTATTATGTAATAATGAATTAAAGTTAGAGTAAATTAAAGAATTAAATAGGGATATAATAGTAAATGAGTAAAAAAAACATTACTATTTTTTGTGAAAACAAGCCTATATATTTGAAAAATATATTAAAAGAAAACAAGCCTATATAATTACAACAGAGGGAGTATCTTATAAGTTGTTGGAGCTTATAAACTTTTTAAAATAAATTTTGTAGATTTTAAAAGTCTTCGGATTTCTAAAATCTATGGATTTCACACAGATTCTTTGAGTATTTTGGAATTCTAAACATGAGTCTGCTAGATTTTTGACGGATTTCAACAAGAGTTTGAAGTGAATTTTACGGATTTCAAATCAAAAATCCCAGCGCTCGTTGGCTCTAAACGAGAGCTGGACTCAGCGCCCAACGACCGCTGGCTTGTTAAAATTTGAGAGATTCAACCATCTTGGTCGCCTGTGAAGTTGCCGATACCCTATCTTCCTACATAGCATGATCCGCATTATCAGTAATTCCATTAATAAATATATAATCACTGAAAAAACTCAATATGTTGAAATTTCTAAGCATAATAAATTCGGGACATTGAGACATTTTCGCCAATATGAATGATATAGCAGCTTCCCAATCCACGTGCCTATTAGTTGTTGACCTTTGACACGCCAAACTTGGATATTGGAAGCAGTGATTGGATATTCAAAGCAGTGAAGCAAGAAATACAAATCATTGTAGAAGGAATATGACTCAGCGGCCGCTGGCTTCTTAACGCCGCGGTCGCTAGAGCCCAGCGAGCGCTGGCTTGTTCTAGTCCCTACTAGCCGCGGCCGTTGGGTTCCAATCGACGCTGGCTTCTTCGAGCCTCGGTCGCTGGATTCCAGCTGGCGCTGACATTTCAAGATTTTCGAATTTTCGTAGTCCGAACTCGGATTTGTTCATGTGTATTTTTTGAATGAAATCAATGGAAATCAGTCCAATATTAAAATTCATAGATTTTTAAATATACCCAAATTTTCATAGACTTTTAAAAGTCTTGAACGAATACACCCAAATTTTTATAGAGTTTTAAAAGTCTTGAACGAATACACTCAGATTTTCATAGACTTTTAAAAGTCTTGAACGAATACATCCAGATTTTAAAAGTCTGTAGAAATCTATTAAAATCCTGAACGAATACACCCCCTTAAGTTTAGTCTTAGGCTTTTGACTCATTCCAATGCCATTTAATATTTTAATTAAATTTTTACCATTTCCCTATTTTTTTTTCTTTGTTTCGTTCTTAGATTTACTTTGAATAACCAAATTTTGTGAATCTCGGGGCAAGAATTCTATCAAATTAGACCAAGTCTTCTCATTAAAACCAGCACAGAATAATAATATAAACCGATTTATTCAAAACAGATATTTGCTTAAAGAAAAAGAACATACAACAAAAGAAAAGCGACCGCCTCAAAAATACAAAAGAAAAGCGACAATAAATATTTTGGAATAGTCAATTTGAAACGGTTCAATTACATAAATAATTGCCAAATAGGTATAAGATCGAAGACTACGGCATCAATAATTAGAGTCAAAGAAGCGAAGCAAACGTGTCTGAGTCTCCTGTGACACGCGATCTTTAAATTTTTTATTTAATACTGTTAATTCATTTTAACATAAAAAAGAAAGAAAAATAAACGAAGCAAAGAACTCGTTGCATAGAAAATTTGTAAATTGTGAGACTCGAGCAAAGAAGCCGTTGCATTTTGATGTTAATGAAACCTATATAGTTACGTTACATACACGCGCATGTACATACATATATTTATTTGTTGGTAGCATCTTCGTAGAAGCCGACACTGTTGTTTCTCCCCGACCCCGAGCAAGAAACACGCAACGCGTTAATTCATTCCCTTCTCTTCCCCTATCATTATCATACAATTGCAAACTCCATTATATAACCCTTGAAACCACCCCATTTTCTCCACATGCAAATCATGAAGGAAGCAGTACAAGTAGTGCAGCTGCAGCAGTTGATTGATCAGTTGTTCGGAGACGACGGCGTTGTCGAACGTGAGTCGTCCATCAACGTTAAAAGAAAGCAAACGAGAAATCTGCAGGCGAAGCCCATCCTCAAGAAACCTAGGTTTCGATCCATCGACAGTTTGTACATCTCTACTCAACCAATCTGATCATATTCAACGAAATTCAATTTTTGGCGTTAATTAATTAAGATCCTCTCGTCTCAATCTTTATTTCGTTTCGTGTTAGGACGTGACACTCAATTTCTCGAGAAAACAAATTTGTTTAGACCCATGCATGGTTATTTTAATTTGTTTCATATATATGTTAGACGTGACATCAATTTGTTGGAGGAAATTTTTGTTTAGACCCAAGAATGGTGTTAAGGACGTGATGTCAATTGTAGATGAGAAGATCTCGACTCGTGTTAAAGCCATGGATTGTTGATATTCATCGATTCAAGATTTAATTGTAGATTCATATGCAATTAAATCACAAAGAACATTACATTATACCAATTTGGGTACTATTCTACTTTAATATTTCATATTCATGTAAAATTAGAGAGTTGGATGGGAACAACTTAAGCTTAGCTTCTTGTTTGACGAGGTCAGGAAGAGAATCCCTCAATTTCATTAGAAATGAATGTGCGAGGAATTGTTGAGTAGTGAAATGGTCCAAGGCCACCATATGTCAGTTGTCTAATTAAATTTGTAATGTGAAATCTTTCTTCCTTGTTGCATCGACTCTCTGCTGAAAAAATATGTTGTGCGCATTCACTAAGCGAGTGAATAATTCTTTCTGCATCCAAAAATATCGGTGTTGGGACCTCATGTCAGATTATCATTGAAATAATCTCTCATGAGTCGTTCCATTGCATATATCTTCTTGAGCGATGAGTTTGTGACAGTACTTGGATCAAATGTTGACGAGCAATGCTATTGCTATCCATCATATATTCACACATTTACTCTTCAGATTCAACTTCAATTTCTTCACAAACAATACGAGATGAACACATTACTGGAAATTCGTGGATGACTATAGAAAATAGGTAGAGTTTGAAAAATGACATATATAAAGTTTGGTTGATGATGAGAAATGCAGTATGATGACTGATATATATATGTATTTATAATAATGGAGAACGAAGTGGCCTTTATATATATTAGGAATGCAACATCTATATTTGAAAAACTGACGGAAATTTGAACTATATTATTGTACTTATCTAATTTTAGCAATATTTTAAATATTATGCTATAAACTCATAATAATAATAATTCAGCTATATATTAACTATAATTTGTTTTTTTCGAAAGATAAATGGTACAACATGCAATATAATTGCAGCATTAAAAGAAATTATATCATACAATCGACAAAACACGACTTAAAAATTAAATTAGAGCAACGACTAATTTTAAGAATTTGCATCTTCCCATATTTTTAGTATCATCTCACAATGCGCTTTCTTCTGCAGCTTCGTCAAGTTTGATGCGTCCTTCATTATGATTTCATGTAGAAATGCACATTAAATTGTTTATGTTGCCGTATTGGAGTGTTGCTAGGAAATTTGCGTTGTAGGCTTCTCCAATTCTTTCCCCCATGTGTTCGCTCGTGTGATATATTGAAGTGTCCCACATTGGATTGGAGATGGTGGCATGAACCACTTTATATGGTGAGGCAACCCTCTCCCTTACAAGGCCTTTTAAGGGAGGAATGGGCCCAATATCCATTTCTAACATGGTATCAGAGCCAACTCAATCCAATGATGGGCCCCCCCAATATCGTTGTCAACAGATGGCGTTTGGGATAGTCCACGCTGCGCGTGCGGGGGGTGTATTGAAGTGTCCCACATTGGATTGGAGATGGTGGCATGAACCACTTTATATGGTGAGACAACCCTCTCCCTTACAAGGCCTTTTAAGGGAGGAATGGGCCCAATATCCATTTCTAACAGTTTCCCACCATGTAGTAGCGTCCAACATTGCGCAAGAACCTCATACTCTTTATTTGAATAAAACGTTTGACATCTATTGTACTGCTAGGGGTGTCGTCGTTGTCGGTCTATGGATCAAAAGAGTGATTTATATTTTCTGGACTTCACGATGATGCCTTTCTAAAAGATGGCTTCTCTTGGTAAGTGTTCACCCATATATATTGTTCTTCCTTGATGAGTCTCATGTGATTGTTAGGAAAACTCTTATGCATTTTTTGCCAAGATAAATTCGATAATTTTGAGAAGCATCGTTAGAACTTTTGTGCATTGTGCACCGATGATCACTCCTTAAATTAAAAAATTAATTAAATATAACAAAGTATTAAAATTAAATACTTATATTGTAAAATGAAATGTAGAATTGACTGCTGAATGAATATAGCATTACATTTTACTCTACATAGTGTAAAAGTTAACTCTACAATGAAGTTACTTATTGGAGATGCTCTTACCCTAAAACATTTCTACAGACGAAGCCTATCATCAAGAAACCTAGCTAGATTTTGATCAACCGAATTAGAGAAAGAATTATGGTTAGTTGTTTTGATCGATCCAAGAATGATGTTAAGATCCTCTTGTCCCACAAGCCACAACTGAGGTAAAAATATTCTTTACCTCGTTTCATGTTAGGACATGACATTAGTTGTACACTAGAACATCTGCACTCGTTTTATAATATCGTTTTTACATACATATATACAGTAGGTTAAAGTACATTTTCTCCTAATTAATGTATAACTTAAAAGGCTAAATGCAACAATTGTACTCCAATTGTGCCTAATTTGTGATTTTTCATGTGATAAATAAATTGTTCTTTTTTTGGAGTTTTTTGCTAAAATTCTCTTTGTATGGCACATTTGTTATCCAATGTTTATAGTGTTGTAGTAGATAATCATGTTCACGTACATTCTTTTCTTGTATTTACTAGCAAACTAGCATTAAGTGCAAAGGCAAGTTATCGATATCTTTCTATCATATTATATGTGAGAACAAGAATACAAAAATGGCAGGTGTACAGACTATAGTGCATTTCTTCGCATGCCATTGTACAATCAATAAGCTTCACAGCAACATTCAATTTCAACATCTTTAAAGGTTTACAAATTCACAAGTGTGGCATAAACTCTACATAATATCTGTCACACATTTCTAGTAAAATATAATAGAACAAAGTATATTTCTTACCCTCTACTTTGTACGAATGACTGTTCGTTCGACTACTCCGTTGCATGGCTCTCCATCTCCATGTTCTCTCCAAATGGCAAAGCCGCGAAATCAGTAGGCCGTTGCTACATAAGTCTGGTGAGGGGAATCCGTTCTCCTGGTCGAGCAACTCTTTCAATCGAAGAGATTGGCATGATCCTCTGTGGCATAGTCATCCCTCCAGAAACGATTATTTCTGCAGTTTTCACTCAAAATGTTAGGAAAGATGGAAGGAAATTTATTTAGCAGCAAATTTCAAATGGTAACAGTACTGGGAATTCCTCAATTGATAGAAAAATCTATAAGCAGCATGAGCAGAAAACACATAAACGGATGAAAGTAAAGAAAAGTTTCCATACTCAGACAAATGTAATTGAAATTGTATCGGTAGACAGCTTCTGTAAGGATCTCATAATTTGGTAGGACATAATATCAATTTATCTTGATAGAATAGCCCTCTGGCTCTGACTGTGTTCTTTGATTTCATGCTGGATGACATTTTTGGGATGGTATGATTTAAATAAGGCATCTTACCTGTAACTTGATCATTGTGCGATATTTCAAAATGGTATAATAGATGCGGCTACAGAAAATTTACCAAGTTAACAAGATTTAAATCCAATTATGATATTATACCTATCCCTTCACGAATAGACAGATTGGGCCTTATAATCTCGCTGGAGCTAACCAAGAATATATCACCAATATACAAGTGGTTTGTAGGGACAAAAACACTGCATAATTCTTCATCTCCATCATCTCTCTGTAGAAGAAGACAAAACAAACATGTAAACTAGGCTGCCATCTATTCTAAGTAAAGCATTTTTAAAATAACTCCCTTTATTTCAACACCGGCTACTTCTTATTAAGAGAGCAAATATGCCAATATTAAAGTTCACATTTATTATCTGAAAACTGGTTACTTATTGAAAAGTCAAGTGCTCGATTTGTTTACATGGATCCTCAATAAGAACACAGTATTACCTGTAGGACGACTGAGGAAGTGATAAAGCCAAATGCATATTCACCCACACGTGGATGACGTATGATTGCCACTTCCTTAAATGCAGTAGTATTTTGGTCTGCAATGAACATGAAGTATACAACTCAACCAGCATTAAACATGAAATATAAACGTTAGGAGACAGCCATCGATAAGTATAAAGCCCATGAAGGTTCTGTAGGCATAGCACAGTTTGTTGATTGGAATAGCAAGATTTGCATTTTGAGTCACCTAAACTCACAAAGCAGGCAATTATTTCCAGTCTTTACCAGGAGAAATTGCAGAGCTAATCTGCTTGGAAGCTGAGTAAATGTGACCAACAAATGGCATTCGCTTTATAAACCATTCTCCAAGCCAGACTACTGAAGCGCCCAACCATGATGAAACGAATACGCCAACAAGGAATACAAAAAGTAATGATGTGATAAATCCAAGTCCTGCACACAAGACAATCAATTGAGAAGCCTATCCAAGAACTCCAAGAAAAAGGTTGTATAAAATTCAAGTTCCAAAAGAATGAAATAGGAATAAAAACACAAGTAAATAACTACAAATAAAAACAAGTTGATGTTAAAATTAATCTGAAATACCATATTTATAAAGAAATAGAAAACTATATTCCTGAAACTGTAAGAGAGGAACACATCTGATAGACTTCATCTAAAATTAATTGTCAAGCTATTACCCATTGCAGTTTAGAAATATTCAACAATTTGATAATTTCCCAGTTGCTTGATTACATAGGAGAAAGAAGATATTGAGTAGAGCATGTTGGCAAGACAGCAACTGATACCTAAACCTACTTTCTTTATAGAATTTCCTACAGGGTCATCTTATCTAATTCAACGAGGTCACAAATTTTTGGCCTTCTCAATTGGCTCAATAACGAAATACAAAAAGTTTAAAATGCAGGATATGAAAAGAGTACACTTACCAAATATCTCAATGCCCAGTTGTTCATATAGAGGACTGAAGAAACCATCAACAAATTGAACGAACCACCAAGTCACAAAAAATGTAATAGCAACTGGGAATAGAACTACACTGCAAATACAATTGATCACTACGTTAAGCTTAATATGACAAATTCAGAGAAATTTGCATTTCTAGAGCAAGGTGTAAGGAAAATAAGTACCATCCAGTCATGAACTTTTTTGAAACCCAGCTTTGAAGAACAAAACAGCAAGCCTGGACAACAAAAAATATAAGTCCTTTAATCATCAATTCAAAAAACAATAATTCTGCCTGCAGAAGAACATCTATAATGCTAACATAACACAATCAACAATCCCCATATCCAACATTCAGCTTCCTCTATCACCAGTTAAACAAATCTGAAACAGCTGCGGTACAGATCGCATTAGAAAAATATTGTAAAACAAACTATTGGAACCATAAAGCCATTCGCTGGGTAGGAGAAGCCTACATTCTACCACCAGGAAATCTAGGAGACTAAGACAGAAAAAACAACAGAATAGTCAAAAGCCCATTCTACTACAAGAGTTGCTAAAAATATGCAGACTATAAGTCTATAACAAGGAGTGGAACATGTTCTTCTCATATATAGGGAGAGGTTCAAACGAGAATTTTTATTTAAAATGTGAACGAGGAACCATTCTCGGCCCTTCGATCATGAAGATTTACGGTGGATGCATCATCTTGATGGATAAATGCAGCACATGAGTTTGATTTGAATCCTAGAGGGAGCCAACATTTTTTTTTCTATTTTTTCCGAGTTCAATTAATTTCACGACAATGCAGTAACTTTACATGTTAGTGCAGCGTTCACAATTCTCATTTTAAATTGTAGTTTTCATTATAACCAACCCCTATATATATATATATGTATATATCGAGATCGAGAGAGAGAGAGAGAGAGAGAGAGAGAGGAGGTTCAGATGAGAACCTCTTTTCAAAATGTGAATGAGAACCATTTTCAGCCCTTGGATCATCAACATCTATGGTTGATGCATCGCCTTGCAAGATGAATGCAACACCAGGGTTCGAATCTTATTAGGGGCACTTTTATTTTCTTTTTCGAGTTCAGTTAATTTCACGGTGAATATAGCAACTCCATACATTCAATGCAGTGTTCTCAATTTTCATAATAAAATGTTCTTAGTGTCTCTCTCTCTCTCTATATATATATATATATGTGTGTGTGTGTGTGTGTGTGTGTGCGTGCGGACAGGTTCAAATGAGAACTGCATTAAATTTAACCGTGAATGCATTAATTTTATAGGAAAATGCATTGTTATCATGTTGTCACAAAATCTGTAGTTCTCACAATAACCACACTATATATATATATATGAGGAGGGGTTCGGATGAGAACCTTTATTTAAAATGAGAATGAAGAACCATTTTCAACCATTCGATTGTAAAAATTAACAATTAATGCATCATCTTGATGGATAAATGCAGCATCTGAGTTCGAATTCTTGATGGAGCGAAAATTTCATTTTTTACAAGTGCAATAAATTGTGAAAGCAGAAATTTTGTACATCTAGTATAGTGTTCTCACGATATATTACAGTTATTATTACTAATAGCTTACTCATTCATTCATTGTAACTTTTTTGAGATGTCAGAAAGTTCACTGATGCATATTGGTATAAGGTCTGGAATTTCAACATCGCGAAGGCCAGATCAGTTCATCCAATACCAGCCCAATTCCTGATTGTAGTGGTGCAACAGCTAAAACAAATTCACATGTATTCATTTGTATAAGGTGAATAAAGTTTTACTGAATAAAAAATGTACTATTTGGTACGGGCCTTTTTAAAAATTTGGGAGGTTCTGAATAATGCACCCTTTTCATTTTAATTATTAGAACAGGAAAATCGTGGGCTACACAGCTGAACCAAATTGATCAACAAGATGAACATTAAAATGTCGAAATAACACGTCCACGAAAACTAGAAAAACCAAATAACAAGAATTGCACTTGCACTTGGAAGATTATAATAGAACCGTAAATCAAATAGAATAGGACTTGCTCTTTGGAAGATTACAATAGATCCATTTCCTCCTACAATTAATTTGCTTGAATTTTTAAATAAATGATCAAGATTATCACACAAATTCCGTTAAATGTTAAACCAACGCTTCAATTTGGAAATATTTTACAATTATCACTAGTTCACATCTCGGCATCCTCAATTCTCAAATTCTTATTTAAATCAACCCAAATGTGTGAGATACCCAGCTAAAAGAGTACTGCAGTAGTCACACAGTCAGAAATCGAATCTCAGTTCTTCCAATAAATATATACACATTTCTATATATAGCAAGTAAAACGAGCTGAAATACACACACATACGCACTAACCCTGCGAGTGGAAGAATCAGGAGAAGTAGAAGCAGATTTTAACGGATCTTCGGGATCTCGCCCCTCTTCATCTTCGCCAACGTTTTGACTCAGTGGAACCGACGTGGCGTCCTTCTCCTCCGCCATTGTTGCCAAAAATAGTTACTACCCGATTTCGCAGCAGTTCTTGCAATCGGGAAATTAGGGATTTCAGTTGTAGCAATGGAGAAAAAATGGGAATTTTAATGGATCGGAAAAATCGAGGAAAAAAGCGTAGTGTGGTGGAGGAGTGTTATTGAAGAGGTACTACTAATCAAGCGGGAGGTACTGGCGATAATTAAACAAAGCGGCTCGGTCAACTCCATTATTTGAATTGTTTTGTGTGTTAATATTGTATTTAATCATGTTTTTTGATAGGCAATTTGCGAATACATCAAGTTATTTTAAGTTAAAATATGTACACTTCAAAAAAGAGAGAGTCAAAATATGTATAATAGATGAAAGAAGATTGATATAAATATTATTTTTGATAATTAAGATATGGAATATAAATTATATAATTAATTATTTGGTATTATAGATTAAAATTAAAATTAAATAAATAAATTATAATTCTAACCTTACATAGAATTAAGTAGATAAATTCAAATAATTAACAAAATATTCAAATCACGGTCTCTTCTTTTTCTCACACTTGAACACTCTGTTGTCGTCATCAGGAACGGATCCATAATTTTTTTTATTATAAGGGCACAAAACTATATATTCCATGCGGGTGATTTATGTACATATTTTAATAAAAAAATTGTTTAAAGTAGAATCTCACATTAAGAATATTGTTAAGTAGATTGTGGTAAATAGTACTCTTTTCGTCCACCTAAAATAGTCCTAAATATAGACAACACAAAGTTTTAATAAAAAATATTATTATATTGTAAATGGAGAAAGGGGTCCACTTAAAAAAGTACTCCCTCCGTCCACGAATTAAAGCCTACTTGCACTTAAATTTTTGTCCACCAATTAAAGCCCTATTGTGCTTTATGTACCTTTTTACTCTTCTTCTTTTTCCATATTTACTACCATTTGCACTAATGGACCCACCTTACAACAACTTTATCATTTTTATATTCTATATTTATTACACTTTATCACTAGTGGACCCACCACACAACACCTTTAACACTTTAGTCAACTACTTTATCACTTTAGTCAACTACCCTTATATTTCATCTACAACACATTTTTTAGCTTTCTTAGTCTCCGTGCCCACCCTCAAACGGGGCTTTAATTCGTGGACGGAGGGAGTAGTGTTTATAATGATAATTAATTGTATTGTGAGTGGGAAATAAGGCCCATCATTTAATAGATAATTTCCAAAAATGAAAATAGACTAATATTTGTGAACATCCCGAAATGGTAAAAATAGACTATTTTTTGTGGACGGGTGGAGTATAAGTTACAAAGGTAAATTATGAAAATTATGTGTGGAATAATGTCCAAAAATAGAATGTGCATAAAATTGGGAGACGTACCAAAAAATTGTATGCATAAATATGAGGGATGAATGGAGTATATAAAATACATTCAAAAAAATTATGTTAGTTTGGGATTCGGAATTGAGAATAATGGGATATAATAAATTTTGGGGGATTGAGATATAATCATATAAATATATATATTTAATTAATAATAACAATAAAGAAGTGAGGGCACATATTAGTTTGAGATTTAGGATTGGGATATATGTGTAATTCATAATAATAAAGAAAAAAGTTGTGGGGGTACGTGCCCCCATACTAGGAAATGTGCATCTGTCCCTGATCGTTCAACATTCATCGTCTTTTATACCTTATCCCTATGTTTTCGACACTCTTACGACAATATCGTCGCCGACTTTCTAATCCCCCATGAACGAACAACAACCCAAAATTTTTTAGCCTAACATCGCCAGCGGGCAACAATTTATGCAAAAAAATTTCCCATAATTTCTAGGGCCTAACATTGTCATCACTATCATTTAAGGTATTCACAATTTGGTTTAAACTATAAATTAATTTGGACCAAACTGTTTTTGTGCAGTTTGATTTGATTTACGGTTTAAAAACTTTGGTTTGATTAATATTTTTTGAAAATTATGGTTTACAATTTAGATTTGATATTTTAAAAACATAAACCTAACTAAACCGCAAACCGTATTATTATTATTATTATTATTATTATTATTATTATTATTATTATTATTATTATTATTATTATTATTATTATTATTATTGAAATAGTTTAGTGTCCCAAATTACCAATAAAGTAAAACTGTGTAAAGAAAAGAGTAATGTTGAATGCAATGTTATCAACAGAATGTTACTAACATTACTATCAACATGCAGCGGAAATAAATAACACACATGAATACTTTATTCACGGATTATAAATAACCCGTGAGTGCCTCAAGGCAAAAATCACTATGTTGAATCAACAATACAAATTACAGATTTGGATCTTCTTGGAGATCTATCTTTACAGAATGACTGTCTAAGATAAACAAACCTATCTACTTTCGGTACTACGATGTTGATACAACACAGAATCCAAAACAGCCGAATAACTAAAGTTAATCGGACAAAGCAAACAACCTGCTACGCTTCAATGGCCTTGCACTTCAACTCTTGCCCTCGACGTCCCGTCGATAAAAAGATAGACTTTACAGATTGGCTGCCTAAGTCTACTTCGTCAAAGCAATCCTTGAAGAGCTGGTGACACGTTTGCAGCAGGAAAATGACGAAATGGCTGTGAGTGAATGTTAAGTCGCTGATAATGCACTTCCAAAACGTAAGGATGCATGAGGCTTCTTGCTGCTTTTAAAGACCTTCATGTCGTGGTCAGTTTCCTCTACTTTCCACTTCCAGAAGCTTCCAATAACCACTGCAGTCCACCTCCGAAAACTGCTAGTCGACCAGTCTGGAATGTTGGTTGAAAAGATCATGGCTCCTTAAAAGTAGGAACAAACACCCCACTACTTTGGATCATGAAAAACCGCCTTTCCATTTATTGAAAACGTGGTCAACAAGCTTGAAACCTTTATTCCACAACCAAAGAATAAAAAAATGTGAAAGGAAGGTAAAGATTAAATATATACAATTACCAATGGAGAGTCAAAGTATGGAGTCAAGGCAGACTCCGGAATGTTGGTTGCAACCCAGATATGTTGACACCATGAATGTTATCAACATTCCACCCAACATTGAAAACACGTATGTTATCAACATTGGTCCCAACATTGTCGGAGTCAACATTGACTTTAACAATTATTATTATTATTATTATTATTATTATTATTATTATTATTATTATTATTAGCCAAAACAATACTCCTTACGTCCATGAAAAAGTTTTCTACCTATTTTTGGACTATACATATCCACTTATTATACTTAATTTACCATTACTTTTTATCTTTTCACCACTCTTAATAAATACTACAATATATTTTCACAACTCTCAATACACTCAACAACTTTTTCACCACTCTCAATATATTCAACAAAACCCTTGTCATTCCATCCTAAGAAGTTCTTTCATGGACGGATGAAGTATTATATTAATTTATATTAATAAATATTTTTCAAATCATTTGACGACATAGACTTAGAAACATAGAATTAAAATCTTAAATCCTAAGCTCGACTCACTCATCATCGCCATCCGTCCATCCTTGTCAATTACCAATCGCCGCATATTTTTACTTCTTGATTTTTTTGCTAAAGAATGTTCCCTCTTGTATTGGTGTCAATGTCGTCGTCTTAGTGTTAGAGACAATCGACTCATTTAATTTATGTCTTAGAATTGCTCTTCACGTATTTCGATATTTATATTTTTTTAATGATATCATATATTTCTCTTTTAAAAAACTAATATTTTATTTGAATTATTATTAAATAGAAAAATGAAAAATAGATCATGTATACCGTAAACCAAACCGCAACAAATCGTATTATTGGTTTGGTTTATTAAAATCACAAAATCGTATTTTGTGAGTTGGTATGTTTTTAGTGCTAATTCGTACCAACACAAACCGCGAACACCCCTACTATCACTTTCACTACCGACGACTCGATGCCTAATACCGTCACCATTTCCTCACCACCGCGATTAATTACTCCTATGTTAGTAAAGAGAACTAAGAATAGTAAGGTAGATAGAGGGTAATTTTGAAGTTTGTTGAAGATAATTTTGTCTTTCCGGGCGTGTTTGAAAAGGGTTTTAAAGCTAGTTTGGGTAGCTAACTGGGCCTATTTCAATGTTTGATAACAAAGCAACATAATATGCAAAGCCCGCACAAAAGCAATGGCCCGGTCCAAAAGCATTGTTGAGTGGCGGATATGGATGAGGGGGTAGGGGCCGGTTATCGATGCTGTATTTCTACAGTAACGACGATTAAGTTATTTCTTCACAAAATTGCCCCCGTTTACCCCAATTGAAAATATTCAAATTTGGAAATTGTCTGAGCAGCTTCTATTGTTTGTCATAATTTAAGTTGAAAAGGGATAACACATATCGCAGCAACAACCGGAGCTTCGGCACAGTAATCGCCGTCCACCACCAACTGGTCAACCGCTTTTGTTGAAATCGGTATCCACCTCTGATTTTTCGAGAACCCTGACCGCTTTGGCTTGCAACTGATTTTTCGAGAAATCTCTGATGATTTCATTCAATTTACCTTTTCCTTGGTTTATTATAGTTGTTGATGCTGACTCCATTGTTCCACTCTTCATAGGGCTTGAGGAATTGTTGAGTGGGTCGGCTAGTGAGAGAGGGTAATTTGGACATTACACATGATATACCAATTTGCAGCACTATTTACCAAACACAAGAAAACGCGTAACACACTTTTAACCTTCTATTATCAAACGAAACATTATACTCCCTCCGTCCCCAAAATAAGTTCCTCTTTGGGGACGGCACGGGTTTTAAGGAAAATGGTAAAGTGTATTGATAGTGGAGAAAAATATATTATAATTAGTATTGGGAGTGGTGAAAAGGTGAAAAAGTGTTATAATTAGTATTGAGAGTGGTGAAAAGTGAAAAGTAAGAATAAATAAAGTATTATTAGTGGTGGGGTAGTTGTCCAAAAATAGAAAGAAAGAAAGATGAACTTATTTGGGGGACGTCCCAAAATGGAAAAAGAGGAACTTATTTCAGGGACGGAGGGAGTACAATATAGCCCCTCAGTCCACTTAATTATTTCCTTTAGTTTGGGTAAATTGCATAAACATTACCCACTAATCAAACACGCCCTTAATATGGGGGGCGGGGGGGTACTATTGAAATAACTATATGAGGAGTGAGGCGAGATGTATAACTAGGGCTGTCAAAATGGGCCGAAAATGACCCGGCCCGATGGGCCCGCCCGTAGTTTTGGTCGGGCTGGGCTAGGATTTTCAAGGCCCAAAAAAAACCAGGTCTCCTTGGCCCGGCCCATGCGGCCCACCGGGTCACCCGGCCCGCGGGCCAAAAAGCCTGTCGGGCTTTCGGGCCTAAATCGGCCCGTCAATATAGAAAGTGAAAATTTCAAAAATTTATATCTCAACCCAAATTCCAATGGACCCAACCCAATCTAAGTCCATTTCTTCAATTGACGACAATGACGAGTCAAAGTCTAACTTAGGATTTAAATTAGCAATCAACAATCAATATTAAATTATTTTTACTTGAAAGATTTATTTATTTTATGTGGTTGTTATTTGATTCCAGTTGATTTGATTACTGTATTAATTAATTTGTGAATAAATCGTTTTCAATTTTTGTTATTTTTGCAATTAGTTTTTGTTTTTTACTTGTATTCATATTGTTTACATTTAGTTTTAGTCATATTTGTTTACATTTAATTTTAGTCAATTACGTAATTTAGATGTAGATTGTTTAAGGCCCTTATTGTTTCATCGAATTTGTCTTCAATTTTTTTCTTTAAATTTGATTTAATTTATTACATTTTGGAACTAATATATATATATATATATATATATATATATATATATTAATTTATTAATTTTTGGCCCATTTTGGCCCGACCCGCCCGGCGGCCCGTATAGGGCCGGGCTGGGCTTCAATGTTCAAGGCCCGCTGAAATTTTGGGCCGGCCCGACCCGTCCCAAAAAATTGCCTAAGCTCGTAAGGTTTGACAGCTCTATGTATAACGTGAGAAAGAACAATGATTTAAAAATAGATTTTGCTTAATGTGGGGCCTGACAAGATAGATATTTAGGTATCAAATAACTAGTTATGTGGAAATATATACATCTTATTTAGATATTATGTCGTCTACCAAACAAGCTCTCACTATTTAATTATTTCAGAATGGTGAACATAAATATCTATTTCTTGAATTGTAAGTTAAGGAATTTCGTGTGGAAAATATAATTCAATAAATGAATATCATGCTCTGTGATGTATACATTAGTTTGGCAATATATGAAGATAAATATTTATTCAGCTTTCAACGCAAGCAAAATATCATGAAATGTAATACATACGTTAATTTAAATTTGTGCTCCCATAATTGAGATGTCAAGTGCGTGACCCTATTAATTATGTGTAAACGCCATTTAATAATGGTGGGTGAAGACTAGTAGCGGACCTAGAAGTGGCCAAGTGGGCAACACTAAACCCCAACGCTGAGATTTATAAAAAAGTTACGGGTATATATATTTTTTCATAGTTCATAATTTGTTTTTTATTTTAATATAATTGATTTATTTTTATTAGAGTAGGTCCTAAGTGAGATCGGTCGCTGATAAGATACGGATCTGACCCGACCCGACCCTCCACGTAACAGGAGAGACGAGTGGCTGAGGGCACGCCAACAGATGGCTGGCAGAGCAGCGGCACCGGCGTGGTGCAGGGGCGCATCGGCTGAAAGGAGAGGCAACATAGGCGCGAGGTAGGGGTGCGCCGGGTAGAAGGAGAAGCAACAAGGGCACAGGACTTGAGGCACGCTGACGAGAAGGTAAGGCGGCACGACGACTGCGACAAAATATGCGGCGGTGGTGTCACTGACTCACTGGTGTCTGGCGGAGGCAGAGAACTTGTACTTATTTGGTTGAGTAATTATTATCGTAAGAAAATATTAATTATTGATACAAAGGAAGATAATGTTCCAAAATATAACGTCTACACTTTTTGAAGTGAAATTCAATATAAATCAAATACATGCAGTTTCTCTTTTTATAGTGCACTGCACATTATAGAGAAATTTACACTTTTCGATGTTAGATTCAATACAAAATCAAATTAATATAACTTCTCTTTTTATAGTGCACTGCATATTGTAGAGAATCCTACTTTCTTTGATGTGAGACTCAAAGTGGATGTTTTAAAAAAAATTTAATTGCAATTTTCATTTTTTTGTAATTTAATTATTATGGTTTTCAAATTTAATTTTAATGAAATTTTCAATTTTAAAACTCGATATTTATTTTTTGTTAGAGTCAATGTTGACTCCGATAATGTTGGATTGAATGTTGATAATATTTTGTTATCAATATTTTTGGGAACCAACCAACATTCCAGAGTTTGTCTTGAAGCTGAATTTTGACTATTCATTGATAACTGTACATAATTAATCTTTACCTTCATGTCACATTTTATTATTATTTGATTGTAGAATAAAGGTTACTTGGTAGTTGACCACATTTTTAATAAG
Organism: Salvia miltiorrhiza; assembly: GCF_028751815.1. NCBI lineage: Eukaryota > Viridiplantae > Streptophyta > Magnoliopsida > Lamiales > Lamiaceae > Salvia > Salvia miltiorrhiza. The sequence goes on along the minus strand of NC_080391.1, from coordinate 20,963,924 downwards.
TGGGGTGGTAGTTAATCATGGTCCAAAGTAGTGGGCAATTTGTTCTATATTTTTCAGGACCCATGATCTTTCCAACCAACATTTACGGTTGGTTGACTGGCAATTTTTGGAGGTGCATTGCAATGGTTGTAGGAAGCTTCTGGAAGTGGTACAAACTAACAACGATATGACAGCCTATAAAAGCTACAAGATGACCCTCTCATTCTTACATTTTGGAAATGCATTTTCATCGACCTAACATTCACTCACAACTAATTCGTCATTTATCCTGCTGCAAAGTGACACTGGTTCTTCAAACCGTGCTTTGACGGAGGTGGCTTGAGCAGTCAATCTATAAAGTTTCACTCTATATTGACGGGAGGACAAGGGCAAGGGTTGACCGTTGAAGTTTAAAGACATTGGAGCAGAGCAGGTTGTTTATTTATCCGATTAACATTAGATTTTTCGGCTGTTAGCTTTATGTGTTGAGTCAACATTCTAGACACAGTTTATAATGGATAATCTTAGGCAGCCAATCTGTAAAGGTTGATCTATTTTGTACTGTATAATGTTGATAATTATAGTGGATTTGGCCATGAAGCACTCACAGGTTGTATTTATATAACCTGTGAAAAAGTATTAATGTGTGTTACTTTTTTTCACTACATGTTAACTTGAATGTTATTAATATTCTGTTATTCAATATTCCAATTAACATTACTCTTATATATTACACAACGTTACTTGCAGTAATTTAGAGTACTAAACTCTTTTAATTTTAGTCTTAAAATGAATTATTTTTTGATAAAATAAATATAAAATTTATAGAACCCATCGTTATAAAACCTTCACTGCAGAAAGGGGCTCTAAAGATGCGGACCATCTTTCGAAAGCCCTAAGAACTCTCTGTTGGAGATGCGCTTATAGAAAGGAAAACTCCTAACCTATTTGAATCGTATTCTGGTTGGGCCCAAAACTCTCATTAAGTTTAATCAGTGCAAGTTAGGCGCATCTATGTCGATATAAACCTTCGTACAATGGAAGATTAAAAGAAATCTTTTTTAATCTTTTATCGATAAATTTAAGAATTATGATATTGATATGATCGATGTATATCTCAAAAAAATATATGCACATATAACATAGGATAATTGGTGTGTAAATACATGAACTTTACTCATTTTTTGGTTTTTAATATGAACTTTAAATCCTAGTTATAAATACATGAACTTTACTAACTTTTGGTATTTAACATGAACTTTACAATATAGTTATAAATACATGAACTTTAAACTTATTAAATTTTTAACTCATTTTTCATTTTTAGCCAAATTAAAGTTGACTTAGAGCACTCCCAGCAGGTCACCTAAATGCATCACTAACTCTAAATTTAGGCTAAAACAATTGAAAATGAGATAAAAAAATACATCCAGCAGATCCCCTAAATTGGATGGGGTCCACAAAAAATTTTACACCTACCTAAATTCAATCTTAAATTTACATCCACCCTAAATTTATTTTAAGCTTATAATTAGTAGGGCCCACACATAATTATTGTTTTTATGTAGAAAATAGGAGATCTGGTGTGTGCATTTATAAAATCGGGATCCTAAAATTAAATAGGGAAGCTTTAGGGAAGAATATAAGAGCATAATTTTGGGATTTCTGTTGGGAGTGCTCTTAGAGTGCGTGAATCTTGGACAATTTCTTACTATAAAAATTAACACCGTTCAATTTTTGACCTATTTTTTATATTCTGAATTTCTAGATTTGGCTTTCTGAATGACGAAATTGACTTTTTGAAATCCCCAAATGTTAAAGATGAAATTCGCCTTTTGAATTTGTGAAATTTGTAGACAAATATTTATCGTTCACTTTAATATTTTAATTTTGGGTCGTATTTCAACGACGAATTATCCATGTCAAGATTCAGGCATTCCAAATAAGCTTTAATTTGAAAAAAATGAAAAATGAGTCAAAATTGAATATGTTTAAAGTTCATGTATTTATAACTATGTTTTAAAGTTCATGTTAAATACCAAGAATGAATAAAGTTCATGTATTTATAATTATAACTAAGATTTAAAGTTCATGTAAAATACCAAAAAGCGAGTAAAGTTCATGTATTTATATATCATTTTTTTTTTGATCGGGCAAAGTCATGTTAGATGTTAGTAATTAGTTCCCCCATCCACTCCAAGAACCACCTTATCTCTCCATTCACCAAATCCACCTTATATCTCCAATCTCCAATTCGCTCCCAAGAGGGATCGAACCCGACCCGGTGGCCAGTGGGCTAAGCCCCTGGTTATTTATATATCAATTACCCTATAACATAATATAATTGATAAAAAGAACAGGAAAAAAAACGTAATCTCATATCCTGTAAAGCATTAGATTTGATCATCTTCATATCTCTTAAAATAAGACTAGGAGCTGATCACTATTTTATTAGCAACAAAAATACCGCAACTAACACGGTGTAATCGTAGTATAAACAGCAATCGGATATCGTATCCACAGGGACTGTAAAACGAAATGACTCTATCTATTTCCTACACAGACTCTCACAGTATGCAAGTAAAACGAAATTGAAAGAGATTTAAATACTTAAACTAAAACGCAACTAGCAATAATTAAAAGCACGTAGGAAAATTCGAATATTAAAAAGCAACTGATCCTAGGGTAGTAAATTCATTAACTAAATCTATGCAATTAATCTATTAATCCTATGTACCAGTTTAATCCAGCTATGATGAAAGATCACTTAATTAATCAATTACTCTCGCTAGAGCAGCAACGATCGTAGATTAGTAAATTATCTATCTCCGTTAGGTCTCAAGAAAATCTACTAACTCCCAATAGCTCCTAAGAATAGCTCCCTATGATCCACCTATCTCCGCTAGGTCTCAAGGTTAAAATCATATCATACATTCCTGAATCCGCTAAACAGTTATCTCCGCTAGGTCTCAAACCGAATAGCTAAACATGCAAACTATTGATCAGATAATTCACAAGAAATTAAGCACCAGGAATTATGAATCATAAACTGGAAGGCACAAAGGTATTAACAAATAAATCACATAAATTCAATCAACTATTTACAAACCCTAGAATCAGCTAAAGGAAACTAGCCAGACATAATAAAATAAAACATAAACATAATTAATAAGAAAGCAATTGAAAGAACTGAATTAAATAAAACTCTGAATAAAACAATTGTAGCGGCTTGAATCTTCAATCTTATGGAAATCCAATCCAAGCTGTAAAAACTGGAAAGCAATAATAATCTAAAGCTATGAAACTGAGAAAATAAAGTTGGGAACTGAAAAAGGAACCCTAGATAGGTCAAAAGAAGACCTATTTATAGTGTCAAGGTAAAATACAGTGTTTGAAACCCAGAAGAACTCCAAAAACGCGCAAAACTGAAAAATCCGGGTAGCCGGCGACCTGCCCGGCGACCCATCCGGCGGTCGCCGGCCCAAGCACAAAAATCCTTCATCTGGCGGCGATCGCCGCGTCTTTTCCAACGTTCCAGAAGATCCGGCGACCCAGGCGGCGGTCGCCGGTCAGGTCGCCGGAAATCCTTCTTCGGGCGGTGGTCAACGGTGTTTGACCGCCGGGTTCTGATTGCTGCGCGCGATGTTTTCGTTTCGGCCATAACTTTCTCGTCCGAACTCGGATTTGCGATCCGTTTGCACTCACGAACTCGTATCGAGATGATCTACAACTTTTATTTCACGACATTGTTCCAAATTCGAACTCAATAAATCTGAAAATTCCTTCAAAGTTCGAGTAAGATTCATGTTTCACAAGATAAAGCAAATTAAGCACAAAACAATCATCCAACACTCAATTTCCTATAAAATTAACATCATAATAACATTAAAAACCATGGAAACATGAGTGTTATCAACTCCCCCAAACTTAAGCCATTGTTCGTCCTCAAATAATGGGAAGAATAAAATCAATAACACGAATGAGTAAGAAATCTAGTTCATCGATGCCTCCGAATAATAAAGAATAATAGAATTCTCAAATCCTCAATAATTAAGCACAAAATTCATCAATAAACACAACCTATAGCAAAATCAGCCTTGACATTCCAAACAATTGAATCTCACAAGGTATGTGTATCACTCAACTCTCAATTTGATGGAATAGGACGTGTATACTCTCATCGAAATTCAATACAATGCAGATCTCTTACCATAGGCTTGCCAATCGTCTACAATCTCCATCGCTAATAGTGTGCCAAGACTAAGATCAAAAAGGTCTTTTTATTCGGGTTATAATGTAGGGACATTGGTTAAGGTAGGGAAATATAGGCTAAGTGACTCAAAATAATTAAGAACACCAACCTTATAACTTCACAAATCTAGTATGGAATAAATTCCATCTTCCTCCCAACTATATCATCATAATCAACAAAACTCAAGGGATTTAATCATCACAAAACAGAACTAAACACTCTTTTATGCTCTCCATTTATTTCCAACAAACAAAGTCGATTTTCTAACAAATTTCTCTATATACACCCGACTTCACACTTTTTTTCTTTTTCTTTTTCTTTTTCTTCTTCTTTTTTTTTCAACAAATTTTTTTTTTTCTTTTCTTTCCACAACTTTTCTAGAGCTCATAAGAGTAAATAGTAATACAATATCATCCCTTCTTTTTCACAACCCACTATGAATATTCACCACACAAAGATTCCCATATACTTCATCACCCCCTATCATCCGGCTAAAGAATAAAAGCTAAATAGGCTCAAAGTGGATAACAAAGGATAAAATTTTCAAGGACAGTGTTTCGGAAAAATTGTGGCTAACAAAAGATGGCCTAAAATCATCTCATAATCCTGGGCACAACAGCAACCTCGACACAGAAACCATGGCAAGTTCTAGAAGATCACCACATGCAATGACAAAACTCACAACAAAGAATAAACTGTGTATGATAAACAGTTATAGCTCAAAATCTCACAGGTTTATTCAACGTCTAAAAGTCAAGGTCAAAATCACTCTAGAATTATGCAAATTAGTTCCAATTATGCTTAAATCATCAAAGAAAATCAAATTCAATTTTTTTTTTCACAGAAATCATCATTGGCATCTCACCAGAAATCTAATGGAGCAATAAACATCTCAAAAACAATCACACACCACCAACCAAGCAGGATAAAACAATAAAGCTAACAAAAAGATAAAAGTGATACACATATCTACTCTCACCCCCCTCCCCCAAACTTATTACAGAACATAAGTTCGAAAATAAGTTTGGAGGGATGATGATATGTGTGTCACTACTCACAGAAAAACATGCTCCATGGTGGTGGTATGAACAAGGCGCGAGTTCCCGCATCTTCCAAGCTCAACACTGCACTAAAAACCCCAAACAAAACAACGAAACAAAAAGAAACAAAACTAAACTAAAAGAACGAAAAAAAAAAAACAAAACAAAGAAAAACAGTTGGGTTACCTCCCAACAAGTGCTTAATTTAACGTCTAGAGCTCGACGATACCTCATGGTCTCAATGAACATCAAACGCAGCAGGCGTGACAGATCGCCTAACACGAACAGAGACAGAGGACTCATGTGCATCAGCTGCGTGAAAGACGACGCTTCCATTGGGCACATCTATCATAGCCCTCCCCGTAGCTAAGAATGATCGACCAAGAATCAATGGCGGATTTGTATCTTCAGGAATATCGAGGACCAAGAAATCCGTAGGGAAGACGAGCTTGTCAACCCTCACAAAGATGTCTTCAAGTTTTCCTCTCGGCTTCACTCTTGATCTATCCGCCATTTGAATCTCCATCGAGGTCGGCTTGAGATCTCCAATTCCCAATCGCTTGAAAACAGAGATGGGCATCACATTGACACTAGCCCCTAAATCGCAAAGAGCCTCGGGAAAGAGCTCTCCTCCAATCTCGCACTCAATGGTGAAGCTACCCGGATCTTTCTTCTTCGATAGTAGCTTCATTGGCAGCTCAGTGCCCACAGCTGTCGCCTGCGGGATTTTCTTATCCTCATCACCCATCTTCTTGGTGTGAACAACTATATTTTCTTCTTTTTCCTTGGGATCCTGCAATTTTGAGAGAGTTTGAGGCTGTGCACGCCGGTTCGATTCTTCGAGTAGCCTCTCTAGCTCATCCACTATGCGTCTATGCTCTGTCTCCTCGGGATTGGCAATTTCTTTCTCATTCTTGCAATTGGAGACCTCCAGCTTGATTTCCTTGGCATCCACATTTTTGCTCGGCTTCACAGCATATTGCTCTTCAAGCACCTCTCTTTTCATCAGCCTACGGGGAAATGGAGCCTTTGGGATGTATTCCCTAAGTGGAATAGGAGCCTTGTGTGGTTCCTCAATCAGAGATTCATGCTCCTTGCTCATCCTCATCTCTTTTGTAGACAAAGTGCCATCAAAAATAGCATTGCATTGGCCCTTAGGATTGACAGTAGTGTTGCTTGGGAATTGGCCCGGCTTGTGCTGCGCCGCCGCTTGGTTGGCAATCTGACCAACTTGATTCTCTAACATCTGTACCTGCTTAGATAATGCTGAGAAATTATTCTCCATGTTAGAGATTTTATTTCCAACATTCACCTCCATCCCAGTCATCTTCATGAGCATCTGCTTCATCATGTCCTCCATCGAATCCTTCTTTGGCTCATTGATGACTCCCCCACTAGAAACAGAAAATCCTGGTGGAGGTTGCACAGCATTGTTTGGGTTTCCATAGGAAAGATTTGGGTGCGGACGTGCTCCTGGCTGAAACTGCTGCTGACCCTGCTGATATGGCTGACCTCTGTTATACATCCCTGGCTGTCCTTGCTGAAAATTCCCATAATTTCTGTCATTGATATAATTGACGTTTCCCAAGCCTGATGGGTCTATCACAGCTTGCTCATGACGTCCAGCATTCAATTCACCAATTTTTGCAGTCAGCTCTGCCAGCTGTGTAGCCATCGCTGCCTGTTGAGTAACCATAGCTGCCATAGGATCAGAAGTGGACGCAGCTGCAACCTTCTTCAATTGCATACGCTCAGATGGCCATTGGTAGCTTGTAGAAGCCATGCTATCAATAATGCTCCATGCGTCAGAGCTGCTTTTCTGGAGTAGAGAGCCACCTGCAGCTGTATCCATATGCATCCTTGTACGCTCCCCGCAGGCATTGTAGAACATGATCACTAGCGTACCTTCATCAAAACCATGGCCTGGGCACTTTCTGAGCTTCTCCTGGTATCGCTCCCACGTCTCCGCTAGCTTCTCTCCCTCGTACTGTTGAAACTGCACGATGTCCATCTTCAATTTCAACGTAAGGCCAGGCGGATGAAACTTGCGTAGGAACGCATGAGCTAAGTCCTCCCACACAACATTGTCTCCCAGTTGCAGCGTATGATACCACGACTTCGCCTTGTCCCGCAGTGAGAAGGGAAAAAGACGAAGACGGATAATGTCATCAGGGACACCATTCATCTTTACCGTGCTACACAACTCCAGGAAATGCGCCAGATGCGCATTAGGGTCCTCGATCGCTTGTCCACCATATTGGCTCTGTTGGACCATCGTGATCAAACCCGTTTTCAGCTCAAAATTGTTGACGTTCACTCTTGGCGGCTCCTGATACACATACTGCGGTATGAACGCTTCATTGATAGCTGGTTGTTTCTGAGCCTCTCTTGTCTCCTGTGCATCAAGCAGCTTCTTCAATTGCTCTTGCAGAGCTTGGATTTGGATTTGCTCTGGAGAAGCCATCATTCTTGTCTCAACTTGGTCGTTTTGCTTCTTTAGATTGCGCAAGGTCTTGTTGATTTCAGGATTCAACTCAAAGAGAGGAGTCTCGTGAGATCGTGTGTTCATATGCAACCTACAGAAACACAACTTATAAAAGCCAGAAAATAAAAATAAAAACAAATAAATCTTGCAGTACTATTAAGTCCTATTGGAAATATTAAAGTAAAATCTAAACAGTCCCCGGCAACGGCGCCAAAAAGTTGATCACTATTTTATTAGCAACAAAAATACCGCAACTAACACGGTGTAATCGTAGTATAAACAGCAATCGGATATCGTATCCACAGGGACTGTAAAACGAAATGACTCTATCTATTTCCTACACAGACTCTCACAGTATGCAAGTAAAACGAAATTGAAAGAGATTTAAATACTTAAACTAAAACGCAACTAGCAATAATTAAAAGCACGTAGGAAAATTCGAATATTAAAAAGCAACTGATCCTAGGGTAGTAAATTCATTAACTAAATCTATGCAATTAATCTATTAATCCTATGTACCAGTTTAATCCAGCTATGATGAAAGATCACTTAATTAATCAATTACTCTCGCTAGAGCAGCAACGATCGTAGATTAGTAAATTATCTATCTCCGTTAGGTCTCAAGAAAATCTACTAACTCCCAATAGCTCCTAAGAATAGCTCCCTATGATCCACCTATCTCCGCTAGGTCTCAAGGTTAAAATCATATCATACATTCCTGAATCCGCTAAACAGTTATCTCCGCTAGGTCTCAAACCGAATAGCTAAACATGCAAACTATTGATCAGATAATTCACAAGAAATTAAGCACCAGGAATTATGAATCATAAACTGGAAGGCACAAAGGTATTAACAAATAAATCACATAAATTCAATCAACTATTTACAAACCCTAGAATCAGCTAAAGGAAACTAGCCAGACATAATAAAATAAAACATAAACATAATTAATAAGAAAGCAATTGAAAGAACTGAATTAAATAAAACTCTGAATAAAACAATTGTAGCGGCTTGAATCTTCAATCTTATGGAAATCCAATCCAAGCTGTAAAAACTGGAAAGCAATAATAATCTAAAGCTATGAAACTGAGAAAATAAAGTTGGGAACTGAAAAAGGAACCCTAGATAGGTCAAAAGAAGACCTATTTATAGTGTCAAGGTAAAATACAGTGTTTGAAACCCAGAAGAACTCCAAAAACGCGCAAAACTGAAAAATCCGGGTAGCCGGCGACCTGCCCGGCGACCCATCCGGCGGTCGCCGGCCCAAGCACAAAAATCCTTCATCTGGCGGCGATCGCCGCGTCTTTTCCAACGTTCCAGAAGATCCGGCGACCCAGGCGGCGGTCGCCGGTCAGGTCGCCGGAAATCCTTCTTCGGGCGGTGGTCAACGGTGTTTGACCGCCGGGTTCTGACTGCTGCGCGCGATGTTTTCGTTTCGGCCATAACTTTCTCGTCCGAACTCGGATTTGCGATCCGTTTGCACTCACGAACTCGTATCGAGATGATCTACAACTTTTATTTCACGACATTGTTCCAAATTCGAACTCAATAAATCTGCAAATTCCTTCAAAGTTCGAGTAAGATTCATGTTTCACAAGATAAAGCAAATTAAGCACAAAACAATCATCCAACACTCAATTTCCTATAAAATTAACATCATAATAACATTAAAAACCATGGAAACATGAGTGTTATCAGGAGCCGCTACTTTTTATCCCTTTTTTGAGAAAAAATGTAATTGGTTAATTAAAAAATTCCTCTGTCAAACAAACTTCAGTACATGTGTATGCATATTTTGTAGTGAACATATTCCATACCTCAACGTGTACATTATTTCATTTTGTTTGCAGTTACATATCAAAATATAATTTGAATGGATTTTCTTAGAATGTGTTTTCTTGGGTTATAAATTTATCACGAAAAAGAGAGACAAAAATTTAATTGATGGTTAATAAATTTTAATTAAAAAGACAGAGACTCATATGAGGATATCCGTATAATATGGTAAATAAAAATGACAAGTATTCTTTTACCTTCTACCTCAAAAATGACAATTATCTTTTAAAAAAGTGACAATTATAGGAATGTGAAAATATCAAATCTATGTGCACTGTGTGGACGACCTGACAGGAGTCCACCTCAATTGAAGATTCAATTGGATTGAATTAAAGTTTAAGTTTTTGGATAGAGAGTAATTAAAAGAATTCGAATTAAGTTCTCACGGCCACAACTCAATGAATAATTAAACGAATTCAATTGATCACAGTGGATTAAAGAAAAAAAAAAAACACACACACAATTAAAATTAAAGAACAATTGATGGGTTAGTGTGTCACATCCGAAAAGTGAAATGAATGATTTGTGAATAAAGCATATGATGATCATCATTTATCCAGGCGTGGAGGCGAGCACGGGATTAAAATTATCACTAACTACAATCATTAGCCCACTAACTATCCAACTAATTGATTCTGTGGTCCACCCCCTTCACTTTTACCGCCAAAAGTTTATAATTTTCATTGCACATTGCCATTAGACGGCGCTATTAATTTCTTAATTGATATGTTTATTCAACATCTTAGCTTCATTATTAATACATCCTCGCATTATTGCCACGTAAAAATGAGGATTTACGTGAGCACTACAGCATAGTTAATTTACGGGGTGATCCAAGATTAGTTGATAAGGAGGACTGAACATATAGTAAAGTGTGTAGCTTGAAGATACTTCCTCCATTTCATTGATAATGATTCATTACTTTTGGACATGTTATTAAGAAGATGAGTGATTTAAGGATAAAATAATATAAAGTGGTGGAGCCCACAACTTTTTTTTGAGAGAAAGTAATTTATTTTATGGAATATATCATTATTAATGGGACGAAGGAAGTATAATATATGGGATTTCGGGGGCAATAGTCCCAAGTTAATTTTTTTTTTGGATAGTTGGTATTGTTTATATCAATTCTATATATAGGTTATGTTTTGTCCTCCTCTTTTCTTTTTTCTTTTCATTTTTTCATTTTACCAATTTCTTTCTTTTTTTATTCATTTTACCAATTTCAAAAAGTAAATAGAATATTTTGTTTTATGGTTAATTGCATTAATTAAAAATCATATTCATGTGTATAGATTTAGTTACAAGTATATACTTGAATAGCAATAGCCCAGAAAATATTGGCTGTCGTAAGTCGTAATGTATATGAAAATATGAATACTCATTCATTCTTTAATTTGGGTAGAATTAACTCACACCCATATTCATTCATTTTTGGCTTCTTTACATTGCATTTTTGCAACCTGAATCCATCATCTAAACCTGAACCTCTAGAATTTGAAGAGTAATTTGAAGTTTAAATATCCAAAACTTAGTCCAATTTCTTAACTAAAATTATATTAAAGCATTCTTTTACTAAAATAACTTTATTAAATGTTTATGAAATTGATATGTGCAGTAATAAATAAAGATAAAATAGAACAATTATGCATAAATTACTTAATTTACCAAGAATGTGTGAAAATTAAAACAAATTTTTTATGGACAAAAGAAATACTCCACATAAGTAGTCAATTTTTTCAAGGGCTTGAGGCGGCCTCAGTCCTGAGTGCCCTCAACTCTCAAGCGTCAACCGGCTATGTCAATTTGCTATACTAAAATAACTCATGAACAATTATTATTCTTTTTAGATTGATTCAAAAAACATATAGATTAGGTAGGAAAATATGGTTTCCTATAAAAAAAAAATAATTAATAGTTTCTCTTGTCTTTCTTAGAATATTCAACTTTTTTTTAAAACAAAACACCCAAAGGGAGAGGGGTTAGGCAGACCCTCAATCAGTAAATAAAAACGGAGACAAACCAAAGCAAACTAACTATCATCATGAAATCTGAACCTAAAGTTATGATAGCCCAGTTGATCCATCCTAATCAGCACAAGAAAATAGCGAGGCGTAGAAATGCAGTCTAAAGTAATCAATGGCCCAAATCAGCTAATAAGAGGATGTTTGACTAAACTTATTTTGTAGAGCTTATAAGCTTCTGGAGTTTATAAGATATTTCAAAAGTTTGTAACATGTAGTATTTTTTTTAGAATTACAATAAGTATCTAATATAAAATCAAATAAGCAACCCGCACGCAGGTGGGACCTCTACACCACATAAAGGTGGGAAACACTACCTACACAAAAGTGGGAAAACTACTCGCACGCAGACGGGATTGAACCCAATACCTCTCATAAATGAGAGTCTTTGGGTTTCTCAGCTTTGCCACTTGAGTTAGGCCTCATTGGCTATAACATGTAATTTATAAGCTCAATTATTCAAATATTTTGACAACTTATAAGATCTTAAAAAAACTATACATGTTATTTCTTAAGAAATTATAAGATCTTAAGAAATAACATATAATTTCTTAAGATCTTATAAGTTGTTAAAATGTTTGAATAATTGAGCTTATAACCAGAGAGAGAAAATCGAAAATAGATTAAATTAAAATGATATATGATGACAATAAAAAATTATAATTGAGTTAATTTTATAAAATGAGTATTGATTATAACATAATGAGAAAATAAGTTGTGGTAGATAAATTTATTTTTTTGAAAACTTATAAGCTTTTAGAACTTATTTTTACAGTTTATAAGCTCTTTAAGAGCTTATTTTACCAAATACTTTGAACGAGCTTATAAGCTCAGCCAAAGACCATTTAAATCAGATGCCGATCGTACTCCTTAAAGCCAATTCCATCCATTTATTCCCTACCAAAGGTAAAAACGAGAGTTTTATTCATTTACTTATTTGGTAAATTTCGAGATTACATATAACTTGTTTAACTTGGTAAACATCACGTTGAATGTTACCAAATATTAATAATATTTCATTATTCAAAATTGAGGTTTAATTCAAGTGATTTTAATATATTGGTAATGATATTATTAACATTGCCAATAATTAATTAATCTAATTAGTCAACATAATTTGTTCAATTAACTTGATTTGAGTCATTAGCGTACATTAGTAAATAACTGTACAACAATAATTAGTCAATGTATCGATTATATGAGATGTCTGTCTATTCAATCTATTCTATATATAAAATGATGATATGAAAGAAAATATTCTACTATTTAATAAGCTACCTCAAAGAAAAAAAAAAAGGCTCTCTGTATTATTAGTCATATAAACCAGAAAAATGAATAATAGTCAAACATTGTGAATATTAGCCAAACATTGCCTAAGTTACACGGTAGATTTATTAAAGCCAGGAGCATATCTATTTATTTATTTAGTTTTGAGTTGTTTAAAGCATCATTTATTAATCACAGCTAGCCTATAATAGGCATCCAAGTCTAGTAAAACAATGCTATAAAAACACTTTATATCTACGGATTAAAATTTATACAAGTATTGTCGATAAAGCTTAGCTCAAGTGCTAAAATTGACCGACTCAAAGACTCTCATTTGTGAGAGATTTTGGGTTCAATTTCTCTTGCGTGCGGATAGTTTTTCCACTTATGCGTGGATAGTGCGTCCCGTCTATGTGCAAATTGCTTATTTAATTATATATTAGTGTCACAGCCCACTATCCCAATGACGGGTTAACCGGGGTTATGACTTGGGATGAACAATAAGAAACGGAAATTAAAGGGGATTTACTAAGTAACCAACATTAATAACAAACTAGTGGTATATATATATATAACCACTTGGGTAATTCACAAACGAGTCTGCCATAACGACTAGACCCCAACTGAAAGTTAATTAAAATGAAGTAGTAATAAGTTCAAGTAGAAATGATAAATAAGTCAGAGTGTTTGCAGCGGAAAAACGTGTGAGTTATGCATATGGAGATGCATACTCAAGGTTTCATTACATAAACATCAAAAGGGAAATCCGCTCAACACCGATCCATTCCATCGCCTGCTCAACCTGCACATTTAGAAATACATGCAGGGCTGAGTATAAAAATACTCAGTGACATAAGCCGAAAATACAACATGCATACATATATAAATTGAACTGCCAACAGTAACACACAGGGGTTTTCTTGAATGACCTGCGCTTACTAAAACATTTCATTCATTTTCATAAAGGTGGATGCGCATCCCATTTTCAGTCTATATGATCCATATCTGTCCTTTCTGTCACGCGCCGGGAAGGAGGCCTCCTTACCACGGACGCCAAGACCGGTCGCAAGCGACTCGCGGTCTCCATGAGTGTACACGTTAACCCTAGCTAGCGACCTTTGTCTAGCATAGGATCCCAATTGGATTTCCTTTAAAGTTGGCGAACCAACACAGATAGGATACATATAAAAACATAAACATTTTTGGCAGTCAATCATTTCATAAACATTTCATTTCATTTCATGAACATTTCATTTTCATTTCATAAGAGTCATTTATCATTTGGACATAATAATAAACTGAAATTAACAGTTAAAATCATCTCATGCATATATTCGTATAAGAGGCCTACGACACGCAGGGGATCTCTATATACGTATAGTAAAAGTAATGCCCACCTCAATTGTTCTTAAAGCTGGCGTGGAGTCGTTTCTTCTTCGGCTTCACTTTCTGTCGCCCGGACCTTCATTGATGAAGAGTCGATAAGTTCGTGAAGAAATTGTCATAAGACAAAGTCTAATTCTACGTGCCTAGGGTATCTTTTAATGTTTTAGGGTTCTAGCATCCATAATTCATTACATTAAAGACAGTCAAAAATCAATCATACCTCGTCTAATCTCATTCAAACACATAGGCAACACAAACACATAAGGCACATAAGAATCACAATCAAACATCATCAAAACATGCTCTGTTTTTACACTGACTCAACTTCAAAATTTAATCTGTTCTGACTCCGACATCTCCTGGACTCGAGACTCATACCGAAAGAAAGATCTTCGAGTCTAGTTTCATATAAAAAAAAAGTAGAGTCGAAAACTCCAAGTGGTTTGAGAGATATGACGTTTTTACCACGATCTACCATGTTCGGCAGTTTTGAACAATCGAAAACTTGGATTTTTGAAAAATAGTAAACGTTGTCAAACTGGGCTCAACTTTGGTGGATATCTAGTTAACACAATAAGGTTAATACCATAAAAATTTGGAAATCTAGATCACACAGGAAGCTACTGAAATGAATGACTCTTTCCTCTGTTCTCTGAAATTCTCGGTAGTAATGTGCAGTTTAGGTTTTGCATTTTAAAGAAGTATCAAACGAAGTTGGAATGGCTTGAAATTTTACCAGGGTACTCAAGACTCATGTAGGGACTTGCTATAAAATTGTCAAATCTATTAGACATCGACAAACCGTCGATCACAGTAGGTCAGTAGGCCTACGAAATTCATATTTATAAGTCCTTAAAAAAATAATTTATATAAATCAAGAAATAAGAGTTTAATCCCAAAAATATTCATTAAAAGTCCATCATAATTTAAATAAAAGAACGGACCTCATTTAAAATAAATAGTCCCAAACTCGTTACGCACATATACTAAATCTTTCATGAAACATCCTTTAAAATGAACTTTGATACATAGAAAATAATTCAACAACTTGAGCTCTTAAGAGGTTGTTTTGCAACAGACATCAAATCTGCCTCGGATCTCCAAATGAGGCTCCAAAAGAAATTCTGGAAACTAGACATTTCAAGGATCATTCTCCAATTTGAATCGAATGAAAAAAAATTCAAACGAGCAAGATATGCCCTCTCAAAGATGGGTATTTAACAAGCAAAAATCTGAAAATTTCAGATTTCCAGATTACAACCAAGTCAGTGGGCTTTCTTTAAAAATTCATATCTCCCTTTACAAAACTCCACTGGGAACCCCAAGGGTCAATCTGGAAACTAGGGAGAGATCATAACACTCTACAGTTGGATTTACTCCAAGAACATTCATGGTTTAGAAGATATGACTGTCTAAAGTTCAGTGCACAAAAAGAGTTCAAGTTTGGCAGATTTAGAACATAAATCAGAAAAACCACTTTAGGCTTCACCAAAAATTCTAAAACTGAACAAGTAAGTTCCCAACATGTCAGTGAATATTCAGTAGAAAGATAGGCTTGAGAATCAAAGATTTAAGTCGGCCTTTGCCACCTAAAAGTCGTAGGTTTGTAAAATCTACTGGATGGTACAAGGAATAAGAACTAGATTTCAAGAATTTATACCGGTTGTTTCCCTTACTCAAAAATGGTGAGACCGATGTCAAAAGAAAGATACGGGAGTCTAGAGTGACATATTCAAGTTTCAAAGGTTTTCACCGATTGAAACTTTACTTATGGCCTCCCAAAGATTGTTTACCAAAAATGTATTCCAGATAGGCAGTGATGTTTACAAATTCATAAATAAATCATAAGAGCTCCAAACCTTCTGAAATTTTACCAAAGTTTAGAAAACATATGAAATATGATACACAATTAATTTGGGAATTTTTGGGAACCGTTTGGATGGATGGAATCGCCTTGCAAAACACTGCCGAGCAGTGTGCTTATGGCAGATTCGCTGCCTTACCTCATGCACGGTTTTTCACCCAATAAACTCTACCAAAATAATCATCCAAAATCATAAAACATATCCTCACATAATATAGCACACAAATGTGTAAAAATCCATGGCCATAAAGCATTTTCAGTTGAGAAAAAGCAAAGAAAAACTCACCCTCGAAGCACAACCTTCACTCTATAGTTTTCCCACACTCTCCCTTGCTTTGCTACTTCTCTTGGGGCTTCAAAGGCTTCTATGGAGTGTGATAATGGTGGGAGAAAAGTTGTGAGAGTGGGAGAAAGATTGTAGTGGTGGGGGAAAAGGAGTAGTGTGGTGGAAAGGTAGGAGTAGTGGTAGGGAAAAAGATTAGTGGTAGGGAAAAGAAAATATTAGTGGTGGTAGGGAAAAAGATTAGTGGTAGGGAAAAGAAAATATTAGTGGAGGATAATGGGGTGTTACATTAAGTAAATATAAAAATGTGGTGTAGTAATAACCCATGTGTAAAAAAAAATATATATATATGTAAGACTAATCATCAATTGATAAAATGCTAGAGCATAAAACTCTTGTGATCAAAATTAGAATAAATAGCACTAACATTAGTGCTCTCTCTCAATTTATAAATACATCATAGGAAAATAATTTGAGAAAAATATTGATGGAAAATTTTTATAACTCATCATTCCTAAAGTTCTCGGTAAAAATAAATAAATACATAATTTTTTTTTTCGATTTGAAAACTCAAAATAAATCTTTGAGCTCCATCATTCTCTTAATGGACTCAAAATATATTTTGAGTGCATCATCCGTTGAAATAAAAATAAAAATAAATTATCACGTATGTAATCATCAAATTCACATAAGTCCGTATTTTATTAATGGATGCTGAACCCTAATTACCATAAGAAATCCTTAAATCAATAATTAAAAGTCTATAATCCTTAATAAAAAGTCGGGGCATTACATACTATCCCCCTTAACATAAATTTCGTCCCGAAATTTGTACCTCAGAAAATAACTCTGAGTACTTCACTTTCCTGTTAGACGGTAGTCTATTATTGACCATGATATATTCATAGGTCCCTTACTATCGGTATTGACTTAGTCCTTAGTACCTGAACTTCCCGATCTAAGATAGATTTGGATATTCCTTCGTAACTCAAATATTGACTAATAATAATGTTGTTCTTATGGATCATATGCTTTGAATCGTAAACATACTTCTCTATTTGCGACACATGGGATACATTACGCACATTCTCAAAGCTTAGCGCTAACGCCAACCAGTAAGTTATTGGGTCTATCCTTTCTACAATCTCGTATGAGCCTATAAAACGGGGTTTAGGTTTACCCTTTACACCGAATCTAACGATTCCTCTTGATGGAGAAACCTTCAGAAAAACTTTCTTTACATCCTCAAACTATAGGTCCTTTCGGCGTTTGTCAGCATATGACTTCTGTCTATCCTGGGCCTCCTTGATTCCTTTTTCTGATTTGACGGACGATCTCAATCATATCGCCATTTCATCCCAACAAAGTGGTGATCTATATTTCCCCAGGTATAACGCCTCATTTGCCAATTTATCGATAGTCAATTGATAACTGGTATTATATGTCTCACAATGAGTGGCAAAAACATGTTCTCAGCTTTCACCCCGGTTTAGCTCGGTCGTCCTCAACATACCTTATTAGTAATTTCTATGTCGTTTAAGCGGAACTATAATGACTAATATCTCTAGAGCATTCTTAAGGCAACTTAAACAGTTTGTAAGGAGACCAACCATTTCGAGCATGTAGGCAGTCTGCCTAAAACGCCGTTATAAACTTTTATTCATTCATCGAAGGAATCTCGAGTCATGTGGGCATTGACTGCCCCCTTTCGTGACAACCTTTGCTTAAGTATGATGGATTCGAAAAAAATCCATCTCGACAACGAAATTCATTGGTTCGTTAAGGGCTCAGTTTGTCCCAAACACGACATTAAGCTTGACTTTATGAGCTCTAAGACTCAAAGTAACAATATGATATGTTGTAAAACCTTCACTTGCTAGCACGCAAGACATATTTCAACAAATGAGGTTACATCTCGTTTCATGCCTCCTAACTAGAATTTTTCTAGATCTTAATACATCTTAGTACTTCTTGGTGACAGTATATGGGTGCCATGGCTTTATCTTATTCTTAAGTTCATTGTCATGGACATGCATATCTTCCCTTCAAAGAAGATAGCATTATCTGATTCTTAAGTTCCTTATTCTTCCTCGTAGCTTCTCCATCTTTTCGTCCTTCCTTTTTGCTTCTACCACCATTTTTCTCATACTGGGTATTGTCGCAATAACACTCGCTATTGTATTAGGTGGTTTAATCACTTCTATCCTCATCTTGTCAAAGTTTTTAATGAGTTCATCTTCCCTCGTGAGAAAGTATCCTAACTTAGACGAGACTTTAGGACTCAATGCATCGGCTACTACATTGGCCTTGCCTGGGTGGTAGTTAATACCACAATCATAATCCTTTACTAGTTCGAGCCATATTCTTTGTCTCATGTTCAGATCCCTTTGCTTGAAAAAAAATATTTCAAGCTTTTATGATCGGTGAATATCTCACACCTAACTCCGTATAGGTGATGTCTCCATATTTTCAGTGCATGCACCACTGCAGCTAATTCTAAATCATGGGTTGGATAATTCAGTTCATGTGGTCTAAGTTATCGCGATGTATATGCTATCACCTTTCCCTCTTGCATTAACACACAACCTAGTCCATTTTTCGACGCATCCGTGTAGATCACATATTCCCTGTCTGGTTCTGGAACTGCTAGCACTGGTGCAGTAGTTAACATGTCCTTGAGCTGCTGAAAACTTCTCTCGCACTCATCAGTCCAAGTATACTTGATTCCTTTCCCAAGTAACTGCGTCATTGGTCTTGCTATTTTTGAAAATCCTTCAATGAATCTTCGATAGTAGCCAGTTAATCCTAAGAAACTTCTTATCTCATTTGGAGTTGTTGGTGACCTCCATCCTTGTACTGCTTCAACCTTGATACCTTCTGACCTTAAGTCAAATCTCACATTTAGTGAATTTGATATAAAGACATTCACCCCTTAGTGTTTGCAACGCGATTCTCAATGTTTCTTATATTCTTCTTAATCTTGGAGTAGATAAGGATATCGTCTTTGAATACCAAGATGGACTTATCCAAGTAAGGATAGAATGCTCTGTTCATGAGGTCCATGAACACCACTGGCGCGTTTATTAATCCGAACGGCACAACTACGTATTCGTAGTGATCATATCTTATTCGGAAAGCCGTTTTGGGTATATCTTCATGTCTAACTTTTAACTGATGATACCCAAACTTCAAATCGATCTTAAAGATTACACTCACGCCTTTGAGTTGGTCGAATAAATAATCCTCAAGGTGCCTTCCTTCTTCTTGACAAATAACACAGGCGCTTTCCATGGGATACACTAGGTTTGATAAAACCTAGGTCCAATAATTCCTGTAATTGGATCTTTAGCTCCTCCAATTCCCTTGGAGCCATCCTATAAGGTGCCTTGGATACCGGTGCTGATCCTGGTTCAAAATCGATGGTAAATTCTACTTGTCTATCGAGTGGCAGCCCTGGTAAATTTTTTGAAAAATATCTCAGAATTCCCGTACAATCTCTACGTCTTCAATTATCCCTTTGGTCTCAACTCCTCCGATCAGGTATACCAGGAAAGCTTGGCAGTCTATCTTGTTCATCATCTTCCTCGCTTGTAAGGCTGAAATAATTGGTATCCTGTTCCCCAGGTTTATCTCAAAGCATCCATCCCCGAAAAGTTAAAAGCAATCTTCCGCTCCTTGCATAAAACTGTGGCGTAGTTCTTAGCTAACCAGTCAATCCCTAGGATTACATCAATGTCCTATATTGTATAAACTGCAAGTTGTTTACTATGACCTTAAATGATCCTATGTTTACCTCTTGGTTTGAGTAAGCATGTGTTTCTATCGTCGCCCCTCCTATGGGTAAAGAATTTCTCATGTCCAGATTAGCCCTTTTCAGGTATGAGTTTTAGGGTATTTGCACATGCACTTGCAGAGAAAGAATGCGAGGCACCCGTATCGAACAGAAGTATAACAGGTGTGTTGAGTAGCGTGCCCATACTTATTAGGTTTCCTTGTTTGCTTCCTTATTTATTCTTGTGCGGGGCATAGGTTCTAACTTAAGGGGGTTGTGGTGGATAGAGTAGTTGTTGGCCTAGAATGACCCTAAATGGTTGTGCTTGACCCGGTTGATTTGATCTTCACATCCCTCCTTGTGGCCTCGCTTGGAAATCTTTAGCAAAATGGCCCTTCTGACCATATTTAAAACATGTATTACTATCATCCAAACATATATCATAATATGACTTGGAAAACTTCGGCCATGGAGGTACCCCAGGCTGGCCCTACTTATCCTTAGCAGGTCCTATGTTTGTTTGATGTCCTTGTCCTTGCCTTTGGGCACTATGTTTCCTACCAAGGCCTCTTGCCATTTCGACTATCATAGTAGTCTTGCCTTCGTCCTTGATCATTTGCTTCCTGAGTTGAGTTTGGGTCGGGCAAATCTCGGGCCTACTACCTCGGCGTCCAGAGCTTGGCTGAACAATTCAGAGTTCATAAACTCAGTATAATTGTCGAGTACCTTAGGCCGGAGTGAAACTTGTCTATCATCTTTTCTTCTATGTCCACCTACTGTGGGGCCTAACGGACATGCTGCAGAAAATATGGTCATACTTGGTCATATCCCATCTTGTTTTGCTTTGGATTAAACACTTCTTTTCCTTTCCTCTTATAACGGCTATTAGAAATATAATTGTCATATACCCCCGTCTGAAAATCTTCTAAGACAAGTCTGACAGCTCTTCTTGAGTCATCGCTTTTCTTTTGGCCTTCAACCAAAATCTGCAAATTCAGTCAATTGGAATGCAACACAGAAAGTCGTTCATGTACGCAAACACTATATTACGGTCTCAATTTGGATTCTGAATTTCTATCATAATGAATGGTCGATAATATTCATAGGACAAAGACTAATCTCAACTAATTTAAACACAATGAGAGACAACTATACAAAGCTATAGTTTGGGTGGTATACTAGGTCAGTAGACTAATACTTCTTAGTCTTATCGATAAAGGGAATCTACTATGACAACTCACGAGTTGCAAGGCTCAAAATCAACACAACATCAAAGCAAGGTGTTGTAGAAATTGTTCAAGAGATTCAAAAGAATGACCAGAGGGTATGAAATGATTAACTACAAGGTCGAACAAAATGACCTCGAGTAAGAACCCGTCTGGCTTTTCAACCGAAAGTTGAAACATATAGGTTTTCAACCCAAAAGACGTCTACTGAGATTTGGATCATGTGGACTGGCCAGGTCCAACATCATCACTTCCCAGTCACACGGGAAACATTGTCCCGAACTTGAGAAGTCGTGGACATACTATACATAACGAAACTTGAGTTCGTAGTGGCAGCTTAAAGCTCAAACTTAAGGTTCTAGTCCTATTGAACTAGACTCTTATTCCCCAAGGTCTACATACAGACAGTCGAACCATATTTTCTTATATAACTTGTAGTCCCAAAGACATGGGCAACAGTCCAAAGGCGTGTATACTGAGCTATAACAATTCTTATGTCGTCATCAAAAGCTATACTAAAATCCCGATATGCCCGGGTAGTCTCTGCTGGGTCAAACGCGGAGCTTTCCTAACTATCGGAATATGCCTGGACGTAACCCTCTTTAATAGATAAGGGAAAGTGTGAGTCTTCTTATACGTAAGTAGACGTAAAACTCTTAAATGTACAAGGTTATGAACATATTATGCATAACAAAACATAAGTTTCATTAAGACAACTAAACTTATTTTAAGGTCTTCTATTCTAGTGGACTCGGATCCCATTTCCCATGTATGTCACAAATATATATATAACCCGCAAACAATCAAATCACGCCCTTTTTATAATCTATCGTGTAACATAAGTCGATTCGATGTTCCATCGTGTGTAAACATTCGAACGTAGAGACTTATGCTTAAACCCTTGATGCAATGTTTGCCTTGAATTCATCTTGTATCATCATTCCGTGCTTTTCCTTCAACGCGTACATGTCTTTTCATTCCATTTTGTAATTCAAAAGAACCATTGTTTTCTTGTGGAAGCTGAAATGCTCTAAGTTCTCTATCATTCTTCTAAATCATCACTTCAAGAATCTAGATTGTAGAGATATCCTACTAATCCAGCAGTCTATGTTCTTTTAGAATCGTGATCATGCAACTTATAGCAATCTATGTTTTCTGGGGAAAGCATGTGTCAATTCTCTATCATTCTTCTTATTATATCATCATAACTGCAATGATATGCCATGAAAGGCAAAACATTCAACATTTCATCATAGCATGCTCTTTACATAAACATCTTCATGAAACAGTTTAGAATAATAACATCTTTAAAACGTTGTAACTGCAGTTACCTTTTTCCTTGATTGAGCACGATGCAATGGAGTGTTGAGCGGTGTCGTATTAACCCACGTATGTCTAGTGAATCAAACTAGACTTGGCTTTTTAGAATAAGGTTTCTAGTGCCAGAGCAAACGAACTGCTCTGATACCACTCTGTCACAGCCCACTATCCCAATGACGGGTTAACCGGGGTTATGACTTGGGATGAACAATAAGAAACGGAAATTAAAGGGGATTTACTAAGTAACCAACATTAATAACAAACTAGTGGTATATATATATATAACCACTTGGGTAATTCACAAACGAGTCTGCCATAACGACTAGACCCCAACTGAAAGTTAATTAAAATGAAGTAGTAATAAGTTCAAGTAGAAATGATAAATAAGTCAGAGTGTTTGCAGCGGAAAAACGTGTGAGTTATGCATATGGAGATGCATACTCAAGGTTTCATTACATAAACATCAAAAGGGAAATCCGCTCAACACCGATCCATTCCATCGCCTGCTCAACCTGCACATTTAGAAATACATGCAGGGCTGAGTATAAAAATACTCAGTGACATAAGCCGAAAATACAACATGCATACATATATAAATTGAACTGCCAACAGTAACACACAGGGGTTTTCTTGAATGACCTGCGCTTACTAAAACATTTCATTCATTTTCATAAAGGTGGATGCGCATCCCATTTTCAGTCTATATGATCCATATCTGTCCTTTCTGTCACGCGCCGGGAAGGAGGCCTCCTTACCACGGACGCCAAGACCGGTCGCAAGCGACTCGCGGTCTCCATGAGTGTACACGTTAACCCTAGCTAGCGACCTTTGTCTAGCATAGGATCCCAATTGGATTTCCTTTAAAGTTGGCGAACCAACACAGATAGGATACATATAAAAACATAAACATTTTTGGCAGTCAATCATTTCATAAACATTTCATTTCATTTCATGAACATTTCATTTTCATTTCATAAGAGTCATTTATCATTTGGGCATAATAATAAACTGAAATTAACAGTTAAAATCATCTCATGCATATATTCGTATAAGAGGCCTACGACACGCAGGGGATCTCTATATACGTATAGTAAAAGTAATGCCCACCTCAATTGTTCTTAAAGCTGGCGTGGAGTCGTTTCTTCTTCGGCTTCACTTTCTGTCGCCCGGACCTTCATTGATGAAGAGTCGATAAGTTCGTGAAGAAATTGTCATAAGACAAAGTCTAATTCTACGTGCCTAGGGTATCTTTTAATGTTTTAGGGTTCTAGCATCCATAATTCATTACATTAAAGACAGTCAAAAATCAATCATACCTCGTCTAATCTCATTCAAACACATAGGCAACACAAACACATAAGGCACATAAGAATCACAATCAAACATCATCAAAACATGCTCTGTTTTTACACTGACTCAACTTCAAAATTTAATCTGTTCTGACTCCGACATCTCCTGGACTCGAGACTCATACCGAAAGAAAGATCTTCGAGTCTAGTTTCATATAAAAAAAAAGTAGAGTCGAAAACTCCAAGTGGTTTGAGAGATATGACGTTTTTACCACGATCTACCATGTTCGGCAGTTTTGAACAATCGAAAACTTGGATTTTTGAAAAATAGTAAACGTTGTCAAACTGGGCTCAACTTTGGTGGATATCTAGTTAACACAATAAGGTTAATACCATAAAAATTTGGAAATCTAGATCACACAGGAAGCTACTGAAATGAATGACTCTTTCCTCTGTTCTCTGAAATTCTCGGTAGTAATGTGCAGTTTAGGTTTTGCATTTTAAAGAAGTATCAAACGAAGTTGGAATGGCTTGAAATTTTACCAGGGTACTCAAGACTCATGTAGGGACTTGCTATAAAATTGTCAAATCTATTAGACATCGACAAACCGTCGATCACAGTAGGTCAGTAGGCCTACGAAATTCATATTTATAAGTCCTTAAAAAAATAATTTATATAAATCAAGAAATAAGAGTTTAATCCCAAAAATATTCATTAAAAGTCCATCATAATTTAAATAAAAGAACGGACCTCATTTAAAATAAATAGTCCCAAACTCGTTACGCACATATACTAAATCTTTCATGAAACATCCTTTAAAATGAACTTTGATACATAGAAAATAATTCAACAACTTGAGCTCTTAAGAGGTTGTTTTGCAACAGACATCAAATCTGCCTCGGATCTCCAAATGAGGCTCCAAAAGAAATTCTGGAAACTAGACATTTCAAGGATCATTCTCCAATTTGAATCGAATGAAAAAAAATTCAAACGAGCAAGATATGCCCTCTCAAAGATGGGTATTTAACAAGCAAAAATCTGAAAATTTCAGATTTCCAGATTACAACCAAGTCAGTGGGCTTTCTTTAAAAATTCATATCTCCCTTTACAAAACTCCACTGGGAACCCCAAGGGTCAATCTGGAAACTAGGGAGAGATCATAACACTCTACAGTTGGATTTACTCCAAGAACATTCATGGTTTAGAAGATATGACTGTCTAAAGTTCAGTGCACAAAAAGAGTTCAAGTTTGGCAGATTTAGAACATAAATCAGAAAAACCACTTTAGGCTTCACCAAAAATTCTAAAACTGAACAAGTAAGTTCCCAACATGTCAGTGAATATTCAGTAGAAAGATAGGCTTGAGAATCAAAGATTTAAGTCGGCCTTTGCCACCTAAAAGTCGTAGGTTTGTAAAATCTACTGGATGGTACAAGGAATAAGAACTAGATTTCAAGAATTTATACCGGTTGTTTCCCTTACTCAAAAATGGTGAGACCGATGTCAAAAGAAAGATACGGGAGTCTAGAGTGACATATTCAAGTTTCAAAGGTTTTCACCGATTGAAACTTTACTTATGGCCTCCCAAAGATTGTTTACCAAAAATGTATTCCAGATAGGCAGTGATGTTTACAAATTCATAAATAAATCATAAGAGCTCCAAACCTTCTGAAATTTTACCAAAGTTTAGAAAACATATGAAATATGATACACAATTAATTTGGGAATTTTTGGGAACCGTTTGGATGGATGGAATCGCCTTGCAAAACACTGCCGAGCAGTGTGCTTATGGCAGATTCGCTGCCTTACCTCATGCACGGTTTTTCACCCAATAAACTCTACCAAAATAATCATCCAAAATCATAAAACATATCCTCACATAATATAGCACACAAATGTGTAAAAATCCATGGCCATAAAGCATTTTCAGTTGAGAAAAAGCAAAGAAAAACTCACCCTCGAAGCACAACCTTCACTCTATAGTTTTCCCACACTCTCCCTTGCTTTGCTACTTCTCTTGGGGCTTCAAAGGCTTCTATGGAGTGTGATAATGGTGGGAGAAAAGTTGTGAGAGTGGGAGAAAGATTGTAGTGGTGGGGGAAAAGGAGTAGTGTGGTGGAAAGGTAGGAGTAGTGGTAGGGAAAAAGATTAGTGGTAGGGAAAAGAAAATATTAGTGGTGGTAGGGAAAAAGATTAGTGGTAGGGAAAAGAAAATATTAGTGGAGGATAATGGGGTGTTACATTAAGTAAATATAAAAATGTGGTGTAGTAATAACCCATGTGTAAAAAAAAATATATATATATGTAAGACTAATCATCAATTGATAAAATGCTAGAGCATAAAACTCTTGTGATCAAAATTAGAATAAATAGCACTAACATTAGTGCTCTCTCTCAATTTATAAATACATCATAGGAAAATAATTTGAGAAAAATATTGATGGAAAATTTTTATAACTCATCATTCCTAAAGTTCTCGGTAAAAATAAATAAATACATAATTTTTTTTTTCGATTTGAAAACTCAAAATAAATCTTTGAGCTCCATCATTCTCTTAATGGACTCAAAATATATTTTGAGTGCATCATCCGTTGAAATAAAAATAAAAATAAATTATCACGTATGTAATCATCAAATTCACATAAGTCCGTATTTTATTAATGGATGCTGAACCCTAATTACCATAAGAAATCCTTAAATCAATAATTAAAAGTCTATAATCCTTAATAAAAAGTCGGGGCATTACAATTAGACACCTCTTGTAATTAAATAAAAAAATATTTCCTCCGTCCCACTGTATCTGAGACTCTTTCTATTTTGGACATCCCACTGTAAGTGAGACTCTTCCCTTTTTGGGTAAAAGTTTTTTCCTTTTTCACCTACACACAAAATACACTTTTTTTAATTTATGTGCCCAAAAAAGGTCTCACTTACAGTGGGACGGAGGGAGTAAATGTTATTCGATAATAACTTAAAATTATAAAGAATTAAATAAAAATATATTGAATGAGTAAAAAAGTATTACTACTATTTTTTATGGAAATAAGTTTGTATAAATGAGATATTTGAAAAGGAAAAACAAACTTCTACTCCACGCATTAGATGGGGGAGTACAAATTTTTGTCCAAAAAGGTGGCTAATGGAGTGGAGTTGACTCTCATGTGTATGACTTCAATAGTGGATCCGCCAACTTCTGATCAAAATATATATGACAACGATGATGTCAAAGCAAAAATAAAAACCATAACTAATGGAGTAACAATTTTAAAGTTTGAAGAATATGTAAATTTGGGGTGCACCCGAATTGTTTAGGGGCAGCACGAACTTTTGAGAAGAAGAGAATCTGAAATTAAAATATAGAAAGAATCGGCAAATAAATAAAAATAGTTGATGCAAGATCGAAACGAGCAGCTATAAAAAGTAGGTCGTTAACACAACCGGTGTGTGTCATTATCATCATCATCAACGATTCACCATCGCCATGTCTCTCACTAAAAACCTGCGGTGCGCGGCGCTCGCGTTTCTGGCACCTCTCCCTTCCATCCTCTTCTTCGTCTCCTTCCTCCGGCACTACGCCGCGGCGGGATCGGCGGAGTCTCTCCCCCCTCCGTGGGCGTGGTGCTATCACCACCCCATTCTGCTAGCAAATCTCCTCTTCTTCCTCAACATCAACCTTCTCTTCTGGGCTCTCGCTCTCCTCCAATCAAGCAATTGGGTTGGTTCCTCGATTCAAATTGATTTTCCACTAAATAAATTCTGATTTGTTTGAATCATGTTGCAGTTGATCGACCTGTACTGGACGGTGATACCGGTGTTGATGCTTCACTACTACAAGAAGCACCCGGCGGCGGAGTGGAACGGGTGGCGGTCGGGAATGGCGGTGGTTCTGACGTGGGTTTGGTTCGTGAGGATGACGCACAACTACTTGCGGCGGGAGAAATGGCAGTGGGGAGAGCGGGAAGACTGGAGAATCAACGACATGCGCACGCAATATGGTCAAAACTTTTGGTGGGTCTCTTTCTTCACCGTCTACATTGCTCAGCAGGTATTATTTCAAATACCGGATCCCATCATTTACAAATTTGAATCTGCATATATTAGTTTCTTGAATATGGTAGCAAGCAATCCACACAGATACATTAATGTTTATTTTCATTTCTATATTTTCAGTCAAAGTTTTCGTAAATTTTAAATTTCTTTTATATTTTTTCTTAGAGTCAAAGTTTTTGTAGGGTTATTTCTTGTTATTTTCATTTCTTAAGTCTAAGAGGTGACTTTAGGGATCATTTTTTGTTGATTATATAATTAAGTTCTTTTTTTTTCTTAATGAAATGTAATTCCGATATAAAATTAATTACTTTTTTTTTCCTTATCGAAATTATGTTTAAGTTTCTAGTCGACTTATACTTTAGTGCTCTTTCTTTCCCTTGCTTTAAATTCTATAAGGTAAATTTATTATATTACTATTATATTCTTATTATATTCTTAAGAGTTAATGGGCTCAATTAGCACTTCTTGGATAAGAAAAAGAAAAAATGTCCACCCAAATAAAAATATGGAAAAACTAGCCTTTTTTAATGTAAATGTACAATTATACCCTTAATACTGTTACACACTTTTTCGGAAAATTGTGTAATAACGTAAAAGTGTGTAATTGCAAAAAAGTGTGTAACAGTGTAAAATACACTGTTACACACTTTTTCAAAAATCGTGTAATAGTGTATTTTACAATGTTACACACTTTTTCTCAAAAATGTGTAATTACGTAAAAGTGTGTGATTGCGAAAAAGTGTGTAACAGTGTATTTTACACTGTTACACACTTTTTCGCTTATAAAATGTGTGTAATAGAGTATTTTATACTGTTACACACTAAAAGGGTATTTCAGTCAAAAATGCTATTATTTCCATATTTTTATTTGTATGGCTAGAATTTCCTATAACTAAAAGGTTTTGGCTAGAGTAGGGTGCTGCCTCTATTCTTAATATAAAAGCTAAACTAGTGTTAACATATAAAACCTTTATCAAGTTTTAATTTGAGTTTATATATATTACTATTAGTTGATCTCCCAAATGAAAACTTATAACTCCATTACCGCATAAACTGATATTTAGGTTGGAGATGTATTAATTTAATTGGTGACAAACTATGTTATGGTGGCAAGGCGTTTCTGATGGCAATATGCATGCCATTCTACGTGATCCACTCAAACCAAAAGCAACTGAGTATTTGGGACGCAGTCGCGGCGGCGGCGTGCATGGCCGGAGTTACAATTGCATATTTCGCCGACACACAGCTCCACAACTTCGTCGGTCGAAACGAGAGGCTGAAGAAGGGCGGCGAAGCAGTGGTGCCCGTTCTCGATGAAGGGCTGTGGCGCTACTCCCGCCACCCCAACTACTTCGGCGAGCAGTTGTGGTGGTCGGGAGTGGCCATTTTCGCTTGGAATTTGGATTATAGTTGGTGGTTCATTGGGCCGTTGGTGAATAGCGTGTGCTTGGGCATCGTCACCCTTCTCGTTGAGGAGCGGATGTCGAAGCAGGACTATAGGGCCAAAGCCTACAAGGAGTATCAGAAAACGACGTCGTTTTGGGTACCGTGGTTCAACACATCCGGCTATAAGGAGACATGATCAACGCCTCTCGTCTCTCGTGTCCCTTGGCACAATCAATGTTCATATTTGCTCTCGCATGATTTTCTCTTATGCTTTCAAGATTGATTAAGTGTTTCGTTCGTATTGGGGTGGAATGAATGTGTTGTGGTTCAGGTGTTTCTTCCTAAATATTACAATGATGTATAAAGATGTTGAAAACCCAACTTGATCGCCATTGATGTGAAGTAAGCTTTCCCGGCCCAAGATATTTGCGACGAAAACATGCTTGAGGAAAAAGTTTTATATATCTTCTCTTTCTGTCTCCAAATACTGTCATTAATTAGAGCTGCTGATCAAATTTTTAATATAATTTCATGATTATGTAAGCTTTTTAAATTAAAATAAGAAATAAATAACTATAAACATATCATCGCTTAAATTACTTCACAACCTCATTTAAAAAATAGTTAAACACGACTATCTAGCTCAGCATTTCTCTTATATATGTTCTTTGAGGTTGGACAAGGTGAAAATGAAAGACACTTTCATATGAATCGAGCCATAATTTCTAATTTTCGAAAGTAGAGTAAAGAACTGTGACCATAAATTTGTTGAATTTGAATTTCAGTTTCTCATTATCATATATATACAATAATATAGAATTAAAATATATTTTAAATTTATAACACACCACGATAAATAATGGTCAAATGCAGGAGTAACATATATAATAAACAAAGCTCATCAAATGAAGACCTAATTTTATACATATTACCTTTTGCACAAATACTACTGCAACCGATTTCCAGAATGACACTACTTTATTCGGAAAATGTACACTTGAACATTTTCGAATGACACTACTTCAACATATAAATGACATGCAATTGAAGATCTTCAAATATCATTTGTATGTTGAAGTAGTGTCATTCAGAAATCAGTTGCACGGTGTAACCTGTTGCACAGGAGAGTGCCTCTAGCTTTTCTTATCAAGTTTTTCATATTTGGAGAATAAAAACATTCCGCTTTTGTATACAAAAATGCAAATTTAATTTGTTGCTCAATACTTGACATGCATGCCATCGAAAATTAGCTTTAAATATTGGTGTACTGGATAATTTACTAGGAAATTTAATATATCAATAACAGGAAAAACCAAATTAACTCAATACTACTCCACAAAAAAATATAATTTTTTCAAATTAATAAATAAGAAAAGACATTTATAGAGGAGTGAGCTAAAATAAAACCACATCTTAAAATATAAAATATGAACAATTTTCAACCCTTGAATTATCAATATCTATGGTTGATTCATCACTCTGTTGGATGAATTCATGGTCTTGATTTTGAATCTCATAGGCAACTAAAATTATATTTTTCGTAATTCAGACATTTACACAACAAAATCATACGTGTTTTACATAATTCATATATTTACATACGATTTTTCTAACATTAAATCTCAACTGTTAGATTATGGGTAGATCAATAATGTAAATCTATTCATATTTTATACTCTAAAAGTTATTTTTAGCCTAGCCCCCCCCCCCACACATATATATAGGAAGTGGATCAAGTAAATCTCACCCCTTATCATATACTCCCTCCGTCCCAACTTTTAGTATCCAACTTTCATTTTTTGGTCGTCCCACATTTTGGTATCCACTTCTATTTTTAGTAAAAGTAGGTGGGGCCCTTACTCCACTTTAATTATTTTAACTCTCACATAAAATGTGGAACCCTTATTCCACTCACAACACATCAATCACTTTATTAAAATTTGTGCCGTTCTCAACTGGATACCAAAAGCCGGGACAAAGGGAGTATAAATTTAAATATGAATCACACAATGTGTATATGTAGCGCAGTAGGAGCTTAACATGTGAAGTACAGAATTACATTTAAATGTCACATAGACAAGCCTAATCATTAAATTATAACATTTCATGCCACACCTTCAATTTCAACATCATACCCAACTTTTAACTCATGAACGCGCCAAAAAAGGAAGCAAAAAAAAATCTCTACGTTTCAAAATTCAAAAAGTTTTTGCAAAAAAGTAAGTAAAACAAGAAAAAAGAGAAAAACATTGGCCCCATAATCAATTACTATCAATCAAAACAATCATGCCACCGTGCTCCAACAAAGATGATTAATTCTCCGCCTACAAAACCAGACCTCATAGCTCAGCATTTGTGTATCACCACCATTGCCATGGGCAGCAAAAATCTCCGCAACGCAGCGGTGGCGCTTCTCGCTCCTCTCCCTTCCATCATTTTCTATCTGACCTTCCTCCGCCGTCACTCCGCCACAGACGACCCTCTCTCTCCTCTCTGGGCATGGTGCTACAACCACCCTCTTCTGCTGGCCAACATCCTCTTCTTCCTCAACGTCGACTTACTTTTCTGGCTCGTCGGCCTCCTCCAATCCAGCCATTGGGTTTGCAACTCTCTCAAATCAAATGGAAACCTAGCTGATTAATTAATTAACCTCCAAGTTTGATTGTTGCAGATGATAGATTTGTACTGGATGGTGATACCTATACTACTGCTCCATTACTTCGCCACTCACCCATTAGCAGAATCCGACGCATGGAGATCGAGGCTCGTGGTCTCTCTAACGTGGGTGTGGTCGCTGAGGCTCAGCCACTGCTACTTCCGCCGCGAGAAATGGCAGTGGGGCGCTCGGGAAGATTGGAGATTCACCGACATGCGACGGCGCCACGGCCGACGCTGGTGGTGGATCTCTTTCTTCGCCATCTATCTCTCTCAACAGGTCAGCATAAGCTATACACAATATCTCTCTCTTGAATAAATTATGGCTAGCTAACTCTCTGAGAGGTGGGGCAGGTTTTTCTGATGGCGATATGCATGCCGTTCTACGCGATCCACTCCAATAAGAAGCGGCTCAACATGTGGGATTTGGCGGCGGCGGCGGCGTGCCTAGCGGGAGTGACGGTTGCGTATTTTGCTGACACGCAGATGTACGAATTCATGAGGTTGAAGGAGGAGAGGAAGGCGGTTCTAGAAGAAGGGTTGTGGCGGTATTCCCGACACCCAAACTACGTGGGCGAGCAGTTGTGGTGGTCGGGAATCGCCATTTTCGGCTGGAATTTGGAGTATGATTGGTGGTTTGTGGGGCCGTTGGCGAATGGGGTGTGCTTGGGGGTTGTGACTCGGCTCGTGGAGGAGCGGATGTTGAAGGAGCCGTATAGGGCCGCCGCCTACCGGAACTACCAGAAAACGACGCCGATTTGGCTGCCCTGCTTCAGAACATCCTTACTAGGGAAACACAAGGAAACATGAATACCATTTTCTATCACTACTGTGCTTGGTGATTGAGTGATGTCGCTTTCTATTTTTGTTTTTTGTTTTTTGTTTTTTTTAACTAAGACATACCCTAAATTGTATTGACCAAGTTTTGCACCATGGACTTAATTCAGCATGTTCTCTATGGTTTCACAATTCGTGTTTAATCATGCATTGAAAACTTTTCTAGTATACAACATATATAAGTAATCTATGTTTATTTGCGGATAGCCTATTGATAAAGTGGAAATATATATATATATAGGGACTGGTTATTATGCAAACCACACTTATCATAAAAAATGAGTCTATTGTGAATTTGCTATGAAACATTATGAATTTGCCGCGAAACTTATGAATTCGAAAAAGATGAAAACAGAGTGGTTAGTCTTGATGAAGGCGTAGTTGTGGGTTGGAAGTTGGATTGTGGGTGGAGCTTCAACGGTGCATTGGTTAGCCTGTACGATAATATATTCTCTCTGGAATTTCTCGTAGATCAGTTAGTTGCAGTGTTATTTGTCCTACTATATATAGGTTCAGCTCAAAACTCATATCTCAGAATCTTAATTATAAGGCTAACTTTAATTTAACCGAGTTATGTTGTCATATACGTATATGAGCAGTGTACTACTATCACACTCAGTCACTCACTGACCATCGTTAATTCCATTGCTAATTAAACTAACAACAGATTTCTATACAGTTTAACGATGTCGTTAACAGCGTGTTTTATGTAGTGCGTCATCAGCCCGAAAAAATTAATACTCTCTCCACTTGAAATAACTCAAAGTACAACTCAAAAGCTTAGGTTTTTGAATTGATTAAACCAGAGTTGATTTACATTATAAGAAAAAAAACTCAATGACTATCTCAATAAAGAAAAAAACATGTTGACCGAGATGCATGATTATAAATATTAAAATAACGCAACTCTCTTGTAAGCCGAGTGGAATATCAGACCTCATCATGCTAAGCTATTGATATATTTGCTTAGGATTTGATCGACAAGAACCTTGTATGCTCTCTCAGTGGGATGGTAGCTGTCCCAGAATATATATTTAGAGTCATCGTTGCATGTCCCACTGTATTTGGTACACAGTATGGCCACTTCTATATTTCCTGTCCCGCAGCACCCTTTGTCAATAACTTCAAACCCTAAAAACATCCACAAATATAATTAGAAACGTGTTTATATAAAAAGTAAAAAGCGAGAGTGATAGAAGATGGCTGACCATAATCTTGAGGGTGTAGGATGAGATTAAGAAGAGGGTCATAGATATTGACGTAAACAACTCTAGATTGAGGCAAGGTTTTGGCGAGTGAATTAAGCGTAGATGAGAGCTTGTGATTAACCAGTTGTGCGGCCTGATTTTCTTGGTCGGAACAAATCCTGGCGAGGCCACCTGCGATAGTTCGGCGAGACGGCAAACAGCCTATCGGTGGGGCACCGAACACAGCTATTCGTCTTGCTCCAAGATTGTACAATTCGTGTATGAAGGAGGAAGCCGAGGAGACCATGAGATCGGTGTAGGAAGCGATGTCGTATTGGATGCGACGAAGGCCGATGGTGAAGTAGGTGTTGGCGAGATCATCACTGCCTGCTACCACCAAGTACAAGCTGTTGCTCAAGATATACTTGCTTTTGTCTTCCCCTACTGCTGCTTTCAGCTTTCCTATGTATTCTTTGAAATACTTCAACTGATCAGACAGTGATATTGCTGACTGCACACCAAATCAAATTCATATATTGATGGCTTCATGTAGAGTAAGAGATGTATACTAATAAATCATAATTGTACGTACCACTATGTGAGCAGTTTGAGGGTCAAACCCACATCCTCCTGAAGCAAAGCTGACTCCACTTAAAAGATCTTGAATCTTCAAATTGGGATCAAGATAAGCTGGTATCAGTTCTTTCACTCCAACTTCTTCAGCTGCAATGCAAAATTCTGTTTGCTCAAAATCGGATGCATCACTCGCACAAAAATAGCAAAAAGTGCACATTCTTAAAAAATGGAGACTCTTGTGGGAGGGATGAAGCATTAAATTAAAAAAAATTTATATTAAATCAATAAAATTAACATACATTAACTAAAAATACAAAAAATGAGTATTTAAGATAAATTCAACTATCCAAATAGAAAATGTGTGAGATGCTATGTAATCACATGGATTAAGGTTGTGTCTCCAATATGAAATTGTTTCATTATCTTGATATTCGTCTCAAACTTAAAAAGAGATTTAACAAAACTTTGAATTTGGAAAAAATTTGATTTTTTCGCACAAAAAAATCTTAAGTGTTCGCAGATTTTTTTGCTTAAATTAAAGCCATATTTTTTAATTAAAATTAAAGGCATATTGAATTTGCAATTAAAGTAAAAAAGTGGGCCACTATTTTTTCATTAACTCGCAATTACTTTTACTAATTTAATGGTTAAATATGTGGGGCCACCATCTATATCATCTTAATTCTATACTCCTTAATTTATGTGCCCAAAAGAAATAGGTCATTATTTATGAAACGGAAGGAGTATAATAATTGAGTGAAGTATTGACTCAACAATTAAAGATGTTGAATATATTTCTCATTTTATTGTTGTCCTCGATAAAAATTCTTTAATTGTTTTTTTTTCACTTTAATTTTTAAGTATACAGTGACAACATGGAATACTTATGAAGTGGGACATGATAAGAAGTTATATTTCAACCTTTTATATATATATATATATATATATATATATATATATATATGGGCACGATCTGGTGCATTTATTTTATGAATCGTATGGCTGATATTGTATCTGGATGGTGATTTTTTTTGCAGGGTTCGAATTCTGGAGGGAGCAGAATATTTTAAATTTTGTTATTCATCAGTATATACTGCATTGTTCATCAGTATATACTGCCTTGTTCATCAGTATATATGTCTTATTCATAACCAATTTTTTAAATTTTGTTTTTCATCAGTATATACATCTTGTTCATTAATATTATATGTCTTATTCATTGTCCTCATGTTACACGAAAAATAGGGGATTTCATTGGAGCGCGCCCCTCTATATATATATATATATATATATATATATATATATTGTGTGTGTGTTAAATGTGATAGGTGAAAAAGTGAAAATGTGTAAAAAGAGAAAAACTTTTTCTATATAAAGAAAAATGCTCAAGTTTTTTGAGACGATTCGAAATATTGTTCAAGCTTTGCGAGACAGATAAGTATTAATTAAAATTAAAATAACCATCAAATCGATTATGACTTGTAATATCCGAAGATGGGCTGAGAGCTCCATTTTTTGGGAGGTACATGTACCATTAAATGTGCTGATTGTGATTTTACTTCTGTATCATTAATTAAGCTAATTTGCAAAACTTCAATTATGGATTAAAGTTGTCTGTTGAAGTATACAATTAAATTAATTTCGTGCAATTAATTTCCATACTATAGCTAGCTAGCTAGGCAAACAGAAAGCCTATAATAACTAATAAGACTATTAGTTAATACAGTATTTACTTTATAAAACAGAAAAGCCTATAATTAGACTATTAATTAATCTAACTCTATGAAAAAGCATCATAAAAAAAAAATTAAAGACCATTAACCACTAAAGATATATATTGCCAATTCTGATAGAATAAGATTTTCTTTTCTTTTTTTAAATAGTAATAACAATATATCTCTCACTTTGGATGTATACCAAATTAATAATGCTATTAATATTAAACACCAATCTTTTCGTACTGATTTTTGTATCGTAGAAAAAGAAAAATATCTTTATTTTGAAAAATAATTTCATTCTATCATATTTTATGAGAATGTAAACATATTTGAATTCAATAGAAAACAAACTCGTGAAGTGTCTTTAAAACTAAATTTTCAAACTGCTAAAATCTAGCTAGACAAAAGGAGAAAAAATATTAAAAAATGCAAAGTGACGAAAACACCAAAAAATGGGATACTGGATCTCAAGTGGCATCCGTTACTGCTATAGTTTTGTAAATACTAGATGCATAAAATTGGATTTTATTTATTAATCGCTTAGCAACATAAATTAACATGCATGTATGGTAAATACAATGAGATGAATGAAATATAGAATATTAATGATGCAAGTATATATGGGGTGGGGTGAGAGATAGAATAGAATTACCAATGAAATCTGCAGGCGTTTTGCCGTTGCCGAATCTGCCGGTGGGAAGGGGTTGGTTGAGATCTTTGCCGTAGGGCGGGAAATTGCACTTGACGAGCGTCTTCAACATATTGTTGTTTCCTTGATCAACGATCGAATCCCCGAACGCCATAACTGCCGGAACTGTTACGTTTGCCGGCAGCTTTACACCACAACTTACCTTTACATGCACCATTACTCCAACCCAAATCCACCACCATGAATCCTTTCTCATCATCTTCAAAACCTCTACTTTTCTTTTTTGACAACCTACCTATGTGTGTGTGTGGAGATTTATCACTCTTTACACTTGTGTAGTTTGTGTGTGTATATATATGGTTGATAAGAAGTGATAGTCATGCAATTAATTATGTAAATCAAATCCATGGAATTAAAATAATATGACCACATATTTAGCAGTATTTTTTTTGTTAGGGAATCATATATACCTTAATTATGACACAAAAATGAATTGCAAATACAGTATATTGTTGGACGACTTTCAATGCTCTTTTAAAGTCCGTGCCTTTTCCTTACCTTGATATTTATACAAATTGTATTATTGTCCGTTAAACATAGAGTAGATTCCTATCATTTTCTCATATATAGTGGTTTTTGGACATTTGAATTTTAAATCTTATAAAAAGTTATTCCATCGATGATTTTTTTTTTAAATATATATATATGGAGACATATATAATTTTAAGAATGACTAGTAATCAATAATAATTGAATTTTTGTTTTTTGAGTTATCATATATTGTCATACACCAGCGCAGGTTCAGCTTGCCCATGAAGAGAATGTGACGCATGCCTTGGAAATAATTTAGATATATACATATACTTATGTGCATATATATGATAGGCAAAAATTTATGTATATTCGAATGTACTGTGAACTCACTTTAATTAAAACTCGTCCTCAAATTAGGATTATCAATCTTCAATTAGAATTTATCAATCTCTATTTAAAATATTTAATCATAATTAGAATTAGATATATTGTACATGTGCATCTGAATGTACTGGAGTGTATATATATATATATAGGGAGAGGTTCAGGAAAGAACCATAAATAAAAGAAGACCGGAGAACCATTTTCAGCCATTCGATCATCAAGATCTACGGTGGATGCATCATCTTGTTGGATGAATGCAGATCCTGGGTTCGAATCCTGAAGGGAGCATTTTTTTTTTATTTTTTTGAGTGCATTAATTTTAACAGCGGATGCATTAATTTTTACAGTGAATGCATTAGATTTGATGGTTCTCCCGTTCTCACAAATAATGTAGTTCTCTCTAGAACCACACCCTATATATATATATATATATATATATATATATATATATATAGGGTTAGCTTATATTGAGATTTTAAATATTTTGAGATTTTGAGATAAATGAACATATCAATAAATTCTTTGAACATAACCAATATAACTCATGAACATATGAATCTATTTAATTTATTTAA
This sequence comes from Salvia miltiorrhiza, assembly GCF_028751815.1. NCBI lineage: Eukaryota > Viridiplantae > Streptophyta > Magnoliopsida > Lamiales > Lamiaceae > Salvia > Salvia miltiorrhiza. The sequence continues at coordinate 20,925,350 of NC_080391.1, read as the reverse complement.
AAAACACGCCACTTGTAGGGATTGAACCCCAGACCAACGCGCGTTCATAAAAATTAATTGACAAGTTCATCAAAATGTACTTATATGTTCATTTATCTCAAAATCTCAAAATATATATAAATCTCAATTGAACCAATTCCTATATATATATATATATATATATATATATAGGGAGAGGTTCAAATAAGAACCACTAATAAAATAAGAACAGAGAACCATTTTAAGCCATTCGATCATCAAGATCTACGGTGGATGCATCATCTTGGTGGATGGATGCAGGTGCTGGGTTCGAATCCTGAAGGAAGCAAAAAAATTATTTTTTTCGGATGCATTAAATTTAATAGCGGATGCATTAATTTGTATAGCAGATGCAGTAATTTTATTGGTTCTTATGTTCTCACGATAATTGTGGTTCTCACTATAACCGCACCCTATATATATATATATATGATATAACTTGGTATATTAAATATATAGTTTTTATATATGAGTATATGATCGTTACTAGTGGTACCATGGTCTTATAGCTTAATTTAATTTTCCGGCTATGTATGTATATACACACACATATATAATTGGGGGTTTAGTTTACTATTGTACATACATACATATATACAAATATATTTATCCTATATGTATATGTGTGTGTGTGGTTATATTTATTAAATGAATGGTAGAGAAGAATAAGATATTTTTTTTTATGTATACGTGTTTTCTTGGTTTCCACTGGTACACAAGTTAGGTGTATAAAATTTAATTCTGTGTGACAATTCCCGTAAGGATAGCCATTCATAAAATTATCACTATTTCACGAGAAATTTTATTTATTTGGTTTGATGATGATGACTATTATAATTATTATTATTGACAAATTTACAACAATTATTAAAAGTTGCCGGGCCGGTGTTCTCCATTCGATTAAAACATACTAGATGGAAAGCTAATGTTGTTATTAATAGACTAATTAAATGTTTTTAAAAACAATCTTAGCTAGGATGAACTTTCGAAGGTCTTCTTCAAATTCCATGAGTTGGTAATCATTAATAAGTGCTCGTTTGGTTCAAGTAGAGGAATGGAAAGGGAATAGAATCAAATAAAGGAGTGGAATGATAACAATAACCATTACTTTTATTGAGTGTTTGGTTCAACAATGTAAATGAATCATTAGTAAGGGATTCCCTTTCTTTTGTTTCCCCTCTATTTTGAGGGGTAACAAATTGGGTGATTGGGTTACCCTCAAGTAAGGGTAATGATTATCTCATTACCCAAACCAAACAACAAGTAATGGATTCAATTACTTGATTCCCTTTCCAACCTCTAAAAACACCCAACCAAACGTGGGCTAAGAAGGTATTCTGTTTCCCTTAAAAAATGTTACAACATCAATTAGTTCTCCTAAATTTGGATAAGGGTTTTTTCAGATGGGGCTCTCGTCTTGTCTAATGGCTTAAAAAGTGTCAAAATGACAATATTACCATCCCAACTATACCAATGTTTAACGATATTCTAAAAATGTCCTAATAGTTGAAGTGTAAAATTTTGGTACCTAATGTTTAAATATTAATTGTCTTTGAGGAGACATTCAAGTGGAATGAACTCTCGTACGTGAATAATGAGATTTAGGGTTCAAATTTCACCGCTCTCCATTTTAAGTAAAAAAAAAATTGTTTAAATATTAATTTTTAAACGATATTTAATTATTTTATCTTACAATCATTCGTGTATGTGCACAACAAAAAAAAATGCAGTTAACGACGAAAAAATCGTTGTTAAAAATAGTTAACGACGAATCCATTATGTCGTTATTTCTTTCGTGGCAAACTTAATTAATAACGAAAAATTTCGTCGTTTTCGACGTCTTACTTTTTATTATTTTTATTATTTTATTTTAAATTTATATTTTATTAATTTCAATTACAAGGGTTTTATTTTAAATTTTTCTAATGCATTTTGTACTCAATCGTAAACACTTTGGTAGACTTGGGTCACTTTCGTAGTGTTCTAAGCACGATTAACCTTGAAGTTTCTTTCGAGTAGTTACCAGTATAGAAGATGCAAATTATTGATATATTAGCACCTATCAATTCATTTAAACTTTCTTTCAATATACAATTTCATTCATGCATACCCTTAAAATATATGGAGATGGATATCTAAAACTTGTGAAGCTGACAGAAGAGTGACGACAAGAATAACTATCGATTTTAAAATAATAAAAATTTAATATTATAGTTTTAATAATTTTAAGAAATTATCATCGATTTTAAAATATAAATACCGATAAAATTTAATAAAAATAGAATTAATTTTAAATTTAATTATTAATTAACAATAAATTAACGACGAAATTTATAATTTATGTTTTTAAGATGAATGGTCAAATACTAAGTTTTATTGCTCAATATGACTATCTCAAAAGTTGGCTATAAAAATATAAAGTGCGAAGATTCTATAAATTGGTTTTAGCTTTTCCTTTTTTTTTTTATATGTGGAACGCTACGTGTGGGGATCAACATGGATACATTCTAATCTCCAAATATTTTACCGAGATAAATTATTCAGTTCAAGAAAAAGAAAATCAAATTATGAATTTAGGTGTGAAACACTTCAAAATCTTCAATTCAGATAGTAGATAAATAAGTAATTTGATTATTCTGAAAATCCACATTTCATCAAGATGTTGGCACTTGGCACTTGGCTGGGTTGCTCCGGAATGATCAATTTTGGCAAATACAGCCGAGTTTGGTGAGCTGCCACCATTTCAGCCACTTTATTTTTTTTAATTATAGAAAGATGGAGATTTAAGTATATTTGATTGATGATTTGAGCGGAATTTATTGTTTATGGAAATAACAAAAAGTTTGAAATATTAGAATTTGGTACCTGAAATATTGACCTTCTAATGGAATCGTTCTGAACTATATATATTTACAATCAAACAAAAAACAATTGACGATTTAACAAAAATATCACAAGTGTCCGAAATAGCACAAAGCTAATAAACATTTCTCAAAATTCAATTTTTGATCAGGACAAAATTATGTGGCTCCTTAGGAGTTGACGTGAATTTTTAACAAAAATATGTTGATAACAGGCTAGCGCCAAAGCAACTACTAAAAATATCACAAGTATCCTACACTCGTTCAATAGTGTCAAAAAGTGGTCATTTAGCTATTTGATAAATATACACGTAGGAGAACATTGAGATTCCTCATATATGGTGAGATCTTAAATTTATTTATAAGCATTGATTTAATGTATCATATGACTAATATTTAATTGAGGGGATTTTTTTTTTCCTAAGTTCGAATCCTGAAGTATTAGAAATAACTCTTTTCTTTATTTTCTGTGATAGCTTATAGCTAGCAGCAGCCTGTTAGATTAGTTAGTTAGAGCTAAAGACGCGGCGGTCGGTTATAACCGAAACCTCATTTAGCTTAAACTCTTGTATTCTGCTCTATATTAAGAGCTTGAAATCTGGAATGAGAAAAATGCTTTTCCTATTATTTTCTTAACATGGTATCGAGCTGCTGAATTTTTTCTCTCGATCCAAGCTTCCGCAAAAATCTTTCCTCTTCACCTTTTTCATTCCAAATATGACTTCTTCCGCACAAAATCACTCATCTCTACCACAAATGCATCCAATCAGCCTCAAATTGGATCGCACAAATTATAGTTTCTGGAAATTTCAAGTGCTTGCTACTGCGCGAGCCTATGGATTTGAAGATATATTACTTCAAACTGAATCTCCATCACAACATCTGGAGTCTACATCTGCAGAAACAACTGCAAATCCGTAGTACATTGTGTGGCTACGTCGAGATCAATTCATGTTCAGCTGGTTGCCTTCATCGATTTCTCCTCAAATGTTGGGATACATTGGACGCTGCACAACAGCTGCTAAGATCTGGTATGCGTTCGAGACTTTGTTTCATTCTCAATCGAAAGCTCGAGCAATGCAACTCCGCAACTAACTTCAACTCATGAAGAAAGGTGATGCCATGATCGATTAATATATCCTTAAGTTCAGAGAAATCTCTGATCAACTCTTCAATATAAGAAAACCTATATCTGAATCAGATCTTATATCTTACATTCTTCAAGGTCTAGGAGCTGAATTTGAGAGTATAAGTGTGTCACGCTCCTCCAGATCTAATGAAATGACACTACATGAAGTGCACTTTGCTCGTCAAACTCATGAACTTCAATTACAAAATCAAGCTTCTATGCTAACTGCTACTGTCAATTCAGTGTTTCAACCACAGGCAAATGTTGCTTATCAGCAAAATTTTGGTGGTCGTGGTTGTAAATCCGGTAGAGGATCAAGCAATCGTGGAAGGGGAGGATGAAGGTTCAATTCCAACAACAAACCAATCTGTCAACTTTGTGGTAAAACTAATTATGTAGCATTGAAATATTACAAACGGTTTGATGTGAGCTTCACTAGACCAGAGCCACTTCCTCCTCAAAATTCTAACCTCAAGCCTATAATACATCTGTTGATCCTCTCACTAACGACTACTTGCAGCAATCTTCTGTTTCTCAGGTTCCTAAAACCACCAACAACACCTCTTCTCCATCTGCCTTAACTATAGCATCTGCAACATCTCAATCTGCCTCGGATTGGTATCTGGATTCAGGAGCATCTGCACATGTAACTCCTAATCTGGACAACATCTAACACCAATCTCCATATCATGGAAATGAATCAGTTACAGTAGGTAATGGTTCAAAACTTCCAATTACTCATATTGGTTCTACTATGTTACCCTGTCTTTCTTCATCCAAATCTCTCACACTCAACAATATTCTGTTTGTTCCTCACATCATTAAGAGTTTACTAAGTATCTCTCAGTTCACTTCAGAAAATAGTGTTTATCTAGAATTTCACTCACATTGTTGTTTTGTCAAGGACAATACAACACATCAAACTCTACTAGAAGGCAGGCTTAGCAATGGACTCTACCATTTGAACCTCACCAAGCTCTCAAAGTCCACAAAACAATGTCTGGTAGCTAATTCATCCTCCTCCGCTGTCAAGTTGTGGCATGCTAGGTTAGGACACCCTTGTAATAGTGTTCTGCTTTCAGCTTTTAAAGCCATGAAACTGAATGTAACTCTTTCTTCTTCTAGTTTCTGTGAACCTTGTGCATTAGGCCAAATACATGCTGCAAATTTCCCATCTATTGAAATAAAAACAACTGCCCCTTTCCAATTAATACACTCTGATGTTTGGGGACCGAGCTCAACTCTTTCAACTGATGGATACGAATACTATGTTCATTTCATAGATGACCACACTAGGTTCACATGGATCTTCCCCTTAACTGTCAAATATGAAGTTACATCTGTGTTCATCCATGCCCTCATACTCATAAACAAAATAGTAGATCTGAAACATGCATATTATTGAAGTAGGACTTACACTCCTAACCACAACCTCACTTCCTCACAACTATTGGTGGGATGCATTCACTACAGCAGTGTATCTCATCAATTGATTACCCACTCCTTCACTCAAAAATTTCTCCCCATATCAGTCCTTATTCAAAACTAATCCTGACTATAATCTTCTCAAGACCTTTGGATGTAGCTGCTGCCCTGTCTGTTTTTAGGTTATAGTCCTATGCACAAGGGTTACAGATGTCTTCATCCATCAAGTAAGATGTACATTGCTAAAAATGTCCTTTTCAATGAGTCTGAATATCCCTATACAACTCTTTTTCAACACACATCTGTCAGCAACTCATCTTCCTCTAGTGTATCTGCTCCACCAGTATCACTTCCTCTCTCTCTACTCTTTCCAACTCCACATCTGGTACCTCAAACTCTTATCCCTCTCATCTATCCACTAGCTCAGATAAGTCATCTTCCAGCTCTTATCCATCTCATCTATCCTCCAGTCCAAATTCCCAAACACCTGCTCCAAATTCCTCATCCAACTCCAGCTCATATCCCTCTTATCTATCATCTAGACCAAGCTCACCTGCTCTAAATCATCAAAGCTCCAATCTAGCATCTTCATCTCTCTCACCACCACCTCATCCTCCCAACTTAAACACACGTCACATGGCCACTCGTTCAAAATCTAGGATTTATAAGCCCAAAATATACATAGCTACCTCTTATATCTCTCCAGCTAAAATCTTTGCATCTAGACTTCTTCGTAACTCTGGTACTAGTGGCTCTCACATCAAAACTGACTCCACCACTACAAAATTCACTAAACCACTCTCTGACTCTGAAGCAATTGCTAATCCTATGTGGAATAAAGCTATGGCTACTGAGATAGAAGCTATTAAACTGAAAGATACTTGGGATATCATTCCACCCTCTCCAGATTTGCATATCTCATTGATTGTAAATGGGTTTATAGAGTAAAGCTCTTTGCAGATGACACACTTGATAAGCTCAAGGCCAGGCTTGTGGCCAAGGGTTTTCAACAGTTAGCAGGGTTGGATTTCTTGGAGACTTTAGTCCAGTAGTGAAGCCTATTTCAGTCAGACTTCTTTTCTCTTTAGCTGCTCAGTTTAAGTGGGATATTCAACATATTGATATTAATAATGCATTTCTTAATGGTCACTTGGATAGGCCAATATACATGAAGCAGCCTCCTGGCTTTGAGGATCCTGCACATCCTGACTGGATTTGTCGATTGAAAAAGTCACTATATGGTCTTAAACAAGCTCCAAGGGTTTGGTATGAACGGCTGAAAAATCATTTGCTCAGGTATCGTTTCAAGTATTCAGCATCAGACCATTCTTTTTTTTATATGAGAAATGCAGGAAAACTGATCTTAGTCCTAATATATGTTGATGATATTCTAATTACTCGAGTTGATGCTAGTCTTGTTCATAGTCTTATTCAGACTCTCTCACATGAATTTGCTCTTAAGATGTTGGGCACCGTTAGCTTCTTCCTTGGTATTCAGGTGGTAAAGAAAAATCATACTTTTTATCTATCTCAAACAAAGTACATCAGAGATCTTCTAGCCAAAACAAATCTGATGGATAGCAAACCACAGTCTTCACCGTATGATCTGGGCAGTAAACTTCACAAATCTGATAGCCTATCATTCTCTGATCCCACGTTTTATCGCAGTGTTATTGGGGCATTACAGTATCTCACCATCACTCGGCCAGATATTTCATTCATGGTTAATAAACTAAGTCGATTTTTGCATAATCCAACTGAACTCCAGTGGAAGGCCTACAAACGACTTTTACGCTATCTTAAAGGGACACTTCACTTCTCTCTTCGCTTCTCCTCTTCACCCTATTCGCATCTAAAAGCTTACTCTGATGCTGATTGGGCCGGATCAATAGATGACATAAAATCCACCGGTGGTTAACTTGTGTTTTTGGGTTCTAATCTGTTATCTTGGAGCTCCAAGAAGCAAAGTGTTGTATCTAGTAGCTCTACTGAAGTTGAGTATCGTTCCTTAGCCGATACATCTATGGAGTTGGTCTGGATTCGTTCTCTTCTCACTGAAATTAGTTATAACATTTCTCATACTCTGGTTATATGGTGTGATAACAGAAGTGCTACAGCCATGGCGTCTAATCCAGTGTTGCATGCACGCACTAAACACATCGAAATTGATGTGCACTTCGTTCGCGACAAGGTCCTTAAGAAAGAACTTGACGTTTGTCATATTGGAGCTGAAAATCAACTTGCAGATATACTTACAAAACCTGTAACTGCAGTTCATTTCAACAACATTTGCTCTCTTTTACCGTTTGAAAAGGGTTACTCATGGTTCAGTCGGGGTTGTGTTAGAAATAACTCTTTTCTTTATTTTCTGTTATAGCTTATAGCTAGCAGCAATCTGTTAGATTAGTTAGTTAGAGCTAATGACGTGGCAGTCGGTTATAATCGAAATTTCATGTAACTTAAACTCTTGTATTCTGCTCTATATTAAGAGCTTGAAATCTGGAATGAGAAAAATGTTTTTCCTACTATTTTCTTAACATGGAGTGAGATAAAATTTTATTAATTTTCGAATATCATTATTCAACATTATATACTGCATTATCTTTTCACATAATCTTAAAGTGATCGAAAATAAAATTTTAGAATATTTTATTAATTTTATAACAGCTCAAATATATAATTATAATTATACATAGTTTGAGATATTTTTGTTAAAAAGTCAATAATTCTAATATTAAACTGTATGTATTTTTTTCCAAACAATAAAATAAACCTCAAATTCTGCAGTACCGATATTACGTTGGCTTTCGGGAATTTTGCCGAATAGTGATTCTAGAAAATTAGAAATTAGTTCGGTTCTATCAAAAAATACAAAATAAAAATAATAATAAATAAAAATAGTTCGGTAAACTACCACATTGAATTAGCTTTTATATATATATATATATATATATATATATATATATATAAATCTGCTGCAACTGCAAAGAGATAAGTCAAAGTGTATATAATTTTCTAAATGTGATTAAGAAAATTCCATGATGTGAGAATATCTGCTTGTACATGTTGAACAATAAATTAATATTCAATTAATGTTGTAATTTATAATTAAGGACGCTAGTTATTTATTAAATAAATATACTAATCATTTCTTCGTTTTCTTTTTCAAAGGAAATGATGTGGTGGGCTTTCAAGCAAACGATCAAAGGAAATTCAAAATGCGAAAAATTATTGTTGGTTAATTTCTTATTGCATCGTATCTGTGATAATACGAAGGGTTAATTGTATATAAATTATTAATTTTTTAAATATTTTTATTTTGCACATTAATATTAAAATTATTCAATTATTAATTTTTTCTCAGTTTGTCATCTTTCCAACTTAACTTAGTACTAAAGTGGGCGTATGAAATGATGTTATCTTGCCCATTTTGCTATCTCTACAGATCAATGTTGTTTAAGTAATCCACGAATTTGAATACATAAAATTTCAAATGGTCACTTCAAAACTAAATTTGGCCAAAAATTGGAAGAGAGAGCAAAATAAGAAGAAAATAAAAATTGAATAGTATTAATACATGTTTAAAACTTTAGTGTGCAAAATAAAATTATTTGAAAGTCTGATACTATATGCAATTAATCCTAATCCGAAATGAAATAAAATCTCAACTGATAAAATGCTTATCGTGCAAGTTGGAGTAACAATTATATTCAACTAATAATTAATTAAGTTGGATATTTTAGTAATATTTTTGTGACGTCACAACAAATCATTATTTTGCGTGTAAGAAAAGGACTTACCTACAAAATAATTATGTTAAACGTATAGATAAATAAAAGAGTCCGGGGATTTTTTAGGACAATAACTTATGTTGATTTGAAAATTATGACAAAAACTTTCGGATTTATAAAAATATGACACTAATTTTTTTTAGAGTAAAATAGGACACTAATTAATAAGTGTCGTAAAAATAGGACATTTCTCGGCCGATAATTGGCCGAAAAATATCCTGCGAATGCAACACTTATTAATTAGTGTCCTATTTTACTCTAAAAAAAATTAGTGTCCTGTTTTTACAAGTTTGAAAGTTATTTTCCTAATAATTTTCAAATCAATCTAAGTTACTGTCCTAAAAAACCCTCGAACTCATAAATAAAATATTGCATGGTTTTAGATATACATTCAAATTAATTATTTAATTATAACATTACCTTCCAAATTAATGCTAGCTAGTGCATGGTGGTTGCCACAACTATATATGTCTAAAGAGTTCGTTAATTTGATATATTCTAGGTTAGCATTCAATTTAATTTCCCCAATTATAAAGTCCTTTTCACTTGGTCAATTTAATATTGGGTGTGTTTTTTGATGTAATAAAAAGCTCAAATAAACTGTATAAAATTTTACAACACTTGTTCCATTGGCCAAGGTATATATAATTTTATACCTAGGACTTTAAGAGAGGGTGTTATATATTACTTTATAAAAGGTGAGACAAATATATTATTATTTAAAATAATCAAAATGTAAATAATATAATTTCACTTTAAATGATAAATTTATACCTTATTATATTATCCGTTTATTCAAAGGGATAAAATCCAACATAATAAAAGGAAAAAAGAATTGAAAAATTCACACATTATGTGTGAATTCGCTTTCTATATTTACTTTCGGATTGAAGTTATGGTAACTGAATGGATATCTCGAGTTTTATTTATAAATTAAAACAAGTTTGATCTCATAATAGTATAATTAATATTCTCTCTGTCCCACTTATCTTGGCACATTTGCTTTGGGCACGAAGATTACAATGTGAAATACGAACTAGTTAAAATGTATGAATTCTATATAGAACATGTATGAATTCGCTGTGTAAATGTATAAATTGCGAAAAATATTTTTTTTCGCTATCTATGGGAGTCAAACTCTGAACCATGAATTCATCCAACAAGGTGATGAATCAACAATAGATCTTGATGATCTAAGGACTGAAAATAGTTTTTATTTTATATTCTAAAATGTGTTTTTATTTTATCTCACCCCTATATATATATATATATATATATATATATATATATATATATATATCGCGACACTTTTTTTGAAAACACATTATAACATGTTTTTCGTATAAATACAATATCGGTTCAGGACCAAAAGACTACATACCTCACTACAAGAAAATTCACAGGACACCGATGGATTTAATGACGTAATGCATTCCGTCTCTATTCTACGACGGACAGGCGATAACATACCGATGGAAAGTGAGCTAAAGATCTACCTATGAATTTACCGATGGAATTTACGACGGACGTGGCGCCAAAAAATCCCGAGAATTCAACGATGGAAATAACAACGAAAGGACTATATATGTCGGTTATTTAACTCTATAAATTATTATATCTTAAATTTAAAATAAATAACGATGAAATACTTCTGTTATCTTTTGAATAATTCTGTTATGACTAGAACACTTGAAGAACTTATGTTATGTTATTAATATTTGAATGTTAGTTTTGAAATTATATTAAATTTTATTGATTTGGTGTTTAGCAACATTGATGTATTGGTAATATATATAAATGCATAAAATTGTATAACAGGTTGTCAATAACTGGGTATATCAAAATTATAATAAAAAAATATATACTTTTTTTATTTTTTAAAAATAGCGACGAATTTCCATTATGTCGATAAATTATGCCTAGAAAATAACGACGGAGTTTAGATTTCGTCGTTAAAACTACGCACGGAATCAGCGACGGACTACTGATTCTGTCGTTAAAATGAATCATGAACTTACCAAACAGAATTGTATTCCGTCGCCAGTACTGACGAAATATTCTATCGCTATTCGTTGCTATTTTCGAGACGACGCCGGTGTCGTCAAGTGGTCTCCGACGGCCGCTCCGTCGCCGCCGCCGTTGGTAAATCACCGACGACATTGAATTTTTGCCGGTAACCAACTACTTACAGGGAGACACACGGCCGTTGTCGGTGTTCCATCGGTAACCACAAACATCGACAAAAAATTGGTCATTACCGATAAAAAATTTCGTCGGTAATCAGCCAATTTGTTGTAGTGCATGTCGTCTCAATGTGTCATATTATGATTTTCACTTAGTTAATAACAATTCATTAGTATATCTTTTCTTCACAATAAAAGATTATAAAATAGTTTAATTATAAAATTTATTTAGCCTTTCGTTATACTTCCGTGCCATCTATATAATAGATTTTGAGGTAGGTACTTTTTTTTTGAGAAGGAAGACGAGAAATTTTATTACGAAAAGTCTTCTGAAACAATGTCATTAAACTAGCTAGAAAAATTAGCGGTCCAACACACTGTCGTGAATAGCTATAGGTAAATTGCGCTAAATTATATACCATTTTATTGACTTCTATTTTGAGGTAGGTACTTTTTTTTTTGAGAAGGAAGACGAGAAATTTTATTACGAAAAGTCTTCTGAAACAATGTCATTAAACTAGCTAGAAAAATTAGCGGTCCAACCCACTGTCGTGAATAGCTATATGTAAATTGCGCTAAATTATATACCATTTTATTGACTTCTATTTTGAGGTAGGTACTTTTTTTTTTTTTTTTTTGAGAAGGAAGACGAGAAATTTTATTACGAAAAGTCTTCTGAAACAATTTCATTAAACTAGCTAGAAAAATTAGCGGTCCAACACACTGTCGTGAATAGCTATATGTAAATTGCGCTAAATTATATACCATTTTATTTTATTGACTTCTTGATGCACATGATGAACACACTCAATAGAACACACGAGCGAGCCACAATAATCGCCTTCAACACATTCTTGTAGCAAGTATACTTCTTAAAGATCTTTCTAATATGTCGCTAGTACATGTTTTATATTTATTTTGACAAGATACTATTATATACATGTATTTTTTTTTCTAATAATACCATAATACATGTTGCATGATTAAAAAATCAAATCAGCATTACATTATTCTACATATATAACGACATTAATTGATATATTATCAACATATATAATATTTTCTAAAAAAAATAAAATAAATAAATAAATCCTATATAACATTGATTGATATATTATCAACATATATAATATTTTCTCAAAAAAAAAAACAACGTATATAATAAATCAGATACTGTGTATAGTAACAGTTAGTAGATGCAACGAGGTAAATGTTACTCCGTATGTACTATTTAGTTCTCATAGTTTTGTATTAGTAATATTTAGTGAAAATAATATAATATAGTATTATATCAATAATTCATGAAATATAATAATGAGTGGAGAATGTCATATAATTATTTAATAATATTAGTTACATATATAATATACATTGGCATATGGGGTGTTGGCATAAGAGATATCCACAATCTTATCTATTAGTATTAAATCAATAAATTCTTAATCGTAACTTGTCGGCGATCATGTGGACTCCGTAATAGACATGTCCAGCCGTCATTACCAAAGTACAATTTGATGCATTTGGGTAATTACTTAATGAGTTGGAGGCGAATTTGGATAGTAAATTAAAGGGCAGATAGCGTTAAAATCCCTATACTTTTCCCGTTTTCGCATATTTCCCTTGACTTTAAAAATTCGCGATAGAATCCTTGACCGTTGATTAATTTCGTAATTTTCCCTTAATAAAGTTTCCGACGAGTAACTACAATGACGTGTCATTTATGTATTGCTGAGTCATCTAACTAAATTTGCTTAGTCACGTAAATCAGCCAAAAACGTCGTCGTTTTCCCGGTTACTAAGCTGCCGCTGTCTAAATCCGCCGGTTTGACTCCCAACCACATGCTCCAGCGGCTTATTCAGGCGTGGTGCGTCGCCAATGTGAAGAGCGGGATCGATAGGATCCCGACTCCCAAGTCCCCCCTCCACCGCTCCGCCGTCATCAAGCTCATCCGCACTGCGGGCAGCCGGCGGAGCAGATTGGAGAATCTCGAGGCCCTGAGCAAATTGGAGGAGCTCGTTGGCGACAAAGACGGTAAGAATCAGCAGTGCATGGCGGAGGTCGGCGCCGCCAAATCGATGATTCTTATGTGATGAAATGTTTCGACGACGGCTGACTTGGTCCCCCACGGCGGAGAATAAGCAGATCGTTGAAGAAAAAAACCCTCAATTTTTTCAATCGATTCTGTGGATTTTGAACGGCAAATTAGAAATTTCAGCCAAGACTGATGCCCTAATTGTACTATAAATGCCATAGAAGTGACGAGTTCGAATTTTTTGGAGAAATTGAAGCCGTGTTTCTTTAAAGAGATGATGAGAATTTTGAGGTCGCAGACGACACCGGCGCCGGCGATGAGGGCGGTTCTGAAAATTCTGATCCGGAAACGACGACGTTTTACGTTATTAAGTAAAACTACGTCGCTTAATACGCCGAAATTTAATCCTACGTGGATTTCCGGACTCCATGTCAGCATTCTATAAATCGCCAGTCATTTTTTAGGGAGAAACGCGAACGAGATTTAAAGTCAAGGATTCTATCGCGAATTTTTAAAGTCAGGGGAAATATGCGAAAACGGGGAAAGTATAGGGATTTTGACGCTATTTGCCCTAAATTTATATATATATATATATATATATATAGGGGCAGATCCAATATTTGTCGACAGGGGGGCTGAACTAGAAGGTATGCCCCCGAGCCAAAATTTTCCGATAATTCATATAGTTTAATTTTATATTCAAGTAGAATCTTAATGGACTTAGAATTAGAATTCGATCACCGATTATAATAAATAATTGTTCTTTTTTTATTGATTCAATAACAAATATATTGAAGCATATAAAAAATTATCTCTCTGTGATTTTTAAAATATTAATCTATCTTCTACAAAAATAAATTAATTTCTATTATTATTTTAAAAGGTTTTTTTTTTATCTTTTTCTGAAAGGTCGACTGGGCTATATGAGCTTAACTATATAGATATTAGGCTAAATATATTTAATACATATACGACAAAATTTTGGGGTTGCACTGGGCTGGAGCCCAGTGCAGTCCCAATGAAGATCCGCCACTATATATATATATATATATATATATATATATATATATACACTTCATCCGTCCATAAAAAATAGTCATTTTTTGTCATTTTGAGATGTCCACAAAAATTAATTCCTCTTCATTTTGGCAAATCATCAATCATATGGTGGGCTCTATTCTCCACTCATAATATAATTAATTATCATTATAAACACTATTTTTCAAGTGGGACCATTTCTCGATTCACAATACAATAACTATTTATATTAAAACTCGTGTCGTCCCTTACTTGAATTTTTTGTGGACGGAGGGAGTATTATTCTAATTATAGTTTGGGTAGAATGTATCTTCTATCCAATATCTTATTGTACATCTAAGTGAAACGCATTTTGTATAAGCTCAAGTGGAAAAGTTGAGGCATTCAAAGTCTCTTCTTTATGAAGGGTCTTGGGGTTTTTTTTGTCACTTTTGTGTGAATATTTCTCACCTTTGTGTGGTGTAGGTGTAGAGGTCTCGTCTGTGTGTAGATTGCTTGTTTGATCATAAAAACTACACCATACGCATGTGAGATTGAACCCAAGACCTCTCACAAAGAAGAGTATTTGCGTGCCTCAACTTTGTCACTTAAGTTAGGTCTCATTGGCATAATTGTTAATAATTTTAGTAATATTAATGTTTACATTGCAGTGTTTCAATATTTTACGGGGACGAGTACCGTTTGATTATTCAAATAAATTTATGTAAATATGTATTTATTCAGATCGATTATTGTCAACTCATATTTCATTATTAGATATTTAATCAATTTAAGTGAGTTCAAATTATTTGCAGGTATAATTATATATAGGTTTGTGAAAATACTATGTATAATAAAGTTGTTTTTTAATTAAGTTTGGAACGAGCATGCATAAGTGAATAAATTCGAAATGAGTTTGAATTTAAAAGATGTTTCTTTGATGGATAACTGACACATTGTTATCTCCAGGCACATCATACAAATAATTTTGTAAGTGAATAAATTCTAAATGAATTTGAATTTAAAAAATGTTTCTTTGATGGATAATTGACACATTGTTATCTCTAAGCACATCATACAAATAATTTTGTAATTACTTCATTTAAATTATTTAGTTATAGAACTTATACATATTATTGTTAATTTATTTGCATAAGTAGATAGAGTATGCTAAATTACGCGAACTCTGAGAAAGCCCCAACTATATCCTCATTAAATAAAGTAAATTTAAATAACGGCAGAGCACAATTTAGTTGAGAAGACACTTCTTCAAATCTTCAACGAGTAGGTTGGTGTTTCAAATCACCTAATGTAAATGTGTACTAACTCGATTCTAGATTTGACGGGTGATCTTACAGATCAACACAATTTAATTAGTGTGCTTTGTCCTCACTCACACACTCCATGAGAAGTTTAACTTTGAATTTTTTTTATGTAATCATCAAAAAAGAAGATGCATCTTATTGATATGAGTAATAATTGTCAAATTATTTAAGCTCACCGACAATCTTCTTAATTCTTACTTCTATCTCGAGCGTCACAAAATGAGCGTGGATTTTTATAAATTGTTACGCCTAAAAAAAATCAAGTGTGCCTCACAATAAATTTCATTTTGTAAGTCTACAATATGTTTAACTACTTAACCTTTTATAAAAGTATAGTGGATCGGGTTTCCGAATTTCATCAATATAACTCCATTTGAGTTTTTCAAAAGCATATTTCGAATTAATAAGCTTATAATAATAATCTAAGATCAAGAGTCCTAAGATTTTTAAGGAAAAACAACATAAAACATTTGAAGGCACTTACGCACCTCTCTAATGTGAAGAGGCAATATCACATTCCTAACGAATTTGTAACTTATGGTATGGATATGAGAGCTGATGATTGTAACAAACAAAAAAATTCAACAATTTTGATACATCAATTTTTGTTATAATTGTAGGCTGGAAATGTGGTTATTAGGTTTTGCATTAAGTTGAAAGAGTCACGAGTCATCCTTCAACTAATTTTCTAACTGTCATCTCCCAAAACACATTTGTTTATTAATACAACATTAATGTAACCCCCCACCGAAATTCCCTTTTTGCATTGCGAAATTTTAGATTGTTATGGTTATGGATATAACTGTGAAACACTATCTACCAACATTAAGAATAATAAATAGTTACTCGGAAATTACGAATGTTACTCATTTACACGAAATTAGTGGTAATCTGTAATTTAGTGACGAATTGAACACCTCAGCTGTGAGCTTACATTAAATTTAAGTCCAACAGGAATGATTTGATGCTGGTATTTTGTGTTCCCTTTGCTTTGCAATAATTGTTGTTTCGCGCATGTGGTATAGATAGTAGATACCATGTCGCTGTGACATCATTTATGCAATGCACCTACAAATAATGGTCACTTCCCTACCACCCAATTTATAGCTAAATCCTTCTTTCTTTTTCTTTTTTAATTTTTTTTATTTATTTGCTTTTTGTTTTTTTCTTCTTCTACTTAGTACGCCTTCATGTGCGATGCACGAACCACAATATACTTAACTATTTTTAAAAAATTAAATTACGCAATAATATCAAAATATCATCTTTTATGAGTTATAATCATGATGACAAAAAATAATTTCTGTTAATTTAAATATTAATATTTAATTTGAAATAGCGTATAATAACAATACTAATCTCAATGAACCAGTGTAGTTTTCTTCTTTTTAGTTGCATTAAAAACTTTTTAGTTACATTGCCCTCAATTAATATTATAATTGCTAGAAGCCTAGAATGCCATAAAATTAGAGGAAAGTTTTTTAATTGAAAATTGTGTTTTCATATACTTCATCTATCCACAAAAAAAAAATCTATTTTTTCTTTTTGGGACGTTCTTATTTACCCTTATTTTTCACTTTTTCGCTACTTAGAATACGAACTAAAATACATTTTCACTATTTTCAATGCACTCAATAATCTTTTTTCACTTTCAATATACTCAATAACATTTTTCTTAAAATTCGCATCACTTTCTTTTAGGAAGTTTTTTTGTGGATGGAGAGAGTATTATATAGATATAAATATATAAATATAGGTGGAATTGGTTGATTTAATTGCTTGCTCACGAAAAGCGGCAGTCCAAATAATTGTTCAAAAGGGTGCGGCTTTTTTGAGTTTTTTTTTTCCCCCTTCTTTTTTAAAGCTTGTGGTTCTTTTTAGTTAATATGTGATAATATTCATTTTGCTTTTATAAAGATCAACAATAGCCACAAAGATGAAACAATAAAAATTTTAACTTTGAAATCAACAAAATATATAATCCTTAAGAAGCTTTGAGATTATGATTATGGACGAAATATGGCCAATCATGACTAAGAAGTTTCATGATTGTGAAGTATAAACAAAATATGATCTTGTCTCAAAAAAATAAAATACGATCAATTAACAACTAAAAAATATTTTAATCGTAAATTACAAACAGAATATAATCAAGTCCCGGCTGAGAAACTTCATGGTTGTGAATTATAAACAAATTACGATCAATTTATGGCTAAGAAATATATTAATCGTGACATGTAATTAGAATTCAGATTCAAGCACGTTTTAGTACAAGGATATGAAGGTAATTATTTCAAAATACAAACTTGGTAAAAAGAATTATGCTCCTCTAAGTTTCAGAGTGGAACTCGACCAAGTATTAAGAAATTAAAGATGATAAAAGAGCGAATCATAACCTATCAACCAAGAATTATCATTTACTGTAACCTCACTTCGATAGGGGAGGGAGGAACATTATTCTCTTTTCTTTTGAAAGCCCTCAAAAAATATTTTTTAAGAGAAAATCTTAATGGTTTGGAGATGAACACCGTGCCTAGTTGAAATCACAGGACTCCTAGAATACCAATATTGTTATAAGCCAATCGTCCAGCTCAACACCGATAACCTATCTATTCTCGGAATCCAGCAGACACTCCAACAACATTTTCCATTCGATCATACCAATCACCGATGCGTGTATGCTCTACCATGTCCTTACCAGCCCTGAGGTAGCGAATGGATTTTAAGACACCAAAGACGGAAAGGTCAGCTAAGTTGGGCTTCGTTCCACCTGGTACAAGAAGGTTATGAATGAGAATAAGATGTAATGTTACATTGGTGTATCTAGTATCAGCAAAGTCAAACTATGATCATGATACGAACCTAGAAAATCTCGACCCTGAAGAGCATCTACCCATGTTTCGGCAGCTTCATACAAAGCCGCCCTCTCATCAGTAATGTTGTGCCTTTTCTTCAACCTCTTTGATATAAAATACATTGCACCAGCTCCAGCATATTTTGCACTTAATTTCTCCATGAAGCTGAAGTTGCCTGCATTTTAGGCAAAACCAGATAGCAGGGCAGATAAGAGAATAGGGAAAAGAAAGCAATCTCTAATTTTGATAACAGCCAGCGAAACCAGCCAATAGACAGTTTTGTGCCTAGGAGGCAGCAAGATTACCACTATATCATTGACTACCTCGAAGCATTTCAAAAGCCGAGGTCCAAGCCAAACATACATACATAAACTAAAAGAACATGCACTAACAGTCTAACACACATTCTTTAACACGGTTCGTATGATAGCTAAGAAATACAACTAGCATCAAGAATATGGGAATAAACTTAATAAGAGACGCATCAAAGCGAGAGAAAACTGTCATGTTTTCAAGAAAACAATAAACATTTGTCAGCGATAGGTAGTTCCTAGAATAATTGCAAAGTGCACATATTTTGATCAAATATCCTGTTCAAGGATATGGATTTGTTTAAAATGTTGCACATAACAGGTGTGCCATATTGAAGATCAGGTCTGGTTCATGTCATTCATTTGCAAATGCAATTATCCTACATAGCCAAGAGTCTGGAGATCTCTTTTTCCTATATTATATATAATATAAATTGGTAGCGAATGGGTCTTTCGGGGAAAAAATGTTACAAGTGATGTGAATGCTGACAGATACAAGACCATGTTAGTAGTGAAAGGATATAACTGAGAGATGATTACTATAAATCTTTCTCACGACACTAGGAATTACATTTCTGTTTGTGGCCAAGAAATTTATCAAATGGCCATTTTTATTTATGCAATAGCTTAAATAAAGAACTAAAATACATCCAACCAGAAAGCTAGGATGATAAAGGTGAAGCATACAAAGAATGTAAATTAATCAACTTCTGACATGTTCTTTTGTCACCAGTACAGTGGTATAAGAAATTTAAGAACCTTAAAAGTTCGGTTTTAGGAATACCAAAGTAGAACTTGTGTTTTCATTTAAATATTTCAGGGTATAAATGTTTATATTGAAAAGTATTGAGCACGTTAAACCACAATGTAGAGAAGAAGCCTATTGATCCTTGAATCAAACTTTTTCTAGATCAGTTCAGAAAAGTAGGCCAAAACAATTAGCAGTATTAGATATCTAGTCAAACGAATGTGACCTTATCTTGCATGCTCAGCCAGCATACCAAGTGATGAAACTAGAAGAACTAACAAGAGTAATCAGAGACTGAAGGATTAGGGTGAATGTTGCCTGCATTAGAAGAGTGGCTAGTCTACACATGAATATTACGCCATTACGGTAATCCGTAATGCTTATTTGAAATCAGAAATAGCCAACTCTAAGTTGACTAGTGGTTGGGTATTTGCAATAGGAGGTACAAAGGTTGCCAGAGCCCTTAAGAGAAAACTTTTCTTGAATTGTCTTCCATCAAATCTGTGTGATAGCTATGTCGTTAGTGCATTCTCTGTTTCTGTTTCTCCAATTACCTTAAAATAAGCATCTTGTGCATCTTTTACAGTGTGCCTACCCTATTCAGCACCTGCTTTAGTATACATCATAAGTATAACCATCATTCCATATAAAATTTATATCAACTAGAAAATAGGGGAAAATGATCGACAGATGGATCACTTGTCACCATTCCGCAAACTTAAAAACACTAAAAAAGTTGAAATAACAATGCAATCTGCTCCAAAAATGCACAAACTGAAAACAGTATCTTCAAATTCAATCAATATTGCTAGGAATTTAACTGATACTAAAGTAAACTTACCCTTTGTAGTGATGTAGTCAAATGAATCAATAGCCTCAGAAATAGTTCGGTATATATTAGGCGATAAAACGTGCACCAAGTGGTTGTCCACCCATCTGCATTGATAGTAATTGGTGTAACATTTATTATTCCTCATTACTTAAGGTAAAACTAAGTCTTACCCAAATGACAAAATAACAATACTAAGGTATTAAAATTTGTAATAATAAGAAGGCAAATACTGAGAACTAGAAACAGCATTGTTACAAACATCAAAATGGTGACATTTTGATAACAATAACTGCAATCTGCAAATGCAAAAGTTCACCATAGTGTTTTGACATAGTTTATCAATATGCTACGATATGCGTAAATAAGAAGCAATATAAAGAAAGTTTGACATTATAAGAGTCAGAAGCACATGCCTCCGCCACTTCTTCTCTTCACTTTCTTCAGCAGAATTAGTGGACACGTCAGGATTGATCTTTCTGTACAATTTATCAATTATATCTACATAGAGAACATATGAATAGAGATAGGATTAGGAACTTAGGTGAAAACTTTTAGATAAACTAATCAACTCTAGTTGCAGAGAAACAGATATCATACATTTTTTAGAAACATTAACGATGTGATGATTTACTTATTCAATACCTGATGAGTCAACCATTTGTTCTCCATCAACCATCAATATGGGCACTTTCTTGTATTCAGACCACTTGGTTTCCTTTTTGCTAAGAGGGTTGACCTCCACAATTTTGTATGGTATGTCATAGTAATCCAGGAATGCTGGAAAGTAAAGGACAGAAAAATACGAGAGGTCCCCGTGTTATAAATGTCAGTATGGTTAGAAAAGAATACTTAATAAGATAGACAGTAGCAGCTAACAAGATAATGATCAGGAAAGGGTGCTAGAGGAATTAAGAATTGCACACGTTGCCATTTGCTTGCAAATATGTAAGATCAACTACTGGCACATCATTTATATCGTTACTTTAATTGCAGTTGCACACCTTGGTTTAACATACATTTTCTTTGATTGAGTTTAGGCAGAAAGAAGATTTACAGTTTAAAAGTACATCACAATCACATTTCATTACAAAACATTAGCTTTAACTGTTGGCCTTTGTATTACTTATAAATTTAGGCAACAGGTGCAACAGCACTGGCTTCGAGAAGAGACTGTATCCAAACCCTGCAATCATATTATACACCCAGATGCATTTTGTATGATAAAATAAGGGCGAGATAATCTAAACTTTTATCAAGCCTTAAATTTTTTGATGAATCACTTCAATTATAATATCCTAAAGAAGCCTTGCTATATCACGCAAGATCAAGAAAGTTGGAGAAGTTCTAGTTCTTCAAGCCTCTTAGTCTCTAAATAAACTTAAGTGTAAGAAATAAAACAGGATCCCTTTGTTACATCCTTATGGCTCCCACATGAGGTCATGGAGCAAAAAAAATAAGAAAAGACAGGGATGGGGTTTCTCTAGCTTTTGTCACACTCTACTGCATCCGTATTTTTTAGACATTTTTGTGCAGACAGAATATGCCACATCTAGTCCTACACTCATCTGTATGCCCATAACTTAGTATGTCATTAACCAGTAACTAATTAGCTTTCACTACTTACATGTTAATTTGTCTAATGTTTATAACCAACCAAAGAGATCAATCACCAGTAAGTTACGCCCATGTCAATCATAACCAAAAGAATGTTCTCATCAATATGCCATGATTATGCTTAATAGTCACAAATAATTCTACAAATAGATACCGGTCAGATTGTAAGCAAAACATATACTATCAAATAATTACTTGATCAAATACTTATTTTAAAAAAATGGACCGCTTTAATTGAATTATTAAAGTACTAAAGCTATGCAAATTCATTCTACTTAACAATGTTAGTCAAATTTAGAATTTCCATTACTATGAAGGGGGCTCACAAATTAATTACCCAAAGTCAATATCCCCTTCTTTTAACGGATCCAAATTGCATTTCCAGCACCGCAAATGTACAATTTGTGATTGAAGAAAGCAATCCACATTAATGCTTTAGGCCAGAATCGAAATCAAATACCTTTAACTTTATTGCAGAAAGGGCAAGCTTCATACTGGTACAGAACGACTTCTTTCGGCCGGAAATTAACGGTCTCTTTGGCGTGAGCCTCCTCGACGATAGAAGTGGCGGCCGTGGAGAACAGCATCGTTCCGAAAACAGCGTGCGTGGCGGCGCGTGAGGCCTTGTCGCCGGCGATGCCGTTGTACGAGAACCATTGAGATCTGGACGATGAGTTATAGCTGCTGGCGCTGAAGAGCGCCGCCTGGAACAGGCGGTGGTGCTGGTCCGCGGAGGCCACGCCGCCTACGGCGCGGCGAACGGCGGAGAGTCCAGCAGCCCTTCGCATCTGAGGAAACATAGGAAGTTTTTTTTTGGTGCGACGGAGGAAGGAGAAAGATGAAAGCTAGAGAAGGGTTTTAAGGTCAGTAGATTTATGTGGTTTATACGAGGGTTTTAGAAGCTGTACACGTCAGCCTAAACTTTCGTGCAAATTGGCTCGGCTTCAGCCGCAGGCCTAACGCTGCTTAAGATTAAAACTTGCGCCAAATCATTACATTTTTTTTTAAAGAATCACAAGAGACATCTACCATATTCTAATCTAATCTAATCAAATCTAATACTCCTTCCGTCCACGAAATGAGTACCCATTTGTGGACGACACGAGTTTTAAGAAATGTATTGAGTGTAGTGTGAATAGAATAAGGGTCCCACATTTTTTAGTGTATTAATTAAAAAGTTTTGTGGGGTACACTTGCCAAAAAGGGAAATGGGTACTCATTTCGTGGACGAACGAAAAAGGAAATATGGGTACTCATTTCGTGGACGGAGGGAGTACTATCTAAATAATCGGAATCTCTACACCACACAAATGTGGAGTCTATCAGTTTTCATCGTCCTGCTTCCTCCGGCCTTGGTCCATTCGTCTGGCGACTCTTTAGCTCCGCCGACACCTCTCCAACCCAACGCCTAATGGCAGGTAAATCGACTGCAATTTGAAATGTGAGAGCTGAGATGTGGAAGTGAAGAATTCATATTTATTGCTGCTATTTATAGATGGTGAACCTGACTTAGCATATTCAAAATTCAAATAACCTATTACCCAACAGATAAATTGATCCAAATTATTCAGTAGATTAAAAGAAGTGTGACTTGGCGGGAAAAATTGGTAGCTGAAAACCTTGCTTTAATATTAGTATAGATAGATAGATTATGAACTATTAATAAAAAAATTAGTTTATTCTTTTTAGAAGATGAAACAATTTTTTTAATTTTTTTTATAAAAGTAGGTCTTTATATGCTTTCAATATACTTCTTATTGAATTAATTGAATTGCAAATAAAAATTTATTATATTAAGTGACTATTAAAAAAATGCATGAAAATAAATTGTACATAATGTCCAAAAAAATTTGGTTCCAAACCCCCGTGTAAATATTTTCAGATCCATAGTTCGACAAAGTCAGCCCTAAACATAAATCCTGGACCCCCTGCGTACAAGAGATGAGAATTCTTCAATGCGTAAGTAGGTGTATTATTGAGCGTAGAAGAGAGATTAATTTATCGCTAATAAAACTCTCTTACTTATCTTCTACATATGGCTGAAAAAGTCTGTTAAAACTTTTCAGTAGATGGCTAAACACTTTAGAAGATTCAATCTCTTCACTTGATGGAAGATTCAATCGCTCTTACTTATCATTAGGATTTTCAATTGATTTATTTCAAATCATCATAGGGGTCAACATCAGAATGCAATATGCAATAATAATATGGATTAATGGCGTGCGCCTTATTCCTTCGTCCGTGTATGTTCTTTTTTGATGATACGATTTACATATAAGTATTTTTGGGGTTATAGTATAATTAAATTTTCAGTTAATTAGAATTTTAAATTTAGAGTTATAAGGTAAATTAGTAAATTTAATACTAATATTTTTAATATTTTTTAAGTAAAAGGCTATAATGAAAAAAAATGGGGGCTATGTATAAAATTACCTTTATGAAAATGGGCTAGATGCACAATGAGCTGATAATTGGGGTCAGCCCATTAGCGCTTGCTAGGGCTGGTAAATCGGTTCCGGTTATCCGGTTAAAACCGTAATCGAACCGAAAAAACTGGGGTTTTTACCGGTTCGGTTCGGTTTTCGGTTAGTCTTCTTACAGTTAACCGGTGAATCGGTTTAATCGGTCGGTTAACCGGTTTGATTTATAGATTAATTAATACATTTAATTTTGTATTTACATTTTGTAAAAAAACTAGGGCATCAGAACAGAATTCACGCCTCCCCCACGCCCTCCCCGTCTCCACGCCTCCACGCCCTTCCCGTCTGCCTTGCTCCCTCCGGCGACCAGCGCCTCGTCCCACCGCGCCCATCTCCCTCTGCACTCTCCAGCGCCGCCGCGCCCTTCCTCTCCGACCTGTATTCCCCTCCAGCGCTGCCGCGCCCATCTCCCTCTGCACCCTCCCTTCTCTCTCTCACCTCTCTCTCTCCAACAACTACTTCAACTCCTCCCTCCCCGCCGCCGCCATCTCCGTCTGCCGGAATCTCGCCACCCTCGACCTCTCCCAGAATCTGCTCGTGGGCCCCCTCCCGCCCTCCCTCTCCGACCTCCCTTTTCTCAGGTTCGTAAAAAGTTTCCATCTTCGGTTAGAAAAGATAAGAAATTTAAGGTAAAGATGGTTTCTTTGCTCTGCAAATAGCTCAGATGTCGTAAAGATTCAATCTTTTTTATGTAAATTTTGAGATGTCGTGATGAATTTAGTTTTTTTGTTGTTGTTCTTACACTGTAGTCTGAAACCAAACTCCTTGATTATATGTAAATTAGAATCATCATGGTATGTACTTTGTCGGGTTCTTCGGATCTTGCTCTCTTGTGCATTTTACTCATATCGTTTTGTATCTTTCCTCTACTCCATTTCGTCATGTTCCTGAAGGACAACAGAAGCGGCATCCATATTTCTTATTTTATGTTGTGAGAACTAACGGTTGCTATATTTGATGAACTCCCGTTGATGTGCAAATCAAACATACTTGAAATTTTACAGAAAATGTGGCAGTTGAGTTGATGGATAAATCAATCAATTCATTGAACAAGAAAGAATCAGATTATACATATAATGGTGCTTATTACATTTATAGGAAATTGATTGCTAGTGCTTATTACATTTATAGGAAATTGATTGCTAGATAGGATTTGAGAATTGAGATTAAGGTTGGAAATTCATAATTATTAGAGGATTTTTTTTTATTTATTTTTAATTATAAGTCTCTATAAAAGTTTTTTTAAAACTAAATAATCATAAGTCATGAGTTGGTGGAGTGGGTAAAACTCCATCCTTTCTTTCAAAGGTCAAGTTTTCAAATCCTATTGCTTCTATAAAATTTGAATTTTTTAAAATTAACCGGTTAACCGAATTAACCGGTTAATTTGAACAAATTTAAAAATTGAATTATTAACCGGACCGGTTATTCGGTTAACCGATTCTTTAACCGGTTCGGTTTATCGGTTACCGGTTATAAGAATAGGGCTTATTCGGTTCCGGTTAACCGGTTCGGTTAAAACCGAACCGGACCGATTACCAGCCCTAGTGCTTGCCTCTCTCTCTGCAAATTCATCCCCTTTTCTTTGTTTTCTTCCCTCTTTTGATAAACCCTAACCCTAAATCCCTTCTCCCCTCAACCACTGAGCTCTCTTCTTACCACTCTAGATCACTTTTACTCACCCATTTTCATTGGAAAAATCGTGTGTAGAGTGAAATTATGGCAGATTACTGCCGGCAGCGTGACTTCATGTTCTGCGAATTCTGCGGGACAATGCTCTCTTTCGGTACGCCCAAGTATGCTCGATGCCCCTTGTGCAAATCCCAGAAGCGTCTCAAAGGTCAGATTTACTCCATTCATCTTTTTAAATATTTCCCAATTATACTAATTTTAATAGTCTATTGCCAGCATATTGTCTTATCTCTTGAGGAATGATTGGAGTATTATTATTGATTTAGCTTCTTATTTTCTATATTTAATTTTGGGAATTATTGAAATCAATAAAACAACTACAATTTTTGTGCTTTAAGTAGCTTCTAATTTTTATATTGAATTATGGAATTATCACTTCAACTAGTCTTGTTAATGTTACAATAGGGGGTGGATTACACCGGGTATAGCATTTGCTGTCTATTTGCACATTTGCTTGTGGATGTGTTGATGGAAAGTAGATGCTATGCCTTAGAAGCTGCCTTAGCATAGAGTATATCCCACTTTAATATGCTCATTAGATATGATCGCTTCAAAGATAGATGCAATTGCTTGTTTGTGTCGGTTTATATTGAATGCTATCGTTTGAAGCTGGACTTATATATACTTGGTATAGTAGTTCATCAGTTTAAGGATGAGATGATATAGTGATATTGTATTGGCTTTATAGTGATGGACTAACTTTGGAGAGAAATTTAATTAGATTTCTTTTTGTTTGAGTCTCAAGTTGAGTTATGATTCTTAAGAGTAGCAGAATATTCTTGTGTTTTATGTTTCTCTTTTATGAACTTGGAACTAGCAGTTTTTGCTTATTGATTGAGGAATTTCCTTCTTTTGTCTTCAGAGATGAAGGGAAAAGTGATCAGCTATACAATCAGTGCTGAGGTATGATGCTTGATTTGGCTGCATGGGGTTGTCTTTCACTAATTTGAAATTTTTATTTGAGAAGCATAACAAAGTATTTGATCATTTTGTATCATGCCCAAACATCAAACTGAAATTATTTTTTAACTTCATGAATTATTATTATTTTCACGACAAAGATGAGAGGAAAGGGGCCAGATTTTGACGACATATACCTCATGTTTATCTACTAAATCAGCTCAGATAAGCTTACAATTTTTTGTAAATATGTTAAATCAAGAACCTGATGATTATTTCTGAAGAGAATCAGCGCATGTCTCGAATAGCCCTTAGATATGCTAGATTTTCTTACATTTTGGCTGCTACAGGTTTCATGTCTATTTAGTGGGATGTAAAACAATAGCATCAGATTCAAGCATAAGATACACGATCGAGATGCCTGAAGATCTCTTTAAAAATGATCTTTTATGAATAACCACTGAATTGTGGTCCATACATAGCTTGGAAGCACACTTAATAAAATTCTGGGATATCTATGAATATATGATTGCTAGCAACTCTTTTGTTTGTGTTCTGCCCTTGCTATCTCATTATGGCTTAAACTTAGCAACTATAGAACCACATATCTTGCAGGATTTGAGGAGGGAGTTAGGAGTGTCCACCCTCGAGGATATAGAAGAAGAGAGGGAACTAAAACAGATGGTCAGAATTATTCATATACATGCTGCCATCTTTTATGTTGTAGACAACTACTGTTTTTCATGCAATGTTTTTCTTCTTCAAACAGGATTACAACGCAAAATGCAAAGCTTGCCAGCACTTGGGCCTGGCTTACGTTGCTAGACAGGTAAACTGTCAGCTATTATATTTAAGCACATATAACTATCTGTTGGTGGTCTATATCGCTGTTCTAGTCCCAATGTCTATTTTAACAAGCTCTGCTCGCTGGCTTCTTCGTCTTATTCAGATTCGATCAGCTGATGAAGGACAGACAATATTCTATTCCTGCCCCGTGTGCGCCCACAAGCAGACTGAGAACTCATAAAGGAGGGATCTTTGTATGTATCAAAACAGCTATGTCAATCCATCCATTTTCCATTAAGAAAAGAAAAAGAATAGGTTTGCTGCATAATAATACGATGATTCCTGTCCAATGTTGTAGGGGTGCGTTTGTATTACTTTGGGTGATGTATTAGATTGACGAAATATACGATTGGGTATTGGAAGGATACATGGTCGAAGAAGCTCGAAACTGTCCAGTTTATCAAAACACATTATATCTTTGTCTAAGCTATTACTCAAAGTAAACCTGCATATAAATTTTATAGTATGTTTATTTATTCGCCGGCAGAAAACCAACCTTTGACCATAATCAAGGGAAGCTGGATTCTGTCTGTTCACAAACCGCCGGCTACGATTCGGACCTTTTTTGATGTTGAATAATACTACTTTGAATCTGCAAAAATATTCATCCAACTCTTTTTCCTGCGTTTATTCCACTATTTTGTCTTTTCTATTTGTTAAAGGTGTATAAATTTTCCTCCTTAATATGCCTTGGCTTAATTATCTTCAAATTAACAATCTTTTATTTTAGTTAAGTAGATGTAGTTGAAAAGTAATGTTATTTCACATTGCTAAATACATAAGGGGCGTTTACTTTCCATAATTAATAACATGTGTCATTAAGTATTTTTATTCTCAATAATAGAATTTCCTTATTTTCATCATTTCAATGTGATATAAATCAAATCAAATTAGCTCAAATGATAGAAATAATAACACCTCTAAGATATTCCATAGTTCAAATTTATTTAAATAAATTAATATTATTTTTATCTATTAAGATCATTTCTCAAAAGTAAAATAATGTGTTAAAATAGGTTCCCATTTGTTCTTGCTGAGTAAAACTTCCAAGTATATCTAATTGAAATATAACCAATTTATTTTCCAACGTAATAATATAGTAAGAACAGTGTAATTGTCCATGCATGTACCATTACATTTACACCGGAATTTATATTCGAAATTCATATCACTAAATTCATATCACTACAAAAAAAACGCAAAAATAGCGGCGAAAATTAGCGACGGCGAATCCGCCGCCGGCAATTACCGACGGCATGGCGGCGGCAAAAACGGCGACCCGCCTTTTGTCTATTACCGGCGAATTACCGACGGCAAAAACAACCGCCGCTAATTAGCGGCGGTTGCGCCGTCGCTAATTTAAATATATGTTAATTTAAATATAAATTATTTATTACCGACGGCGTTGCCGTCGCTATTTACCGGCGGCAAGCGGCCGCCGCTAATCACCACCGCCGGTGACATCCGGCGATAGCACCACCGCCGTCCGGCCAAAATTACCGATGGCATTTTTCCGCCGCTAATTACCGACGGCAAACGCCGTCGGTAATTTTTTTAATTTTTTTTTCATTTATCATCTAATAAATTGGTCAAAGATAATAATACAAAAACATTAAAATTAAATATATATTGAAATACAAGTGAAAATTTAAACATTGATTATTACTAATATAAGATTATTACTAAGAATTCAAGATTCCTAGTAAGAATCTTATAATTATAACTTTAGAATGTTAATTTGATTAGTGATCCACTCATCAATCATCACTAATCTAATATTATTACTAAGCATCAAGATTATTAGTAAGAAACTTATAATTATAACTTAATAATGTTAATTTCATTAGTGATTCACTCATCACTCATCACTAATGTAAGATATTACTTAAGAATTCATGATTCTTAGTAAGAATCTTATAATTATAACTTAATAATGTTAATTTGATTAGTGATTCACTCATCACTCATCACTAATGTAAGATATTACTTAAGAATTCATGATTCTTAGTAAGAATCTTATAATTATAACTTAAGAATGTTAATTTGATTAGTGATTCACTCATCAATCATCACTAATCTAATATTATTGCTAAGCATTCAAGATTGTTAGTAAGAATCTTATAATTATAACTAAAGAATGTTAATTTGATTAGTGATTCACTCATCAGTCATCACTAATCTAAGATATTACTTAAGAATTCATGATCCTTAGTAAGAATCTTATAATTATAACTTTAGAATGTTAATTTGATTAGTGATCCACTCATCAATCATCACTAATATAATATTATTACTAAGCATTCAAGATTATTAGTAAGAAACTTATAATTATAACTTAATAATGTTAATTTGATTAGTGATTCACTCATCACTCATCACTAATGTAAGATATTACTTAAGAATTCATGATTCTTAGTAAGAATCTTATAATTATAACTTAAGAATGTTAATTTGATTAGTGATTCACTCATCAATCATCACTAATCTAATATTATTGCTAAGCATTCAAGATTGTTAGTGAGAAACTTATAATTATAACTTAATAATGTTAATTTGATTAGTGATTCACTCATCACTCATCACTAATGTAAGGTATTACTTAAGAATTCATGATTCTTAGTAAGAATCTTATAATTATAACTTAAGAATGTTAATTTGATCAGTGATTCACTCATCAGTCATCGCTAATCTAATATTATTACTAAGCATTCAAGATTGTTAGTAAGAATCTTATAATTATAACTTAAGAATGTTAATTTGATTAGTGATCCACTCATCAACCATCACTAATCTAATATTATTACTAAGCATTCAAGATTGTTAGTAAGAATCTTATAATTATAACTTAATAATGTTAATTTGATTAGTGATCCACTCATCAATCATCACTAATCTAATATTATTGCTAAGCATTCAAGATTGTTAGTAAGAATCTTATAATTATAACTTAATAATGTTAATTTGATTAGTGATTCACTCATCACTAATGTAAGATATTACTTAAGAATTCACGATTCTTAGTAAGAATCTTATAATTATAACTTAATAATGTTAATTTGATTAGTGATTCACTCATCACTCATCACTAATCTAATATTATTACTAAGCATTCAAGATTGTTAGTAAGAATCTTATAATTATAACTTAAGAATGTTAATTTGATTAGTGATCATCCACTCATCAATCATCACTAATCTAATATTATTACTAAGCATTCAAGATTGTTAGTAAGAAACTTATAATTATAACTTAATAATGTTAATTTGATTTATTGATTTACTCATCACTCATCACTAATCTAATATTATTACTAAGAATTCAAGATTCTTAGTAAGAATCTTATAATTATAACTTAAGAATGTTAATTTGATTAGTGATTCACTCATCAATCATCACTAATCTAATTTTATTACTATGCATTCAAGATTCTTAGTAAGAAACTTATAATTATAACTTAAGAATGTTAATTTGATTAGTGATTCACTCATCAGTCATCACTAATCTAAGATAATATTCATAGTAAGAATTCAAGATTGTTACAAGATTGATAAAATACTAGATTGATAAAAAAAATTAAATTAAATTAAATTAAATTAATAAATAAATATTTTTCCGACATAAAAATAAGGACGGAAACGAGCCAAATCCGTAACTAACAATATTTTTTTGGATATCATCTCGACATATTCTAAGGTTATGAATATATATGATATTGTATATTGAAGTAGACTTTAAATGAATTAATAGGTACCAGATATATCAATAATACGAGTGTTCTGTACTGGTGACCACTCAAAAAGAACTTCAAGGTTAAGCGTGCTTGACTTAGAGCACAACTAAGATGGGTGACCGACTGTGAAGTTCGTCTAAATTATGCAATACTGTATAAATACGAAAATAAATTGGGGATATACAATAAAATAAATAAAATAAATAAAATAAAATAAATAAAATAAATAAATAAAAAAATTAAAAAAATTACCGACGGAAAAATGCCGTCGGTAATTAGCGAGGGCATTTTGCCGTCGGTAATACATCGGCCAAGTCTGGCGAGTGCGCCACCACCGTCCGGTGGAAATTACCGACGGTGATCTCGCCGCCGCTAATTACCGACCGCACATGCCGTCGGTAATTTTTCGGCAACTCTCCGCCGTTCAACGGCAGCATTTAACGGCGGAAATGCCGGCGGCGGCCGATCGCCGTCGGTAATAGCATTTCCGACGAACCGGTTAGCGACGGCGAGTTGCCGTCGGTAGCCTTTATCACCGGCGGCCGTGCCTGATTACCGACGGCGAAATGCCGTCGGTAATCGTACGTTTTTTTGTAGTGTATATTGTATTTTAGCATTTTGCCAACTTATATAGTGTCTCCTTACATTATTATTTTGAGTTAATCATAAAAAAAATTATGGAAAGCAAATAATACTCATAATAAAAAAATATAAATATTACCCATTTTTCATGTAAAAAGACATCTTTATCCTATACAATATATTGTTGAATAAATAAATAAAAATTCACCTCCACCCCAACTTCATCGTCTTCCCCCCTTTCCCCCTCCAATCAATACATCTTCCCCAATCCTGCCCCGCCCCAACTTCATCGTCTTCCCCAACCCCCTCCATCAATGACATCATCATCATCTTTAGCTCCACCACCACCACATGATCTTTTATCCATGTAATTGTCTTTCTTGTATCATCCCTCCATCATTGGCTTCGTCATCTTCTCCAACCCTTGTCGCTACCACTGTGTGGTCCTTCATCCCTACAATCGTCTTCCTAGCATCATCAACATTGTTGATATCATTGTTATTCATGTTTATCTTTACATGCTTACACACTTCCACATTAGATTGTGCGAGTGTGCATTATCTTTACACGCTTACACGCGTGAGTGTGTAAGCGTGTATTAGTTAAAATTGCTTTAATGTATTCTAGTTCGTGCGTTATATATGTGAGTGTGTATTAGTTAAAATTTACTTAATGCATTCTTACATGTTAGTTCGTGTGTCGTGTGAAAATGTAAACGTTATTAACTAAAATTGATCTAACATACACCTACACACTACAAGGTAAAATTATAAAAATGAGTACTTTTTATATATTCTATAGAAACAATATACTCGCATGGCCATTTTGAAGAAGGAAGCACAATATTTGAAAAAACACAAAATTTGGCAATTTTTTACGTTTTAGGACTATTTTGCCCTTAATTAGGGCATACCAAATTCGGGTCGGATTCGGGTTTGCGCGCGGGTTAGGCACATATGGCACTATTAGTGCCATTAGTGACATATACTCAGTGCTGCACGAATGGTACTTATGGCCATATATAAATGTCATTAGTGACATATAACTGTGTGCTGATATTATTTAGATGGGTACAGTTATATGACTATTTTGAACATTTCTCGAAGGGTTTAGATTATCCATTTAGGGTTTACACTATCCATTTAGGGTGTTGCACGAATGGTACTTATGGTCATATTAGTGTCATTAATGTCATATACTCTCTTATGTAGTGTTGCACGAATGATACTTATGGCTATATTAGTATCATTAGTGCCATATACTTAGATTTTTTTTTTTTCGATTAGCACATATGGCACTAATAATGCCATATGTGCTTAACCTGCGTGCAAACCCGAATTCGACCCGAATCTGGTCCACCCTAATTAAGGGCAAGATAATCTTAACACGAAATAAATAAATGGCCAAAATTTGTATTTTTTCAATTAGTGACCAAATATTATGTTTTCTTCTTCAAAATGGCTATTTCAAAAGCACTCTTTATTTTATATGTGTTGGTATTATTTATTTTTGTTATTCTAAAATAGATATTTTCTATTTTGCATATTACTATACTCCGTACAAATGTACAATACAAGTAGTGTGCATAGTAAAACACAAAGTCTAACAAAAAGTGTAACAAGTGATAAGTACTTGAAATTTTTAATACGGGAGCGACATGTGCATGTACAGATATTTAGTTATCAACACAAAGGATATATTATTGGCATTACATAAATCCACTTCGGTACATTGAATGCCGTTGTACACTATCGCCCCTTTATAAAAACAATAGAGGCAGAGGCAGTGGTCGGTCACAAACTCTAAATACTTACATTTAATTTAATATAATACTATTTGCTCTGAGGTATAAAGAATGAATAAGTTATATTTATCATCTCATACGTCGTTTGTTTTGATGTATAAAAAAATTCGGGTAGATTGTATAATTTTTCGGGCAACTCCTTATTCTTGGAAAATAGATAATTTAATTTATATCTAAAAAAGAGTGGTATGATTTTATACCACCTATAAAGAGTAGATAAATATATTATCATTCAAATCAAATAAAATATAAAAAATATGATTCTCATTTTAAATAGTAAATTTATAATTCATTATCTTATCCCTCCATTTAAAGGGATAAAAAACAAAACACACCCTTAATATGTCGTGTGTTGGCCTTCAAGCTCTAAATCAAACAACAAATTTAAAGCATTCCCCATTTTGAGCTCAAGAAAATATATACTAATGAAGTACAAGTCTCTAAATTAAGTGTAAATCTTATTGAAAATCAATTAGGCGAGTGACCGGTTAGGGCTTATTCAGTGCAGGCGGCGGAGATCATCCGTGGCCGCCGCATTGCAGGTGAGCTTCGGCCTCAAAGAAAATGTGGGCAAGGGCAAGCTGCTCGGCGGCGGCGGAGAGATTGTAAACAACAGGAGCATGTCCACTCGATCTTTAATCACCGAATCATCCGAATTTGGGACGTGTTTTGATCTCCATGGACGTGGAATAAGATGCAGTGGATTTCTTTCGGTGCTTTCTCTTAGTGGGTGGAGCGGGGCAGGAGGAGGTGCGGTGGGGGAGGGGCGGTGGTTGGAGGAGAGAGAGCGGCTGAGCTTTGAGAAGGCCCTTTGAGTTTACCATCCCCCCATGCACTACTGAATCTCTCTCCATTAACAAATTCTACCCAAAAACCATAAAAATTTCATATATATGTGATCAATTGCTCACGCAGAGCAGAGAAGAAGGAAGATTCATATATATGCATGCAAGAGTGGGCCGGGTTGAAGCTCTAAGATAGATATGCCCTTTATATAAAGATGAGAAAGCACATATATATATCTATTTATTTTGATTATTTTAATATATATGGTCGCATGGAAATGTAGCGACAACAGTAGGCGGTTTGGTGATGCAAGATTTTCACGATGTTGAATAGCGTGGGGCGGCGCCGCCGATGCGATCAAGGCCACTGGATTTTCGCTGTTTTTAGAAATATCGGTGCTTCAGATGCTCACCGTTGATTTTCTGCTACGGACTTTTTGGGTAAAAATCCTTGCCACACACAAAATGGGTTTTGCCCTCATTTACAAGGAATTTTCGAAAATTGCAATTAATCCTTATAAATAGTTTGGTACTTTATATGGGATCTGACTTAATATGTTTGAATCAGAAGTATTTACTACTATATAATAGTTTACTATAATACTATTTTTTTTTTTATCAATAAAAAATTCATTAAAAAACTGGGGTGGTACTAGGAGTACCAAAAACATCAAACAAGTGGTGCAAACTCGTTGGAGCACCACAAAGTAAAAGAAACATTGAACTCGACAACATGGAATATTTTGTTCCAGCTCCAAAGCCTCCCTTTGACCTCATTAACAAGATTGGACACCTCCCAATTCTTGTTCTCAAACCTACTCTCATTCCTATACTTCCAGATCAGCCAAACAGTCACAATCCAAAGAGCTTTAAGGAAGTTCTTGTTTCTTTTACCTCTTCCTCCTCCAATGAAAGATATGAAATGATCTTCGACTTTTTGTGGTTTAGCCGTTTCCATTCCAATCCATTGATGGATTTTGTCCCACACGCGATCGACTTTCGGACAATGGAGAAAAGAATGTTCAGATGTTTCCTCCCTCCACACACATGCATTGCACCACTGTTCTTCGGCTGGGATGAGGACATTCCTTTTGAGAAGGTTTTCGCAGGTTGGCAGCCTGTTACAAATGCTTCTCCAAGCTGTCACTCTGGCTTTGTGAGGAGCCGGTGCCGTCCACATTTGGGCACTAGCTACAATGTGTCTCCCAAAATGATCACCTTCCGCCTTTGCGCACTCCTCATAGGCCGCTTTAGTCGAGAAGTTCCCCCCCCGCTGCGTTCTTCCAGCTCCAGCCGTCCATAAGTTCTAGGCAAGGAGAAAGCGTCCCAATGACTGACATCAAATTTTCCTCCATCTCCTTCTCCCTCTCCCTCAGCTCCCTTCGCCACTTGAGATCCCACACCCATCCTTCCTCCGTCCATTCCCCAGCCTCCTGCACATTACCATCTTTAAAGAGACTAAGATTAAAAAGTCTAGGGAAGAGGATCTTGAGTTGGTTGTTCCCCACCCACGTCTCACCCCAAAAACTGACCTCTCTACCATTCCCCATAATCCTTTGAATATTGCCACTAAACCACTTTTCTTCCTCCCTCCCTGCTCTCCCAACAATTTTCGACCACCATCCCTTCATCCCGCCCCTTTTCTCCACCCTCCACTCCCCTCCCACCCCTCTTGACAAATCCCCGTACAAGGATTTAATCACCCTGACCCACAGCGCCTCCCTCTCGACCAAGTACCTCCACACCCATTTTAACACCAAGACCTTGTTAAACCATTCAATGTTTCGAAAGCCCAATCCCCCTTGAAGCTTGTCGACACACATGTCTTTCCATTTGAACCAAGCAATAGACCTAGACACGCCACTTCCCCCCCACAAAAATTTTCCAAAAACGGAGTTGAGGTCGTGAATTACCGATTTAGGAATGAAGGAAAAAGACAATTGAAACACTGGGATGGCTTGAAGGACCGACTTCACAAGAACGATACGCCCTGCCAAAGAAAGAGATTTCTTCTTCCAACCTCTGATTTTCCTCAACACTTTTTCCACGACGCAACTCCATTCCACACTGCTATTCATCCGTCCCCCTACCTTGATACCGAGATAATTGAAAGGAAGAGATCCCTCCTTACAGTTGAGATAACCTGCCCACCTCCTTAAACACGCATTCTCGACACCAACTGCCATCAAGTTGCTCTTGTCGAAGTTGATTTTGAGCCCTGAAAGGAATTGGAAGAGAAGAAAGATCCTTTTAATAAAAGTCACATTCCCCTCGTTAGCTGCCAACAGGAAGATTGTGTCATCTGCATATTGAAGATGCGACACAGAAATTTTATCCATCCCTAGAACAGCCGGAGCCACGAGCTGGAGATCCGTAGCTCTCTCCATCAGGGCATTTAACCCTTCGGCGATGACTAAAAAGAGGAAAGGGGACAACGGATCCCCCTGCCTAAGACCTCGTTCCATTTTGAATACACCTGTGGATGATCCGTTCACCAGCACGCTGCCTGACGCAGAATCGAGGCATCCCTTCACCCAATCCCGCCATTTCTGATCGAAGTTCATACGACCGAATAAAGCATCAAGAAAATCCCATTGAACGGAGTCGTAAGCTTTAGCAAAATCGATCTTGAAGAAAATACGCCAATCTTCTTTTTCTTTGCTTCCGCAATTGCTTCGTTGAGAATAACCACTCCATCAAGAATGAACCGACCTTTGATAAAAGCGCACTGTTTGTCCGAGATAATAGACCCCATCACCATTTTCAGCCTCCCTGCAAGGATTTTTGCAATGATTTTGTATAAGCTATTGATCAGTGAGATCGGTCGGAACTCATCCAGCTTCTCTGCCCCTTCCTTCTTCGGGATAAGTACAATGAACGAAGTATTGCTTCCTTTGGGGATCCTCCCGTTCTCGAAAAACTCTTTCAGAACTTGGAGAAGATCATCCTTTACTGTCGACCATGCATTCTTCCAGAAGGAGAACGTGAACCCATCTGGACCAGGACTCTTGTCGCCACCACAGCTCCACACCGCCTCCTTGATCTCCTCCAAATCGAACTCCCTACACAGCCAATTGCGCTCCTCATCAGAGAGTTTTTTCTTGAGGAAGTCATTGGGGAGGTTTGGCAGATTCCGTGTCCTTTTTTTGAAGAAGACTTCGAAGTGTTCCCGGACTTTGGATTTGACCTCCCCTGGATTAGACACCCACTGATTTCCAAAGTATAATCCCAAGATTTCATTCTTTTTCCTTCTCCCAAGAATCGCTCGGTGATAGAATCCCGTGTTAAGATCACCGCTTTTGAGCCACCGAACCTTGGCTTGCTGTTGCAAGACCCTTTGTTTGTCTTTCAGCTGTAGGAAAATATTCGCTTGGATTTCATTTCTTCGAATGATTTCAGACTCCTCAATTCCATGCTCTTCATCTTTCTGGTCAAGAGCTTGCAATTCAATCTTCAAAACCTGTATCCTTTCATCAATATTCCCAAAAGTGGATTTATTCCATTCTTTCAGTTCCGTTTTCAGTTTCTTCAATTTTTCACTGACCACGAAGCATCTCCATCCCGTCATTCCGTTCGCCGTCCACACTTTCCTAACCTGTTGTTCAAACTCCGGATGTGTCCCCCACACATTGAGGAATCTGAAAGGCATTGGTCCCCAATCTTCTACTTTTGACACCAAAACAATAGGGCAATGATCCGAAATGGTGCGCTGCAGACCACGTCCCATCGACCCCTCCCATTGACGCAGCCACGCGTCGTTAACCAGAAACCTATCCAGTTTACTTTTACACATCCCATTCGGCTTATACCACGTAAATTTTCGCCCTTGGGATCTGATTTCTGTAAGGCCGCTATCACCGATAAAACTGTCGAAGGTTCTTGCATCTGCTGCCCCATAAGAATCCCCACTTCCAACTCTTTCTTCCCGCTTCCGCACTGCGTTAAAATCCCCCATCACACAGACACCGCGATCGGCATTTTGTTCCACTATATTTTTTATAACATCCCAAAGTCTAGATTTCTCTTCCGAACCAACTGGTGCATAGACATTAATGATGCAGCACACAACATCATCTTGAACCCATTTTCCATTCACCACCACAGCCCCGCTGACGTCCCATTTGCTAGAAGCTTGGAAAACGTTTTTATTCCAAGCACTAACCAAACCACCAGACCGCCCTTCAGAATTCCGAACCACAAGATCAAAATTATCAATACCCCACCAAGAGTTACACACCGAGGAATCAAACTCAGTCATTTTTGTTTCTTGAAGGCAACCAAAGTCAATCTTTTGCATTTTGACAATCTCACTAACATCTTTCTGTTTCCCAATACTCCCAAGGCCCCGAATGTTATATAAAAGAAAATTCATGGACACTTACTTGGTTTACTCCCAGCTTCTGTCCTCACGCTGCCTTCCTCTTGGCCCTCAATTTGCGCTGCCATCTCCTGATCTGTAAGTTGGCTTGAAAGCCCCAAAGTTTTCCCTAATTTCCAAATTTCCAAACTTTCGGTTTCCATATCCGCAATGAAGTTTCTCCATCCGTTATTTTCTCCCTGTATTTGGCACACCTTCTTCGATTTCTTGCTCTGTTTCTTTTTGTTATTTTCGAGAGCTTTACCAGCTGTTTCTTTCTCGGTGATATCCTGAAGAAAAAGACTTCTCTCCTCATCTTCTGACTGTCGTGGTTGGCCCTCGCGTTCTTTGTCTTTCTCCGATCCAGACTCGGCTGAAAGCCTCGTTTCTTTTGCAAAAACTTGACAGGATGAACTCTCTCCCACCTGACCACCCGCAAATCCATCTTCCCTTCCCACTGTGACTTCTTCCACAAAAAGAGACGCTGATTTTCCACTTGTTTGGGGGCTCGGGGAGACGAAACCGCAAGAGTCAAAAAAGGGTTGGGCCGAAAATGCTTCCTTATCTCCTGGGCCACTCTGTAGATGATGTGGGCCTTCATCTTCTTTACTGGACTGCTCTTCGGTTGGGCCCTCGGTTCTACCCCCCTCACACGATGTTGGAATCGAAGAGACTGTTTCTTGGGACAAAGAAACGCTGCTGCTTTTGAAAAGATGCTTTTCGTCATCCTCGATAATAGCATCTGCCGGCCCCATTGAGACATCCTCCGAAGACCAATCGGAGTCCGATTCCGTGCTCTCCTCCTCCGCCTGACATCTGACGCAGAGATTGGGTGCATCTCGGACCTCCTCGACACGCATTTTGAAACACGTCCCCTCGATCACGCAATCCAAAATTCTATCGCATGAATGGAGGCCCGTGGCAACCTGAATGAAGGCTTCATCGAACTTTTCCTTTGTCGCGGTGCCTTCATGAATTTTACGAACCACACCAAAGCTAGCACATGCATCGTTGAAGAAACGAGGATTCCATGCATGTAAAGGCACACCCACCCATTTGGTCCAGACCACTCTTTGATGCGCAACATCGCCAATCTTCCATTTCCTACTCCACGAGAACCAGAACCGAAACCATTCGTCCATCTCTTTAAGGATTTCTTCAGTTGGATCTCCGCATGCACTCTGAATGAGAACGAGATTCCCTCCAATTGTCGAAACTTTCAGTTTCCCCGAACATTCTCCCATGATTTCGTCTTTGACCTCTTCCCACAAGAACTCCTTTTTCAGAAGACCGGTAACCGCCCCCTGTATCCAAGCTTTCTCCTCATCCGTTGGCTTGAAATGAAGTACTTCTTCCGCTCGTGTCTCCTTTCCTTCGTTCCCCGTGAGAATATCTTTGAAGGAAATTCCAGCTTTCCTGTCCGCTCTCTCAAAAACACGTGCTTTCTCCTGACTCTTATCAGGCTTCGGATCCTCCCGCCTTTCAGCCCTCAGTTCTCTCTCAAACCTTGGTTTATAGACCCTGATTTTATAGCTGCCGATCCATAGCGTGTTAAGATCCGCAAGCAACTTATCGGGAAAACTCACCCCCCCGAACCTAACAAAACCGAAAGCTTTCCCACGCAAATCCCTCTTTTTTGGACAAACAACTTCGGTAGGTTCCAAGACCGTGGCAAACTTTCTTCTCAGGAAATCCGCGCTGCAGCCGTCTGGCAAATTGTTGACGAAGAAAGTGGTGATCGCCTTATCCCTCCCATTCCACTCTCCCCTCGTCGATTGCCGCCCAAACCTACCACCATCTGTTCCATTAAAGGTTCTTCTCGAACTGAGGCTTGTGTTCCTAGGGTTTGGGTATCTTTGGTGTCTTGTCGGAATTCTCTCGGAAAAAGGTTGGCCAGCCCTTCATTTTCTCACCTCTCTCCATTCCATTTAAACCACCAATGAATTTGACAGCAGATAAAATCACATCGACTCAATCCAATTTCACAGAACCAAACATAACATCCAAGCAGTTGAGAAACGTATCCGAAACCGAACCGAAGAGAGGCGTAGAAGGTTCTCGAGATCTGGGAGAAACCAGAGCACAATCAGTTTTCTGGAAGCACAATCGGCATCGGAAAGAGAAGACAAGAAAAGAGAAGATCCGAGATTGGACAATCGCCGGTCTGCTGCTGTCTCAGATCTGCACGACTGCAGCTACGACTGTGTCAACTTGGCGACGGAGTTCTGCTTAGAGCCAATTGCTGGGTGTTGCAGGAACGGCGTCGGTCTGCTGCTGCGAAGGTCAGCTGGGAGCCGAACGGAGATCTGCTGGGAGCGGATTGCGCCGGTCTGCTGCTGCGAAGGTCTGGTCTGCTACTGTGAAGATCGGCGCCGATCTGCTACGGATGTCTGATGGATCTGCTACGAAGGTCTGCTGCTGTGTAGATCTACTGGGAGCCGATCGGAAGTCTGCTGGGATCGGCTGGGTGTTGCAGGAACGGCGTCGGTCTGCTGCTGCGAAGGTCAGCTGGGAGCCATACTTTGCATCTTCAGTGTTTGGATTGATTATCTTTGTACAGCGAGCAACCTTTGATTGGGAGACGGCGGTGGCTGACTGCAAATCCTCGGCGGTGTCTTC
The DNA here is from genome assembly GCF_028751815.1 of Salvia miltiorrhiza. Taxonomy (NCBI): domain Eukaryota; kingdom Viridiplantae; phylum Streptophyta; class Magnoliopsida; order Lamiales; family Lamiaceae; genus Salvia; species Salvia miltiorrhiza. The sequence goes on along the minus strand of NC_080391.1, from coordinate 20,883,413 downwards.
AAATCTAACCTCAAATCGGACTCCGAGACTGTAGTGGCTGCTGGCGTCGGACGGCGAGCGGCTGCTGGCGTCGGGCGTCGGAGGTCGGCACCTCCTCTCCAGCGGCGGCAAGGGGTTGGCGGAGGTGGATCTGGGGTTGGCTCTCTCACAGGTCGGAGGAGGTCACGGCGAGCGTCGGTCGTCGGCTGTTGGAAGAGGCGGCGAGGGTGCCTGCTGCGGGCGCGGCGCGACTGTCGACTACTCGACTGGCGAGAGTGGAGACAGAGAGGGGGTTTCGCGGGAGTCGCGGGGCTGGAGTCGCCGAGTCGGGTCCGTCCGTTGCTGGGCAGCGGTCCGGTCCGGTGCAGGTGGGGTGGCTAGTAAAATATATTAAAATATTTGTAATATACTAATTCAATGTTTGATATATTGTATAATAAAATCATATATAATTAGTAATTTTTATAATTATGATTTGCAAGTATAGTCTCACAAGTCTTTATAATTTTTTTCAACTTTTAATTTATAAAGAACTATATATATTTTATATCAAATAAAATATTTAAATGTTATAAATATATTATATCTTAATTACCCAGGTGAAAGCATTAATTAGTGAGGTTCTTGTTATCTAACACAATTAACTATTGCACATTATTTTGTCATATGCAGTAGCTTGAACTCCCCCGTGTCATTAAAAGTTGCTTGTTTTTCTATTTTGGTCGGTCACGTTAAGAATGGTTCAGTCTATTAAAGACAATAATTAACTCTTGAAAATGTGTAGGTTCTATCTTTCTTTTAAAAATTTAATTTACACATTTTCATTAATTTCCGTGTCAAAAAGAAATGAACAACTTTTAGCGGTATGGATAAAATAATATTTAATTTGATTTTCTTTAAAAAAAATCTTTTATGACAGTGGAAATAATTTACCAGGAACTTAAAAACATATTCTATCAATTTTGATCAAAATATTTTAAAATTCTATTACTATCTTTTATAAAATATAAAATTATTTTTTGAATTTATAGAAAAAAATTTAAAAGAAATAATTTATATAAAAGCTACCTCAAAAAAAATACATAAAAGCTACTCCAATTCATATGCTATAGTTATAAAATAATACAAAATGATTTTTCATTGAATTTAGACGGAGGTTCAAAATTAATGATTTTTTTTTTTCGGAATCTCTAGGTACACTTTTAGTTTTTCTTCTTCGTTCACCCTTTTTATCCATCAATATAAATAATTTGGGGAGTTTGATTCGAGCATGATCGTGAAAATAAATTAAAAACTAAGCAAGGTATATAAGTCATAATTTTTTCTATAAAAAAATCAAAAGAATTCTTATTTCTTCTTCTTCTTTTTTTTCCAAATTATACAAGTAAATAAAGAAATTAAAAGACGCGCCACAGTGAATTCAAATCCAAAACCTCATACTTAAACATTAATTAATCACCTACCGCTAGACCGACACACACGCACACAAGAACACCTTAAATTGTCCACCGTGAGATGTATAGGTAATCATTTCAAACTCTCTCTTAGACTACATGTAGTAGAGAACAAACTATTAAATGGTCGACCGCCAACTAGAATAAATAATTTTTAGGAAAATATTCCTTCAGTCTCACTTATCTTGACATATTTGCTTTGAACATGGAGATTAAAAATAAGGTGTTAAAAGTGTAAAGTGGGTATGAATCATTGATTTGATGTGTATAGACCACGCACTATATTTGAAAAGTGTCATTATAAATGAGACAAACTAAAAAAGAAAGTGTATCAAGATAAGTGAGAAAAATGGAATAAAAATTATATTTCATGGGACCGCCCATGGTCTATATACCCAACTGACCCCAACCTCAATTTGATTACAAAATTTTGTGTCACATGGCAAACTGTTATTGGTTCATCATTTTTTTATGATTATATACTATATTGTGATTGGGTAGTTGAAATGGTCACTGATAAATTGAAAATATAAATGTAATTGGATTGAATAGAACATTAATAATGCATGTGGAAGAAAGAAAAAGTAATTAAATATTAAAAAAAGTTGGATAATTGAACCGATTATTATTAGAGATACTGAGATAGTCTTAGACCATGTGTAGCAGCGCCCAAACTTCATGTGATCGGCCGCTACGTGGAAAAAATAAAATAAAATAACAAATGAAAAATGTAATAGAGGAGATTGTTAGGGCTGGGAAAATATACCGAAAACTTGGTATATCGGTCATACCGTACCGAAAAATACCGTAAAATACCGAACTTAAGGTATACCGAATTTTTCGGTAAAGTATGATACCATACCGAAGATTTACGGTAAGGTATAGGTATGGATTTTCCAGCTACTATCGGCATATACCGATACCGAGGTATTGGTGAAACGAGAAATAATACGGTAAACTAGAAAGCAGTAAATGACACCGGATTTACGTGGTTCGGTCGAGAAGACCTACGTCCACGGGGGTTTTGGGGATTTTCCACTATAATTGAGAGAGTATTTTACAAGTTGTAGGCTAAAAATGACTATCCTCTAATCTATGCATCAAGGCCCTATTTATAAGCATGAATATAAACTTAAGGCCCTTGGGCCCATTAGGCCCTTAAAGCCCATTAGCCCAATGAATCAAGCCTAAGCCCCGTTATTCTAATCTACATCTTGAAATTAAACCATCAGAGTTGGAAAGCGGAGCCGAGCTGAGCCGAGCCGAGAGTCAGGGCAATCCTGTATCAAATATCAGAAATAACCACAATAACAATAATAATAATAATAATCATAACTAGAAATATTCCCGTTATGTTTAGCACAGCGCTGGTGCATATTTCAGTCCTCATCGGGTATATACCTAAAAAATCAATAAATATCATATTAAAGGTATATATCGGAATAAGGTATGATACTTTATTAACGGTATACCGGTATATACCGGTATTAATGTATAATACTTTATTCTGATATACCACAATTGTCGTTATATACCGGTATATCGAAAATCGTTGCATATACCGTATCAAAATCTATAGTTTTAAAATATACAATATATATTTTTATGTTTATATTTTTAAAAATATTGGTAAATTTTATAAAATGATGTATATATAATTTATATTATATGAATATATACAAGTACATGAATTTATAAATATCATCAAATGATACAAAAATAAATAAAATATAGTTCATATAGTTATGATATAATATTCACCTTATAAATATCATCAAATGATAAAAAAAAATATATATATAATATATGAATTTATAACATAGTTATGATGTAATATTCACCTTATGTGAGTTATATAGTACTCCCTCCGTCCACCAAAAATATGCCACAATTTCCTTTTTCGTCCGTCCACAAAAAATATGCCATATCCATTTTTAGTAGTAGGGTCCACACTATTCCACTCACATTTAAAGTGGGACCCTTACTCCACTACCAACTTCACTCACATTTTATTAAAACCCGTGCCGAAAGTAAAGTGGCATGTTTTTGGTGGACGGAGGGAGTAATATTTTATAGTATATATATAACTAAGATTATTGTTCTACAATAAATTATACTCCCTCCGTCCGCCAAGATAATGTCACAATTACTATATCGGGCGTCTACCAAGATTATGTGACTTTTCTTTTATGACAATGGTCCCACCATCCTCTTTAATATTTTATCCTTACTAACACTCTTTATTTACAAATAAATCACTCAAAATTCAATCTCAACCACTCATCTCATAAAGTGGTGGGACCCTTTCTCCACTACATCAAAATCATCACCAATTTTATTAAATCTCGTGCCCAAGCAAATTGCCATAATCTTGGCGGACGGAGGGAGTATCTAACTTATAACATCTATATTTACACGAATATATATAGAAGTCTGAGAATATAAATATCATCGATACAAAAATGAACATAGTATAATATATATGTTATACAATTTAATATAACTGAATTATAGTATTGTTTATATTGATATTATAGGCTTATAGCATAGTTATAATATAATATTCACCTTGTTTAAGTTGTAGTATTGTTAATGGTATTATATTGTAGACTTGTAAAATTGCTGAGACGGGAACAAATTTTGTACTTTATTTATTTTATTGTGTTTGAGTTTTATTGTTGACATTATATTTGTTTAATGTTGTTTATCAGGTAAACAAGTTTAAAACAAAATTATTGATATTATCGTATTGAAATTTATCAATTTCAATATACCGTGTAAGTGCGGTATACCGAAACATGATACGGTATACTGAAACCGCGGTATACCGAAATACAGTACGGTAAAGGTATGAGATTTTTTCATACCATAATTTAAGGTATACCGTAGGTAAATGTATGAAATTTCTCCATCCCGGAGATAAAGGTAATGTATAAGGTATGGACAATTTATTAAGGTATACCGTTGATGGCTCAATTGGTCAGATTGATGTTCAGCCTCTAGAATACAAAGATTTCGCTGAGTATAAAGAAGGCCAACTGACGATCTATCATCTTGCTAAAAATTGATTGAAAGTCGAGACGCAGACACGTACACATATTCACTTACTCCACGTCAGTCCTAAAGTTAGAAGAATAAAAATGGAGTCAACCTTTGAAGCGTATCTGACATTTAATGCGGAAGATTTGACATTTAATGAGGATCCCATTTTTTCCTGGAAAAATGACAAAGTTTGTAGATTTTTGTAGAATATCAACTCTACAAAGTACGAAATTGCAGAAAATTTGACACAGCCATTCCTTGAGTTCAACGGGAAGAAAATCAAGCCAACCATCGAAAGATTTGAAAACACTATCTCTAATAGATTTGCCTCAAGCATTGATGTATAAACACTATGTGGTATCCCAATGGAAAGGCTACCGAAAACGCTGCAAATTTGAAATCTTTTAACCTATCAAGAATTCAACTATTACTCCCAAGAACTCAGTATATATTAAAGAAGGAAGTCAACAAGTGTTTACAAGCTTGATTCTAGAATAATAAGACAAGTTCTTCCAGATCTTGCATACAAACATTCCATTAGTTCTAGACAATCATCTTTGTATATTAAGAATAGATTCGAGGCAATCATTCCAGATCTTGCATACAAACATTCCATCTTAGTTCTAGGCAATCATCTTTGTAAAAAAAAAAAAAAGAATAGATTCGAGCACATTTTCAAACCCAGTGTTCTTATTGTAACAGTGTGCTCTATTAATTGAAATCTCACCATAAAATCCTTTCACCTTGTGTAAAAGTTATGTCTTAGGGGGTGTATTCAATTCAGAATTTAAAAGATTTTGACATAATTTTTATATTCTGTGGATTCTGATAATTCTATGGATTATTTTAATTCTACTTAGAGTTTAGCAGATTCTGTTAGATTTATTTATCTCTATTTTCATAGACTTTATAAATCTATAGATTATTATAATAAAAAAATATTTATGAACAAAACATAAATACAAAAAGGATTGATGCAGAATGGATTAGAAACATGCTTCGACTATATAGGGCATTGTCAATAATTTGTGGATATTAACTTCTTAATAGTAGATTTTTTTGTTTTCCCATTTATCAACTTGATTTTGTGAACACATTAGTCAAGAACATTAGTTGAGTATTCAGATAAAAATATAATGATATACAATATATATTATGGAATCCACTTCGAAAGGGAAAAAAAAAAAAAAAACTCAACTTTTTTTTCCACTTTGACCATTGTTTTTGTAATGTTCTGAAACTGAAGTACATGTATCAAAATTTGGCTTAACCAAACCTTCATCTAATTCCGCCGAAGACGACACCACAGATGCTTACAAAATCTATTCCTATGAACTTTTTTCCCAAATTCTTAAAAAAACCCAAAAGTTTTAAAGGTTAGATGTTAGATGCGATTGTCAAAATCTCAAAACAATTAAAGGGAGAGGGAGAGGGAGAGGGAGTAAAAACAGATACCTGTTTGATCAACCGAGAAGAAAGAACGAAAAACTAAAAAAAACTAAAAAAGGGATGAAAATACTATACCTGAGAATATGCCAAAATCTCTTACGTAGAGGTGAGATTTCTGGAAGGGTTTTTTTATTTATATTAGGCATTAAGAATCCTATAAAGTCCATGACAGAATCCTATAAATTTTCAATATCACCAGATTTGGATGGATATTTAAGAGTAATAATAGAATACCAACAGATTTTTAAGGATTTTTTAAAATCTAAATTGAATACCAATGGACTTTTAAAATACAAAAAAATCATTTAAAATCTGAATTGAATACGCCCCTTTAGTGTTAGAAGAAAATCAACAAATAAGCTATAAGTTCGTAGTTTGAAAGTTGAAGGATTGTATTCGGGTGCAACCGAGGAAATTGCTTTAATGGTCACAATTACGTAATCCATGGATTAGTCGTAACTGACTGATCAGCTGACTTCTGCTTTAAAATAAGGGATCCAAAATTAGTGGATTCTTTTATAAACCAGGATTGTAGACGTAGGAGTGTTCTCCTAACAACGTAAAACAGATTGTATTCTTACTTTATGCATTTTACTTCAGCTTTACTATATTTGTTTATCTGCTTTGCAAACTGACCTCACGCATCACAATCAGCACTTCAGTTTTACTATATTTATTTATCTGTTTTGCAAACTGACCTCACACATCATACATATTTCATCAGACTGATTCAAGTCACTGATCATAAACTGAAAATTGATTAAGCTGAAAAGATAACTTAAAAAGATTACATGAACAGCCATCGAACCCCCCAGCCCCCAAAAGTTCATGACATGTTCAATGCTTCTCTATTCTCTATTTTTTTTTGCTTCTCCATAGAAACTAACCCTATATATATATATATATATATATATATATATATATATATATATAGAGAGAGAGAGAGAGAGAGAGAAGGGTTCAACAGAGAAGCTAAATATTGTGGAGAATAGAGAATTCGCAAAATAAAAACGAACAGATCTATAGTTTTAATGAACAGATCAATGTACCGCATGAACAACAATTTGCCCCGGGTTCGAATCCTGCTGGTGGCGAGTTTTTCTATATTTTTATTAAATACGTATGTTCATTACTTATGTTGATCTGTTCGTAAAATATATAGATTTGTTCGTTCTCTCGAAAAAGTTAATTCTCTGTTGAACTCAACCCTATATATATATGGGGATGGCTATAATAAAAACACATTTTATTGTATAAAATATGAACCATTTTCAGCCCTTAGATCATTAAGATCTACGGTTGATTCATCACCTTGTTAGATGAATTCATGGTCTTGAGTTCGAATCCCATAAGTAGCAAAAAAAAATATTTTTCGCAATTCATACCTTTATACAGTGAATTCATGCGTGTTCTACATAAAATTCATACAATTTTGCTGATTTGTAGTTTTTATTTTAAGAGTTGTTTTTACTGTAGCTCTTCCTTATATATATATATAATAATATATGAATAATTTATTAATTTATGCTTAATATTAAATATGGTATTACCATAATTATAAATACATTATTGATTTAATAGAATCAATCAACTATAAGATTATTATGTGTAAATGTATAATGAATAGAAACTAATTATATCATTGAATTAACTTCAATTAAGGCTTTGACGATGAAGCACAGTCTGTTAGTAAGACGCTTCTCCTCTAACCAATAGGTCGGAGGTTCGCGTCACCTAGAAGGCTAGAATATGAGTGTGTTTTTTCCTTTTTTTGGGTGTAACAAATTTTTTTTTTTAACTTCAATTAAGGCTATACCAACGAAATTCAATCATCTATATAACTAATTTAGAATAAAGTTTTCAGCAATAATTATGTTAGATATGTATAATTAATAAATCACAAAATCTCCTGTGCACCCAGGTGCACGGTGCACCCGGGTGTACAGTGTCATTTCGATAACATGATCGTGTCATTTAATGTTAGTGTCATTTCGCGACAGTGTTATTTATATAACATGATAGTGTCATTTGTAAAACAAAATAGTGTTAGTGTCATTTCAAGATAGTGTTAGTATTAGTGTCATTTAGTGTAAGGGTTAGTGTCATTTTGCACCCGAGTGCACAAGAGGCCACTTCTTAATAAATTCCTCAACATCTAAAATATAGTTTTATCAAAAAAAAAAAAACACCTAAAATATCTAAATTCAAAAATATGAAAACAGAAAACAGAAGTTACTATAAATTCCCACAGGAGACTAACAAAAGTGTTTCAAATTCCTGAATTAGCAACAACTGTCCTATATAGAATCAAGATTCAGACATGCATGACCATTAAATTTCAAACAATATAGTTCCAAATATTGCACATGTCGATGATGCTATTTTATTACATAGTACTAGTTAAAATAGTTACAGAAAACCGTTATGTATGGATCCACCATGGGTCGTTGAATGCAAGGAGAGGGAGCCATTTATGTTACCCTTTATCACATCTGTAAAACTTTCGTTTGCCATTGTGATATCCTTCGTACTTGTTTTATTTTTTTACAAAAAATATAGTAATTAATCCATTTTGATGAAGCCCCTTTACGATATAATTAATGTAATATTGGCCCATTTGGTTCTTGAATTTGAGTCCCTTTTCTTGATCAAGATTCTTAGAGACAATTGTTTTTGAAAATTTATGTGGTTTGTGCGTTGATCGGTGGAATTGTTTGAGAGAATTCTTGATATAAGTAAGATTAGAGATGGGTTTTGTAAGCACAATATTGGGCATGATTGGTTTTGGGATGGGTTTTTCAGCTGGGCTTGTGGCTGGATATTTCTTGTTAATCTACTTTCTGCCAAATGATGTAAAGGTGAAATTTTCTCAGACTTGGTTTCTGTTTTAGGATATGTAGTAATTACTGATCTCATCTCTGTTCTGTTTAATTTGATGTTATCATCACATAAATTTGGTTTCTTGATGAAATGTGAATTGGGATTGTTCCTTTATCTGAAGCTTGTTATACAGTAAATTATGGCATTACAAAGTGTTCTTCATTGATCAATATAGGGTGGAATCATAGTTTGTGTTCAACTCTCAAATTTGGTGGTGCATTGATTGAATTATTTGGAGATTTTACCACATTCTGCATTCTTATAATTTATATTTGAGGAACTGATAAACTGTTTCTGGAGTGTTTACTTTAGCTTATATTGATAACCATCGCATGCCAAATAGATATGAACAATTTCAGCTTTGTTTGATGACTAGTTTAAGTGTGCTGAGCCCGTTTTTGCTTAGAGAAGATTAGAGTTTGTGCTCATTCATTTGATAATACTCTCGGCAGGATCCTGAAGTCCGTCCATTAGTCGAGCAATCTTATGAATTTCTCCAAACTCTTCTTCCAGAAATACCACTTTGGATAAAAAATCCAGATTATGATCGAGTGAGCTCTCCTTTTTTTTCACTTATTGAGTTTGTAAGTTCTGGTCATACATAGTCTATAATATAATGCCTCTCCTGCAGCTGGACTGGTTGAACAAATTCATAGAATGTATGTGGCCTTATTTAGATAAGGTATGGTTGCTTTTTTGCATACTGTAAATGGCTTTCTGATGATAAGTTTGCAATCTGATGATATATACGACGAAGCTCTCAGGCCATATGCAAGACAGTAAAACAGATCGCGGAGCCTATTATAGCTGAGCAGATTCCACAATACAAAATTGATGCAGTGGAATTTGAACAGCTAACTTTGGGTGGCCTGCCTCCAACTTTTCAAGGTTTGGCCATGGATTTTTTCTTGCTATTTTCTGCTTATTGCCATTAAACATGGAAATTAATTTACCATTATCCAACCAGGAATGAAGGTCTACAGCACTGAGGAAAAGGAACTGATGATGGAGCTAGGCTTGAAGTGGGCAGGTACGCCTAACATTCTCGTTGCTGTCAAGGCGTTTGGGCTGAAAGCTACTGCACAGGTATCGTCTCCTTGTATCAGTCCTCTCACATATATCCCTCCGGAAGTGATCTGTCCCGCCTTTTTGGAGTGTGTTTCAGGTCATCGACTTTCAAGTTTTTGCTTCTCCACGTATCACCTTGAAGCCTCTCGTTCCAACTTTTCCTTGTTTTGCAAATATATATGTTTCTCTGATGGAGAAGGTACATACTCAGCATGTATATATACTTCTCTCGCTGATACATTATCTCTCGTGCAGAGAGAGCACGGGTTGAAAGTATTTGTATTTGACTCCATTCTTTTTGGCTCTAGAAAAGTTACTACAATCAAAATCACATTCATGTTGATTAGCTTTTGTTGTTCTAATAGCCTCACGTCGACTTTGGAGTGAAGCTTCTCGGTGCTGATGCAATGTCCATCCCTGGTGCATACAGAATGGTGCAGGTATGTATATTTCAATAGCTTTACTTAACTCATGAAAAAAAAGTCATTTATATTTTTTGAAGTTGATGTTGGATTATGAGAGGCGAGATTCACCCAAACAGCCTGCTGATTCGGATAGATTTTTCGTGACGATGTGTTTTACAACATGGATTTATGCTATTGCTTTAAAGTGTGGTGATAGTTTTTTTTTTTTTTTTTTCTGTTTATATAGATTCGAATCATTTCCATGATAAAATGTTATTATGCTTCTTTTTAAGGAAATCATCAAAGATCAGGTTGCTAACATGTATTTATGGCCTAAGAGGCTTGAAGTTCAAATAATGGATCCTATGAAGTAAGTTGGTAATTGGTGTTTAGCTTAATTTTCTAAATAAAATCATATCTTACTAATACTATAGCCTGATTCATGGATTCATGATATGTGAATTGACAGAGCAATGCAGAGACCAGTTGGCATTCTGAACGTGAACGTGGTCAGAGCAATGAATTTGAAGAAGAAAGATCTCTTAGGCTCCTCTGATCCTTATGTCAAGCTACGACTGCACGATGACAAGCTGCAGTCGAAGCAGACAAGCGTAAAGAAGAACAACTTGAACCCCGAATGGAACGAGGAGTTCAGCCTCGTTGTGAAGGACCCTCAAGTTCAAGATTTAGTGCTCACATTGTACGACTGGGAAAAGGCATGTCTCGCTTCTCATCTGTCGTTATGATACCATCCGCTACTCGGTATTATTTTTTACCTCTCTGTTTCTCATACAGATTGCAAACAATTTGTTAGGTTGGATCACATGAAAAGATGGGGTTGAACGTAGTTCACTTGAAAGACCTCACTCCCGAGGAACCAAAACTTGTAACTCTTGACATTCTTAAGAATCTGAATCCGGACGACGCTCAGAATGAGAAGTCGCGAGGGCAGCTCATAGTCGAGGTCAATTACAAACCTTTTGGTGAAAAGGAGTTGGCGAGCAGCAATATTGCTATAGGTGAAGTCGAGAAGGCTCCTCAGGGCACGCCCGAGGGTGGTGGTGTGCTCGTCGTTATAGTGCACGAAGCTGAAGATTTGGAGGGCAAGAACCACAACAATCCGTCCGTACGTCTACACTTTCGAGGGGAGATGAGAAAAACCAAGGTTAATTTTGTGCTATATATGAGAAGCTTGCAAAATCTTCAACTATTTTTAATGCAGCTTTTCTTGCATATATTTGGTAGAGATTGAAAAAGAACAGAGATCCGAGATGGGAAGAGGAGTTCCAGTTCGTGCTTGACGAGCCACCTATGAACGACAGGATCCACGTTGAAGTAACGAGTTCTTCTAAGAAAATGGGAGGCCTGCGATACCCAAAGGTAACAACGCTTCGTTCCAGATAGTAATTGTGATGAGTGATGAGAATGCAAATATTTGAATTTTCTTATCAGGAAAGTCTAGGCTACGCGGATCTAAACCTAGCAGACGTCGTCAACAACAAGAGGATCAACGAGAGGTACCACCTTATCGACTCAAAGAATGGCCGGATTCAGATTGAGATGCAGTGGCGAACCGCGTCTTAGACGCTCTTGCAAACTGCGTTGCCTTAATAATATGGTAGACGGGTTTAGATGAGGCATACATTGTGTTTTATGCTTTTCCTGCTAATATTTGATCCTTTAAGATGTGAATTAGGTTGCTCAAAATTCATTTCATTGCCATTAATCATCTAAGTTCTATACATATGTGTGTAGTCCAAGGCATAGTTTCTCAATACAAGGAGTTTGAGAAACTTTCCACACTATCTCACTTTATTTTTCTATTCTAAATCATCGTTTTCAACCATATGCTTTATATCATCATTTTCTAAGAAATGCACATTCCCATAAGAACAACAGTAGTAATTCATCCCATCCCGTCATAATATATCCATTCTCATTCATCTTGATACTATAATTTTTTTGTGTATTTCTTTTTTAATTGGTTTCAACATATACAATATCTACACTTCATGAATCAATCTATAAGGGCATAATTTATTCACAACATTAAATAAATTACGAGAACAAAAAAAATTAGAAAACCATAAGAAATTTATACAAAATTCTCTCTAGAAAACTTTTAAATGAAAACTAAGCTTTTAAATTTTAGAAGTCGAACTAAAAGATTCAAGATATTAAAGGTTTATTCCATATGGGAAAAAAAAAATTCAAGATTTCTTTTTGAATAAAAAAAATGATTGACTATATAAGATAATTTCATTGGTTGTAATTATCAGTTGCTTTAATAAAATCAATTAAAAAATTACAATTCATTTATTTCTATATATATATATATATAATATATTCCATTCATTCTATATTTCTTTTAGATACTACTCATGAACTTTAAAGTTATTTCACTCATTTCTCAACATTATTTTCTATTTTCAAATTTATTTCTCTTCATCCATGATAAAATTTTATACTTTTCTTTTTAACGATGTCCACAAAAAGAGTTATATTTTATTTTTGACTATACTCTATCTTTTATGATACCTTATTTATTTTTACTTTGTACATTTTCACTATTCCAAATACAAATTAAAACAACACAATAATAATTATAATATTTTTTTATCACTTTAAATATATTCAACAATTTCCTTTTAAAATCCGAATCACTTTCTCCTAATAAATATTATCGTGGAAAAGAGTATTTCATTTATATTTAACAACGTTTAGAATCAGGTTACAGAGGTGCTTCGGATATTTCTAAATTCTAACCATTTAGCTAGTCGGTGATGGTAATTGGTAGGATATTTCACGAAGGCTAAACTCTTTAGAATGTCAAAGTTTTGCAACATATGATACAATTTCGATCATATGTGTTATACTCCCTCCGTCCCATTATTGAAGACACACTTTCTTTATTAGGGTGTCCCAATAATAAAGACACACTTCCAAATAAGGAAAGAATTAGGCTTTAATATACACTAGTTAATTGCAACTTAATTAAAGTATAAATAAGACAACAAAAAAAAAACCCTAAACCAATTTTCTACACTTGGCCTCTCTCTCTCGGCTCTCTCGCCGCCGGCGCCGCCCTGACCGCAACACCTCCCGACGAAGGCCGACGGTATCCATCCCCATCTCGCCCTCTCTCTCTCTCTCTCTCTCTCTCGCCCGACGAAGACGTCGCCTCAGTGGTGCAGCCGCCGCCTGCTGCTTCTTCTCCGGCCGAACAGCCGTCACCCACCCCCTTGTTCGGCCGTCACCCACCCCCCTCTCTTCTCCTTTCGACTGCACAACAACGGTGGCTTCGCTTCCTCCGACGGAATCGTTTGCCTCATCTCCTTCGTTCTCTCCCTCCTTGCCGGTGGACTAGGGTTTGCAGCGCGGCGCCCCTCCTCCTCTCTTCTCCTTCTCCAGCCGACGGCGGCTCTGGGGCCGCGCCGCGACCGCTTTCCTTCTTCCCCTAGCATCTCTCTCTGTCCGACTCCTCTCACTTCCCCTCTCGGTTCTCCCTCATCTCTCTCGCTCATCTCTCTCTCCCTAGACTCTGTGTCTGCCGCGATTCGATTTTTGGGTTAGGGGCTAGGGTTTGTCGCGATTCGATTTTTGGGTTCGATTTTGCAGGTTCGATTTTGGGTTTGATTTCTGGGTTTGATTTGGGGGTTGAATTTCTGAGGTGGTGGTGGTTGTCGTAGGCGGCGGCGGTAGTGTCGATTTTGGGTATGAATTGGGGGTTGAATTTTTGAGGTGGCGGTGGTGTCGGAGGTGGCGGTGGTGGTTGTCGGAGGTGGTGGTTGAATCTGAAATGTAATGAATTCTGGACAATATTTTTTATTTAATTCATTTAAATTAATTAAAATTTTCGAAATTAATGAAATTACAAAAAATTAAAATTCAACTAAAACATTAAATAGAAATAAATAAATACACTAAATTAAAACTAATCAACTACACTAATAGTGGTGGGCCACAATACTTTAACAACTAATCTACCTCTCCTTAATATCCGTGTCCAAAATACCTATGTCTTTATTAATGGGAGGGACGGAGTATTAAATATTAAATATACATATTAAATACTACATGATGCAAAAGATTGATTGGTGGCAGATTCGCATAGGGATTAACGTTGGGTGATTTGTGTGAGATATGGTCCATCTTCTGATCTGTTATGTCACAAAAGCCTATGTAACCTTTTCCTCTTTTTGTTAAACATGTCATCACATAACTAGTCAATCTAGGGGGAAAAAGGTTTTAATTTACTCCATGCTCTTCACTATTTTAGAATTTCTCATTTAAAATGCCTCTCCTTTTCTTTTTCAAGTATATAAATATACTTACATTTTGAAGTATGTTAAAAATATCTAAGTTAATTAATAAAAAAAACTGAATCTATATATTTTTTAATTATCAAATATGATAATATATTATCCATCGAGATAATGTATTCTGATCGGTCAATTATCTGATGAGATAATATATCATATACTGTCCGACGGGATAATGCATTATTTGTTGTCTAACAAGATAATTTAATTTTTTACGGTTAATAGTGGCGGCTGACAAAAACTAACTTGATTTAAGATTGTTTTATTAAAATGAATATTTTTAACATATAACATACTGTAAAAATTGGGTAGTTTATTTTTCACATTTTCTCATTCTTATAAAAATAATTAATATATATCACAAAATAAAAAAAATGAGGTATTTGAGCATTTAAAGAAAAAATAATAAATTGGTATGTAAAGTCTTGGGTTTAAATAATAAACGTATCAAAAGTAATTATAATATATATAATTACTAAATCATAAAAATATACACTTTCATAGTAACAATAGGAAGGGTAAATATCACTTTAAATCCCGAATTATTTTTTGCATTATCAATTATATCCTGAATTATAGAAAATAATTTTTTAAATTTTGAACTATCAATTTTGTATCAATTGTACCCTTCATCCATTTTTCACCCTTTGAATTTTTAATTAGTAAGGCGTATAATCACGTCGTTTTATATGACGTAGGTTAAGAAAAGAATAATTCTAAATACATTGTGGCATCTGGTGAGCCACGTCAACTTTTTGGAGCAAAAAAAAAAAAATAAACGAATGATATAATTGATACAAAATTAATAATTCAAGATTTAAAAATTTATTTTCAATAATTCATGATATAATTGATAGTATGAAAATTTATTGATTTAAAATGATATTTACCTGTTAGGAATCAATAAATGTATACTTTGCAGCTTGGACCTTAGTTTCTAGTCAAAATATGTAACTTCATGTTGATTATAAATGTTATTTTATGTCAACTTTTGGACTGGTAATTGATTCTCATCTCATATGACGTGAAGTGGTTGAATTAAATATGTATATAATTGAGTTAATGTGATTAACTATGACTACTATGCTTACTGATTTCTACTCACGCCATTAGTTTTATGTACATTTCAAGTCAACTAATTGATTATGTGTCTCCTCTTTTTATGTGGTTTTAGGTGATATGTTCTAAAAATTGTCATAGTTTAGGTAGCAATTCCAACAACCGCTTCTGCATGATCAACTCTTCAGTTTTGTCCTTTTGACTCCCACACTTCTTTAGTGTATATATTTGATTAAGTTTAACAAAGCACAAATAAAATAAAATAAACTTCACATTCAATGGGATATTAATTAAGAGTTCAATTTCGCAATCACCAAATAAAATAAAATCAATCCGACTTTATTAACTTTGCTAAATTAATGAGTGTGATTTTTTTAATTTTATCTTTTAATTTACATAAAAATTCAATAGTTAAGTCGTACAGTAGCTTTGTCCACACAAGAGTCTATCTCTTTGATATAATACTATGTGATTGGGAACAATATTCATATATTCTAGAAATAGTATCACTGTTGGGATTGAGCTACAACTTGATCCAACTTAGATTCAATATCTCCCACTTCACCCTCCCCCCATTCAAAATAATATTAGGATTATTGTTAAGTTAGATTTCATAGTAAGCTTTTTGCTTGAACTAGTATATATTTATTTCTTTTGTTTATTTATTAGTCCGACTCATAATTTTTGGATGACTTAATTAAGTGGATTTTTGTTGTTTTTTCAACATTTAAAAAGAATATTTCAGCTTATTTACAAGCATACCATTGAACTTAATGATTTTTTCTTGAAGACACATCATTTAAGTTGACTGAAAATTTTGACATGTGCTATTAAGTGATAACTATATATTATATTTATAATATTTTTAAATTTAAATTGAAAAATCATTATAAAAGCAAAGTTCGGTCTATAATTTAAGAATAATTTTTGATACTACAACATTTTTTAAAAGAAAAAGTGATATTACTACAAGACATGTAATTAATCGTGCATCAACCTTTTAAGGCTTTTACATCACAATAAATAATTCTATGAAATGAAACTTATCCTCTTTGAAATTTGAATGAAATTTATGTTAGGAACATTACTTTATAAAATAGTTTTGCATTTTGTGTAAGATTTGTAGTTGGTAAAGATGAGAAATTTAAGAGCGAAGAATACAACCAAAACAATCCTTCAGTATTCATGTGCAGGATTTGGTCCTAATTTATAAGAAGAGACAAGGAATAATTATGAAGTCATAAATAATCGGAATTGACTCATCTCATATAAAACGGATTGGTGTGGTTGAAGATGAAGATGAGCACTCCTTCCTCGACACAAACAAAAATGCAAGTTGACTTTTGATCCTCTTCCAAATTAGAGTCAGAAGGGTACTTCTGTCTTATTGCGTCACGACACACCGGGCCTTTCCCCGGGTCCCGCCCGACCCGTTTGATTGATAGCGCACTAATCATAACCTGCCACGTCATCCCATTCAGTGTCCACAATTTTATGTGTGTCACTGTGTCCCATTTTTATATCTATTATTTTAAAAATATTTTTTATAAAATAAAATTTATTTAATTTTTATTTTAAAAAATTACTAACATTTTTAAAAAGTATATACCATGACTTTGAATTTATCAACCTATTATTAACTAATAAAAGTGAAATTAAATGATAAAAAATAATTTTATACCCTAGATTGATGGAATAAACCCTAGTTAATAATCACAAAATTAAAGCATATAAAGTTTTTTTTTTGATTTGGGGGAGTTGGGGAGGGGGAGCAGTGGGGTTTGAACCCGGGACCTCACTGTTCAAACACAGGAGGTCGCACCGCTTGGTGTCCCCTTGGGGACCTAAAGCATATAAAGTTGAAATTGAAGAAAAAATATATAAAAAAATAAATAAAATAAGTGGGACACACTTATGGTACACTGAATCTCATTCCCACAAACACCAGCAGTGAAATAGTAAAATTTAGGTGATTTAAGCGCGCAGCCAACATCTCTCTCTCCTTCCTATAAAACCATACAACAAAATCTCTTTTGCTACCAAAATAGAAAATAAAAAAAATGGAAAGAAAATGTTGTGTTATTTTGTTCATCGTCTTCATATTTTGTGAAACTGTATATCTTGATGCATTATCAGATGTTGAAATCTTAGTAATGCTGAAATCATCCTTGGTGGGGCCATCGGGTTCGGGGCTTGAGGACTGGGTTCCCGCCAGCGCCAGCCACTGCTCATTCTCCGGCATAACATGCGACGCCGGCGGCCAACTAATCTCTCTCGAAATCACCAACTCTCCGCTCTTGGGCACTCTTCCGCCGGAGATTGGGCTTCTACGCGGACTCATCAATCTCACACTCGCCGCCTCCAATCTCACCGGCGCTTTGCCCAGAGAATTATGCATGCTAACTTCGTTGAAGCGCCTCAATCTCAGCTCGAATGCGATCAGCGGCGAATTTCCCGACGAAATGCTGCTGAAACTGACTGAACTCGAGGTCTTGGACGTCTACAACAATAATTTCGCCGGCGGACTCCCAGTCGGATTCGTCAAGTTGAGCAAGTTAAGGGTTTTGAATCTCGCCGGAAACTACTTCTCTGGCGAAATCCCGGAGGTCTACTCCGAGTTGACAAGCGTGACGCACTTGGCCTTGCAGGGAAACAGCCTCACCGGTAGGATTCCGGCCGGTCTGGCCAACATTCCGAATCTTCTAGAACTTTCTCTCGGATACTTCAACACTTATTCCGGCGGTATCCCCCCGGAATTCGGGTCCATATCGACGCTTCAGTTACTCGATCTCGCCAAATGCAATCTCAGCGGCGACATTCCTGCGAGCCTCGGCTCCCTGAAGCGCTTGCACAGCTTGTTTCTCCAGGTGAACAATCTCTCCGGCCAAATTCCTCCGGAGCTGTCGGGGCTGGCGAGCCTCATGTCGTTGGACCTCTCCATAAACAATCTCTCCGGCGGAATTCCCGACACCTTCGCGAGGTTAAAGAATCTGACGCTGATTAATTTGTTTGGAAATAAATTCGAGGGCCCGTTTCCTAGTTTCATTGGCGATCTTCCAAATCTCGAAGTTCTGCAAATTTGGCGCAACAATTTCACGCTGGAGTTGCCGGAGAACCTCGGGAGCAACGGGAGGCTGGTGCTGGTCGACGTTAATACTAATCATCTCACTGGCAAAATCCCAACGGAATTGTGCAGAGGAGGGAGGCTCACAACTCTTATCTTGATGGACAACTATTTCTACGGCCCCATTCCGGTCCAACTCGGGGAATGCAGGTCCTTAACCCGAGTTCGAATCCGGAATAATTTCTTGAACGGAACCATTCCGGCCGGCTTCTTCGCTTCTCCGGCGCTGGACATGCTGGAGCTCAGTGGTAATTATCTAACAGGTCACCTTCCGGTTGAAATTTCTGCTCAGAATCTCGGAAATCTTGATTTGTCCAACAACTGGATATCGGGGAAGATTCCGGAAGCAATAGGGAATCTGAGGAATCTGGAGTATCTATCACTTGACACCAACAGACTCTCGGGTGAAATTCCGAGCAAGATTTCCGATCTGAAGAAGCTGTCGGTGCTGAAGCTGAGTGGCAATGCCTTGACAGGGCCTATTCCAGCCTCCATTGCTCATTGCTCCCACTTGACGTTCGTGGACTTGAGCCGAAACGAGCTGGACGGCGAGATTCCGGCGGCTATCTCGGCGCTGCAGAATCTGAACGCGATGAATCTGTCGAGAAATGGGCTGGTTGGTCCGATTCCAAGTGAGATTGGGCTGATGAAAAGCCTGACATTGTTGGACCTGTCATACAATGATCTGTCGGGGCGGAGGCCAACGGCGGGGCTGCTGAAGGACATGGACGACGGTTGCTTTGCCGGGAATCCAAACCTCTGCACCGCCTGGTGCGCGTCTGCATCACACGCGTCGAGGAGTTTGATGATGATCACAATAGTGGTGGTGGTGGGGGTGTTGGTTTTGGTAGCAACGACGTGGGTGGTGGTGAGAAGAATGAAGGTAGGCGATGAGAAGAGGAGGAGATGGAAGCTGACGGCGTTCCAGAAGGTGGAGATGAGAGCAGAGGACGTGGTGGAATGCCTGAAAGAGGAGAAGGTGATCGGGAAAGGGGGGGGCGGGGTGGTGTACAGGGGAGCGATGCCAGACGGGGGGGAAATCGCCATAAAGAGGGTGGTGGGGCGGGGAAGCGAGCGGGGGTTCAGGGCGGAGATCGGGACGCTGGGGAGGATCCGGCACAGGAACATAGTGAGGCTGGTGGGGTACGTGTGGGACGGGGTGGATACGAAGCTGCTGTTGTATGAGTATATGGCGAATGGGAGCTTGGGGGAGATGCTACATGGGAGCAAGGGGGCGCATCTGCAATGGGAAATGAGGTGCAGGATAGCAGTGGATGCAGCCATGGGGCTCAGCTATCTGCACCACCATTGCTCGCCATCCATCATCCACAGGGACGTCAAGTCTAATAACATATTGCTTGATGCTAATTTTGGGGCTCGTCTCGCTGATTTTGGTCTCGCCAAGTTCTGGCAACCCTCCCAGTCCATGTCCGCCGTTGCTGGCTCCTACGGCTACATTGCACCAGGTCCACTTTCAATATTCTAAAACATACCAACAAAACTACCCACAAACTTTACAAAATTTCTTGCTTAATTAAGCTAATATTTTGGTTTTAATGTACGTAAATTTGCCGTATTTCAAAATTAATAAGCCTCCTGATTGTAAATTATAGGTTATAATTGTGAATTGTAAGCAAAATGAATTAACTATTAAGAAGCATTTTGATCCTCAATTATATATAGGCAAGATAGATTAAATATTCACAATAAAAAGTTCTGTAGATGAGATATTTACAACTAAGGGTTTGTTTAATTTTATGGAAAATGAGAGAATACATATATTTTCACTCTTTTTCCACTATTTTCATATGTTTACTATGTTAGAAAATTTTCTCTCGATATGGTGGAATATTTTTCCCGGTAGCTCATTTTCACTCCCATATTGAATAATATTATCTTTAGGTAGTGGAATCGACTCTTTCTCACTCTCCTCCCCGTCGCCGATCGTCTTCCTCCCCTTCGCGTCGTCGTGCCGCTGCCGTCCTCTCGCCGTTACGGTAGTTGCGCCGCTGTCTTCCCCTTCTCTAGACTCCAATCATCAACAACCTCTAAATTTTGGAGTTGACGAGGAACAGTGTAAAAGGCGATCTGCGGCTCTCCTCTCTCGTGACCGTCTTCTCCGGCTCTCCTCGCTCCAGTCGGACGGCAGACCATCTTCTCCAGCCGGTGGTGCCGACAGCCCCCACCACCATGAAATCTGAGAAGAGTTGACGAGGAACAGTGAGGCGATCTGCGGCTCTCCTCTCTCCCGATCGAGAGCTGCTCAGGTTGAGCTGAGCGACGCCGCACCTCGAGCAACGCCGCACCTCGACTCCTTCCACCGGGTCACCGAGCCTGCTGCGTCAAGCGTTGACGGAACAGCAAGGTCGAGTCGCCACCATCTTCGGCCTGCGTCTGCACCCGCCTCTGACGCAAACTCTGTGCGGCGGACTCGGGTCTCTCCAAAGCTCGACTTTTACACCAGCCACGCACGGCCGTTCCAGATCGCCGGTCGCCGCGCTGCTGCTGCTGGATCTGGACGCCGCGCTGTGCTGCTGGATCATGAGTTGCGGGCGGTAGACGGACGTGAGCTGCTGCTGGATCGTGAGCTTACGTTGTCGCCAAGATCGGAGTGATTGAGGCGCTTCCTCGTGCTGTTGCTCCGGCAGTACAATGACTACCTCGCCGGCCGGAGTTCAAGATACTGGAGCTTCAAGAACTCCTTCGATGCATCATTCGGCTGCTCGGGCCACCTCGTCGGCCGGAAATCAAGATAAGGGATTCCTAAATCTACCATCTGTTTCTGCGAATTTTGAACACCCTCAAGCTCGATCTTCTTCCGCTCGGTCTATATCTGCCACGGTTGGTAACAGCGAGGTGAAGACTACAAAGGCCCAGGATGCCGCTGGGAAGACATCGGCCACAAATCCTTGTGGTACCGATTGCACGGCAGTTGATAGGAACTCTGTAAATCCTTGCGTGGCAGATAACGCTAGGATTTCTTATGCTAGTGCTACTGTTAAGCGACCTGTTAAACGGCAAGATTTAGCTGCTCATGTTTTCATGATTTGCGTCCAACGAAGGAAGGAGATCAATTCTCTCTCAAAATTCCTAAGGCTTTATATTTAAAGGAGGTCCAAGCTTTTGAGCATGCACTAACAGGACGACTTCTGTTGGGGAAAGGCGATAAACCACGTTCAAACTATGGAGTTGAAGTCGGAGCTTCAACAGATTTGGGCTATAAATTCTGACTGGCAACTGATTCCGCTGGGAAAGGGTTTTTACACGCTCCGTTTTACTACAAGCGACTGATAAAACTACAGCAAAGGCGAAGGTGATCTGGGAGCTGTCAAAGGGTCTTCTTCGGCTCCGAGAGTGGGACTCGCAACTTTGATCCGTTCAAAGAAAACTCTCCCTTGGCGAATGTTTGGGTTCGAATTCATTATCTTCCTATCGAGTATTGGAATCCACAAATTATCTCTGGAATTGGACGTTACTTGGGCCATCCTCTAAAGATCGATGGTGCTTCGGCAGGTAGAGATTTTGGACATTTCGCCCGTATTCTTGTTGAAAATAGATATGTCTCACCCTCTTCCTAATACTCTTCTTATTGATGATGGAGGATTTTTCTTTTCATATTGAGTTTGTTTTCGAAAATCTTCCCCTCTTATTGTGGTCGTTGCAAGATTACGGGACACTCCCCCGATAGGATGCCGCAAGTCGAAGTTTGGGGGGATGGGGTGAGCAGAATGACACTGTGAATGACAAGGCTAAGCTTACGCAAGTTCACAATGGGCCGCATTGCCACGCGGCGATTACCTCGAATGAACAGGATGCAAACCCGGCGCAGGCTGCCCCTTTGAAGAAGCAGCAGCAGGTTGAGAATGCTAAACCTGTTGCGGCTTGGTCAAAGGTCGCCGAACAGGCGGTAAAAAAACAGATTGTCGTTCCGGTTCTTCAGAAAGAGGATGTCGAGACGCGAAATGCATTTCAGGCTCTGGACTTGGAGAATAATGCGGAGAATTGTTTGGATACGGCCGTGGATCCTATTTCTGGACCGTCTTTCGAGGTTCATTTATCTCAGCCGGATTCGTTGGACAAAATACTGGTTCCGATTCAGGGGGATACAAATGTGATTAAAGATAGTGACTTGGTCATTAACGAGGAGGACTCGGATGTGGAGGAAACTTTGGAGATGGAGGCTCCGGATGGCACGGGTTTGAACACAACGATTATTGACGACACAGCTGTTGCTCTCGAACGTGACCCAACTTTGGACAAAAGCGGTGGTTCGCATGAAGGTAACAAGGATTTGTCCGCTGGTCCGGACAATATTTCTAGTCGCATTAGTCGGTTAGAGGAGCAGGTTAGTCAGGGGATGCAATTACTCTCGGACAAGACGACCAAGCGGGGACGTGGCCGCCCAAAGGGCACGGGAAAGGGCATGGGAAGTGAGCCGATACAAGCAGTTCCGGAAGGTAGCATAAAAGGTTCGCCTCAGGAATGCGGGGGAAATGGGCTACAAGCCGAGCAACTTTGTGGTTGATTATAGCAATAGTGATAGCATGAATGCAATGAATAATATAGTTCATAGACGTTGGTCAGATGAGATGGACGACTATCCTGATTTATGGGATCACTAGTGTCTTCAGGTTTCTTTGTTTAACGATCTCTTTTCGAGTTTCGTGCCCTTAGTTTGCGTTTTGTGCTCTCAAGGGAATCTTTTTACTTTTTCTTTTATAAAAAACCTCAATTTAATAAATTAATTATCTTTAGGTAGTGGCGTGAAAATATTTTTCAATATTTTCATATCTAGTAAATATATGATAAAAAGAGAGAAAATATTATATTTTCTCATATTTTCTTATCCATCATTTTGCAATAAAAAATTTACAATCAAAATAACCGCGGAATTTTTATGGTTGTGATTATTATAATAACAAAGGTAAAATTATAAGAATGACTATTTTTATTTTTATCATCACTCTATATTAGCAAAATGAGCATTTGATTAATCGAGTCTTAATTTTAGTAGTTGGATTTAGATATCAGAAATTTGGTGAGTGTGAGAATCATATATATTTGTCTCTAACAGCTTTTATTATTTTGTTGTTGTGACAGAATACGCTTACACTCTTAAAGTGGACCAGAAAAGTGACGTATATAGTTTTGGGGTGGTGCTGCTGGAGCTGATCACGGGACGAAAGGCCGTCGGGGAGTTCGGTGATGGGGTCGATATAGTTCGGTGGGTGAAGGAAACTACAACAGATCCTACGGCGGTGGTGGACTCGAGGCTGGCGGCGTATCCGGTGGCGGATGTCTCAATTTCTTCAACATTGCCATGGCTTGTGTGGAGGATCAGAGCTCTGCCCGACCCACAATGCGGGAAATTGTCAACTTGCTCTCTGCATTTCACCAACCTACACGTGCCATACATCACGCTCTTCTCAACGACTGAACTGTTAGGAATTTATGTATTTTTTATTTATTATAGAAAATTGTTTTTTTTTCTATTGGAAAACGTAACTACCATATTTGATTATTTCCGACAATAGTACTGTGAAAATATGGTTTTTGAATATGGTTTTGACCATATGTGATTTAATTATTTAATTAAATATTGTTATTTAATTGAAATAATTGTTGGATGTTAATCTACTTCGAGTAGATGAACGTGGTATACTTGAAGTCTCAAATCGATTTCCCAGTGAGTGAGATATTGTTATATCCGAAGTTTGGATGTTGAGTAGTGGAATAACACTTGGAAGTGTTGGGCGAACTGGGCTCTTGTGACCCAACTGAGCTTGTCTCCAGCCCAACCATCGAAGCCCACCAAGGTCAGCCCAGGGCTGCTAAGAGTGGCAATGGCAGTTTCAAAACTGCACAACACTTTGAATGATGAAATTGAAGGAAAATCAATTTGCAGCTTACAATTCAAATAGATTTGAATTGTGTAACATCCATAACAGCTCTTTGCTATTGATTGTGCTTTACTCCTCCATATGTGTGAGAGTTGCCTATAAATAGGCATCTAGAGCAATGCATTATGAAAGAAGAACGAGAGATACTAGAATACACTGCATACTTCCCTCACGTCATTTGCATAAACACTCAGTTCTTAATCCTATTCCGTTCGCCGGAGCTCGTCGGATTGTGGTGCTACATCCAACGAGACGTCGCCGTTTTACCTTTGGGGAAGATTCGCCAACACCGTGAGCACTACCGGGGTGATAATCTTCTTGCGGGAAGAGATTCATCTCGACTCGGCGTTCCCTGTTCACCCTTTCTCATTCCAGTGCAGAGCAGCGAAATCATTCCAAAGCAGAGCAGCGAAGTCACTCCAGAGCAGAACAGTTTCTCAGAGCAGAGAAGTCCCTCCAGAGCAGCGAGTTCCTACAAGCCAGAGCAGCGAGTTCCTCCAGGCCAGAGCAGCTAGTTCCTCCTGGCCAGAGCAGCGAGTTCCTCCAGACTTCCAGAGCAGCGAGTTCTTCCAGAGAGCCGACTCTTTCCAGAGCAGAACTGACTTCCTCCCAGAGCAGTGAGTTCAGATCAGTCCCGTTACAAACTCCGAGCCCCAGTTTTAACAACTACTTCTATACCAATCAAATCACCAAGTAATTTTAATGGTTCTTTTTTTACTCATTTTCAAGGATAAAAAATATTTACTATATATATATATATATATATATATATATATAAACTTATTTTGAACTTGAAAGAATAAAACCACTCTTACTTAAATTATAAACTTTAAGTAACCTTACTCGATATGTTCGACCAACGAAAATCAAGCATTAATAGTAAATGCTCTAATGACCGACCACTACAAGTCGAGTATGTCGATTATTAGTGTATTTGTGATAAATACATTAATGCCTCGATATGTTCAACCTCTGCAAGTCGAGCATTCGTAGTATACACTAATGATCGATCATTGCGAGTCGAGCATTCTTAAAAAATGCACTAATACTCAACTTACTCGATCATTGCAAGTTCAATAGTCGAGCATCAGTGCAAAATGCACTAATGCTCATCATAACTCATAAGGGTAGAAAAGTCCTAAATGTGTGTACTTATATATTTTGTAAAAAGTGAGTAATTTTTAATTTTTGTCTTTCAGAATTGGTGTATATACCCTCCGTCCCTCAAACATCTTCCTAAGAGAGGGTGGCACGAGATTTAATAAAAGTTAATTGTGTTGTCAAACTCCCCACTAAACAATGCTTCTATTGAGTCGATTATTATAAGCTTGATGTTCAATTTGGGAATGAGAAGATCTAAGCGAGGCAATACATCGAGCAGCGAAATTGGTGGTGGTCCCACCAATGAAATAAGGGTTAAGAGCATCTGCAACGGTTACACGATAGCAGCCTACTCGTGTAAGGCTGCTATCGTGTAACCAATATAACAAACACTTACACGAGGGCTACACGTTCTATCGTGTAGCCCTCACAACCGTTGAAGCATGGCGCGTGTTCTACACGCGTCTTTAAAAAAAATTGAATTTTGAATTTGAAGGTAGCTTTGACTGCCTCGGTTTCCGTGCCAAATTTGACCGTTCGATTTTTTTTTCTCTTCTCTTTATATTTCATCCCTCCTTCTTCTTCCTCACTTTCACTCCACAATTCTCCTTCTTCTTTCACTTTCACCTCCTTCTTCTTCCTCCTTCAAGCCTTTTCTTCTTTTTCTTCCGACAATGGCGGAATCCGACCACGGTTCTTCGTCTGATTCATTCGACGGTGTAGCTCACGCGATCATGGAGGAGATAGAGTTGCAGAAACAATTACTTGCTCACATCTACGCCCAGCCGGCGCCGAAGGCGGGACGTGCGAAACGTCCCCGGTCTTACGTCCACCGTGATTGAGAGGAAGCATATCTACGTTTTATGCAAGACTACTTCAACGACAATCCGACGTACGGACCTATATTTTTCCGACGGCGTTTTCGAATGCAGAAGGAGCTGTTCTTGCGCATCGTCGAGGCTGTTCAAGGTGAAGATACTTACTTCCAGATGACCACTGCTGCAATAGGTCGGGACTCTCTCTCCCCATTGCAGAAATACACGTCGGCTATCCGCCAGTTAGCCACCGGCGTCAGTGCGGATACTTTTGA